>NC_138160.1:3135143-3795143 GCF_964165515.1 Mesoplodon bidens
GAGGGGTGGACTGTTGCTATGTCCAGACAGGGAGCCTGCCTTCATTGGTGCCCCGCCTAAGACCAGCCTCTGTGTAGTACTTTGGGGGTCAGAGAGCTTTCACCTTAACCATTTACTCTTATCCCCTCAACACTGCTGAGGGATATGGAGCAGGTATCAATCATTTCTAGGTGAGAAGAATGTAGCTCAGGGGGAGGGACAGCTGGCCTTCAGTCACACGGTCAGCTCAGGGCAAAATTAGCTCCAGCACGCAGCCCACGCTCCCACAGGTCTGATTTGTTTTGTTTTGTTTTATCCAATTCAGATGTCAATCCCAATTCATATTTAGATACAAAGTTTGGAAAGACTAGAAGGAAAAATTTTAAAAACACAAGAGGAGTGGAATCATTCATGTTTAAAACATAAGAAGTTGAGCTTGCATTGAAAGGTGGAGGGTGAATCCCGCCCATGCCAGCCAAGTGGATGAAGTAAATCCCACCGACCTGGCTGTCCTCACCCCTGCAAGGAAGGGAGGGACCCTCCGCTGGGAGCCATGTATTGCAAACACACTTCGGCTGTGCACAGACTCCAGAGTGTGATTAGCCCAAAAGGTAAATGATGTTTTAAAAGAGGGTCAAGAAAAGATAAATCCTGCCCCCTCAGTCCAAGTGTTCCCTAAATGCATGGATGGGGAATGAAGACGGTGAGGACAGAAAAGGCGGATGGGGTGGTACCAACCTGAGACGCGTGAGCGTGAACAAGAGGAGGGGCTGAGAAGAGGGCGGGAGGAAGAAAGACAGGAAAGAGCAAAGGAGAAAAATAACGTGTGTGCACGTGCGTGGAGAGTCTTCGCTTTCCAGAGGAGCAGTGGTTTTAAGGTGTAGGTACCGGACAGGTGAGAGAGACACTGATAACACAATCCATTCCTTGCTGGGAAATGTGGGGAAAGCACATGGCCTGTCAGCCAGAAACAGGGGCAGACCTCGATCAGGTGCAGCAGTGAGATTCTCCACCACGAGATGAGTACAAGTCACCCATTCTCTGCCCTTCCATGGATCGCTAATCAATCAGCAAACATTGATCTGTCCTTTCAGCACGAGTGCACTGTTATAAGTTTATCAGGAGCTCAAGAACACAGGAAGCTAGAACGTCTGCCTTCTCAAGCTGGGAGGAAACATGAGCCCTCACTGCACTCCTGCAGGAAACGAGACTGAGTTGAAATAAATGGGATGGAGGCAGGAATCAGCAGGATTTGATGAACAAAGAAAGATAGGCACTGCCATCTGGAGCATCCAAAGACATCCCAGGATCGGAGTCGGATGCTGGCTGAGAAGATGGACCCTGGTTGGCCAAACTCTGAGAAGCCTTTGGACTTTGTGCTTCATCTCTTCTTCTGGACGGTGAGAGTCTGCTAGGCTGCTGATGCCCAAACATTCTTCATAGGTGGCTTTGCTTTCTCTCACAAGCCTTAAGTTTTAAGGTTCTTGAAATTCTATGTTTAAGTGTTCCCTATATAATTCTACCAGGTAGATAAAGTCACTTATTATAGAAAAGTTGCTTTGGTTTGGGGGTAAAGTCTGATTTCAGAAATTACCTCTTCTGCTGTAAATTGTATAAACTTGACTCCTGGGACTAGACTAGAGTCCAAATTCTGTTTTTTTCTTCACGTGGGTGAGATTGCAAGGACTCTGACGTGCATAGTCCTGCCTCAGATGAGTGGGCCCTGTGCTGCTCCTCGTAGTAAAGGTGCATTGAGTCTACTCATTAGGACCATTTTTCCCAAGATGAGGCCAAGTTCCAGAGGCCGAGGTCCCCTCCCTTCCTTGCTCCCCACCCCCTCTACCCTGCATCTCCTTCTTAGGGGTCTTTGATTTCAAAGCCAGCTCTGCTCATCAAAGAAAGAGGGAGGGGGCATGGCCCAGAGCAGCTAACTACTCAGGACCCTCTTCCCCCATATACCCAGATCTCACATGTTCCCCTTTAGTTTCTCCCATATAAAAGAATAATAGAGAAAAAAATGATTAAAGTATATTCTGGGTAAAAGAGGTATAGACATGTCTCAGTCCACCCTTCCTCACACATTCTGAGTCTTCATTCCCGTAGAGTTTGTATAATGGAAAGGAAAACACCCACCATAATACAGGATGTAATCGACAGCCACATCATGATTTTGTTTCCACATTCCCAGTGTGGAGAGTTAGAATATAAATAGCATGAGAAAGTCCATTAGAATAATTTACTATTCATCATGAATTATAAATGACATGATGTACTGTTCATACATGTCTAATTTAAACTTAAAATTTAGCCCTGTAAATTGGTTATTGAGTGATAAAGGCATGGCCATTTTTCTTGGGGCTGGCATTGGGCTCTGCCTGGGTTTCACCTCTTGTTTGGTCGTCTGGGCTGGGTGAGGAGCCCTGTGTGCCGGCAGCCCCGAGATGCACGCGCTGTCAGGCCTGCTGGTGGATGGCCGAGGGGAGATCAGGCCATGTTTCCTCCCTGAATCCAAATTAGTCTCGCAGCTGGAGAGGCATCAGTGGCTGATAATGGCCTAACAATCTCCAGCACTAACAGATATGACCTCGGCAGCAGTGACAGGAATGTGAAATGCAGGCTCATCTCCACCCGGAGCTGGGCCGAGCTCACACGCTGCCATGGGAGCTTGGAGCTGACTCGAAGAAGAAAATGTCCTAAAATGAAAAGAATAAGGCAAATCAATGTGTGGATAGTTGTACAACACCCTCTTTGTGGCACAATAGCTTATTCTCCTCCAGCACCCAAGGAAAGAAGTTTGTTTATAGGGATGCTTAAAATGACGGTGGACTTTGCCATGTAGGTTGTTCGTTAAAGGAGGAATCGTGGGTCTGTTCATCACTCGATGCGGTTTCAAAGCAAATTGTCTTGTCTGTGCACCTCTGATGCCCGAGCAAAGAGCCGTGAACCATCAGAGCTCATGGCCAGTGTGGAGCCCTCCTCCACCCCAGCTGAAGACCAGTAGCGTCAGGGGGCATTTCCCTTCTGGGTTGTATTTGGAAAATTTTTCTTTACCCGAAGTTCACATGTCCATGGGTTGCTCAGATACCTTGCAGTCAACATGGGCTGGGCATCTACCCAGTGCACTGGGCTGGAGACACAAAGGGACCCGTGAGGAGCTCCATCCCCCAGCCAGAGAAGGACACAGGGATCTGGAGGGTGGTTCCGGGTAGCAGGAATTGGACAGAGGGACCCTCTGCAGGAATGTGGCTGGATGACCTGCAGCCCTGCCCCTGGCTTGAGAAAGCCTTCTGCTCTGGGTTCAGATGAACTTTCCCCTCCTCTAAGGAAATAACAGCACTAGGTCTGCTTCACCTTCATGGGACAACAACAGGTATTCCTGTCTTAAACAAATGAAATTGTGCAATATGCCAGTTGCGTGTGGACCATCCAGCCACTGAGGTCTGAGCTAGGACTCCAGAAAGTGAAAGCCCTTCCCAGCCCAGCCTGTGCTGTGAGACCCTGTTACCCACACAGGCAGGACTGACCCCATTGATCTTCAGGGTCTTGGTCTCCGAAAAAATGCAGAGCATGTAATAAAACCTTAAAATAAGGGGCCTTCTCTGATGGAGAAGGTATATCTAATGCTGGACAATGGTGATGCTTTGGGAAACTTAAAACAATCAATTGTGCTTTTGCACAATTGCCTATTTTCAAAGGCAACTCTAATGGTTTCTACATGGAGCAATGATATTTACGCATAAAAGATCTACTGATTTTAATTTCATCTTGAAAAACATATGAATGTAAAATATATTTGTGAAATGCAAACATATTATACCATAAAGAACAGACAATCTAAGTGCGTGTGGCCAGCACAAGGCTGGGGGGCAGAGGCGCCGTCAGGATGGACGCGGCCTGCCCCAGCTTCTGTCCGAGGTGGATGCAGCCGCATACAACACATGCACACTCACATTTACACACTCTCTCCTACACACTCAGACACACACAGGAGAAGGTGGTCTGCCTGCTCACCAGACTCTTCCTATGATATCCGCAAAATGAAGGGCCCACAAAGGCCCATCACAAAATACTGGGAGGGATTTTGTTCACTTTTTTGCCTTTTGAAAAAGTTACAGTTTCAATCTGAGTTGATTTCAACTGATCCTAATCATACAGAGACATCTCTTTCTCTAGTTCCGCGTGGGAGGCTGGGGACTGCCCAGCGGGGCCGGTTTCCCTGCCAGGAGCCCACATCAGACCCGGCAGCAGTGCCCGTGTGACGTGTGTGTCTACCAGGTACCCTGTGAAGGCCCATGATAACCGTTTGCAACCTTCGTGGTCGCCGAGGCCTGTCCCGATCCTTTAATGGCATTTGCCACTCCTGATGTCTTGGGGGGAGGAACATCCCCCCCTTTTCTAAAGTCACAGTGACAATCCTGACTCACAACCCAGAGGAGTACTGGGGTGTTGGTTCCCACAGCTCCTGAGGTGCCCACCACTACACCCCAGAGACACAGACACACCCACCTCGGGATCCCCTCCCCAAGCTTGCCCAGAAGCAGAGGAGCTGGGATGTCTAGTGCTTGGACAGACCAGGAGCCCCCTTTAAGGATTCCAGTTACTAGGAATCCACCCATCTAGCCCAACAACCACCAGTGCCGCCATCCAGATGAGGGTCAGAAAAGCATTGCATTCCTGGATCAGGGGCTGGGATGTCCTGGGACCAGGCAGTCAGTGCAGGAAGAGTCAGGTCCCCCAGGAGTGTGTGTGTGTGTGTAGTGTGAAGGCAGACACAGCCATCCTGCAGAGTCCACAGGGCACCTCCTAGCCGATAGTGAGGGTCCCCAAAAGTGTGGTCCACTGGGTTGAGAGCCGTAGCTCCTGTCTAGGTAAGAGGAGGTGAGGAGTGTTTCTTGCTTCCACCAAAGTCAAAAACAGGAAGGGAGACCCACACAGTCTGGAGACTGCTGAGACCCAGGCCTGCTCCCTCACAGAAAATACCGTCACGCAGATCCCGGCAAGGCAGGCCTGGCTGGCGGACTTCCTGGGAGCTATGGTTTGAACCAGGTCTAGAAGAGAAATAGGGTTTCGCCTGTTGGGGAAAAAGGAAGGAAAACCCAAAGAGAAAATGACTCTCCCCATCATTTGGTTTCACACTGCAAAGCCCTCATGCACTTCTCTTCCCTGGCCTTCGATACTGGTCTCCGGGCTTCTGACCCAGCCTCAGCTGTTTGCTTCCTTGCCTCCCGCCCCCTAGAATATATTTCAGTGGATTTTCAAGACCAGAAAATAGATGCTTTAAAGTCCTACCCCGGAAACAGGATCGATTACGCTGAGAAGGGCATTTGAAAGAGAGGAGCCAGTAGCTGAGAAATAAAGGCTATTAGAAGTAGGAAAAATACAAAAGTAAATAGAGAGTACAGGGAGGAACAGGACTCCAGTCAAGGGTGTTCTGAACGAAGGAGACCCCGAGCCTTGATTTTAAGCTCTGAGAGACAAGCCGCGCCCTTGGCGGGAGGTGGGAGGAGCTGGGCTGTGGCTGTGCCCACCCCACATCCGTCCATGCTCTGAAAGCCTATGGCTCAGGCTCACCCCCTCAGAAATACCCTCCCAAGTGCCACCTCCTCTCCCCACCTCCCCTCTGAGCTTCTCCCTCCTTGAGTGTTTGCATCACAACCATTTCCATGCAAGTGTGTCCATCACATATTCTGCTCTAATGATTCATGGTTGTCTATGGCTTGTTTTCCCAACTTTGGAGGCTGAGAGGCCTTTTGCATTCACCCTGGAGCCTAATATCATGTTGGACCGATAACATTGCATCAGTGGAGCGGCCAGGATGACCTGTGTGTTTATTTCTCCCCGTTTACTTACATATTTACCATCTCAGTCCATGAGGTGGGCACTCACTTTTTGACTTAAAAGATGCAATCTCGGGCTTCCCTGGTGGCGCAGTGGTTGAGAGTCCGCCTGCCGATGCAGGGGACACGGGTTCGTACCCCGGTCCGGGAAGATCCCACATGCTGCGGAGTGGCTGGGCCCGTGAGCCATGGCCGCTGAGCCTGCGCGTCCGGAGCCTGTGCTCCGCAACGGGAGAGGCCGCAACAGTGAGAGGCCCGTGTACGGCAAAAAAAAAAAAAAAAAAAAAAAAAGATGCAATCTCTACTGTTTGGTGGGTTCTTCTCTCTCCACCCGCATGCTACCTGGTGGTTCAGCCATGCCTGCTGGACACACGGAGTGGACAAAGGGGAAGATCACATAGTTGGACACCGTGGACCCAGAGGCCGTGAACAAACATCTCCTTGAGCAACAAAATACAAAGTAACTATAAGGGACTAAAAATAACTGTGTGTATGCAGCAGTTGGGGCAAATTCTGGACAACAAAATACAAAAAGACCAAAAAAAACCCACAACAGCCCCTTCTGAAGAGCTGGGAGCAAAATCAGGGTGTCGGGAGCAAAAGCAGGGTACTGTGCATGCCCCCTGCACACATCACCACCAAGGAGGTGGGCAAAATCCCCAAGCCACCCCTCTGGCCCAAACCCTGGACCCAACCCTACCCTCACCCCATTTAAGGAACCAGCTCGCACTGCCCCCATCCCCGGTCAGGGAACAAGCATGGGAACCTGTTACTTGTTTTTGTTTCCTCCTGCGGCCCCAGGGGCCCCAAAAAAGCCTTGCCTGAATTTCTTAACTGGCCTCTTATCAATTTCTATTAATTGGGGAAGGCCAAGAACCCTTGTCGTATCAGAAAGAGCCTCTGTGCTTAGGGGCATGAGCACCATGCACTTCTCATCAACACCCCATCAAAGCCCCTCCCAGTGGATCGTCTGTCCACACCCACAGCGGTCCGGGCTATACTGATTTTCTTAAAGCTTACTACTGAATATGCACCTTGGGTTCTTTCTCTCTTTTCCACTCATTTCAGTAGGGCACAGTGAGACGTCATCAGATACTTGGGGGAAAGCTAGCCTGAGTTTGTAAAAATCTAAGAGTCTAATTTGAGACACATCAGCCCCCTCCTTTGTAAAGATCATGCTGGGGTTAACTGCAGCTTTGGAGACCGGCTGATGTGAATTGAGAATGCAGCTCTGGTGCTTGCTTGCTGTGAGGCCTTGGTCAAATTAGCACACCCTTATGACCTGGGCATTCTCAACTGTCAATGGAAATCACCACAGTACCTACAGAGCAGCATTCCTGTGATCACTGAGCAAAATGTATTCAAGTGTGACGTTCTTAGAACTTTGCTTAGCCCACTCAAAGGTATCAGCACCTGCTATTTTTAGGAATAGTTCATGAGGATCTGTTTTTCAAATAGAAGTTCTACATACATTGGTTTATTAACATATTTGAATTTAGAAGGTACAGGAGCATACCAAACCCATGTTGACATTCTTGGGGGACTATGGCTTCTAGTCAAACTTTATAGTCTATCAATCTGTATGTATAATGTGTATGTTATTTCATGGAAGCCTCATCACCTGCCCTGTGATCTGCATAGTTTATCCAGTCTCTAGATGAGGAAGCTGGGACAGAGGCGGCTAAAGTACTGCTGTGACCATCGGAGTTTGGGTGGGAACTCTGTCTCCAGGATCCTTCACACTTTTATTAGTCAGGATTCTCCAGAGAAATAGAGCCAATAGGCTCCAATATATACCAATAGGAGAGATATATATATATATATATATATATATATATACACATATATGTATATTATACCACATTTCATATTAATATATATCGTGTGAAGAGATTTATTATACGGAATTAGCTCCTGTGATTATGGAGGCTGAGAGGTCCCCAGATCTTCCATGTGTAAGCTGGAGACCAGGAGAGCTGGTGTAGCTCTGAGGCCAGAAGGCAGATGATGTAAGGCCCCACCCAAGAACAGGAGAAGATGGATGTGCCATCAGGCAGAGAGCAAACTTGCCATTCCTTTACCTTCTGTTCTGTTCAGGCCCTCAATGGATCAGACGAAGACCACCCACACTGGGGAGGACCATCTGCTCACTCAGTCCATAAATTCAAATGCTCATCGCATCCAGAAGCACCCTCCCAGACACACCCAGAATCACACTAAGTCAATATCTGGGCCCCCGTGATCCAGTCAAGTTGACCCATGGCATTCACCATCCCCCTGCTGTACCAGCAACACAATGAAATGCTCCTGGAAGTCGCTTTATCCTGAAATGTCTTCACATGTGGTTTAAAAGCAACCTTCGGGGCAACCAAATCCCATCATGATGGCCACATCAGTGGGCACCAAACACCATGAGAGTGAAAGAAAAAATCACACAGACTCAGGCAACTCAAGCCCAAACATCCTCCTCCTCCTTCCTCTGCGATTCCACTCTGAACCCAGGATGACCGTGCTTGGATCCACAGGCCTGGGCCTGTGGAAATGATGTGGCTGGTCTCTCGTCACCCTGAGCTCCCCTCGTGCTTTCACCTTGATCTTATTAAACAAAACATAAGGAGACGATTGCATAGCAGAATGCAACTGGATGGCAGGAAGAGTTCACTCATGTGAGGTAGATTAACTCCCATGAAGCATCACTCTTTAATTTGCCCCATTGTAAAATGTCATTGACTACATGGGTCTTTTTAATGTCTGAAATTTCTGACCTAACTATTAGCAGCCTTCCCTTGACCACGGGGAGAATTGACTGTCCATCGCACCAACACACAGTCCCTGTTCCCATCTGATAAAATGCACACCCACCACTCAGGTTTCCCAATGTCGCCCGACTGCTCTGGGGTCTCCTTCTTCCATGACAGGTAAGTGAATTCTATATCATTTTAGTGAATATTAGTTGCTATATCATCCATATTGTTTATCCAAGTAAATGATGGTACCATGTAGACTTAACGGTTTTTCCCTTAATAAAATCCGCTGATAATAACAAGGTACCTAGGTTTTCATTATAGCTATTTTTGGAGCTACATGTGGCTTGTGAGATTGAAGTGATAATTTTTGAAACTAACATTTTCTTTTCTTTTCTTTGCCAAAAGTATGTGTCTTTCAGTAGCGGAATATAATCCATGAGACAAGTTGAATCGGGGGCTCTTCGTGGTACAAACTCTACAATATTCTCTGTCCTGAATTCGCTTATTTTACTTTGAAAGATCCTCAAGCAGTATTGTGGTTTGGATTGTATAGGGTTAGAGATATAAGCTGTTAAGAATTCTGTGGGTTTGTGGACATGGGTATACACAGGCGTTTTGGTAAGTGTGTTCCTTTTTCTTCCTCTGCATCTTTTTAAAGAATCCTAATGCTCCCTTTCCTCAAACTATTTCCACACGCTGTACAAGTGACCTTTTGTCCAAAGTCCCAATGTCTTCTTCTGTGACACGCAGAAGGATAGACTCCGCCTCAAATCCTGGCTTCCCGGCTTCCCCACCTTACACAATGCCCTCAATCCAGCTTCCATGCCCAGATCACCCTGAGCCATGAAACTGCAGGTCTGCTTTCCAGCCCAAGGCTCACGGGAACCGTGCAACTGGCCACACAGCAGACCCTCCACACAGAGTGACAAGCTGCCTGTCACCTGGTTATTATGACCTGAGTGTCTGGAAATTTCCACGCTGGTTCCCAAGGCCAGGCCTTTGCTCCACAGGCATCCATATGCAAAATGGACCCTTATCCCCATACAGTCAGGGAGCACACGTTATCCTGTGAGGGTGGGAAGTGTTGGAGCAGCTTCTCCAGGGCAGATGAACGTAGCTCGGGCTCCCTTTCAGGACCGGTAGCCCCACACTGGGGTCACAGAAGACAGACAAATTGACAGTATAGTGTATCTACTGCTTAGGAAGTTACCTTCCAATGATGTAAAAGGACAGATGATACATAGATGTAAAATATGTGGAGTGTGGACCAGTGTTCATCCCCTTAGAAGTCCATGGATTCACAGAACTCATGATGCTGGATGCATTAATTATGAAGGCCCTTGCACTTACTCTGTACTTTAAAATATTGCCTATGTAATGCACATTTCTATAAGGCTGATTTTGAATGACATTTTCAGAGTGGTTTTATCAAACAGCAAGCTGTATTTGAAGAAGAAGTAATTTGTAAAAAGAACACAAAACTATAAGTAAAATTGATTTCATCGCATTTGAAACATGTGGTGCTGATTTTAAGATACAGTATACAACAAAAATTGTTATAAGATGTGCACATCTATTTGAGATAAAGTTTATATGGTGATAAAATATTTTCTATATTATGGGGGAAATGGACATCCCATCTCCCCACAAATGGACACATCATCCATGATCCTGGCCGCCACCCAGAGAAGCTCGAGCCTCGGATGAAGAGCTACCACCTCACTCACCCTGACTGCTGAGGACCCACAGCCAACACCCAGCCTGGTGAAAGGGCTCACATTTTAACTGCTGTTGCATAACTAATCCACAGGCCTATATTCATACCCGGCTTGGATCTAGAAAAGCCCCTGATAACTTACAAAGTTCATTGCTACACCATCCACTCTCTGTTGCTCAGAGCAAGGTGTAGCTGAGTTTCTGTAACTGAAGGGCCCGCCCAAAGAGAAGACTTTTGACTCACAGGAGTCCAAATCCTCTGGCATCAACTCTGAGCAGTGTCGAGTTCCTCAAACAGTCCCCAAATCACCTGGGCTCTGTCCTGGGTTCTTGCTACAATCCCGTGTTAGAACCCCTGGTCCAGCACTAGACGGACAGGTCCACCTCATCTGGTGGCTGAAAAACAGATCCTTTGACACCTTCTGGGAGAGTCAAACACACCTGGGAAAGGCTGTCAGCTTCCCTGCTTTCCTTTTCATTCCCACTGCTCTCCAGCGGTTAGCCTGCTCTCCAGGGGTTAACACGCTCTACTGTGGTGAACCCTGTCTCTTGTGATTAACCCACTCTCCAGTGGTTAACCTGCTTTCCTGTGGTTAACTCGCTCTCCAGGGGTTAACACGCTCTACTGTGGTGAACCCCCTCTCTTGTGATGAACCCACTCTCCAGCGGTTAACCCACTCTCCAGGTGTTAACCAGCTCTCCTGTGGTTAACCCGCTCTCCAGTGGTTAACCTGCCCTCCATCTAACTGTCTTTTCACTTGACTTTACATTCAGACATCGAATTTTCTGAGTTGCTCCAGATACACAATATTCTTCTGCTGTTCTATGAAGAATATTGTTTCTGCAGAAAGAGCACCGTTTTCAGGCTCTGGCAAACTACAGAGTGACCCCAGGTCCAAAGTGTGACAACCAGCATCAAGTGAGAGCATCTCAAACGAGGACCTCATGGTCTGTGCACATTTTTCCACATTCAAAACAGATTCCATCAGGGCACGGTATTCAGGAGATATATAAGAACACAAGTGAAGGCATCACGCAAATGATGACTAATATACATTAAAGAGACTTGAATGTGGACCACAACTGCATGATTAGGTAGGCATTCAGTGATTCGACACATATCCAATTACTTGTATGTCAGGATCCAGTGTGAGAGTCTTCTTATTCTTGGCATAGTTCACATGGGATACCTGTGTTGGGCTCCCCTTCTGGTCCTAGCACAATTGGAAATGGTTTTGATCACGGATGTTCTTTTTCTGGAGACCACAAGGCAGAGGGGGGGAAGACTACACCAAGCAACGTTAAGGGCACATCCACACAGGCTGGTTATTACAAGGATCCAATAAGGTTACCTGTCTCAGGGCCCCAAAAGCATTGCCCATGAACCATAGCAGGTACAGTGATGGTGACACACGACCATGAGTGACTGGCCAAGGAAATTGTAGATTATGTTGTGTTTGATCTTTTTAAGGAAACATAAAAGTATCTAATAAATGTGGGACAAATTTCATCCAATGGGCTCATTTTTGTTCACGCTCTGACGGCTAGTTAAAGGTAGGATTGATCTGGAGAATGCAATACACATGGAGTTCCCCTTTCCCTGACTGGGTGAGTCAGGTGTTACCACAGTTAAAGCAAAGCCAGGCAAGTCTCCCCTGGCATGGGAATGACCGGTATATAAAAGAGCTTGTCAAGTTGAGTCACTAACAGTAGACGGGATGAGCACTCAGTGGTCACTCAGAAAACAAAGCTGGACAAGCCAGAGGAGGGAATGGGGTCTCATCCCCCTCCTCACCCTCTTCCTCCTCTGGTCACTAAACCTGGAACCTTTCCATGGGGAGAGCAGGCATTCAGTGCATTCCAGGCAGGCAAAGCTCCCAATTTCAAGGCCCCCAGTAGTTGCAGAAAAGAGGAGCTGATTGATGGATGATATCAGAAATGTAGGAAGAGTATTAACTAACCACACTCTGTCCATGTGGCTGCATTCACAGCTTGGAGAGTTTGAATTAGTATTTCAGTTTTCAATATTATTTAAGGCCAAACTATAAAAATAAAAGTAAAGGAAAAGAAGGAGGACACAAGAGAACATAGAGTCTTCTGAAATAATAAACAAGGTCCAAAGAATTACAGAGGGAGCTGGAAAAATCCCCAAATGCAAGCCAGTGAAAAGCAAAGATGAACAGCACATACAATAACCAAGGAACCATTGATCAATACAATAGCATGCAGAATGCTACTCTGTTAACTGCCCTGTTTTTCCTCAGTAGTTTTTAGCACATTTTGTAGAGAAGTAATTTAATTAAGAAAATGGTTCCATGGTACCCCCCTGGATTTATCACCTGCCCTGATGAAAATGCCTTCCTTCCATTTGTAATCAATTAATATACGCAGTCTCCCGTTTTTTTTGTTTTTTTTTGAAGTGGTTGAACTATTACCCATCTCCCATTTACAATTACTCTCATAGTAATAATAGTAATTATTACTATTATGTTCTACCACATGAAATGGCCTACATTTGGCCCTGTTTGACCATAAAAAAATGACAATTTCCAATGGCTCAAATAAATACATATTTGGATGCCTTCTTTAATGAAGAAATAAACATGCTTATCAAAGATTATGCATCCCTTACAAATAATCTTCTTCTGCAGAAATTAGCCACTTCTAAGCCAAAGTCGGGGGCCAAGAACTTGAGCCACTTGTGAAGTTGTGGCAAAACCATTTTTCCAACACAGTTGGCAAAAGCCAGATTGGAAGTCAGTGGCTGTCAGAAAATGTGGGGAGTATAACAATGAAGTCTTGAGGGTGCCTTCAAGATTGTGGATGAGTGAGATGTGGAGATCACCTTCCTCCCCACAAATACATCAAAACGACATCTACATGTGGAACAACTCCTACAGGACACCTACTGAACGCTGGCAGAAGACCTCAGACTTCCCAGAAGGGTGCACGAGGAGAGGGGATTCAGAGCACCACCTAAACGAGCTCCAGAGACAAGCACAAGCCACAGCCATCAGAATAGACCCCAGAGACAGGCATGAAAAGCTAAGACTGCTGCTTACAAGAAGCCAACAAGAAGCCTGTGTGCAAGCACAGGTCGCTACCCACACCTCCCCTCCCAGGAGCCTGTGCAGCCCGCCACTGCCAGGGTCCCATGATCCAGAGACAACTTCCCTGGGAGAACGCATGGCACACCTCAGGCTGTTGCAACATCACACCAGCTTCAGGCTCGCCCTGCATTCCATACCCCTCCCTTCCCCCCCCCCCCCCCCCCCGGCCTGAGTGAGCCTAATCAGCTGCTGCTTTAACCCTGTCCTGTCTTGGTGTGGAACAGATGCCCTCAGGTGACCTACAGGCAGAGGAGGGCCAAATCCAAGCTGAATCCCAGGAGCTGTGTGAACAAAGAAGGGAAAGGGACATTTCTCCCTCCAGCCTTAGGAGCAGCGGATTAAATCTCCACAATCAACTTGATGTACCCTGTATCTGTGGAATACCTGAAGAGACAAAGAACATTCCAAAATTGAGGTGGTGGACTTTGGGAGCAACTGTAGAATTGGGGTTTGCTTTCTGCGTCTAATTTGTTTCTGGTTTTATGTTTATCTTAGTTTAGTATTTAGAGCTTATTATCATTGGTACATTTGTTTATTGATTTGGTTGCTCTCTTCCTTTTTTAATTTATACATACATATATATATATTTTTTTTTTCCTTTTTCTCTTTTTGTGAGTGTATATGTGTATGCTTCTTTGTGTGATTTTGTCTGTGTAGGTTTGCTTTTGCCCTTTGTCCTAGGGTTCTGACTGTCTGTTTTTTGCTTGTTTGTTTGTTTGTTTCCTGGGGATTTTTTTAGTATAGTTCTTAACACTTGTCATCACTGGAGGATTTGTTTTTTTGGTTTCGCTGCTCTCTTCTTTCTTTCTCTCTTTCTTATTTTTTATTACGTTTTTATTTTTAATAATTCTTTTCTATTTTAATAGCTTTATTAACTTTAACTTTACTTAACTCTTTTTTCTTTCTTTTTCTTTCTTTCTATCTTCTTTCTTTCTTTCTTTCTTTCTTTCTTTCTTCCTTCCTTTCTTTCTTTTTCTCCCTTTTCTTCTGAGCTGTGTGGCTGACAGGGTCTTAGTGCTCTGGTCTAGTGTCAGGCCTGAGCCTCTGTGGTGGGAGAGCCGATTTCACAACATTCATCCACCAGAGACCTCCTGGCCCCATGTAATATCAAATAGCAAAAGCTCTCCCAGAGAACTCCATCTCAATGCTAAGGCCGGGCTCCACTCAACGACCAGCAAGCTACAGTGCTGGACACCCTATGCCAAACAACTGGCAAGACAGGAACACAAACCTACCCATTAGCAGAGAGGCTGCCTAAAATCATAAGTTCACAGACACCACAAAACACACCACCCGACATGGTCCTTCCCACCAGAAAGACAAGATCCAGCCTCATCCACCAGAGCACAGGCACCATTCCCCTCCACCAGGAAACCTACACAACCCACTGAAACAACCTTAGCCACTGGGAGCAGACACCAAAAACAATGGGAACTACGAACCTGCAGCCTGTGAAAAGGAGACCCAAAACACAGTAAGTTAAGCAAAATGAGAAGACAGGAAAACACACAGAAGATGAAGGAGCAAGGTAAAAACCCACAAGACCAAATAAATGAAGAAGAAATAGGCAGTCTACCTGAAAAAGAATTCAGAGTAATGATAGTAAACATGATCCAAAATCTTGGAAATAGAATGGAGAAAATACACAAGAAACATTTAACAAAGACCTAGAAGAACTAAAGAGCAAACATACAATGATGAAGAACACAATAAATGAAGTTAATAATCATTGACAAGGAATCAATAGCAGAATAACTGAGGCAGAAGAACAGATAAGTGACCAGGAAGATAAAATAGGGGAAATAACTACTGCAGAGCAGAATAAAGGAAAAAGAATGAAAAGAATTCACTACAATCTCAGAGACTTCTGAGACAACATTAAATACACCATCATTCTAATTATAATGGTCCCAGAAGAAGAAGAGAATAAAAAAGGACTGAAAAAATATTTGAAGAGAATATAGTTGAAAACACCCCTAATATGGGTAAGGAAGTAGTCAGTCAAGTCCAGGAAGTGCAGAGGGTCCCATACAGAATAAATCCAAGGAGAAATATGCCAAGACACATATAAATCAAACTATCAAAAATTAAATACAAAGAAAAAATATTAAAAGCAACAAGGGAAAAACAACAAATTGCATACAAGGGAATCCCCGTAAGGTTAACAGCTGGTCTTTCAACAGAAACTCTGAAAGCCAGAAGGGCGTAGCAGGACATATTTAAAGTCATGAAAGGGAAAAACCTACAACCAAGATTACTCTACTCAGCAAGAATATCATTCAGATTTGATGGAGTAATGAAAACCTTTACAGATAAGCAAAAGCTAAGATAATTCAACACCAACAACCTAGCTCTACAACAAATACTAAAGCAACTTTTCTGGGCAGGAAACACTAGAGAAGGAAAAGCCTTACAACAACAAACCCAAAACAATTAAGAAAATGGTAATAGGAATATACATATCGAAAACTACCTTAAATGTAAATGGATTAAATGCTCCAACCAAAAGACGTAGACTGGCTGAATGAATACAAAAACAAGACCTATACATAGGCTGTCTACAAGAGACCCACTTCAAACCTAGGGACACATACAGTCTGAAAGTGAGGGGATGGAAAAATGTATTCCATGAAAATGGAAATCAAAAGAAAGCTGGAGTAACAATTCTCCTATCAGACAAAATAGATTTTGAAATAAAGACTATTACAAGAGACAAAGAAGGACACTACGTAATGATAAAGGGATCAATCCAAGGAGAAGATATAATAATTGTAAATATTTATGCACCCTACATAACTCAGTACATAAGGCAAATGCTAACAGCCATAAGATGGGAAATTGACAGTAACACAATCATAGTAGGGGACTTCAACACTGCATTTTCACCAATGGACAGATCATCCACAATGAAAATAAATAAGGAAACACAATCTTTAAATGATACATTAAACAAGATGGACTTAATTGATATTTATAGGACATTCCATCCCAAAAGGACAGAATACACTTTCTTCTCAAGTGCTCATAGAACATTCTCCAGGATAGATTATATCTTGGGTCACAAATCAAGCCTTTGTAAATTTAAGAAAATTGAAATTGTATCAAGTATCTTTTCCGACCACAATGCTATGAGACTAGATATCAATTACAGGAAAAAATCTGTAAAAAAATACAAACTCATGGAAGCCAAACAATACACTACTAAATAACCAAGAGATCACTGAAGAAATCAAACAGGAAGTCAAAAAATACCTAGAAACAAGTGACAATGAATAATGACAACCCAAAACCTATGGAATGCAGCAAAAACAGTTCTAAGAGGGAAGTTTATAGCAGTACAATCCTACCTCAAGAAACAAGAAACATAAAATAAACAACCTAACCTCACACCTAAAGCAATTACAGAAAGAAGAACAAAAAAACCCCAAAGTTAGCAGATGGAAGAAATCATAAAGATCAGATCAGAAATAAATGAAAAAGAAATGAAGGAAACAATGGCAAAAATCAATAAAAAAGCTGGTTCTTTGAGAAGATAAACAAAATTGATAAACCATAAGCCAGACTCATCAAGAAAAAAAGGGAGAAGACTCAAATCAGTAGAATTAGAAATGAATAAGGAGAAGGAACAACTCACACTGCAGAAATACAAAGGATCATGAGAGATTACTACAAACAGCTATATGCTAATAAAATGGACAACCTGGAAGAAATGGACAAATTCTTAGAAAAGCACAACCTTCCGAGACTGAACCAGGAAGAAATAGAAAATATAAGCAGACCAATCACAATCACTGAAATTGAAACTCTGATTAAAAATCTTCCAACAGACAAAAGCCCAGGACCAGATGGCATCACAGGCGAATTTTATCAAATATTTAGAGAAGAGCTAACACCTATCCTTCTCAAAATCTTCCAAAATATAGCAGATTGAGGAACACTCCCAAACTCATTCTATGAGGCCACCATCACCCTGATACCCAAAGCAGACAAAGATGTCAAACAAAAAGAAAACTACAGGCCAATATCACTGATGAACATAGATGCAAAAATCCTCAACAAAATACTAGTAAACAGAATCAAACAGCACATTAAAAAAATCATACATCATGATTAAGTGAGGTATATACCAGGAATGCAAGGATTCTTCAATATATGCAAATCAATCAATTTGCTACACCATATTAACAAACTGAAGGAGAAAAAACAAATGATCATCTCAATAGATGCAGAAAAAAGTTTTCAACAAAATTCAACACCCATTTATGTTAAAAAGCCTCCAGAAAGTAGGCAGAGAGGGAACTTACTCCAACATAATAAAGGCCATATATGACAAACCCATGGTCAACATGGTTCTCAACGGTGAAAAACTGAAACCATTTCCACTAAGATCAGGAACAAGACATGGTTGCCCACTGTCACCACTATTATTCAGCATAGTTTTAGAAGTTTTAGCCACAGCAATCAGAGAAGAAAAAGAAATAAAAAGAATTGAAATCGGAAAAGAAGAAGTAAAGTTGTCACTGTTTGCAGATGCCATGATGCTATATATAGAGGATCCTAAAGATGCTACCAGAAAAGTACTAGAGCTAATCAATGAATCTGGTAAAGTAGAAGGATACAAAATTAATGCACAGAAATCTCTTGCATTCCTATACACTAATGATGAAAAATCTGAAAGAGAAATTAAGGAAAAACTCCCATTTACCACTGCAATAAAATACCTAGGAATAAACCTACCTAAGGAGACAAAAGATGTGTATGCAGAAAACTATAAGACACTGATGAAAGAAAATAAGATGATACAAATAGATGAAGAGTTATACCATGTCCTTGGATTGGAAAATGACAATACTATCCAAAGCAATCTACAAATTCAATGCAATTTCTATCAAACTACCAAAGGTATTTTTCACTGAATTAGAACAAAAAATTTCACAAGTTGTATGGAAACACAAAAGACCCTGAATAGTGAAAGCAATTTTGAGAAAGAAAAACAGAGCTGGAGGAATCAGACTCCTGATCTTCAGACTATACCACAACGCTATGGTAATTAAGACTGTATGGTACTGGCACAGAAACAGAAATATAGATTGATGGAATCGGATAGAAAGCCCAGAGATAAATCCACACATATATGGTCACCTTATCTTTGATGAAGCAGGAAAGCATACACAATGGAGAAATACAGCCTCTTCAATAAATGGTGCTGGGAAAACTGGACAGTACATGAACGAAATAAAATGCTCCTTAACACCATACCGAAAAATAAACTCAAAGTGGATTAAAGACTTAAATGTAAGGCCAGACACTATAAAATTCTTAAAGGAAAACATAGGCAGAACACTCTATGATATAAATCACAGCAAGATCCTTTTTGACCCACCTCCTAGAGAAATGGAAACAAAAACAAAAATAAACAAATGGGGCCTAACGAAAATTAAAAACTTTTGCACAGCAAAAGAAACCATAAGCTAGACGAAAAGACAACCCTCAGAATGGGAGAAAATATTTGCAAACGAAAAAACTGACAAAGGATTAATCTCCAAAATATACAAGTAGCTCATGCAGCTCAATATCAAATAAACAAATACATCTGCATCTTTATTCCTGTCCAACCCCTAGGTTCTTCAGAACAAATTTTTTTTCTTTTTTAAGATTCCATATATATGTGTTAGCACACGGTATTTGTTTTTTCTCTTTCTGACTTTCTTCACTCTGTATGACAGACTCTAGGTCTATCCACCTCACCACCAATAACTCAATTTCATTTCTTTTTATGGATGAGTAATATTCCATTGAATATATGTGCCACATCTTTATTCATTCATCTGTTTATGGACACTTAGCAGATGTAGAAAATGTACTCGAGCACATGGGGAGGGGGAATGGTAAGCTGGGATGAAATGAGAGAGTGGCATGGGCTTATATCCACTACCAAATGTAAAATGGATAGCTAGTGGGAAGCAGCTGCATAGCACAGGGAGATCAGCTCAGTGCTTTGTGACCACCTAGAAGGGTGGGATAGGGAGGGTGGGAGGGAGAGGCAAGAAGGAGGATATATGGGGGTATATGTATATGTATAGCTGATTCACTTTGTTATAGAGCAGAAACTAACGCACCATTGTAAAGCAATTATACTCCAATAAAGATGTTAATGTGTGTATATATATATATATATATATATATATATATATATAAAGTCACTGAGGTAAAGGTTAAAATCTTGTATTCAGTTTGAAAATCAATTAAAATTGCTTAAAAGTTAAAAAAACAAAAAACCCCAAAAAACAAATAACCCAATACAAAAATGGGCAGAAGACCTAAATAGACATTTCTCCAAAGAAGATATAGAGATTCCCAACAAACAACATGAAAGGACGTTCAACATCACTAAGCATTAGAGCAAAACACGAATCAAAATTACAATGAGGTATCATCTCACACTGCTCAGAATGGCCATCATCAAAAAATCTACAAATAATAAATTATGGAGAGGGTGTGGAGAAAAGAGAACCCTCTTGCTCTGTTGGTGGAACGTAAATTGATACAGCTGTTATGGAGAACAGTATGGAGGTTCCTTAAAAAAACTAAAATAGAACTGCCATATGACCCAGCAATCTCACTACTGGGCATATACCCTGAGAAAACCATAATTCAAAAAGAGTCATGCACCACAATGTTCATTGCAGCTCTATTTACAATAGCCAGGACATGGAAGCAACCTAAGTGTCCACTGACAGATGAATGGATAAAGAAGATGTGGCACATATATAAAATGGAATATTACTCAGCCCTAAAAAGAAACAAAACTGAGTTATTTGTAGTGAGGTGGATGGACCTAGAGACTGTCATACAGAGTGAAGTAAGTCAGAAGGAGAAAAACAAATAACATATGCTAACACATATATATATATGGAATCTAAAAAAAAAAGGTCCTGAAGAACCTAGGGGCAGGACAGGAATAAAGATGCAGATGTAGAAAATGGACTTAAGGACTCTGGGAAGGGTAAGGGCAAACTGGGACGAAGTGAGAGAGTGGCATGGACATATATACATTAACAAATGTAAAATAGATAGCTAGTGGGAAGCAGCCACGTAGCACAGGGAGATCAGCTTGGTGCTTTGTGACCACCTAGAGGGGTGGGATAGGGAGGGTGGAAGGGAGACGCAAGAGGGAGGAGATATGGGAACATGTGTATGTGTGTAACTGATTCACTTTGTTATACAGCAGAAACTAACACACCAGTATAAAGCCATTATACTGCAATAAAGATGTTAAAAAAAATGGAGTCTCAAATAAACTGGATGAGAAGTACGTTCCTTTTGATTTTTGTGTCCTGCTTTTTAATGTTCTCAGCAAATGGCTGTATCTTTCAGATTCTCTCAAGGATTTTTAGATAAAAAGAGAGGTTTTATCTTTGCATGTCTATAAGCAGAGAAAAACTCCAGAGACCAAAACCTACAGGCAATTCAAATAAACTAAATCCGATCAAGGTAATATCAATGCCAGAATTAGACGAAAACCCAGAGAGAATATCAATAACAACATTAAAACAGCAGGTTTCAACTGGAATCAATAGGCAGAATAAACAGAAAAAATTAAGTCACAAAGTGTTAGTAGATAAAAGCTCCCCACTCATTAAAATTCTGTTTGTTTTGTCTTTTTATCAGTGTACGTATATATCCATGCAAGTATATCAAAGTTTGTAATGTAAAAGAATGATGAAATAATCTAATTAATTTCCGGTGTCATTTCACATATTTCTTTCAAGCTAGAACTGCAATATTAATAGTGGTTTGCAGTTTAATAAAATATCTTTATGTCCTATTAACTCCTATATCAGGTTGTAATAAAAGCCACTTTCTATCAAATAGCTAAACTTCAGAAGAGTTTTGCTTTGATCAGAAAAAAAAATCAGGTTCTTTCTATTTATACTGAATAACCTCTCTCAGTTGCTCAGTTTCATAGAAAGACAGTTGTCTGGAGCTGCCATTCGCTCAGGAAAATATTCCAATGCGCAAAAAATCTCAGAAAGGCAGAATATATTGAGACAGCCAGGGAACGTGGGAATCTCGCTTTTTACCTCCGTGGGCCAAGGGGAACCTGGCTCTGGCAAACACTGTGGGGACTGTTGGAAGGCAGCAGTGCAGGGATCCCCCCGGTGGAGGTGGGTGGCTTGCACCCACCCAGAGCATCAGCAGGTCCTGGCCAGGGCAGTGGAATTTCAGGAATGCATTTCCAACTACTGGGTTCTCCTTCTTCCACTGACTAAGACCTGCGAGATAATTTTACATCTTTGCCAGGATACAAAAATCGTCATCTGTTCGCTCCCCTCGATGGTGATGAGTCGTGCCTCCATCCCCACCCGAGAGGTGTGGTCAGCCATGTTGTCCCAGCTCGGCTTTCATCACTGGACACTGCCTATCTCTGTAGTCTCTGCCTCCGCCTATGCCTCTTGCAAGGCCAGGTGCCAGGCTTGCAACCTGGATTATTCACAAAGGGTGCAAGCACTGAGCTCAGAAACCAATACTAAAGGTCTGGGGTGTCCTTGGGTTTTTCTTTTTAGCAGCAGCTGAAATAAACATTAGCCAATATCCAGGGCATTTCAATAAGACTTTATTTATTTGGTGTCTTTTCACAAAGGAGACTTCAAATGCACCTGTTTTTCTGGGAATAAGCCCAAGTGGTCAGGAGTCCTAGGAGGGACAATAAGGGGAGGGTCCACCCAGAGACCCCAGCCACAGTGCTGGAGGCCAGCTCCATCCAGGGGAGGGGCAAGCAGCCTGGGGTGTAGATGACACAGGCAATCTGGTTTGGAGTCCCTTGGACAGGGGGCAGCTGTGTCCCACGGTTTCCATCCCTGATGTTCCCAGCCTGGTACCTGGCACCCAGGAGGTGCCAAATCAAAAAAGTCAATGGCAGGTGTAAACAAAGAGCCTGCTGGATTACATTTGAACAGCTTCCACTAAACCTGGTGGATCCTCATCTCCATGCATATAGGCGAGGTCCTGCTTTGGTGAGGCTGGAGATTAGAGGCAAAGCTGCCCTATCCTCTGAGAGGGAGGGGAAGGAGGCCAGCTCTTCTGTGCCAGGGGTTCCTGCCAGTCAGAAGGGGATGGCCACCACCTTCCAGCCCCTGGGGAGAGCAGCTTGCCCTGGCCTGTGGGTCCCCAGGGAGGGTGCTTGTCCCAGTGACACCCCTGGTCTCCTTGGACTCACAGCGGAGGCCCTGACTTTGATGCACAAACACACACTTCTCCTTCTGCTCCCTGCCTCCACCCCCGCCATGTGTCCAGGTCTCCCACAGCACAGGCAGGTAATGGGTCCCCCTCTTACATACAGAAAGAGTTTAGATGTAATGAGATGAGATTGGAGAGCCGGAAATCATCCCAAACCCCTGAGAGGAACCTGCAGCGTGTCACACTCCCAACAAGCAGTACGTTTCAAAGAAAAAGCCAATCATAAAAACAGTAGTCCAAAAATGATCCTGGAAAAAACTGGGGGGTTGAGAATACATATTGTAGATTGAGGCCCTGAAGGAGGTGGGGAAGTTGTTCCTTTATTTGCATATAATATTGTAATTTCATTCACATTGAAGCTTATCTTCAGAGTCTGTTTAGTGTGATCAGAATGCCTTTGTAGCAAGACCTGTGGGTTCCAGGGCACCAGCTCCAGCACTTGGTGTAAATTCCTCTCCACTCTTCAGCATCCCTGACCACCAGCACGACCTCCACTCACTGTGGCTGAAGCTGGGGAAAGCAGCTTGGACGCTCTGGACGTGCCCAAAGGCCACACCCACCTGGGTTCGGGGGTTGTAGGGGTGTGAAGTAGGGTGTCCGAAGTTCATGCAAATTTAGGCCATGTCTGGGTACCTTTTTGCAAACAATAACTTTGTCCTGTAAACAGTATCAGTAGCATTTTATCCAAGGTGAATCTTTCTGGACACTTTTTTTTCCTCTAAGTTTTTTTCATCCTGATGTTTCTGTTGAAAAACCTCAGTTTGGCACAATTCCTAAAAGTCATCTCCAAAACTGAGGATGTGAGCAAGATGATCCACAGAGGCACCGGGTAATAGTTAGAAATAAGAGCATAGAGAAATTAGACTTTCTTAATATCATCGTACCGTCAGTAGTGTGTGTATAATTTAAGAATAATTTTACATATATTGGCTCATTTTATCCCACTGATGGGTGAATGATTTTTAAAAATGGAGGCACCATTAGTCTATCACAGTGGTTCTGGATCCAAGAGATTTGGGACCCCAGGGCAAATGTCTGGGGATAGTTTGGTTGTCACCAATTGGGGGGTGCTACTGGCATTTAGAGAGTTGAATCTATGGATGCTCCTGAATATCCCATGATGCACAGGGCAGCTCCCACACAAAGGATTACAAAGGTCACACGTAGATTGGGCTGAAGTTGAGAAACTCTCATCCACCAACTAAAATCCAAGAGCTAGAGACTGGAGGGGCAGGGCCCAAGGTGGTGGCACCCCTGGGACCCCAGACGGGTGCTTGGCACCTACCAGCACCCCCCACCCGCAAGCCTTCGCTGTCCTGCTCCAGTCTGGGGTTATCCTCCTGCTCCATGAAACCAGCCTGGAGGTCTGACTCCAGTCAACACGCCTGCTCCACCAAGTCTACACTGAGTCATTCAAACGCGGGTGGCTACCTACGAGAAGAGGCGCAGTTCCCCTCCGTGGGCTCAATGGCTTCCAGGGGACACATGTGCGCTGTCTTCCTCAACTCCAGAAAGGTCGTGCATGAGCAGAGTGATTGCCAACTAACCTTGGAACTGAATCGTGTGAAGGGTTTTAGAAGCCGGATGGGTCTTAGATCACCTGCTCCAACTTCCTCATTTTACTGAGGCCTGGAGAGATGATTTCATGATTCTAGGTCACAAAACTGGTCATTACGACACCAAGGAGTATACACTCTGCTTCCTCCTGCACGTTTTCATTGCTATTTTTAACAAGGACAGCTATAAAACCCCTTTTGAGTCAGGACCAGAACTATATCTATTCTACAGCAAGTTTACATTTCGTTGGAAAATCATTGTCTCATGTCTGCTGCAAGATGGGTGCCTTAGGGAGACTTCTATGTGCTTCCACGAGCAGACAAAATTCTGACCAGTTTACCCCAAATAAAGCCAAAACACTTCATAAAACTGGTGGGAGGTGGGGAATTGGATAAACCCTTACCTAAGCCTCTAATTAGATTATTACAACTTTCCATGAGAATTGTTTCATGTCTTTGGGCTCGATGCTTTCCACCAATGCTTTTCAGTGGTGAAGCTGGTCCTCAGAGCTTGACATCAGTACCCGCTCGCCTTCCGCCCGCAGATCTGCACTATCTCCAGCCAGATCAAAATATTCTAACACCGCAGTCTGAGCGCATTGCCAAAGAAAACTGAACTGGGCTGGGTGCAGCCCATCTGAGGCAAATTCTGCATGTGACAAAAATTAACTAAAGGAAGTTCCGTCAAAAAGAAAACAGTGGCAAAGTTTTTCAAAACACAGGTTTCCCAACCCAGTAGAGATTAGGTGAAATGGATCCCTCGTGACCGAGGCTTATCTTCTGAGTGACGGTGTGATGACAGAATTTGGTTGCTGGCTGGGACTTGGCATCTACAGCCCATCCTGTATGTCAGGAGAGCAGATCCACTCGGTGAGACGGGGGCATGGCTCCCACGAGCGTAATGAATTTCTGTGCCATCTGACCACTGCCTTTACTAGTGGTTCTTGGATGTGTTCAAGAACATTGGTGAGCTGAGGAGAAATCTGGACGAGGGGATCGGAAGGCACTGCCGTTTTCCTATTTTAATAGGATGCTAAGAAAACAGGTGCTTCCAGGCCTGAGCACCCAACATTGCCATATACACAGATCTAGCAAGGAAGGGCAGGCTGGCCAGCTCTGCACTGGAAGTGACACGGCAGAAAAGATTGTTACAATATCTCTGAATTGGCTCTTTCTACCAAAAAGATAACTTGTTCACACATAGAATGTGTTTTGTAACATACTTTAGCCGCGATGCTAAGGTAGAGAACACAATGAGATCTTCAAATAGTATGCAATAAACACATGAATGTCTGTATCTCTTCTAACCGCTATGCAAGCTCTCACTAAGTCTGAACTGAGGGAGAAACATCAGCCCAGTTCCCAAAGGCAGGGCTCTTTACAGGGAGGCGCGGGTAGCCCTGAGAAGCCCACAGAGGAGGCACCTCTCACTTCTCAGGCTTTGTCCTGCTCGTCTACTGCTGAGTGTGGGCTCCAGAGAGAACTTGTTCTTTAAGCATTCTGTGGACTGACTGGTGCACTGGGGCCTCTGCTCACAGGCTAAGTCTGGCTCATTGAGTTCCCATTGCAGGCTCGAGATGTGACTAAGTCCACCTCTTTCTCCTAAATACGAGTCACCAGTGCCAAGACGGCACAAGGATTTCAGACAGGGAGGGCCTGGTGCGGCCCATCTCTGCAGCCGACGGCACAGAAACCAGACTCTTCCGAGCATTAGAAGCAAGGTGTGATGCTGCCTTGTGTTCCTCTCCCATGATGCTCGGTCAGTGAGAGCTTAGCAGCCCCGACATGGGGAGTATTTCCAGATGGGAATGGCAGGACCTCTGCAAACACACACACTGGTCTCACAAGTCCTGAGTCACCT
Organism: Mesoplodon bidens; assembly: GCF_964165515.1. Classification (NCBI taxonomy): domain Eukaryota; kingdom Metazoa; phylum Chordata; class Mammalia; order Artiodactyla; family Ziphiidae; genus Mesoplodon; species Mesoplodon bidens. The sequence continues at coordinate 3,161,190 of NC_138160.1, forward strand.
TTGTTGCTGGCACGCGGGGCTTCAGACCCCTGTCCTCACTGTCACCAGCCCCGTAAGACCGCTGCTTATTATGGTGTTGGTGGTGGCTGTCGCCAGCACCATCACTGAGACGATCTCAAATTCTCCTCTGTTCAGCTGCTCATGTCCTTATCAAGAACTAGCCTCAAGGGGTCAAAACACCCATGTTGATCAAGGAGTGAATTTTTATGGAAAGTTAAAGCAAAGTGCCCTCCGCCCTGGGTTCTGGTTTGAAGAGCAGTGGGAAACTCTTCCCAGGGTACAGAGAATATGCTGCAACCAGTGCTTTCCCACATGCTGGCTTTGACTATTAAACAAGAAATGCATTGATAAGATAGCCAGAAAAAATAAAATAAAATTAGTGACTGGCTCATCAGTGATTCAGGAATACTCTCAAATCAAAATGTTATTGAGAACAAGGAAGTCCTCAAGTCAGAATAAACTACTTTCTCCCAACCTGGGCTTGTCTTTCCCTTGAAAACCCCAAATACCTGCTCTGTTCACACTGGGAATTTTTTTAAGTGAATATGGAAAATAAGTAACACCTGGTAGGAAGGGGTATGGCCAGGGAGGTGGTGGCTGGAGGGCTGGGGTCTTCCTCAGCAAATGAGCTGCATATTAGGGTGAAAGTGGCTTCTGTCTACTTCTCTGCTAAGCAAAATTGAACTCTTAATCAGATAGAAAAATGCATATATTTTAACTTTAACCTCTTCCCATATTTGAAGGTGAGACTTGTGGTATGCGAGGAAAAATCCCCAACTTGCCAAGCCCTTCCTTCTTTCTCATTTGCTTTCATTTCAGGATCCCCCTCCCCCTTCCCGGAATGCCTATTCCACTAGCATGAGCCCCTCACTTCTCATGTAAGTGGCCTCCCATCCCCTTTCCCATTGACTTCAGACCCAGTGAAGGCTCAGAGCTACCCCCTGAGCCACAGAGGGTACCCCTTAGTGGAGAGTCCCATAATGTTAGGGTTGGAAGGGGCCTTCACATCAACTGAACCCAAACTGCTCTTCTCACCAGTGAGTAGAATGGGGCTCAGACATTTCGAGTGACTCCCCAGCTTCTGGGACAGAAATAGAGGCCAACCCAGGATCTCAGCCAACACTCACAGGGCTTTGCTGACCTGTGACCCTGAGGACTTTTCTAACCCCTACAACGTTCTTCCCACCCTTAGGGAGGGAGGACGCCGCCCATCTATCTCCCTAATGTATCAAAGTGTCTGGCTATTAATAGCAGGCATTACTCCAAGTGATGGGCTACATTTAACTTGAAACAAGAAATCTGGGCATTTGAGGACAGGGAGGAACATCTCCTAGGTAGCCACATGATAACATCATCTCTCATCAACACCGACGGCTCCTTGTGTGATGAGGAGGTTGAAGGGATGAGAAGATTTCCCAGCAGCCCACGGTGTGTATTTTGCAGATGTGCGTAGATTCCTTCTCTTCTGTATGAAAGCCCTTAAATACATGACCATGTGAGGATGCCACTTGGAGGCATGGCCTCCCCTCCTCTGGCATTGATCCCGCTACCCTGTTGCAGGGGTCCCTGGCCTCTGCCCTGGTCAGATGCCGTGTTGGAAGCATCAGCTCAAGGCCAGTTCCTTCATCCTGATTCTTGCGGAGCGGCTGTCCCAGCTTCAGCCCCTCCCCTCTTGCTCTGGAGGGAACCCCACTGCTACATTGTCATTCAGCCACTGTGGCAATGAGATGTGGGCTCTACAGGGTCCTGAAGAACCTCAGAGGGTCCTTGCCCGGTGCCCCCCTCGATGTGAGGGGTCAACAAGACCACGGTGCTGGGTGCTGAGCCCAGCCTGCTGGAGGGCACTGGGCCGACGTCCTGATGGCCGTCCTGCACCACCCACCATGCACACCTGCCACCACCACTCCCATCTAGGAAGGCTCTCTGGGCTCCACTCAGAGATGGCCTGGGGGCTTGTGGCCACAAAAGCATGTCACGCCCAGCTCCCTGAACCCACCGACCACCGAGACCACAGGAAGTGTCCCCAGGTGTGGTCAGGCTAAGAGAAACCTGCATTTCTTCAGAGAGAGAGGTCCAGCCCAGGGCTGGGATCACTAACAGGCAGGGGCAAAGGCAGTGGCTCACTGGGTTTTCCCACCTGCGACATCGGCATGCAGGTGTCAGCAGACAGCTGGCCAGCCACCGAGGCCTCCAGGGTCTTTGGGGCACTCACAGCCCCGAGGGACCCCCGGGTAAGTCCAGCCTGGCCATGTCCTGTTGGTCCACTGCTCTGCCTGCCCAGAAGGCTGCCCTGTTTACTCCCTGTCTGACCTTCCCCCGGGCAGGGATGAGACAGGAGATGATGGGGATCCCAGCAGAGGGGAAGAAAACCACGGTCACTCAGCACACGGAACCCCCGGCGCCCTTTCCCTGCCCACCTCTGGCCCCGACATGCAGAAGCCTGGAGGGCAGGTGCCTCCTGGTCCAGCGCCTGGCACACAGCGGGGGGTCGGTGAGCATCCCTTACAGCATCCACAGATACCTACGGAGGGGAGCAGGGGGAGGTGGCACAGGAAAGATGTGGCGAGCATCACGTCTGCTGATAAATGCCAATAAATATGCAAATGATGAGTCTAGAAATGCTCTTCTTACTTTCCAATTCAATTCCAGTAACCCAGGGGGTAAATCTCTATAAATTATAGTGGAGTGTGACTTGTAAATAACATTTTTCTGACATCCTTAAAGCACTGCTGTATCTTTGGAGTTTATAAATTATTGATGTAAATGAGTTTATATAACCATTTTGTAGTTAATAAAAATAATCATCAGAGCAGTACTGGAATTCAGGTATGCTTCCAAGCTCATAGTCATGGTGGTTTGGGGTTTTGGAGCCATGGGCTGTCATTTGGTTGTGCCCTTACCCTTGGCAGCAGAACAGGTGAGCTCTGAAAGGGGTGCAGCCCAAACAAGAGAGTCTGCAGGTGTTGGCATCACCCCCAACTGCCTCTCTACTCTGAATCCCCAGAAATGTGGATCCAGAGCCATGCTTCCCTAAGGCTGAGCATGGTGCTCAGGGTTAGGAATAGGGAAACCCTTGAGACCCCACCCTGCTCCAAGAGGACAGGTCCGATGGAGTAAGGTGCACTCGAATGCCAGCACAGAGAGGCACAGGTGTGTGATGGAGAATGCTGGGCCTCCAGGAAGGAGCCAGCCCCCACCCAGGGTGATGGATGCAGAAGGGGGATGAGGATGCCAGGGGTCACCGGCAGTCATGGCAGGGACGTTGGCTAAACAGGAAAACCTGGGCAATGGCCAAACGCTCAGCCTGGGCACAGGTCGGATCTGAGAGTGGCCATGCTGCTTCAGGGCAGCTGGGAGGAAAGCCTTTGCTTCACGCCCACCTGGCCTCCACCCTTCATCCATAAGTGGGGAGGGGTCTCATACCAGAAAGGAAGTTACCGCATGGCCTGTCCCCTTTGCAGACATCTCACGTTTTGGCGGCTAAAACAGACAGGAACCTCAGCACGTACTCCCTCAGGAGACCTATAGGAGGGGTCCTTGAGCAAGTGACCTGGTTACCAAAAGTGCCTGCTCGTGCATGGCTCCTTCAGAAATCACAGGAGCAGGGGCTGCCCTGCCGTGCATCCCGGAAAATTGCTGTATAAACACAGCACAATGCATTCCTAAGGATGCTTGTGGGCTCTAAGTCAAAGCCTCGGGTTAGAGGCTTCAAGACTTGGGCCACCGTGCCCTTGCTGTGTTCTCTCCCATCTGTGACATGGGCATGGGGGTGTTCTCACAACACGTCATACTGTTGCATCACATAGGAAGGAAGAACAGCTTTAGGAGGAAGCTACTTGCTTCTGATTTCTTCTAGGACACAAGCACACACGAAACAAAACATGACAGGCACCCAGCACACACACACACTTACACACACACGCACAGAGCATGCCCACAAAGACCTCTAAACCACCTTTCCTTATGAAAGGGATACACACACTCTAAATACAGTATTAGCAACCTAACCTACCAGTGTCTTAAGAATGACATATTGTGACCAGGTAAGTTTATTGCAGGGATGCAAAACGTGTCTGACCCCAGAGTGGAGGGTAAAAACTCTATGGAAACAATGATAAAATTCTACAACCATTCTTGAATTTTAAAATCGTTATAAAAAGTCTTAAAAAGTTAGGAGAAAGTTCTTTAATTTATCATCTGTATACCTACCTCTGTATCTTTATGTGTGTCCGTGTGTGTGGTGTGTGTGTATTTGATCAATGTCTCATCACACATGCAGCCCTGTGTGTATAAATCAGAAAACCACAGAAAACATCCAATTTGATGACACCAGCCCAGCATTATCACTGCCCAGCCAGGAGAGCACCAGGAGGCCGGAGCCCCGCCCTGCGACTGTGCTGGTGACACGTGAAGTCCATACGTAATTCCACCCCCTTCAATCTCAAAAGTGTCCTGATCTGACTAATACATTATGTAATCACCCTCTCTAAGACATGAAATAAAAGTAAGTTTATGACATTGCAAAGAAATTTTCCAAACATATTTATTCCTAATGTTATGATATCAGAAAAAATCAAGGAAGCAAAGAAAAAAAGGATAAGAATTCATAAGAAAGTTCAGTGACTAAATATATGTGTAAAAATATAGTTTTCTTCTGTTGGCCTTCCATAATTAGTTTAAAACACAGTGGATTAAAGATCCTAGCCCCAATAATGATAAAACTGTAAAATACAGGAGAATGTTAGAAACATGAAAGAAGATAAAGATCACCTAAGTAACTAGGGAGATGTCCATTTTTATGGATAAGAATTATCCATATTAGAAAGTTGCCCAAACCAGTCTATAAATTAGATTTTAGCTTCTTGCCCCACACATGAAAAGTCTAAAATTACTTGGAAATTTGATTTTAAATTTCTAGAAGAATAAAAGCGGAGAATTCTCAAGAAAGTTCTACAGTGATTATTATAGCCAAGTGTTAGTCTACAACCTTTTCCACAGACTGTAAGTCCCGAGAAGCCGTCATTGTCTCATTTTATGGATGAGGACACTGAGGCACAGAGAGGTTCTTTTTTTTTTTTTTTTTTTTTTTTTTTTTGCGGTACTTGGGCCTCTCACTGTTGTGGCCTCTCCCGTTGTGGAGCACAGGCTCCGGACTCGCAGCCTCAGCGGCCATGGCTCACGGGCCCAGCCGCTCCGTGGCATGTGGGATCTTCCCGGACCGGGGCATGAACCCGTGTCCCCTGCATCGGCAGGTGGACTCTCAACCACTGGGCCACCAGGGAAGCCCCAGAGAGGTTTCTTTATCCCTCACCTCAGTACATGTGAACATCACTGACAGCTGCCACCCCGAAATGTGCCACCACAGCCTGTGCTTTGCCCTGAGGGTGTTGAGGCTTGGAGCTCCCTCGTGGCCAGCCCAGATCACAGAGAGAAAATGACATAAGATTTGTCCCTGGGGTTTGTCCACTGTACAATCCACCACCTCTCTACCAGACAAACAAGACGCACTCACGATCACCACAGGCTGCAGTAGTTTTCTGTGGCTGCATAACTGACCACCAGAAGCTCAGAGCATCATCCACACCAGCCCAGGCTCTGGGCTGAAGTCAAGTTGTGGTGGGTCTGGCTCCCCATCCAGGGGCTCTGGTGAAAACTTGCTTCCAAGCTAAGCCTCATCACAGGTAGAATTCAGTTCCCGTGGCTGTAGAGCCAAAGCCCCTGTCCTGCTGGCTGTCCCCCAGCCACTCCAGCTCCCCCCATGCAGCCCTCCATGACAGGAGCAGGGTCCTCCTGAGGCAAACCCTTCCCACTCAGGATCTCTGACTGCCTGGTCGGCGACCAGCTGAAGAAAACTCTCTAACTTTTCAAGGGCTGGTGGCAAGAGGTCAAGCCCACCTGCCAACCCTCCCCTCTTCAAGTCATGTGACAACCCAATTACGGGACCAAATCCATCGAGTTCCAAGTCCTGGGGACCCCAGAGGTCGAGTAGTTTTGAACCCTCCTGCCTGGATTGTATGCCCTGGCTCAGGGACAGCTCTGGAAAGTAGCCTGGAGGAGGGGACTGTGGTCGGGGGCCACCCTACAGGGTGATTGTTGGTGGACACCAGAGTCAGCCAGGTGGGAAACTGGAGAGCCCAGTGTGGCTGGAGACCGTGGGGCAGGGGTGAGGCAGAACTTCCCGAGGTGGGCCCCAGACTCGGGACAGGAGAAGGACCCCAGCCCCTCCACCTGCTTCCACTCCTCCCCAGGCAGCCTCTGAGCAAGTGCACCTCGCACGCCGTCAGCACGCCCGCCTCTCCTCTCAGGCCTCCCCGTCCACATCCCACCGCCTGGGCTGATCTCACCTCCCTCCAGGAAGAAGAGGACCTGCGTCCAGGGATGGAGAGGGCGGTGGGTGTCTGCTGCAGAGGAAGCGTTCAGAGTGGACCCCAACATACCTGTCGCCTGTCACCTCCACCATGTGAGGTCAGGACATCCTGGTGCCTCCGGAATTGGACGCAGCGGTTAGTGTGTAACTGTGTACGTTTTCTGCGGGAAAACTTTAACTTTCATTGGGACGTTGAGAAACTATGGCCATCTCCTCTAACCCCCAGCAGTAAAAAAGATATAGAATTTATTAATTAAGAAATAAATCATTGCTCTAAAGCTGTGCCTACCATGATAGTAGATGCTATCAAGGTGCCGCCTGCTAAGCCATCACCACCTCTCCTGTCTCTAGTCCAAACTCCAGCCTCCCCAGCAGGCTCACAGGGACAGGTGGGTGAGAGGCAGGGACCCCAGATCTCTCTGCCCCACACCCTGGATGGATCCCCTGCAGAACGGGAACCATTTCCAGGACACCCTCCAAGTGAGAAAGGGTAGTTGGAGGTACCAGGATCATGGAAAGAAGCCGATTTGGAGTCTGGGCACTTAGGAAGCACGGAGTCTGTGCTTTCTGTGTGAACTGCCTGAAGAAACAGCTTGGGTGAGCCCGGGCCAACACAGTCGGGGACTGTGTTCTCCTGTCATCTTGGAAGCCTCGCCTTTGGTTTGAAAACCGCACCGCAGAATGGGCTCTGGCTTCCCTGGACACAGAATAACTTTCCATCCAACTTAATTACAGTGAGACCAGTCATATTTATCTTGCGTTTTCTCTCAGGCAGTGTTTTTCTTCTAATTGGGATTTGAGGGCACCCCCCAGCCAAAGCTCCTTTGGCTACAGAGGGTGGCCTCTCCAGGCAACCTGACAGGCTCTCCCCAGAGGAGACGCAGGCCCGCCTGTGGGTTCATCCAAAGGGGCTCCACTAAATCATTTCCATCCCAGCCATGCAGATAATCTCGGCTTGAGGTTTATCTGCAGAAGGACTCTGATATTCTCAAACAGCCCAACCGCTGTAACTCAAGACAGCAGGCGTCGACGTGTAAGTCGTGCAGGCCTCCCAGAGCTGCATTGCTGCCCACCTGGTGTCCCCTGTCCCCATGAATTTCTGCCAGCTTGTCCACTGGACAGCTCCAAACAGGGTGGGATGGGAAAGATATTTCCTTGATCCAGGAAGACACTTTGAGTTTTAGGTTTTGCATTTCTGTCTGATCCCAGCGTCTGTTAGAGGCAGACGGGGCTTGGGCTGATGCATCGATCATCCTAGGGAAACGTTTCAGAGATTGTGAGCTACCCGAGCTGGCAGCCGTCGGAATTCATCAAATGCTATGACACTGCAGCCGGAAGTCCAAGCCAGACACTCACATAATGGGACAGTGGGGTCCCCCATTTCTGGTACTGGGGCAAAGCTTGTCTACAAAACCCCCCAGTGCACCCAATGCTTCCTCCTTTCTGGGGTCAGCACTACCGCACACTTCAGTCGTCCACAGCATCCCACGGCCCACGATACAGTGGCTGGTGAACGGTGCCTGGGCCCGTCCCCTTCCCAAATGCATGCTGGTCAAGGCGGCAGGTAATTCTCTCCTTGACTTTCAAGATAAACGGCCCTCCACTGTCTACACGGGGTTTTGTATCCACAGCTGTTTTCGTTTTATTTTGTGTCTGGGATTTCACCAATGTCATGTAATTTTCACATTTTCCCAAATTGAGCAGTTTTATTTTCTACTTCTGCTCTAGTGCTACATCACAGGAATAGTCTGGGCTCTCTTAAAAGGACAGCATTTTAAAGTTTTGAAAGACAACTTTACTTGAAAAGCGGTTCTGCAACTCTTTTTCAGGGTCTCGTGCTTTTTCGATATTCAGGCCTGCTCTTCATCATTCATACGTACGATTTTCCATGTGACTTGAGGATAAATGGCCTTAATAAATCCCATTATTCTGAAGAACAATAAAAATAACAGGTTTGTGACACTGGAGCCATGATAAATAACATTTTTTATTTTGCCACGTCATTATTATCTCTTTCCCCCCGCCTGGCTGCTGATAGACTGTGTCCCTGCAAACCCAGCCAGGGACTCTGGGCCCTGCCGGGGAGACAGGCAGCCTGGGAGCCTGTCTTCGGGCTTCAGCAAGTGTGGCGTCGACCATTCCCTGCAGTCAGAGACAGACACCAAACACTCCGACCACAAGAAACTATACTTACAGCCACAGCAACCACGGTCCCTCCTTCTCCTCGGTGGAAGGATTGGGAATCCTGGATTGCTGCACCCACTTTCTGATTTACTTAATTATTGGAGATCCAAGTCTGAAAGCCAAGAGTTCCTCAAACTGGGGTTAAAAGGGCAAAGTGGAAGATATCAGAACAAGTTAAGAAGCTTCAAGTTTCTCACAGAAGTTCTGGAGAGCACAGTGGGATGACAGCTTGTTCCGCTGGCATCGTCAAAAGGAATGAGCTTCTAAAATGGGTAACCAACAAGGACCTAGTGTATAGCACAGGGAACTCTGCTCAATATTCTGTGACAACCTAATTGGGAAATGAATTTGAAAAAGAATACATACATGTATATGTATAACCGAATCACTTTGCTGTACACCTGAAACCGACACATTGTTAAACAACTCTACTCATCAGCCCAAGTCCTGGATTTGGGAGGGGCAGGGGCCTGTGCAGTTTGGGTAGAAAACCTGCCCGATAGAGTCACAGGCCCCAGAGCAAGGCCAGCCCATCCTCACGAAGCCACAGGCAGTGGGGGACGCCTGCACTGAGAACTACCTGTGGTCCCTTCTTTTCCCGAAATCTTCCCTCCCATTTCTGTGGAATTCGCATCCCCCACCCGTCACTGACGTCCCCTAAGGAGTCCTCCTGCTCTCACATCGGATTTGAGCAGGTTCAGTGTCAGTCTTTCCTGGAGAAGGTCCCTCCTTTTCATGTTCACCAGCTCTCACAGACCCCCACCATGGGCCCGGCATACACGGTGTCCCCGGGGAGGAGCAACAGGCACAGCCCTCTCTAGCCCTGCCCGAGGGCAGGCCTGGTTCTGAGGGTCTGCCTTTCTGCTCACACCCACCGAGCCAGCAGAGCAGGTCCCTGAGCTCAGCCCCCTTCACAGGAGGGGCAGATGGGGACTTGCAGTCGGGACCCCGTGAACACGGAGCGGGGCTGAGGGGCCTCTGGCTGCACACTGCAGGGGCTGGTGACTATCCGAGGGATGCTCAGCAAACCTCGCAGCTCTCCTGGGCTCTGTGGTTGTTTGTCCGGGAAGGCAGGCTCCTCCCGGTGTGGTCCCGCTGCCCGGGAGGGAGGCACGGTGCACAGGACCCCAAGCTGCTGAGGGCCCCTTCCTCATACCCAGACCCATCTTCTGCTCCTCTCTCCCCTCTGACCACTCCACCGCCCTGTCTGTGACGCCCACCCCTCCTCCTCCCAGACGTCTACACTTGCTCCGGGCTGGGGAGGAGCTGAGCTCCAGAGACAGGGTTGAGGGATGGGGGAGGGGTCTGGGGTCTTCTCATGGCACTTCTCTCTTCCCTCTCACGGCTCCACACCCAGCCCTCAAGTCTGCATCTCAGGACTGTGTTTCCTCCTGAACACCCTGTGCCCTCTGCTCACACTCCCCGGAAACATCCCTGGCCTCTGAAAGGCACCCCAGCCACCCCGGCTCTCAGCCTGCCCCCTGCTGCTCTGACAGCTAAGGCCAGGATCACAAAACACCAGAGTCATTTATTCCTTACGGTCCTGGATGCTGGAAGTCCAAGGTCGAGGTACAGGCAGGTCTGGTGTCTGGCGAGAGCCCTCTTACGGACGGCACCCTCATAAGTGGAGGCAGGGGACTCCGGTCTCCTCCTCTCCCTGCAAGGGCACTAATCCCTTGATGGGGGCTCCAACCTCATAACCTCATCCAAACCACATCAGCGCCCAGAGGCCCCACCTCCAAACACCATCAAATTGGGGGTTAGGGCTGCTCTGAATTCATATGGAGTTCCTGAGGGCTTCAGTTAATTCATATGTGTTCTGGGTGCGAGGCAGGGAGGAGACACAAACGTTGGGCCCGCGGCTTCTCCGTCCTTCCCACGGAAGACACACGACACCTCCAGCATTTGCACCCTGAACTCCCATCACCTCCTGTGTCCCATCAGCCATCCAGCCTCACATCCTACCCTGTGACCCTACCCAGTGTCCCCATTCTGAACCACCCTATCTACTGCTTCAAGCAACTTTCCATAAGGGTTCGAAAGCTTTACATACTCCCCAGGTGCTCCTAAATGGGTGATGGACCCTCCAGTGCTGACCCAGGGCTGCAGAGACCAGCACACAACCTCCCACCTCACCTAGTCACATGTTAGACTCCCATCCACACGGCTGTCTTCTCCCAGTATCTGTCCCAGCTGGACACACACCGCTGGCCACACAGCCCTTCACCTGCTTGCTCTCTGCATGTCAGACTCTCGGAGTGGATTCAGGGGTGCTGGGGGCCTGGGTGACATGCACACCTAACAACGTGGAGAGGATGCAAACCACAGAGATTCACCCACCAGAGAGGAGCCTGATGTATCCCCACTCAGTCTCCTCTTACCCAGGTCCCCAAATGTCCAGGGTCATCCAAACACCGGCTGGCATGAGGAACAGTCAGACAGGATGCTGGAGGGGGCACACCAAGGACTTAATGAACTGTGGATCAAATACCTGCCATTTTCAAGAATGGTTGACCATGCGAATACACTCCTCGCAGAGCTTGGGAGGCTGTGCGTGTGGGTCCTTGAACGTGCAGCCCCCTTTCAGGGTAAGGCCATGGGCCCTGTCGGCATCTGTCCAATCGGCCCACTAGCCCTGGAGTTGCAGCCCCACAGATACCTGCTTCCTCTCTCTTGCATGTCCCGTGATGTTCTAGCAAACCCACTCAGAAGGAGCTTGCTGAGTAACGAAGGAATGATGAGTGTGCTTTTCATGGCAGTCAGGGCCACATCACGGGGACAGAGCGGGTTCCAAGGCCGGCCGTCTTGCCCTCTTGGGGGCTGCGGTGTGTCTGGCCACTCACTGGGCCCCTCTGCGCTCCTGCACCGCCAGTGAGATGGGGCTGGGCTGGGGCCGGATGACGTAGCAGCGCCGGACTGCATCCTTGTGCCTGGCTAGCCAGCCTCGCTGCCCATCCCACCCCGGCCCCAGTCTCCATCCTTAAAGCGAAACTCGTCCAGACTCTAGAGTCAGTAACATGGGTAAACAGGCCATCTGAGGATAAGTCAGGGGAAGAGATGGGCAGTAGAGTGCCCGTGGGGAGACCGATCGTCCAGCCGAGCCCTTGTGTGGGGCTGCACCTAATTCCCCGCTGTCTGCAGGTTCGGCCAACCCAGACCGCATCTCCTGGGGTGTGAAGAGAGCTGTTACTGTTGAAGAAGTCGTCTGAAATTATGAAGACCGAAAATCAGTGTTCCCCAGGGTGTTAAAAATCCCAGGACACTAGGTCTGAATTTGGCACTTCGTCTACTTACCATTATGGGGTGGGCTGGGATTCAGAACTGGGGGGATACAGGACAGGGTGGGCAGACCCTTGGGTAAGGATGTAGCCTCTGCTGCAGGAAAATGACAAGCACACACACAGGCATTAGGACTGTGTTGGGGGACGGGCGTTCTGGTTGGGAAGGGTGTACCAGCTTTGCCCTGCACAGTGACATCCACCCCCATGGCTGGCTTCAGGGTTGTGCCACTCAGCTTCCCAGGGGACCACCCCACCGAGGGCCTCAAGCTTGGTCTAATGCTACTCTCTTGCCGTCTCGAAATTCTTAGTAATTTTTGAACCAGGGTCCCTGGAATTTCATCTTTCACTGAGTCCTGCAAATGACGTAGCCGGCCCTGTTCACCACAGACATGGTCCACGGAGGATGCTGTGTTGTCATGTGACTGGAAAAATGGATGTCATTATTGGGGGGAAAATAAGAGACTTTGGGTGATTCAGTATACAACCCCAGAATATTCCTATAGAAAAACTACCACCTTAAGTTATTGACACAAATTGTGTTTCCTGAGGGCTGGGTTTGGTTACCATGGCACGCTGGCTGTTCTCTTTACTGACACCAGGGGCTGAGCACACGGGCCTCTGGACCGGCATTAACGCAGGTGTCCCGACCACAGCCTCTGTCCTTGCTGAAGGCAGCTACCACGTGGTGAGAAGTGATACATTTAAGTTGTGATAAGGAGTCTCTTTAAAAAAAAAAAATGAGTCCAAAGCACATGCTTCTTGTAAGTATTGTGAAAAACCAGCAGGCCCACAAAACCATGGTCCGAGTCAAGACGTTGTTAATGGGTGTGGAATGTTTTGAGTCCCCCAAAGCTTGTGATGCTTCTGATAAAATTGCACTTGAATGCACGTGCTGGCTAAAATCAACTCCCCGCGTCTCTCCACAGAGCACATCACCAAGGAGAAAAGAATGAAACCCAGTGGCAGACGGCGTGGTTTGCATATTCTCTGATGAGGGAGGATAATGGTCCAGACGGACGTCCTGATATTAGATCACATGGGAGGGAGAAGGGAGGAAGGGACGCACAGGCTCTAAGCAGCATTCAGGTTCCCGGCAGCACCTCCCTCTCAGTAGTTAGGGTTTATTAGTCATTTTAACAACCTTCAGTCCTATATTCCCCAAAGGGTTCAGATTTTATCTGTGAAAGGTGAGAGTTTTCGGGGGACAAGGATGAAAGTCTTCCCTTTGTACTCAACAGGAAGTACGGAACTGAGAACCATGATTCAGAAACTAGAACGTACACAGTCACAGGGGTCCCCTACTCCAGTAGGAGGGTCAGAAGCCAGGGGTGGGATGTAGACGGGACCTCCAGCCCCCCAGCCCTAATCAGGTCTGTTGCTGGAGCACACCTGCATCGCAGACCAGCAGAGCTGCATGCACGGGCAGGTGGGCACCCCGCGCTATTCAGGCTGCCTGCCTTCCATGCTGGAACTCAGGGCTTTGGGAGCTATTTCCAGGGTCTACACACACAGAACCCAGTGCTCCTTTCAGATTCCAGACCATTTAGCCGGGGAACGTGGCATCTGGAGAGAAAGCCAGGGGTGAGGGGTGCTGCAGCTCTTTTCATGCATTTTCCTGGTTGATCATCAGCCAATCTGGAAAGAATCCACCCTTGTGTTCGCAAGTGTACTAAGAAAACAACCCATTATTCTGACTTAGAGGAGACGTTAATTCATGACTTACTATTCATACGGCATTCAGACCCTCCGATCCAGGAAATGGACTGACGGGTCCCCCTAGGATCAGTGGCCACGGCACAATCAGCTTTGATATTTTAAACACTTGGGGATCCCTCCGGGGATCATACAGAAACAATGAGTTTCAAAAGGACAGGCTTCAAACTAGCAAGAGGATGTTTAACAGCAGGCTGAGGGGGAAAGTTTAGAAAAAAACTTAAGAAAATATAGAGTCAGCTTGCAGCCTCCATAGAAGGAACACTGGGACCTTGCACGAGATGCCCAGAGAGGCTGAAATGCAAACCCCAATGGGCTGAGGAAGAAAGTGAGCCTGTGTGAGCAGGAGAGGCAGTGGCTCGGCCCCGCAAAGCACCTCCTATTTAAAGGAGGATCACAGCACAAATAGGGTCTCATTAGCCTCACATGAGAATGTAAAATGGTAGACACAATTGTAAAGAGAGGAAGATGAAGCAGTTTAATAAAAGCTCCGATAACTACCTGTGAGACAAGAAGCCTGGCTCGTGCTTCGGGGGCCCATCCAGTGAACTTGAGGAGGTGATGCTACACGAGGTACTTAGCTTCACCAGGTGACACCTGGCCAGGACCCCGATGAATGAGTGACCACTCACTCCAGGCCACCTGCGGGAAAGTGTCTGGATCATGACAAAGATTAAAGCCTCCAAGGAAGAGATTTTAGGGTCATTGTACAAAGTGAAGGGTGGCCAGGTAAGCTGGGACAGGTGTGGCATTCTGAGGGCTTGGGTGAAGCAAAGCGCAACACCACTTTCTTCAATTTCCTGTGTGTGAGCACTGAAAACGAAACCTCATTGCTGGTAACGGGAGGAGCAAGGCTCCGAAGAGACACCAGGATGGATATGCGGGGGAACCTCACTTCCATCTCGATGTAGTTCATGAAAGAGTTAATAAAAAGCAGTAGTGCAACCAACACTTGGTTCAACATTCATAGAGTGCTAGTTGAAAATGGCCACAATTTAAAATCATGTGGGCGAAACAAAACCTGACCAAGATTACAAGGTGGTCATCTGCTCAGGGGCCCCAGCTTAGCTGCTGAGCTAGGAGACCTAGAGCCAGAAGCATCCAGAGAAGCCAACTAAGGACACAGAGATGTGCTGTCTAAAAACACGCTCAGTGATCACTGATCACCGAGCCCTGATGTGGGAGCAGATGGAGAGAGAGGCCTGCAGTAAACACCAGGCTTGAGAGAATATACTGAATTATCAAAACCCATGTGAGGAGACCTGCATTTCTGTTCTGAAATACAAGCATACTGGCCATTTTCAGGAATACTGAACATTTTGAGCTGCTCACCAACTAGTCTCAATTTTCCCTCAGTCGACATGATGCTTCAGCAAGGTCTCTGGTGTCAGTCCACCTGGTTTTAAATCTCAGCTTCCACGTGTAGTAGCCATAAGACCCCTGGACTTTAAATTGGGGATGAAAAGAAACCTTGCTAGGTGCTGAGAACAAGACAAGGAGAAAACCGTGAGAAGTACTTTGCACTGTTTTGGGGAAAAGTTAAGAGTTCAGTAAGACATTCTTTGAGTATTAGCTTAAGAGCAGGTTTTCTATCTACCGTCAAGATTCCCTCTCTTCCAAGTACCCCCAGCATCAGAGGTGATGCTCACGTTTCAGGATTGTGCCACTCAGGGACGACAGGATGCTGGATGACCAAACGTCACAAATGGAGACCGCAAGGAAAGAAAATATGCAGTGGGCAGCAGTATTGTTTCAAGGATGGACTTCCTGATGTTCAGGTGAAGGGTTTGGAGTATAAACACAGAGGCTGTGACAGTGAGCTGAGCTGTAGTCACCGGCAGGAACATCCCTGCAACAGTTGTGTCCCAAAGTCATATTTTGAACAAATGTTCTCTCCAGCTCTGTTTAGGTAGCACCCTGTTCATCCTCCAAACCTAATTCACTGCCCAGGGGCTAGTCCAAGCTCAAAAAAAAAAAAAAAAAAAAAAAAAGACATTCTTCTGGGTTATACTAGGAACAAATAAACAGGAAAGGACAGTATCCTGTTTGGTGTCTTCTTTCATTGATTCCTGTCAGTTCAGGCTTCCTCACCTCCATGCTTCCCCTGACGTTTCCCAGAGCCGAGTCCTTCCATCCGGTAGAACAAGTAATAAGAGAAGAAAAGATGCCGCTTCTATTAACCAGTGTATAGAGAGTATGTCACTCAATTCTCAGAACTGGAAAGAAGGTTGTTTTTTAATTTCCATTTTGAAAATAAAGTCATAGCTCAAAAGAGATGTAAGTAACCCACCCAAGTTCACAGAGGTAGGAAATAACAAAGGAGAACTTGAGTATGGTCCTCTCGGGCATCTCACATCAGAACGGGCTCCTGCCCCGTCGCTTCCCCTCCTGAACCATCACTGTTGCATTAATTGTCAGACGCTTCATCATTCCCTGCCAACCACGTGTCCTGGGGCTGAGATGGGCTCAGAGCTCCTTGCAGCCCTCGGGATGTGGGGTGGAATTGGCCTGGTTCACATGTCCTGGGCCACCTGGAACCTTCACTCCCAGGCCACTGGGTTCAGCCCTCCCAGCACCAGATGCCCTGGCTGACTCTCACACTTCCTCTACTTCCATGGTCCTCTGAGCCTCTGCACATGGCTTTCCAACCAGAAGGTCCTTCATGGTCACTGGCATGGCTGACCGCTCCCAGTCCCAGCCCAGCGCACCAGCCCGACCCCTAAGGAGGGCTGGTGAGTCAGGTGAGGTGAGTCACCTGCGCCCAGGGGCTGCATACAGCAGTGGCTCCCCTCAGCCCCGCCACTCTGCAGGGCATGGTCCTTGCTGCGTTCTGTGCTCTAAGCTCCTACCCCCTGTGCATTCCCTGGACGCTGCCATGTCTGACTGTGGGGAGATATCAGAGAATGTCGATGGGAATGACGGAAGGGAAAGCATCCCCGGAGCTGGGGAAGCCTGCACTGACCACTCCTTCTATTCTGTGTGTCTGCGGTTGGCAGCGTAGAGGGTCCAGCCACCGTCAGGAGGGCATTGCAGTGGGGAGCATCTCACTCATCCATTCCTGCGAGGACTAACAGAGGCTCCGAGTTCCCTGAGTTAGCTGTCACTCCTAGGTCAAGAATGAGTGGGTGCGGTAAATCTGATTCTGGGAGGGAAAATATGAACCCCTGCTAGGGGCAGGGGCACTGCCCCGAGGGCCTCCTCATCTGGGTGGCGACAGTGATGCAGTTGGAGCCTTTGTTTAGAAACAGGCACTTTCAATGCCGCCTTCTCCTTGAAGTTTCTGTCCACATCGTTTTACGGTTAAATGAGACTGTTTTTCCAGTGAAGTTTTGTTTTTCGGATTTGAAACTGAACTTGCCTCCACTTGTGTGTTTTTTGCCTCTAAGGAAACCGTGTCCCCAGGTAAGAGCAGCTCCTGAAGAAGAGAACCGAGTAGAAAGGGGGACGGCGTGTGCAGAACCTCTGTGATCTCAGGCAGAGAGCGCAGAAAGCGGGATTAACGGTGAATTTCCCTCACCAGCAGAAGCAGCAGTATGAGAGCAGCACTCTGCCTCCGCCACTGCACCTGCTTGTACAGTTCAAATTAAAACCTGAAACCCCGCAAATCCCACTTCACAATGGCTTTCCGTGCTGGAGCCTGGGAATTAAAGGCCTCCGTTGTTTGGACGGATTATTTCCCTGCCTCTACCAGCTTCAAAGAAATGCGAATCTTCCCTCACTCACTCTTCTATTGATCCTCGATCAGATGACTTTGTTTTGGATTCCTACCGAAACAAAGACAAACAGATACATTTTAAGCACTTTCATGTATGGCTTTGTTTCAGTTCAGAATTCTTACTGTGCAGCTACTTCCTTGTTATAAAGATTACTAGGCAGTTGGGGGGAAATCAGGGAATTACCATAAATTCTGTTCACTAAATACCAACACTTTCAGGCAAATTATCTCAGTTGTAAAATACTTTGGCATCCCAAGTAATTATATGCAATTAAAACCCCACTGTTCCTTTCCTTTCCCTTGTTAATTTATAATAGAGTACCTGCACTCAGGAAAACGAAGAGCTTAGCAAGCACTGGAAATCAAAGACATCTCTCAACACCGCCAAAATAAAGCCAAACATTTATCCTTCTCATTGGGCACTTCAGATTTCAGATGATATTATTTCATACTCTCCTGCTCTTTAAGGAACTATAAAGAATCTGGAGAGTGTTTCCTTGAAGACAGAATGTTCTCAGGCTCTTTGTAAATACACCGAGGAGGGTTTCTGCCCTGCCCGCTCTCCACTCCAGGGCATGACTCAGATACCTGGGCTGGGATTACTGAGTTTCGCTCTGGGCCACACTGCACTGCTTTTGACATGCTCCCTGGTCCTCCCAAGGGCTGCTGCTGAATCTGCATTTAAACCTCTGATTAGTAAGTCGACCTGCAGCCGCCCCAGTTTCAGGCACCCAGGCAATCTGCCTGGGCTTGGCCCATGAAGACCCTCTTCTCCCCGCAACTCACCTCCCCGGCAGTGACCCGGGATCCAGCTCTTCCTCTGGCAGGTGCTTGTAATGGGACCGGAAAAAGCTCTCCTTGGGCAGAGCTCCTTCCCCCACATCCTTCCTAAGTCCAAGTTCTGTGGAAGTGACGTTAATTTATGGGAGGTAAGAGGGTAATTATCTCATGAACATTCATTTGCAGCCAACCATACAAAAAAAATGGACACTCCTTTAGGAAAACTGTAAGAACTCAGTCCATGCTTGCTGGGATACAAGGAATGACCAACAGTCCAGATTTTTCCAGGATGGAGGAGGAGGCTATGAGGACTGAGATTTCCAGTATGGGAAACCAGAAAATCCAGGGCAAACCAGACAAGCTGGTCACCCTCACGTACCTTGTGGCTCAGTCATCCATGTGACCCTGTATGACCAGGACCCGACTGGGCATGTGCGGCTCAAACTGTAGCTCCTGCACCTAAGGGCAGTTATCCCCTGGCTTTGGTCCAGCAAGGTTTGCGCACAGCCCCCACTGGTCCAGCCCATTATCAGGGCTCCAGGCATTGATACAGACAAGAGCGCAGGGCTCCTGGGGCTCCAATCCTGCTACAGCCAAGGACATATGTTGGAGAAGAGTCTCCACATCCCCCTGCCTGCACCACACAGCCCTTATCAATAAACTAAGAGGATTTTCCTTATCAGCCCCCTCATCACCAAGTCCAGGGTCAGAGTCCAGCAAAGAAGAAATCCTCCCAGTGGCAGTAGGAGAGAAATCAATCTGGGCAGAGCCTACACTTCTCAGGAGAAATGTACTTCCCAAAGTATCCTTTTCTGCAGTATTTGGGCTTCCAACGGGGCTGGAGGAGGGGCCCTGGGGATGAACCCCGCTGTATGGTGGTTCTGTCTTGTTACAAGGCTGGGCCTGGATGCAGGGCACTGCCCATCTTCAGTCCATCATCCCAGGATGCCCATCACTGTTCACTGTCCCCCAGCCTTGTGGCCGCCCATCTCCCTCCTGAACCTCCAAGGAACACATGGTGAGGTTTGCTGCCCATTTCTGCCTCTCAGGAATGGCTGCGGGGCTGCAAGGGACGTCTGGGCTAACCACACTGGGTGATGCTGGAAGGGAAGGGGGGACCGAGCATGAAGCCCACCCCCACCAAGGGCTGAGGGCAGAGCAGGACACCACATGTGACCACCCCCTCTCCACATCCTCACAGCCGTCCACTGGAATGTGTGCTCTTCAGATCTCCAAAAGCCTGAGTGCAGCATTCTCTCATTGGAAGCTAAATCCGATGGTTTGTTTTTGAGAGATCCTTCACGTTAGGGTTTACCAACGTCCTCACATCTAAGTTGTACTGAAAAAATAAAAACAAAAAGCCAAACAACCTGGACATGAGCCTCCACTTGACCGTTTGTCCATGATCCGTCTGGAGAGGGACTTCACAGGCCCAGAAAGAGCCGCACATCCCTCACCAGCTGAGCTGGCACCATTCTCTGTCTTCCGCTGTGGTGGGGACTAGTTAAAAGAGGCAGCAAGTCTCAAAGAGATGAGCACTACTAACAACTGTACTACAGTAATACAGAGTAACTTTTCCCATTAAGCTACGTTCACCACTTCTCAATGCCCAGGGGAAACAGAATCACCAAGATTGTTATCAGGGAAACTAAGTAGCAGAACCCTTCAAAACTGGGGCATTCTGATAAGTATCTGTCACATTAACATGACCTGTGTTTTAATTTAAAATAGAGGCCTGAACATTTCTTGACAGTATCAAGAGGCAGGATGAACCTGAGCCCCACATGAGAGCCAGGCACCCTGAGTGATGTCTGCTCCCTTAGGTTATAGAAGCTACAAGGTTTCCCATCCTGAAGAAGTGAAGTGTTTTACCAGTAAGGCAATTAGAGAGGAGTGTTACCAAGTGCTGCAGGGGCCCTGATAGACCCAGTACCCATGTCTTTTGAATCCAGGTGGCTCTTCCCAGCCCACCTCCTGGGTCATGATTCTAGATTCTAGAATCTAGTGATTCTAGACCACTGCTCTTTAGAACTTTCTGCCATGATGAAAATGTCCTATATCTACATTGCCCACTGCACTAGCCATTAGTCTCACATGGCTACTGAGCACTTGAGATGTGCCTGGTGAACCTGAGGAGCTATATTTAAAATTGTATTGTGTTTACATTTAGATTTAATAGCACGCATGGCAAGCAGCTGCCATATTGCACACCACAGGTTCCGAACTTTGAATGAGCAATGGAGCAAAAGTAAAAAAGAAAAAGAAAGAAAAGTCACTTTGTAGTGTCTTACTAGGCAATTGGACTTATGTATCAAAAGCCTTTACAAAGTGTACTTTTTTTTTCCTAAGAATTTCATTCCTAGAGATCTACCCTAAAGAGCTAACTGAGGTCTCAAAGATTATGGTATACAATTATAAACAACACTGTTACCTAGAATTATTTAAAAACCCCAAACCAACTCAGTGCTCCAAAATAGAGAAAGGATTAAATGAATTATGTTTATCCACTAGGATGACATATTTCTAAGAATATTAAATGACATTGGGAAATGTTCTAATATAATTTTAATTGAAATGTCTGGATACAAAACACTATATAAAATATGATTCTTATTTTATTAATGTTTGTATTTATATCCCCCAAAATATTGCCTAGGGTTATACCTGAGTGGAAGAATTATTTCTCTTTTACAATTTTCTATATTTTCTTTCATGTGTCTAACTTATTTTTACAGAAAGAAACAAAATCAATGGCATGAATTCATTTCGTCTCCCAATGTGTCATTCAGGAAGTGGGCATTTGGAATAGTAAATGGTACCCAGGGAGTGGAGGAAACAGCTCTCAGCACTTACCATTTGGTTCACGCCATTAGGGTGCCACTTAGGTGCATTCTTAACCGAGTACATTAACTGACTATTGGCTTAACGTGTGGATCCCTTCCAGATATTCTGTCCCTTTCTTTGCTGTGCACAGCTCTGTACTGTGTCCCAAGGAAACTGTTTGGTTCCAAGAGAGAAATGGCATAGACCCTGATTATTTAAAATAATAATAGCTACAAAACAATCAAATGTAAAAACCCAATGACAGGAGTTGATGCCCTTTGAGAAATGCCTGCCTTATGCCTTCCATGCCTTGCAGCAAGGCACACATTTGGAAGCTCTGGGAGGGCCTCCCTTCTCAAGGATCTGTATCCTTCCAGCACTTCTGGTCTGATTGGTCCTGCAGCTTGAGATGAGCCCCGTGGCTGGGAGAAGAGAGCACAGTCTACTTCCTTGCCACTGGGAGGGCCAGCCAACAGCTCTAAAATTGAACTCTATGCAAACTTGTGATGACTAACTTAGTGAATCATGTCAAATTTTAAACTTTATTTTATTTTATTTTTTATCAGCTGCTGGATAATTGAAGGGGAGAAGATGCCCAATTGACATCCCGCCCCAGGCATCAGCCTGTCTTGTCACAGCCTTGCCTCCCAAGACATGTGTCAAGAGGATGTGGCTTCGCACAGAAGTGGTCCCCCTCTACCTTGTCAAAACTTCCTGACTTCCTCCTGCTGTCAGAAAACATCTTCCCTCTCTGCTCCATCAGCCGCTGCTTCCAATAGAAGGTAAACATCGTCCAAATCAATAATTGATGAAAAGGACTTTTAAAAGAAGTAGTGACCCTCAAATCTCACTTCGATATTCTTGTTTTGACACAACCATTACCTGTCATCTTTAGAAAACCACCAAAGTCTAAATTATCAGCAAAATAAAGTTTAAATCACAGACTACATTTTGTTCCTGTATTGAGCTACTTGAGGAGGAAGGTACCAATTTTAAAAATAAGCGAATGAATGATGAACCATCCAGTACCTTCCACCTACGGACAAAGTGGCTTCGTCAGTCCGAAATGAATCCCTGGCTGCCCTAACCCAGCTGGCGTCCCTCCTGTCACACCACCCACACCTGGATGGCGAGCTCACCCATATTTGGAAACAGATTTCACATCAGAATCATAATACTTGAAAAGTTTAACTTGAAAAGCCAAAATTCTGAAAAGCCTGTGGTATCCCCCAATTTAAGCACCCGGCAAGAGTGGTAGCCGGGTTTCATTACACATCCTGAATCTTAGCTGGGGAAAAAAATAAAAAAGAATATAAAATAGCACAAATGTGAAAAGCAGTGGAGTTGAGTATTTCCTCGGGAGTTTCCTTCATTTTGCTTTTTAATTCTAACTTCAAAAATGCATTTCTTCACATCAAGAGGATAATTCCAAAAGAAAACAAAGGGACAGCAGCAGCTAGGTGCAGTGAGTGGACTCGTGTTTTGAACTATTCCGTGTGGCAGTGATCTTGGCTATTGGCCCAGATTTTAAATGTTGGTGTTTGGAGGGCTGGTGGTGTCCTTCACTGTCACCAATTCTGACCACTTTAAGTACATGTATTGGTGTCTTCAGGATAATTTGCAGGTAATTATTTATTTTTCAAACATATTCATGATTGCCTTCATTTAAATATTAAGCTTCCAAATGTATTTTAAATTAATTCATTTATATCATACACACACACATTTTCTTTTCAAATTGAAATCTGTATTCCACAGAGGCAAGCCCACCTATAATATGGTATCTTCTGTGGGCAGAATTAATGCGTCAAGGTGGAAGGGGTTAAAAGAAGACTCTCTGTCTGTTTTGGAGAATATGCTGCATTCCCACAGCCTGAATCAGTATAAAAGACTGCATCCATCATTCCTGGTGTCCGCTCCAATTTTCTTTCTTCTCTGTTGTTACCCTCTCTCCTTACCCCCTTAAAACAGTGATGGGTAAATGAAAAGAATGGATCTTAATTACATGCAAATCAACATAAGAACCAGCTATTGTGAATGAAGAGTCACACAGGGATAAGGCCTAAGGGAGGGAGGTAAGCCCTCTGCCCTGAGTGATGGTGGAGGGGACTGGCAGACCCTGAGATGCCCTCGGATGGCCCCTGCATCTCTTCCACCTTGCACACTGATATAGCAACTCAGGGATGGTGAGAATCAGTCAGTAACCCACAGCCTCAGACTCGCAGAGACTTCACACACCAAAGGCTTCTTTTTGTTCCTGTCATGTGTCCATTGGAGAGGCCATGGGGCCTCTGCTCACCCTCCCAGCGAAGGTCCCCAGGCTGATGGAGGCTTCATCTCAACATGTGAATCATGCACCTGCCCTTTTAGCTGCTCTAGGGAATGGCACGTGTCCCTCTACTCACAGTTCACCCTCTACAAGACACATGGCCACATCCAGTCTCAAGTGAGAAAGAGAGAGCCATCCGCCATGTTCGTGGAAGTAGAAGCTGGGGTCATGTGAGCAGACCTACAGACCACAGCAAGCAGGAGTGTGCTGGGCCCTGGGGCCCAGGCTGGGAACACAACGCTACTCAAGACAACCCATTCCCTTTGCCATACAGATCAATGTCCCCAACTTCCTTGCATCTGGCGTGGCCATTGACCTAGTTCTACCATTGGGACTTATGAAAGCTCTGCTGGGGGACTCCTGAGAATGACCATTCTTTCAGGGGCAAGTAAGTTATTTTTCTTCTGCCTGCCTTTCTTTTCTCCTTATTTGAACATGCGTGTCTGAAGGTGTGATGCTTGGAGTTGTGGCAGTCATACTGAAGCCATGAGGCAACATCAACAAGCTGTGGATGGTGGAGCAGAAAAAAAGAAGGAGTCTTGGCCTTCATGGTACCATGGAGCCACTGCATCAAACCCTGAAATGCACACCTCCAGGCTTCTTATGTGGGAAAATGGAGTGACTGTTCCGCTTAAGTCAGGACTAGTCAAATATTTTGTTGTGTGTAATGGAATGAATCCAAACTGATTCAATCACACTTCTGAGAATAACCAGCCAGAAAGCAGATTATCATCAACATTGCAACAGAGATCTAAGAGTCAGTGAAGGGACCATGAAGGAGGATTAATTCCCCTGGAGCAGTTGGGGACACTCTCTTGACTAGTAAAGATGCTGAAGAACTGGTAGGAACCTGGCACCAGGCGAGCATCTGCAGCATCCCAGTGCAGAGGATAATGCCCTTTCATTGCACCTTTCATTCAAAAGTCACTGACTCAGCACCAGGCTCTGGGCTAGACAGTGGGCGGAGGAGAGGTGGCTGATTAAGGTAGGTTATTTGTTGCCAGTGCGCTCTCACGTCTCCAGTTGGGAAACTGGTTGGACGAAAGCACAGAGAGGCTGACGTCTTTGGGCCACACGTGGACAGAGCCTTTTTGACAATGACAACAGGATCACACAAGCCAAGACAGGCAAAAAGGTGGGAGGTGGAGGTTACCAACAGGACCTGGGGACCCATCTGCGCCCTTGGCTCCCAGAAGGTACCAGAGCACCTGAGTCCAGGCTCGGTTACAGGTACCAAGAGCCACCACTGCTCAGGCCTTTTCAGTGTAGATTTCTGTCACCCATGGCCGCCGACTCTTACTTTAGTCTAGTACAGCCTAGAGTGCCTGACTTAATAGGAAGCTGTAAGTGACTCAAAAGCACTTCAGAATTCCTGGATGAAAGCAGCTCTAGAAACTCAGAGTGTAATTAACTGTGGAAAAGTTAAGAAGCCCGGACTTGGCAACAGCAATTAAAGTAGCTTTAAAAGGGCTCCTCTTCCCTCTCGTGTCCATAGTGAGGGTAACTTTAATTACATGACATTAAAATCTGGTGGCTTTACCCTCTTTAATTTGATCCGTTGTAAGTCAGACAGCTTTGGTGCCAGTTCTCCAAGGGTGTTTTGTTAGTTCACCAGTCTGAGCGCTGAAGTCTAGGAAGACACGTAAGACAAAAACACGTTGATTTTTAGTTTGGAAAGGCAGAGAGGAAATACAGTGGAGCTCCATAAAATCATGACAGGCATGAAAAGAGTTAAAAGAAAACTCTCTTCCGAGTCTTCAGTATGACTAGAATGTTCATGAAAACAAAAGGAAGACCTCACTTACCTAGTAAGTGACAGAAGGGAACAAACTCCCAGAAACCTGGGCTCAGGGCACCAGGGGGTCTGTCCCATTGCTCGTCTAGGGGATGGCTGGGGCCCTAGTCATTTTCCTAAGGTGTTTCTGAGACTCTCTTGTCATCATGCAGAAACCCCGCTGTAAGGCACTATTTCCCCCTTCCCCACCATGACCCCAGGCTACGGTGTCTACAGTCCTGTCAAAGTTTCCTCTCCACATGGCCATCACTGGGAGTTTGTCCAAGACTTCCTCCACCAAGAGCAAGAAGAACCATGTGTTAAGTCCCGTTGCATGTTAGATG
This sequence comes from Mesoplodon bidens, assembly GCF_964165515.1. Lineage (NCBI taxonomy): Eukaryota > Metazoa > Chordata > Mammalia > Artiodactyla > Ziphiidae > Mesoplodon > Mesoplodon bidens. Next base: position 3,186,500 of record NC_138160.1, read on the forward strand.
GTGGTCGTCAAAAGATACGTCAATGTCCTCACACCCAGCACCTGGGAGTGGGACCTCGTCTGGAAAAATGGTCTTTGCAGATGTAACTGATTTAAGGATGTTGACGTGAAGAGATCATTCGGGATTATCTGGGTAGCCCCTAAGTCCAATGGCAAGTGTCCTTATAAGAAACAGAAGAGAGACACAGACACAGAGGAGGAGGCCATGTACATACAGGGACAGAGCTTGGAGTGATGTAGCCAGAAGCCCAGGAATACCTGGAGCCCCAGCAGCTGAGTGAGGCAGGAAGGGTCATCCCCCCGAGCCTGTGGAGGGAGCTGGGCCCCAAGACACCTTGATCTCAGACATCGGGCCTCCAGACTGTGAGGGCATAAAGGTCTGTTGTTTTAAGCCCCCCAGTTTGTGGTGCTGTGTTAGGGCCACCGGGAAACACACCGAGCCCCATGCACCTGGGGCCCCGGGACACCCTGCTGAGTTGCTCTTCAGGTGCTGCCACTTCCAATGGCAGGGCTGGACTGTGGGGGGCACAGGGGTTCCCTGTCAGTGTCCTCGGCTCCAGAAGCCCCTCCTTCCTGGGCCTCGTGTGCAGGTAGAGCTGGGAGGTGACACTGATCGTCCCTCCGGGCTGCCCAGAACTGGCCTTTTCTCTGCGTGACTGCTGTGTGCAGGCCCCAGATGTGCTGATTCTCCTCCCAAGACATTCAGGGGCCCTCAATGTCCCTGCATAGGTTGGAGTCTCTTGATCTTCCAGACCCCAAATCCCTGCCCATCACCCTGGTGGCTCAGGGCTGTGGCTCCAGAAATCTCTGTGTAACAACGGTCTCTTGATCTACCATGAAACCTACTTCAGATAAAACTGTGTGTGCCCTTGGCATCTTATGCCTAAAACTAGGGCCAAAAATCCACAGTGGGAAGTCATTGAGGTTTTAAGTTTTCAACAAGTTCATGTACAAAATCGTTCTTCACATTACTGTAAGTGTTCCATAAAGCCCCTGGTTAGATTTGTTAACGACTGAGTGCAAGTTTCCATTTGGGTTTCTAACATGCACAGGACCCGCTCCACGTGGGTCTTGAGTTATGGAATTCACGGTTGGGGGAAGCTGCCCTTGTGGACACAGCCGGGAGCCTCCTTAACCTCTGGTCATCTTATTCCAAACACCAAACTCACAGTGAGTGGGAGAACTCGAAGCAGAAACCAGTTCACCTTTCTGCTGGTGGTTCATTGATGCCGTTTAGTGAACAGAGAAAACAAAAATATGAGGTGACTACCTATTCCAAGAGAAGAATGACAGAATATTTTATAAATCCCCAAATAAGATTCTGGAGGACAATACACAACCACAAAGAAACTCAGATTAAAGAAACGAATATTTTGTCTTTTCGGGCCCTTAGCGTTAAGGTATATTCCCCACGATATCTAGATGCCCTATAGCCATAACTGCATTTTCTAAAGTCAATTGCATTGATGTCATATTGTTTGGCCCCAAAACTGACCCTTTAAGTGTGTGTCTATGGATGATTAAGGCAGTTATGAAGGTCATTAATTCTGCCCTATGCCTCCCCCACCTGTGCTGGTCACCCTGCAGGTATGGAAAGACACACAGCAGAGGATGCCTGTCCTGAAAACAAAAGTAGAATTCCCCTGGAATGGCTTTTATGAATTTATCATCAAAATACACCCCTCAGCAACAGATACTTAAGTCAGTTTATGAGAGGAAAGCAGACCTGCTCAATTGAGAATAAACATAAGGGCAGGAGGAATTATAACAACTCTGAAAAATTGAAACAAAGAAATAATGGTGTAGAAGTGCAATGCAAATTACGCCATTTATATTTTAGACAAGGACTCCAGCCAAAGTCTGTGAAGAATTTTAAGGTTTGAATTAGACTTTAAAATATATCACCCATGTTTGAAATGAATAATAATACGAAAGTAGCTTTTCTAAACGAATGTGCTGTTGACTGACCTACTCTAAAATGTGACTGATTTGGGCTTTCTGTCCACACAGGCTCACAGAGCGCCTGCCACGGGGATGCAGGGGCCAGGACCCTGGGTCTCCCTGCCGCCCTCTGCTCCCAGGGTCCTGGGCAAAGTCCCTGCTCTGGATCCGGCAGACAGAGCAGCCCGAGGTAGGCACTGGTCACTGGGCTGCTGCCCCCCTATGCCAGCCTCAGCAACTCCCCACAGGATCAACCCCCTCTACATGCCAGTCCTCAGTGTCCCTCAGGCACATCAGCTGCTCCCTCATTTGGGGCCAATCCCTTCCTAATGTCCCCAATGCCGTCCAGGGCCCCAAAGCAGACATGTGTGGGAGACATGCATTTAGTGCGTTGCAGATTGCCCACTTTACACATGGGATCCCAAGTTCCTGGGTGTCTACTGGTGACCCCAGGAGCCTGGTCCAAGACTCCAATGCCACAGCAGGATCCCCGGTTCTCAGACTGGCCCCTGCACTCAAACACCATCTGCCTGTCCTCTTCCTTCCTGGAGTGAGCGGCTATCCAGAGGTGTCCCCTGTTCCCAGCACCCTTCACACTTCTGCCTGGACCTCCCATGACAGACACCAGCAGGGGCAAGCAAACCCCCCAAAGGGTTCAGTGAGGCTCCCATCTCACCAGGGCCCCTGGCTTCCCCACAAGGAGCCACCTCCAGTTCTCAGGTGGGCTCCCCCTCACAACTGTGGAGGAGACGTGGGCACCTTTCTCAACAGGAGCCTTAGCAGATGTGCAAACGCATTCAGCCTGGAGAACCCTCACCCAGGCAGGAAGGCGTGTGGGCAAGATTGCTCCACAGCCCCACTCGGACTAATAACTGATTAAATACCATTGAAATGCTCTTTAATTGTGAGCTAATTCAATCAACTCTAGGATCCTGAGCAACGGTGTTTGACACGTGGTGAGGATCTGTATGTGCTGCCCTGAAAAAATAGGGAAGACATCATTAAGGGGAAATTGAGTTGCAGACAATCTTCAAAATGGGCCTGTATCACTTGCACAAAGACACATGCAAAGCTATGCACAGGCACATACCAAGGTGTGCATGTGTCTATCTGTGAGTGTGCCGAGGGGCAGAAAGGATGACCACAGGAATGGGACAGTGGTCACCTCTGGGAATGGAACAGAGAATTGACAGAGGAAGGGAGGGGATGGGGCTGTCAAGGGATATTTTTATTTTATATGAAAAGTTTATGACAGAATTATACGTATGTTGTTCCCATTGCAACCAAGAAGGACCCTATGAGACTTTCCCAGAATAGGCCCCTACCCATGTCCTCTCCCTGCATTTTGTCTGTAGAAAAACTTTAGTCAAAGAATACACTTAATCAGAAAAGTGAAAAAATGCAGAAAGAAAGGAAAACAGTCAAGTAAGAAAAAATAATAATATCTTAGCCATTAAACAAGGTCAAGGACATTTAGTTCTTCCTCAAGGACTATAGATAATATTCTGAGCCGTGTCCTTTGAGCTGTTTTGCAGATACTGAAACCCCCATCAGGTGGAAGAAGTTAACTGCCTGATGCCGACAAGCATGTAGACCCCAGACTGGCTGGAACCAGAAGAATGATGATGCTGACTCTCAATTACCTCACCACCAGCCAATCAGAAAAGCGTCCACGAGCTGATCATGCCTTGCTCCTTGAGCACTATAAAACTCCACACTACCTGCTCCAGGGTGGGACACACTATCTTGAGGGCGTTAGCCCACCATGGCCCCCTTTGCCTGGCAAAGCAAGAAAGCTATTTCTTTCTACTTCACCCAAAACTCTGTCTCTGAGATTTAATCCAGCACTGATGTACAGAGGCCAAATTTCAGCAACATCATCATTAAAAAAAAATGTTAAGATGTGTAATAGTAATAGAGTGTGGTGTGTAATAGTAATAGAGTGTGGTGTGTCTTTCTGGGCCATCTGAAAGAGGCAGGGTGAACTATACCCCAGAAACTCAGGGGCGGGGGCTGGAGTACAAGGTCCCTAGGAAGGAGGGTGAACAATGTGCAATGCTCATCAGCCTGGGGAGGGGAAAAGGATGCTCAGATGAAAGCAAAAGACAGGCCAGGGGTAGCAGGAGGTGGTGGAGGCTCAGGTGTGGACAAAGCAGCTGGAGAATAAAGGGCTTACCAAGGTAGATGGGAGATGGATCGAGAAGGTGACAGGAACTCTTTACACCTTGCCCAGGATGCTGGACTTAACTCTCTAGGAAATGGGGGAACCTTCATAACTGGTAACTAGATGAGAGTAATTTTGTCAGTTTGTGATGTCAAGAGATGGTCCTTGAAGCTGAATGGAAGACTCATTAAAATGGAATCAGACTGAAGGCAGGGAGATCTTTTCAGAAACCCTGACAATAATCCAGTCTATTGAAGATGTCAGTCGAAGTAAAAGAATGCTAATAGATAGGGTGCCCATATAATTTACTGTCCCACCCAGAACATTCTAGAAAATGAAATACCATGTCCAGAGCAACATTGGGATTGTCCCAGGCACACTGGAAGGTAGGGGCACCTCCTTAATGGGCGATGACAGGAAGAGATGCTTTGGAGAGAGAGCTGAAAAGTCACACAGTGCCCATGTCTCCATGAGGGCAGGACGACACCCACCTCTCCTGTTTTCCATTTCCATTGTATCTCCAAAGCCGGCCCATTGCCAGGAATATTGTGAGTGCTCAGTAAATAACCATTGAATAAATGGATGGTGGACAAGACAGAATTGAAGGTGGACGGCTGAAGGAGGCATCAGGCTGGCTGCCAAGATTTGAGCTACTTCATGCAGGATGGTACCCTGAGCTAGGACCACAGACACGTGAAGAGAAGCAGGTATATCTGCAGGTTGTCAGGTGAAGATGAGTCCAATGCAGTTGAGTATTGGGTTCTGTAACTCTTGGCTGAGATTTCAATGAGAGATACCATTGGTAAAATCCCAGAGTGTGAATTAGGGTTTCCAGTGAGGGTGCCTAGATTGAGAGCAGAGATCATCAGGGCACTGAGGTGAGCGGGCAAGAGATGGAATTAAGGGCAAAGTAGGCAGACAAGGAGCAAACTTGAGAAGGCACTTGTGGAGAGAAACAGAAGGCACTTGTGGAGAGGGTGGTATCAGTGACAGTGGGTGTCAGGGCCAGTCATCCAAGTCGGACTTTAGGGTCTGCAGTAGAATGCTGTGGAGTTCACTGGGGTTGAAGGATCAAACTGTGCGTCTAGGGCTCTTTTTCATGAAATGTGCTGTTCATAAAATGTGTTTTCTCCACCAAACTCCAATCCCAATTATTTAAAATTCAGATGTTGGACCCAACTCCATACCTAATGAATCAGAAGATTTCTAGGCAAGAACCATACATTTTAAGATGCTTTCCAAGGGATTCTGAAGTTTTAGAATTTTAAGATAATATATGGGTCTTCCAACTGGATTATGAATACCAAGGAATGAAAGATGAGCTTGGAAAGGAGAAGACAATTCTGGGCTCAGACTGTGGGTTGGAAGATGGAAGCAATCAGAGGACTAAGTGCTAGATTCAGATAAATGCCAAATCTAACATTTCACGGGGAATACTCTCTCTTCTAAAGGAAACACTCAACTGCATTAAAAGAGACCTTCTAGGAGATAGGAGAAGAGACCCACAGCTGCTCAATCCCTTCCAGCTTCAGTGTATACATTCCAACCATGAAGGGTGACGTATGATGTGCTAAGGAGATGGACCTCTTTCCTCTGCAGTCAAGAGCAAACCAAGGATATTTCAGTAGGGGAATGAAATGAATGTAACTGCTGGTAACATGACCCCATGCAGCATGGAAAGTCGGAAAGATGGTGACTCAGGAGGCCCTTGTAACAATCTATGGGCTTGAATTGGGGTGGGACAAGGCTAGATCTGAAAGACTTTTAGGAAGTAGAAGTAACAGGTCATAGTAAATGGATATAGGCAGCCATGGAAAGAAGGAATTAAAAACAAGCACCTGAATGAATAATAGTGAGGTACTGGAGGAGGGAACAAGTTTGGAGGTGGACAAACTGATGGGGAGGGGAGGGGGTGTAAAGGGTGATTCTTCCGGGCAGGAAAGTCAATATTTATTTTAGTAAAGTTCTGGGAAACTCACAGGTTTGTATTTCAGGTGGGCGGTAGTAAGGCTTAGAGGAGTGGTTTCTCCTCGGATGGCTTGGCTTGATGATAAAAGTAAATAGGGAATTCAAGGGGCAGGGAAGAATTTGCAGAAAGTCAACAACCATCAGACCCTTGAAATAAATACGTTATGGCCTTACAGTGCTCCAACATAGCACAGAATGGGTCTCGAGAAGCAGAAGCTTCCATCCTTGTGTGACGATAGAGATCTCTATGCGTGGACAGAGAGACTTACAGAAACACACTCTTCTACAAAATCGCATCTCTTCTGATAAGAGTAAACCTTCCTGGGGGGATGAGCATTAACGCCAGGGTCTTAATGGAGCTTCTTTTATTTAACTTCTACATAACCCGTTTACATTGTGATATAATTAAGTTAGGGGTGAGCAGCCCAGAAATTGACTACAGCCTTGATGAGCCTGTAAACTACCCAACTGTTAGCAAAACTGCAACAGTAGCTTTTGTCCTTCCTCTATCTAGATGAAACCAAGTTAACCACTGGAAGCATGACAGGGTCTATCTCCCAGTGAGGACTCCAAGGGGCGCTGATAAAATGGACTAATTGACATTGAGTTTGTTCCATGCAGATGCTAATCAATGATACGTTTTGCATATATTACGTGTGAATTACGGAGTCAGCAAGGAAACCATCTAGATAGAAACATCATTTTTTTTCCTGTGATATTGAATGACTCCCCCTTCGCGTGTCAATCAGGAGTTTTGTGATACAACATGCAAGGAAGGATCGTTACTCTACTTTATGGCCACTCTATTTATCTGCCCTCATGAGGAAACTATTAACTCGGTCTTTGTGTAATGGCCTGAAGTTTTGATGCCGGGGAAGGCTTGCAATTAAATTATTTTCATCTTTATTAGTAATGATAATAATGGTAACTGCCTTTATTTGACAGCATTATTTCCCCCCTACATTTGTGTCATTCCACATTTCTGCTTAATTTAACATTTTATACATCATAAAGAATCAATCAAGTTCTTCAACATCCTGTCATAAAAGATATGACTGTACATTCCGGACCTGTAGAGAAAACCCACCGAATCTGACCAGCAAGGAGGTGTGCAGATATGCCAGGTTTCACAAACAGTTGGAGGTTTCTGCATCTTCAGATCACGTGAAGATAAGAGAATCAGAATCCTAACAATCGTGCACTTCAACGATTTTTCACGTTCATGTTAAGGCAAAAAAAACCCTTTGTTCTGACAAAACCCTACCTGGAAATTCAAGACGTAAAATGAGGAAGTGGAGCTGTTTTGCCTGAAGGGCCGCAGAGCCTTTCCCTGTCAGCTGCCTCTCACCTGCCCCAGATCCCCCTGAGCGGACCCCCTCCTCATCTACCCACAGGAGCACTCAGGAGGAGCCAGGAGGGACACAGGGGTCCTGGGCACTGGGGGCATGGACCTGGCTCACACTTCACTCCCGGGGTACCCAGACAGGCAGCCAGCTTGGCTGAGATGTTTCCAGCCCTACACAGCCTCTTGATTTTCCTCCGACACATCTAAGGGTGTCCTGCTCCTCCTCAGATACCTGCCATGTCTCCTCATGGCCCAGAATAGAGTCCAGACTCATCACGCACTCTTGACACCCACTCTGATGCGGCCCGACTTCCACTGCATCCCTGACGATGCCAGCTGCAGCCAGGCCGGCGTGCTCACAGCTTCTGAGACCTGTCATGCACCCTGGGAACACCCTCTGCACAAACGCTTTACCCTTCCCAAGCCAGGTCACCTTTCAATGCCTAGTGGCAGGTCGCTGCATACTCTCCTCGTTGATAGAATGGATCGCTACCTCCTTTGATTCCTAAAGTCTGGGTCCCTGGCATCAGTCCAGGTCTAGTGCAGGGGGGAGAAACTCCCCAGTTATTTGGACAGAGGAAAGTTAATATGACAAATTCTTAATTAGGTATTGTTATGAGTTGAATTGTGTCCCCCCAAGATTGATATGCTGAATTCCTAACCCCTATTGCCTCAGAATGTTACCTTATTTAGAAATAGGGTCCTTGCAGCTGAAATTGGTTGAAATGAGGTCACATCAGAGTTGGCTGGACCCTAATCCAATAGGACTGGTGTCCTTGTGAAAAGGGGGGATTTGGACCTGATGTGCACACAGGGAGAAGGTCTGTGAAGATGAAGGCAGAAAACAGGGTGATGCATCTACGAACCAAGGAACCCCAAAGATGATCAGAAACCTCCAGAAGGTAGGAGAGAGGCCTGGGGCATATTCTCCCTCACAACCTCAGCAGAAGCCAGCCCTGCTGACCCCTCAGTCTTGGACTTCGAATCTCCAGACAGTGAGAGAACACATTTATGTTGATTAAGCCCCCCCCACCCAGTCTGGACACTTCGTTAAGGTCGCCCTAGCAAACACGGTATAAATAATGTTCCAACTAGTTTATTGAAAAGGTGAAAAGAAAACAGGAGGACACCTCAGAGGCAGATGTGGGAAGCAGCTGCTGCCCCAGGGCCAGGAGATAGAAGCAACAGGATAGAAACAGTAAATTTAAAGGGGCCCCACAGACCTGGACCCCAGACCTCTGGGGCAGAGACACTGCTCGCTGGCTCTGGCTCTGGCTCTCGAAGAAACACGATGAGCTGACCCTCTGAGGCTGCAAACCTGAAAACGGGACTCAGCTGCTGCTAGAGGGAGGGACTGGTGCTCCCAGGGTGAAGTGTACCAGGGAGGATGCTGAGAGTCACAGGATGTGATCCGGAACAGGCTCCTTCCGTCCAACAGTGCCCTACCCCACCTCGCACCCCTGCAAGCATCCCCTTTGGGCAGAGTCTAATGGAAAAAAACCCTGCAATGCAGAAGTGGGATTTGTGGGGCTCAGCATCACAGAGCCAAAGGTAGGAGGGGATTCAAAGCTGAGAGCCTAAGTTAAAACTAGCATACCCCTCTTTGCACTTATTTCTGCCTTGTGGAGTGATTAGGTGTTTGCGTGTGTCTCACCAAACTGTCTAACCGACCTTAGACACGTAGGTATTCAGACAGCTGTCTCCTGTATCTCAGCGTCCTCCACAGTACGTGACACTGTCCATTTCTTGAAGTGGTTCCTGCACAAATGTCTGCTGCTAAGGGAACAATGGAAGAAAGGGTAAAAAGGAAGGAAGGGATGGAGGGAGGGAGGAGTCAGGAGCTCCTAACAGCTGCTTGCTGGTGGTCCTGAGGCAGGATCAGCTGGACCCAGGAGCACAGGCAGCAGGGGCTCCCACAGGGCTTGGGAGGAGAGGGCGGGAAGGGGGTCACATCCTGAGATCAACAAGTCTGTCTGTCCCCGTCACACTGCTGAACTGGGTGCCAAGTTTCTAATCCTGGATTTATTACACACTGGCTAAGTGACCTTAGACAAACCACTTAACTCAACCCTAGAGATAATGTCACATGGTCTTCAGCTTGTAAAATGATCACTGATGCTTTCCCACCACCTCACCGCCACGCTGATAATGCATCTGCTGGCAGGGAGGCGCAGCTGCTGATGAAAGACAGAATAGGGCTCAAATGTTCCATTTTTCGGGCAATTCTTTCTCCAACACAGACTTATGTCCATACACTAACCCTCGACCTTGGCACCCAGGCTAATTCGAGTCAGGGGCTTAGCTACTGTAGTCTTTTCCTCTTTAGTGAAATCTGGGAAACAGAGTTTCACTGACACATTTGAAATTTTCCTGCAGCAAATTATAGGAAGGGTGCAGGGCTGTGCAGAGCCTCCTGGGACAAAGCCAGCCTCCTAAACTTGTGGACGGCCTGGGAGGAGTGGGGACAAAGCAGAAGTCACGTGGGACTCAGAACACACTTGCTTCACAACTGAGGCCGTTGTCCAGAGAGTTTACGAACCATGTAAACTGGAAGGTCCTTTTAGACTTGAAACCAACAGGGTGGGAGATTTCAACCTCTGATAATAACCAACACCTGAAAGTGTTCATACAGGGAATATAATACCCTCCTGAACACTACACACTTTTGGTTTTAATGGAGACGCCCTTGTTGTCTACAAAATTGAAGAAGGGAAAACTCTGGAGCTTCTTTAAGATTTTTCTGCCCCCAAACTGAAGGATGTATTGCAGTGTCAGAAATGAATGCAGCTTCAGCTAATAAACCCTGATGCTATTTGGAATTGCGGCAGGGACAGGTGGCTATGTGTGGTGCTCTGGGCTGAATTGTGTCCCCCTAAGATGCCTAACTCCTAGCACCTCAGAATGTGACTGTACTTGGAAATGGGGCTTTAAAGATGTGTTTCTGTTAAAATGAGCTCATCTGAGTGGGCCTAATCCAGTCTGACTGTTATCCTTAAAGAGAAAAATCTGGACACACAGAGGACACCAGGAATACCCAGGCACAGAGAAAAGGCCACGCGGGGACACAGAAAGGAAGCTGTCTACAAGCCAAGGAGGGAGAAACCAAACACGCCGACACCTTGATCTTGGACTTCCAGCCTCCAGAACTGTGAGAAAATATATTTCCCTCTTTGAAACCACCCAGGCTGTGGTGTTATGGCAGCCGAAGCAGCCTAAGGCAGATGGCAGGATTCTGAAGGTCCCTTTCAAACTTGGTTCTGCCATCAGCTGCATCTGAGAAGCAGCCATCATTGGCCAAGAGGGTGTTAATCCTTCTCTTCTTCAAAGAGTGATTGGGAAGGACCACCCTTCCCCCCACAGTCCTCCATCCAGAGTGTGGATCTCTCCTAGGAGCTTTGGGACAATGCACGGATGGTCCTCTATTAAAATGTAATATTCCCTGTACAAGAGGTTAAGGTCACCTACCTCTGTCCATGGACAGCCATCCTCGGTCTAATCAGGAGCTATGATGAGCCTGCCAGTCACTTAGCTTATTCCTAGGAGGGTGGACCACAGGCCGTGTGTGTTTCCACTGGAGGGTGGAGGGAGCCGCGGAGACTGGAGTAGGTGGCATAGACAGTGCATTTTGGCAACCTTCCTCAGCAGGAGAGCATGAGGAGGGCCTGTGAGACCAGGAGCTTGGGAAGGACATGCATACAAAGGTTAGAGAAAGGAAGTGTCCTGACCTGGGGCTTTGCCCAGAGTGGCCTCCTCCTTGGTCATGGGCGTGTCACGTTCTTTGGGTCAAAGGATCCCTGGAAGTGTATCTGGGAGAAGAAAACCTTCCCTCTTCTACTTCTTCTGTCTCTCTGCACATCATTCCCACCTTCCATCCATACTCACTCAACACCCCCAAAGATGATGCAAAGTCGAGAGGCCTGAGGCTTCTCTGTGCAGTTTTTCTTGCATGGGCAAAGGAGGGATGGAGCTGGCAGACCTGAACTCTGAAGCAGCTTTGGAGACAGCCCTGGGTGACCCTATAGTGTGAGGTGACGTCTGCGCAAAAGCAGATGAGGGACCCCTTGGTCTAGGGATATTTTAGGTTTCTCCCCTTAGACCCGTTTCACACCCTCAGTTTTGTACTTCTATGAGAATGGTCCTGGAAGATGCTGGTGGACTCTGCATATCTTCAGAACTTTGAGAAACTGTCTCCTGAACTCCCAAAGAGTCCTCTGTGGGACATTTTTGTTGAAAGGATGCTCCTTAAATGAACAGATTTTAACCTATCAACCAGTGACTTCCAGTCCACACAGTATGCACGAAAGATGAAACTTTCTGCCTAGGATGTTGTGTGGGCGTGTATTTATCAATTGGTATTTTAAAAAGGTATTTCTTGTAGGTAGGTTTTATCTTTGATAATATAAGTGATTAAGGGCTGAGAGAGACACATGGGAGATAGAATTCTATTTGGTCTAAATTTCAAACATTTTTGGAAGAGCCCAACATAAATATGCCATTTAGTATTTCCCTTCTTCTATCCTTCACATACCATTTTCTTCGAGGGTTTTACTAGAAAATAATCTTTGGATTTACTCAGATCTAAGAAATGTATTATCATCCCTAAGCTATTATCTCATTTCCTTTCTGGTTGTTATTGTCAGTTGTTATTTGGAAGGATATGTGAAGTAAATTTATAACTAAATTGAAAATAGGTATTCATGTAGATCTGTTTCTTGGGAAGAAAGATGCTACGGTAACCATAATTTAATATGATTAAGTTTATATTGTAATTTAACCACTATTGGTTGTTAAAGCATCAGTTTTAAAATGCACAGCTATGATAAAAATCAGGGACTCTAAAAAAACAAATTAATAATTCTTATCAAAATGTTGTATTTTTCTTTTAAGCCCATTCCTACTTAGTTGAACATTATATTGTTAATATTTAATATTTATGAGAATACTGCCCAAAGCTGCAATTAAATATTTTATTAATGATCCATTAATGAAAATAACAGTGGAATTCAACCAAGTGGATATGATTTGTTCTTCTTTCCTATTCTCTCTTTAGTGAGAGGGTGAAACACTCTCTGGGCCACCCACCCCCCATCCCATGTATACATTTCTCTGCTGAAATTCCACGACACAGGGACAGAAAATTCTGTCCATCACACAGGGTAGAGGAGGAAAGGAAGCAGTCTGATGCTGCAGAAACTTGACCACAGAAAACAGCTATCCTGTTAGATTTCCATCAGGTCACACTCCTCCCCAACGACCCCAGTCATGAACTTTGTATGAACTGCACCCAGTGTTAACAGTTAGGCAGAGACAAGTCAACTTCAGAGCCCAGCAGAAAGGATGGCTTGGGATTATTTGCCCTTGCTTTTGCAAAACAAGGGAGAGTGAAATCCTTCCATAATTTAGGAATTAAGCATTAATGAGATGATACTGTGGGCCACCGTAGCTTCCCTTCCTCTAAACTTCGACGATGACCCCAGAAAGCCTTCCTGCAGCTAGTGTGGATGCCTCAGGGGCCCAGAGGAGCTGGGCTGGAGTTTTCCTGAAGGATGCACCACTTCACTGCAAATACTAATCTTAAAATGAGTCTTCTAATAGGCACCTGTCATCTGGCACTAGGGAACAAAAAAAAAACGCGTCTGAAAGAAAAAATGAAATAAGTTTAAAAATAGACTTGTATGAGGAAACGTTGGAGGATATTAATTTCAAAGGGGACATGTGCACATGACAGAAAAGAACCTCTGCTTGGCTAATAGGATGCCTCTGCTCTCCCCACACCCTTCCCGCGATGATGGCAGTTTGTGTTTGAGTGGTACAGTAACAGTTACACACTCAAAGAGTTAAAATAGAAGCCTTAATACATGACTGCTTTTATACTGTAATGTCCTTATAACGCAAGTTCTTATCAGAGGTCTGCACTGCACTTGGCAAACAAGACGTTCTACCTTTTAAACAAATAATTCACTAGGTGATTAAATTCAAGTGAGATTACTCTAATTAAATACACACTGCTGTTGAATCGTAATTTCTCTGTGGTCTAGTTAAAGATGAACAATCTCTTATTCTCGACCGAAAAGAAAAAAAAAAAAAAGCTTTAGAAGAATTCCCTGGTGGCTGGAAGAATAGATTTACACGCGCTGCATAGAGGTCATTTCAAGAAGAGAAACTAACAGGACCTGGCGGTGGAGGTGAGGTTCTCCTGCCTGGGGATTCCCGAGGTTTTGCGGCTGTTAGCTCTGGGTTCTGTGTTGAAAGGCTGCGGAACCCCACAGGAAGTCGCAGCGACCTACCTCCTGCGCCAGTTACGTGCACGCGCGCACAGACGGGCGTCCGGGGCGCGAGCCTAACGCAGGGTCCCCCGCGCCACCTAGGCCCCACGCCCAGGGCGCGCCGGAGGGCAGCGCCGGCCCAGGGACTCCGGGACTCGAGCAAAAGGAAAAGTCACTTTGTCCCCCAGGCCGTGCTCGGCCCGCCTCCCTCTAACGGCATCAGGAGCCTCCGCCACCGAGGCGCTCCGGGGGCGCAGAAGTCCCCCATGGCTTTGATCTGCGCCGCCCGGCTGCCGAGTGCTGACAGTCGGCTGCGCGGCCGCCCGGCTTTCATTTGTCAGACACGCGCTTCCCCGTGTTCCCGAGCAGGCAGCTACACCTGTACTGCGAGAAGTTACGTCGCCGTGCTCCGGGATGCCATTGATTTGGGACGGGTGAACTACAAACACAAACTAATTAAAAACTGCATAATGGCGCCCTACAGGAACACAGGAGAAAAACAAATAAATACAAGTGCAGCTGGCACCGCGATCGCACCTCTGCCCGCGCGCAACCGCCTGGTGACATCAAATTATAAACCCTGAAAACGCGCACACCGCTGCCGTGGCTCATATTGGAGGCCTAACGGGAACGATCTGGTTAATTAAGGGGAGGTTTATAAAATATTTACGTGTGTGCGCACGCATATAATTCACTTCCTCCGGCACTCGGGGACGGCGACGTCGCGACACTCCAGCCCGGGCCACTGTGGCCCATTTGTCTAGCCTGGGAAACTCAGGCCGGTTGGGGAGGCCCCGGGCGCCGGACCGCGCTTCGCCCGCCCGCCCGTCGCGCTCCAGGGAGCCAAGCCCCCAGTACATCCAGACACTCGTTCTGCATGGCAGACCGTGCGGGGCACTGCCCTGAGCATGTCACCGTCCCGCGTCCCTTGCCGCTGGGCGTTTTGCTCCCCTGGTTTTCCTGGCTTCTCCCCCGCGGGCCCCCCTGGGCTACTTCTGCCCAGGCGCGCACGTCTCGCCGCGGGGTCTCCGCAGTCCCGCGCGCTCAGGACTTTAGCTGGGTGCTACTCTTGGCCAGGAGGCACCAGGGGTGTCCCCGGTCGGGCCCCCGCGTGGATCTGAGCTTGCAGCGGTAGGAGCGGGCAGACCGGGCACACAGGAATCGGGGTCGGGAGGGCCGCGGCATCACAGTTGCCAGCCCGACCCACCTCCTGGCCTGGCGCCCATGGGCGCCCGGGTTACAGCTGGGCGCTCCGGAGAGGGTCTCAACTGCCCGGGACTGTTTGACACTTGCCTCGCTGTAGCCGAGCGGGGTGGCTTTCTGGCTGGATCTCGCTGGAGAAACTAAGTCTTAAATGAGTGTTTAACAAGACTCATAAATCAGGGTGTGAGCTTCAGGGCGGGTGGACGGGCCGTAGTCGCGAGGCGCGGACCAGGTTCAGGCCGCCCCGCCCTGCCACCGAGCTGCGGCCCAGCGCTGTAGCCCTGGCATCTGCAAAGTAAATAATGGCCATTTTGAAAGGCAGGCGATGAGGTCAAGGCGACGACGGCTGCATCCCCGAGTCGGATCTGCGTCGCCCGGTTCTCGGCGCCAAAGGCAGGTCTGTGATGGCTCCAGGGAGTGGGCTGTTTCCCCACGAGCTTCCTCCTCTTCTTCAGAGACCTAGGTCAGCAAGGCTTCAAAATCGGTGGAGAATTATTTCAGAAGAAATGAAATTGTAAATGAGGATGCCGTTTGGTTGGTTTAATCTCATCCTTATGTAAATATGCGGGGGGCAGGGGGAGGGAAGAGAGCTGGATGAACTTTTATCGAGGGGTTGGGGAAAGAAAAAGGACACGATATTTTTCAGATTGGTGATAACGATTCCGTCCTATTAGAAAACTAGCACCGCCCACCCCCAATAATGAAAACGAGCGAGTAAACTTTCCATCCAGTTGGTTCAAACGCGCACCGTGCATCAGTACCTCTGCCCCCCGCCCCCCCGCCCCGCCCCGCCCCGCCCGGTACACAGCCCCAGGCCCTCTCTCCCCCGCCCACCAGAGTCACCTCCCTCTGGAGCCGAGTCTGCACACAAGCGCGCGCGCGCGCACACACACACACACACACACACACACACACACACGGGCACACACACACACGGGCACCCAGAGATCCACGTCCCAGCTGCGGCGCGCAAAGGGTCCGGGCCTTCCAGCCAAAGGGTCCCGGCAACTGCCTCTGCTGAGCTCCGCGGGGTCGCACCGTCGATGGGGGACACCTGCCGCGGGTCCCTTAGTGGGGGTCCTTACTGAGCACAGGGCTCCCAGACCGGAGCCAGGACACCGCCGGGCGGAGCTCCACTTCGGCCGCGCAGCGACCCCTAGGTCTGGCTTTGCACCGCTCCCAGGCCCTGCCTCCGGCTCAGTGAAGACCGGTGGCGACAGGGTCGGGGAATGCTCTGGCCGGCGAGGCTTCCAGACTAGTGGCCGGGCCTGCCTGAGCAATCCCTTGCGAGGCGCGGACGGTGGCTGAAAATCTGAGAAGCGGGTCTCCCCAGTCACCCATCCAGAGCGGCAGGGCTCCAGGCCGTCGGTTTTCGACGGTGTGGCGACAAAAGCCCCGCAGCCTGCGTGCATACCCTTCCGGTGCCCGCGGGTCCGGGCGCAGGACCAGGCTGGTCCGTCTCTTGACCCCGCGCCTTTCGGGCCACCAGAGTGGCAGCCCTAGACGTCAGAAGGGCTTAGGTGGTGCACTGGGCCGGCCTCTTTGGGGAAAGTTCTGGATCCATTAGGCGGTTATTTAAGTCAGCCCGAGGTTCGGGAACAGGGCCTGCTGTCTTGGCTCAGGCACCCTGGGCCTTCCTGGGCCCTCCTTAACCACTTGAGGATAAAACTGAGTAGAGGGCTGGTGGGAAGACATGGAACCAGCAAGTCTCTAGATCCTTCTCTGCCCCTCCCCCTCTCCACGATGGGAAGCAGATTTCTTCTTTTTTTATTTTTATTTTTGTCGACGTTGCTTCCTAGTTTTCCACGTGCAAGTTTTGGGGTAAAGGGCCAAGGAGAAAGCAGGGAAGAGATGGGGAGTGGTGGTTGCCAGGCTGCATTAGGATCCCAGCACCTGGCCCTCAGGGAAAGAGAAAGGCCACAGGCACCTCTCCAGGGCTTCCTGGGGGCAAGACCACAGGCCTTTCTAGTACCAGTTCCCCCATCACCTCCTTATCCTCAGGCACCATTTCTGGTGTGCCATTCCCACTCACCTCCCAGGTGCCTTCAGGAACCTACAATCACTTCATGACCAGAAAGGAGGTGGCACAGACCAGGCACAGCGGGTGGTACTGCTGGGCTGGTTGAGGGTCAGGACAAAGCCTGCTGCCCTGTCTCCCTCCATTTCCCCCCAAGTTGTGAGGGCTACAGTGTGATGGGGGTCAAGGTGGGCTGCTGCAGGTAGGCGGTGGGCAGGTGATTCATCCCTGTGGCTGAATCCTGACACCGAGGATTTTCCCTGGGCTTACATTCCACCCGGTTCTCCAAGTCACACAAGAGGGCTTATCTCACCTGTATTTACCTGTCACCCTGAAATGTGACACTGGAGTTTGCTAAACAGGACAGTGGTGGGGCTGGCCAGTCGGTTTGTTTTGGGGAGAGGGAGCTGGGGAGTGCAGGGTGGTGGGCTGGGCAGCAGGAGGAAGCTGCGGTTAGGGGCTTCTCAGAGCAGGACTGACCACCTGCGGCCCCCCAGAAGCTGTCAAAGCAGGAAAGGAGCCCAGGCAGTTGCACGGGGTTTCTGGCATGAGCAGGGACTGGTTAGTGGGGTGGGGGTAGGGGTTGGAGAAGAGGGAGGACGGTATGAGCAGGAAGAAAACCTGACCCTGAACACAGAAAATAAAGCCTGATTACACAGCTGGTAATTAGTAATTACTATTATGGGCGTTACTGTCGCTAATTATAGGCGGTGGCTCTGTGACTGTCCTCAGGTCCCCAGATGGGGGAAACGGGATCTTTCCTGATGCTCGGGGAGTCCTTGGACCTAGCAGGTTGGGGCCGCTGGAATAGGGAACTACAGGATGGTGATCGGGTCGGTGTCCAGGGTACAGGTGGCCCAGATCACCAGCATCACAGCATTCTGGGGGCATGGCCTCAGTTCTGTTGCCCCAAACGTCCCCCAAACGAGGCCGCCACCCAGGTCCCTGGATGAAATTCCTGCCGGGTTCCGCGTGCCCGAACGCAGCAGCAGGGAGTACACGCCTGGCGCCGGTTGCACCTTAGGAGATGGAGCGCAAAGCGGCCCCGGGAGGCTAGGCAGGTACCCTGGGTGCGCTCCTCACCCGGCCTCCAGGACCAAGCCATTGAGCGCAGCGCAGAAGCGGCCTGCCCGAGAGGTCCAGGGCACAGGGAGGAGAGGAGGACCTTGCCCTCGGCGTCTGCGCCCCAGCCCCACAGGACCCCAGGCAATCCGGAGCCACCCCCCAGCGCGCGCTCTGCCCGGCCGGTCGCTCGCCGCTCTTCTGGCGGGAGGAGGAGAGGGAAGCCGGGTCCCGGGCCTGGTCGCGGCGCCGCCTCGGGCCGGCGCGCTCCACACAAGTTTACTTCCTGTCTTTGCTCACCTAGTGGACAAACGAGGGGGTCCAGGCCAGGCTGGCCTCTCTCATCGCCGGGGTAGGGGCGGATTGCTTTCCTCCCGGCCGCAGTGGTTCTTTCTCCGCAAAGAAAAGTGGTCCTTTCCCCTCACCCCCAAGAACCGACCATCTGCTTCCCCCAAGCTAGTGGCTTCCCAGCTGGGGTTGCCCTTTCTCAAAGTTTTCACAATTGGAAAAGCCTGCAGGGATCGGCCGCTTCCCGCGTCTCCAAGCGCAGCGAGGCAAGCCTAGCCCCTGCCAGATGACCTGTTAATACCTAGTGGGGGCCACGGGGACGCCACGCCCGCGTCGGGGTGTCGCGCCACGCCGGTTTCGTGGCACTTCCGCCAAAGATGACCCGGGGAGCCAAAGGCAGCATGGACCTCGGAGGAGAGGTCGCTCCCCGCCGGCTGTCATCGCGGTCCCTCCCGCCCCTTCCCCGCCGCCCGAACGGTGGAAAAGCAGGCGCCGAGGTGTTTTTTGTGAGCAAGCAGGACACACCTCGGCTGCGAAACGGCCAGCTGCGGTGTCCGACAGCTGTAAACCGGCGTCGACAGGTTGTCAGACAGCCCCGGGGGCCGGCGAGGAAGGAGCCCGCGGCCTCCGGGCCCGCACCCGCTGCCCGGCCGCTTGCGCGGCCACCGCGGGCGGAGGTGGCCCGGCCGGCGCTGGGCACCACGTGCTCGCCGGGAGGGGCGGGAGCAGCCGGCGAGGGCGGGCGGGAGGCAGGGAGGGGGCAGGAGGGGAGCCGGGGGCGGGGCCAGCGCTCAAGGGGATGCCAATCAAAGCATCAACTTCAAATTGTGTCTGAAAGCCCCGCCGCCGAGCGGAGGGCGGCCGCCGCAGTCGGCGCGCGATCGCGGATCCGGGCGCAGGCGGGAGCCGGGCGCCAGCGAGCACCCGGCCGAGGAGCAGCCACCGGCCCCCGCCTCCGGGCCGGCCCGAGCGCGCCCGGCCGGCGGCCCGCTCCCCAAACCGCGCCTCCCCCGCCCCCTGCGCTTCCCCCACCCCCAACCCTTTAATACTTGCCCGCCGCCGCCGCCGCCGCCGCCGCCACCGAGTCCGCGGACATGTCCTTCCCGCAGCTGGGCTACCCGCAGTACCTGAGCGCCGCGGGGCCCGGCGCCTACGGCGGCGAGCGCCCGGGAGTGCTGGCCGCGGCTGCCGCGGCCGCCGCCGCCGCCTCGTCGGGCCGGCCCGGGGCGGCGGAGCTGGGCGCTGGCGCGGGCGCGGCCGCCGTCACCTCGGTGCTGGGCATGTACGCGGCGGCCGGCCCGTACGCGGGCGCGCCCAACTACAGCGCCTTCCTGCCCTACGCCGCGGACCTCAGCCTCTTCTCGCAGATGGTGAGTGAACCTGGCCTGCTCGGCGCCCCGCACGCGGCCCGGGTCCCGAGGCCCGGGTCCCGGGCGGCGCGGAGCGCGGGAGGCGAGAGCGGGCGCCGGATCAGCCCTGCCGGCGGGGCCGAGGAGGTGGTGGCCGCGGGCGCTCAAAGAGGACGGCCGGGAGCGGCCTCGCCACGGGCCCCGGGAAGCGGGGAGGTAGGAGGCTCTGGCTGCGCAGGGGGTCTCGCTGGGAGTCGGCAGGCCGCGGGAGCAGGCCGGGGCCATTCTCGCCCGGCGCCCCTTGGCTCGGTGGCGGCGGGGCGGCTCGGCCCGGTTTACCCGGACGCCCCTTCCCGGCCCGCGGGCCCCACTGGCGCGACCATTTCAGCGTTTGGGCTGAGCCAGGGAGACTCGATTTTCTCCCTCTTTGGCAGGGCTCGTGCAGTTTTATCTGAACCCTTTAAAGCGTAGTAGATGCGGTCAAAATAAGCCTAACAATGGAGATCGGACAGGCCGAGGGGTCTCTTAGAGGCCTGAGTGCAAATTTGAAATTAAACAAAAAATGAAGGCGAAATAATTGTTGGCGTCTGAAACGCTGTTTGCTTTGACTTTCGTAAGTTGCCAAAGTTTTCATTTCATTTGCACCGAAAGAAAAGCACTTTTCTTCCTGCTTTGCATAATGGAGGATTGAAGAGAGCGGTGTCCCTGGGCTTAAAATAAATGCCGTCCTCTTAGGCTCCTGTCCCAGTGGGTGTCACATGGAGGAGTCGGGGGCTGCAAATTTCATGCTCCGCGGGGCTGTTGATCTAAAGGGTCCATTTTCCTAGGTCTGACTGCAAAGTCTGCCTTAAACTTCGGGCTGCTGGGAATGGCTCGTCGGGCGCGCGGGTCGGGGAGGCAGACCCCTCCTGCACTGCTGCCCGCGGGGTCACGCAATTTGCGAGGACCCCCACCCCCGCCCACCCACCCACCCTCGCCACGTCTCCCCACTCCGCGAAGTAGAGACAGGAAATACATACCCGACAATAGTAAAGGAGCAAAGCGGCCGGTGTGTTTTCCTGTAACTTTTCTTGTAGTTTTGAAAAGAAAGCCTATTTCTCTGAAAGCGGCCCCAGCTGCCTTTCAGATCGGTTGCTATCAAAAAAGATCAGCTCCCATTTTGTTCTGGCGGCCGGGATGCAGGGGGAAGCGTTGAGAGATTTACAAGGTATCCTTTCAAAAAGAATTCCCAGCAGAGACAAGGCCAAAATGTCTTCCTTACAGTTACAACGAAAATAATTAGAAAAGTGCAAAGTACATTTTGCAAAGATTCGGCAAAAACGAAATCTGGCCGGAGAAACCTTGTCTCTGGGCCTCGACCACCGAACTAATTAGTCAAAGAAATCTTCTGCTTTTTGCAACTTTCTCCAGAGTCCCGGTTCCCCTCTCTGCTAACACAACAACTCGACAATTTTTACATGGAGGATTATAATTTTTTTACAGAAATTTTGAATACAGATGTGTGCCAGTTGGGAAACCCGCGTGCGTTTGTAGGGGAGGGGGGCCTCTATGGTGAGGATCTGCTCCCATTGTAGTGAGGTTGGGAAGGGAGATGCTTGTTTTTTTTCTCTTTTACGGAGGGGAAACTATATAGAAATCCAACCACCCCGCCCCCAAAGGTAGATGTACATGCGCATGTGTTTCCTCCTGGTCTCCTGATGCTTCCTGGAAAGGAAGCCTAAATCCAAACCCAAATTCTAGGTTTAGGCTTCCAAGCCTTTACGGTTGGGGATTTGGAAGTCCAAAAGATAAAATTGTGAGTGAATGTCTGTCTGGGCAATTTATGGTAATAATGAGGCCTAATGAGGTTGTTAGAAAGATAAAATGTTATTTACCAAAAAACCTGATGGGATAATTTGACTTGCTGTGTTTTACTACCGATGATAAAAAGAATATTGATTGCAAATAAATCACGGCCTCTAAATGCCTTGCAAAC
The DNA here is from genome assembly GCF_964165515.1 of Mesoplodon bidens. Taxonomy (NCBI): domain Eukaryota; kingdom Metazoa; phylum Chordata; class Mammalia; order Artiodactyla; family Ziphiidae; genus Mesoplodon; species Mesoplodon bidens. The sequence continues at coordinate 3,208,077 of NC_138160.1, forward strand.
AGTTTGTGCTTGCTTGCTCCTGATCAAAGTCAAACTTGAGAGATAAAGTCTCCGAGCAGAGGCCTAGGAAACAGTTCTGCTCTGCGCAGTTGGTGCTCCGGGCCCTCCCGTTAATGTTTTACCGGATAAACCCTCTTTTTGTATTTAAAAAAACAAATGGTGTTTTTGTTATTGTTGTTGATGATGGCCAGGATTAAAATTTTAAATTACCTGTCACCCACTGTAGACCTTTAAGTGCGGGGCGGGCGAGCCATTCTATGCAGGTTAATTTGGGAGCTAAAAGGAGTGTGCTTTCATTTTAAATTGCTGGTGGATTTGGACTCTCAGAAAACCCAGGATGGTTTATTTTGTTTGACCCCCTCAGGGTCAAAGGGAGGGGGCCTGGGCTCTTGGTTCTCTACGTTTAGAGAAACTGTTTTATCAGCCTGGTTAAAAGGTTTTCCCCTCTAGCAAGTGTGAGATAAACTTGGACACCCGGGCTTCTGGAGTTGTTTTGGGAGGTGGGGCTGGGGGCCCTGCGGGCGGCCTAGGAAAATCCTAGGGGCTGCGGCTCCCGCTGTGGTCTTCTAGAGATTCTAGGATTCTGCAACTTTTCTTGAGTGACAAAAATACCTCCATGATTGGTGGAAGGGCAGTTTCTGGAGGCAGCTTCTGGTCTGACCCCCTCTTCCAACCCGGGTGGTGCATTAGGACTAGGCTACCTATTCTGGAGCCGGCGGGAGCGTTTGCCTTCCACTTTCCCAGTTTGGGGGACTCATCTCTTTCTTTCTTTCTCTCTCTCTCTCTCTCTCTTTCTCTCTCTCTTCCCCCTGCTTTCTCTCTACTCCCTCGCTGGGCCTTGTGGCTGCAGGGTTCACAGTATGAGCTCAAGGACAACCCCGGGGTGCACCCCGCTACCTTCGCCGCCCACACGGCGCCGGCCTATTACCCCTACGGGCAGTTCCAATACGGGGATCCTGGGCGGCCCAAGAACGCCACGCGCGAGAGCACGAGCACGCTCAAGGCCTGGCTCAACGAGCACCGCAAGAACCCCTACCCCACCAAGGGCGAGAAGATCATGCTGGCCATCATCACCAAGATGACCCTCACGCAGGTCTCCACCTGGTTCGCCAACGCGCGCCGGCGCCTCAAGAAGGAGAACAAGGTGACGTGGGGCGCGCGCAGCAAGGACCAGGAGGACGGCGCTCTCTTCGGAAGCGATACCGAGGGGGACCCTGAGAAGGCCGAGGACGACGAGGAGATCGACCTGGAGAGCATCGACATCGACAAGATCGACGAGCACGACGGCGACCAGAGCAACGAGGATGACGAGGACAAAGCCGAGGCGCCGCGCGCGCCCGCCGCGCCCGCCGCCCTCGCCCGGGACCAGGGCTCGCCGCTGGCGGCCGCCGACACGTTCAAGCCCCAAGACTCCCCCCTGGGCCTGGCCAAGGAGGTCCCGGAGCCCGGCAGCACGCGCCTGCTGAGCCTGGGCGCCGCGGCGGGCGGCCTGCAGGGCGCGCCGCACAGCAAGCCCAAGATCTGGTCGCTGGCCGAGACGGCCACCAGCCCCGACGGCGCGCCCAAGGCCTCGCCGCCTCCCGCCGGCCATGCGGGCGCGCACGGGCCCCCCGCGGGCGCGCCGCTGCAACACCCGGCCTTCCTGCCTAGCCACGGACTGTACACCTGCCACATCGGCAAGTTCTCCAACTGGACCAACGGCGCGTTCCTCACGCAGGGGTCGCTGCTCAACGTGCGCTCCTTCCTGGGCGTTGGCGCGCCCCACGGCCCGCACCTGTCCGCGCCGCCGCCGCCGCCGCAGCCGCCCGTCACCGTGGCCGCGGGGGTGCTCCACGGCGACAAGGCCTCGTCCCGCAGCAGCCCCTCGCTCCCAGGTACAGCGCCCCGGGGACGTCCGCCCTGCCCCAGGCCAGTAATCCGGATCCCGGGCGATGCTGGGGATGGAGGGGAACACTGGCCCCGGAGGGTGAGAGGCGGTGACCGCTGAGCTCGGGGTTGAGCAGTAATCCCTGCCTGAATTCAAGGAGCGAGGCCACGGCCCTCCAGCTCTCCCGAGAAAGCTGAGCTCTACCCGCTGGCCTGTCCCGGGGGAGGCAGGGAGGTTTCCCTGGAGACACTTCCCAGGGACGGGGCGGGGGGGGGCCTGTGCCCCTCTGCGGCACCCCTTCCCCGCACTGTCTCTCGGCCCTAACGCTCTGCCTCTTCCCCTCCCTCGCAGAGAGAGACCTCATCCCCAGGCCGGACTCGCCGGCACAGCAGTTAAAGTCGCCCTTCCAGCCCGTGCGCGACAAGTGAGTGCCTTTGGTGTTTACCTCTGGGTAGGGGCGAGGGGGATTCGGGGGCCGGAGGCTGAGCAGTGGCAGGCGGCAGAGGGGTCGCGCAGTTAGCGTGGACGGGGCGCTGTCCACCAGCCGGGCTCCTGGGCCAGCGTAGTCCGCCCCAGTTTCTCCCGAGCCGGGAGCCTCGCGGGGCAGGTCACCCCGCCCCGCAGGCGCTTGGCTGGCAGCACCGGCCATGCTGGGTCCCAGCTTCCATCCACTGACAGCGCTGTGTTCTTCTTGTCTTGCTGTGTTTCCCCTGCAGCTCGCTGGCCCCGCAGGAGGGGACGCCGAGGATCCTAGCAGCCCTCCCATCAGCCTGATCCAGGGTCTTCTTTAACTTTTGCGGGGGGAGGGGGGAGAAGTTCGGGAGGGAGGGGGTGAGGGAGGAATCAAGACAAATATTTCAAACTGGTGTAAAGGGCAAATCTGGCAACGAAGTCAAGGACTCCCATCCATCGCTTTCTGCAGAAAGGGGCTCGTCCGGCCCGAGCTCGCGTCCAGGCAGCCCGGCCTCTGCCCGCCGCCCCGGGTGGCCGTCACCGTGCTCAGGGCAATTATCAGTTCGGTAAATGCCCCCATGTGCTTCTTTCTTTCTTTCTTTCTTTCTTTTCCTTCTGTATATAGAGTGATTTCAGATTGTAAATAGCGCGTCAGCGAACCTGTCTAAATCATATATTTTTGTCTAATAAACTAAATGAAATGATGGCCACTGCTCCTGCTGCTGTGTGTGGCTGGGTGTCGCTGGGGGCGTCCTCAGTCCTGGAATCAGGAATCCTGGCATCCTGGCAGGGCTGTAGTGCCTTTGGCTGGGGAGAGAAGCTCCCGGGGAGTTTCCACCCAAAAGGCCGGTGCTTCTCAGTCTCCTGATCGTTGTTGCATTTGTTAATGTCACCAGGGCAATATCCTTGTGGGCAGTTCAGTTCCTTCCAACTCTTACACATTTATCTGGACACGCCCTTCTCAAGACATAGATGAGTTCGATTTTAAGCAGTTTATAAAACGATTTTTTGAAGTGGGCAACGATGGGGGAAAAGTGAAAAGAGTTGCCAATCCTCTCCCCAAAGGAGGACTTCGTATTTGAAATCAGTTTATAACCAGTTGTCTCAGCGGTGCATCGTGGCGTCGGGGCGTTTCATAAGTGGAATGAGGACATAATGGAGTATGAAATTTTGCTTTCAGTGTATTTTTTAGTTATTTGGCTAAATCACACGTGGAGAAATTGGAATTTTTTTTAACTCTCCTGCCAGGGATGCAGCTCTGTGGTTCTCTGGGCGTGTGAGCGACTGGGCTGCAGTCGTGTGTGTGGGTGACAAAGAGGGGAGCGGGCTTCGGTCTCCCAGGGACGCCCCTTTAAAGTCACGCGCCCTGCACTGGGCGCACCCAGCGAGCGAGCCGAGGAGCCAGTAACGCCCTGATGGCCGCTGGGCTGGGAGTCAGCTTGAGTGATGGTAGGAAACAATGCAGAAGGAGCCGGCCCGGAGCCTCGGGAACCGCACTGGTCGGGACTGCGGGCCGTGGGGCGTGCGGAGCGGGATGCACAGCCTGCACTTCCAGAGGGTGCAGGACCCTTGAATTGGTGAACACCGCGAAAGCAGACGCTTGTAAAACTGCCAGTGAGGATGGGGGCTGCGGAGGTACCCGGCCCAGTGGGGTGGAGGCCGAGTCCCCGGGGTCGGACAGGACCTCCCCCACCCCGAGCCGAGCCCCAGATTCGCCCTCCAGACCCTCGGGACCCGCTGTCCCGGGGCCGTTCGCGGCGGCGAGGGGCGAGGCTGCGGGAGGGGAAAGCGGGCGCGGCCGGCTGCCCCTGGCTCCTCTGCGGCGAGGAAAGGGGCGCTCGTGCCGAGAACCAGCGGGCGCCGCCCACCGGACCGCCGCCCCCGGCGCCCGCGTCCTTCTCCAGCGCCTCCCCCCGCCGCCATCGGTCTAGAGGAAGAGGAAAAGGTCCCCGCTTGCCACCCTCGAGGCGGGAGGAAGCGCGAAGGGGCGGCCGCGGCAAGCGTGGCCCGACGGCACGTCGGGGCGCGCGGGTGCGGAGCGTGGAGCCGCTGGAGAGTCGGGCCGCGGAGCCGAGCCGAGGGCCGGCTGGCGGGCGGCAGCCGCGATGAAGCCGCTTGCAGTCCGAACGGACGTGCTCGACGCGCCCTCTATGGGCCGCAAGCGGAATAGGGCCCTGGTGGAGGCGTCGATCTCGCTCCTGGGGTAGGGCCCCAAATCTGCGGGTCCTTGGCTTTGGGGGTGCTGTGGACGCGAGCCTCGAATTATGTTCGAGGGGCTTTCTCTGTGTTCTAGAGTGCCACCCGCTTGTTTGAAATTGGGGGTGTGTGTTGCTGGACCTGCTGCGTACGTAGGCTGCTGGCATTTGGGGAGAGGGGCGAGGACCAGGCTCCGCTCCGGGTGTTCGCGTTGTCCCCAGGGGCCCTTGCCGATTCAGAGAGGAGCTCCTGGCCTGTCCTCGATGCTAGGACTGCAGGGGACAGTGCGGCCCTCCGCTCCCCATTCCAGAGCTCTGGAACAGAACCTCGGGTCCCACCCTGACCTCTGGGACCCGGCGACTCCTGTGTTCTTGGGAAAGTGCGCGCCGCCAGATCTTTGAGGAGCAGTACTCTCCTCCTCTGATAAGGAAGTGCGTTCTTGGCCCAGAGACAAGCTGTTCTGGCGGCCAAAATGTGCGGGGAAACCCCTTCTGAGCTACTGCAGGAAGCAGCAGGTGGGATTCAAGTGGGCTGTGGAGTTCTCTGCCCCTGGCCCAGTTCCACTGTCTTTACACCTAAACCCCAGAATCAAATAGGATGGTCCATGCGGGTGTTTCTGCTTTCAAACCATATTTCCATTCTTTCTTTCTATCCAATACATGTGGGGCCCCCGGATGCTGCCGCCCAGGTGGCTGAGCCACAGTGGGGGGGGTCTGAGGCCTCAGAACCCTGTGGCCTAGAAGTCGTGAAGGGTCCGTGCCCCCCTCCTGGGGACCAAAGCTTCACTGCAAAGAAATCAGATTGCCAGCCTCAGAATCATTTTCCTCCACTGAAGAGCTAGACATGAATTTTTAATTGAGCATTGAAAAGCATTTTTGTCCTTTGTGTGCTATTTGTTTACATCTTTCCCAACCACTGCAGCCACCTAGGGTGTGCACGCCTAGGGGTGAGCGGTACCCCACGGGGAGGTCCTGATGAGCCCAGTGCTTCAGCACCTGAAATATCTGGGAGTGGACATTAGAAACCCCCTTTTCTTTAAAGCCAAAGTGGAAGTGTTTCTGGAACTTTCTGTGTGAACAGAGGTGCTCTCTCCCACCTTCCCCTACCCATACCCAGCACAATTTCAGAGGGTGTCAGTAGCCTGTAAGGAGGAGACTAAACCTGAAAAGGGTAAGGGTGAGGGATGTCCACTGGATTAATGTTGGCAACTTGGCCTCCCTCCTCCTCAGGGACCAGGTTCCCATAGAAAAGGCACCCCGTGTCCGGGACAGCAGACTTCTGTCTTTATTAGGTCTTATTTTGGGGGAGAGGGTAAAGAGGAAACCCGATTTGGAGACCTACTCTCTGCTCCAGCTCAGGCCTGCAGAGGTGACGGGGAGATGGTCCAGGTGTGGTTTTTCTAGACCAGCATCTCCCCTCAGACATTGCTGGTCTGAGGACTTGGGGAGTGGGTGCAGGCCCCATCCCAATCGGTGACCCGCTGGTCTCTGAAATCTCGCTGCTCCCACCCTCCTTCCCTCCCTCCCCCGATCAATTATAATCACCAGCACATTTATCTAGCCTGCAATATGGAGAATTCATATTCATATCTCGGTTTTAGCGGCCTGACACTGATTAATGTAATAGTCGCCGTGACTCCGAAGGGCTGCCACCCGATGAATCATGCCCTATAAAGTTTCGTCCTTGTAGATGGGACTGCCAGGGAGCTAGGAAGCCGGAGAAGGAGGGAGGGAGGGGGAAAGGAGAGAGAGAGGTCAGGGTGGGCGCACACCCGTGGTGCCCTAGGCTGGGCGCTGGTCCTCTTCCCTGGAGTGGAGGCCTTGGCAGGGCCCTGGCCCCTCTGCCCGAGGCCCTCTCCTAAGCCGAGGACTCTTTCTGGTTCTCCGGCCCTGGGGCTTCCTTCCCTTCCTGATGGTGCTGACAGGCCCGGGGTTGCTGGGTGGCCGAGGCAGGGTCAGGCTGGGGCTGAGGCTGCCGGGTGGCTGCTCAGGTTTATGGGGAGATTGGAGCTCAGAACCTGTCCTGAAAGTGGTGCAGGAAGTGTGCCAGTGGGAATGGGATTTTGCCCCTGGGGCATTCAAGTTGGAGGTCAGAAAGGAGGGAAGGAAGCTAAGCCCAGAGAGGGTTGCTGGTGGGGGGTGGCTTGGCACAGGTTTGGGGTACACAGGCCAGGCCGTAGGGGCTTGGGAAGCCTGCCCCACCTCCGATGGTCTCTGCTCCCCGCCTGGGCTGCCCGGGCCGCATTGCAGGGCCCAGCACTGGGGTATGAGTCAGTCAGGCTCTCAGGCCTCCCAGGGACCAGAGAGAGGAAGCTTTGGGTACCTGACACTGAGCACGCGCCCTGTGCCTTGTGGTCCCTCGACTTGCCTGGCCCTGGAGAGCTTCCTGTCTCATCTCTCTGGCCTCAACTGGAGGATGCAGCTCCAGGTGGGGGGTTCAGCGGGGGAGGGTTGGCCCTGGGGTGGTGAATCCAGGGTTGGGTGGGCCAGGAAGTAGAACAAGGAGGTAGAGGGGTGCACTCTAGGAGTAGTGACAGTGCCCAGCCACCTTAAGGCGTCCCCTGAACTGGCGTGAAGGGAGCAGGGCTCCCAGGAGAGGTTTCCTGGGCTGCGCCTGTCCACCCAGGGGCATGGGGTGACTGGTCTCTCCAAGTAAAAAGCCCCGCAGCCATCCCCTCTCAGCTCTGCTGGGGACAGAGAGCCTGCAGGTCTGCCCCAGCGCCCCTCTGAGCCAGCGGCCCTAATTATAGCTCCGAGCTGAGAGGCCTCAGAAGGTCATCCCACGGGGACTGCTGGCTGCCTTTGTGCTCCAGCTACTGAAGCTGGATGTATACCCCTCCCTCCCAATACAGACGTCTGAAAATGGGCCCTCTTGGGACAGCATGGGGGGGACAGACAGAGGGGACTTGGTGGCACAGGGACCACAGGGCCTGGGCCACAGTGCTTTTAGAGGCTCATGAAAATATTTAATTTCTTTTCAAATGAAAAGAAAAGTTTCTTTTAGGTGGAGGAAAACGTGTCAATGGACACTGTCAATATATCCATTCATCTTTGTATCACGCAGCCTCAACATTTCTTTCTTATTATTTGTTTTCAGTGGAGGAGAAGGCCCAGGGCCCATGCAAGTCACCCGGGTGGCACAGGTTGGGGAGGCCCCTGGAGTGGCCGGAAATTCTGGAACTGTCTTCAGTGGGAGGTCAGAGAAGGCGGTGGCCCTGAGCCCAGCAGGGGAGCGGGCAGCGCAGCGGGGGCTCTGGGAGGGCCCTTGGGGTGCTCAGGCCTAGTGGACGCCCTACCCGCCCCCTCCAGCATCCCCCACCGGCCCGGGTGGGGCGCAAGTGCAGCTCTTCCTGCGGGCCGCTGTTCGGTTTCTGCAGACGCCGCGGGTGTCTCTGATCCCCTAATCCATTTACCCAGCGGCCTGAGCACCGGCGGAATGCGGGGACACAATGGCCCGGCTGCACCAGGGGGCCGGCGCACCCACCTACTCCCGCCCCACCGTCCCCATTGTCTGTCCGCGGTGGCAATAACTCCGAGAAGGTTTACATCCTCAAAACCGAAGGGCATTTTTTTCTTAATTCCATCTACTTGAAACTGCCCTTTCCAGCGGGGAAGATGCTGTCCGGGTTCCTCCGCGGGGTCGGGGCTCAGGCACTCCGGGGAGGGGGGCCCGGAGGGCGGGGAAGGTCAGGGGGCGACTGCAGACAGAGGGAGCCATGGGAGCTGGTCACTTGCAGTCTTTCCTCCGTGTGTCTTTTCCCGTTTGCTTGTTTGTCGCTGGTGTAGCTTTGCTTGTTATTGAATTTTAAACGTATGGTTAATTGCCGGGTCCTCGGGTAGCTGCGGCAATGTCTGAAAATATTAAATACATCTGCGAGACGGTGGGAAAGAGAAATTAAAAAGGTGCTGGCTGCAGTGAATGTTAAAAAGATCTCACAATGAAGTGATTAACATTTTTATGAATAAAATTAATCACGCATTAACTCTGCGGCACAGTACATCTGATAGCCAAATGTGGCCCAGGAAGCCCCTTTCTTACACCCAAGAACTTTGGAGGCCCCTGGGCCCTCAGCAAACATCCAACCATTAGGAATTTCAAAATATTTATGAGAGGATGTGTCAATAACAGCTATCTGAATTTGAGGCAAGGAAAAGAAAACCTCCCAAAATACCACCACCGCTAGCACAGGTGGGCAAAATTAAAAAAGCAACCACCAATTTTTTTTTTTCTTCTTCTCTCCTTTGGCAAACTCTCAGTCAAAACCAGCCATTTCCATGCTCGGATATGCTCCTGGGATTGTGAGAACCTGGATCCAGGAGGGCAGCAGGCGGCAATGGGGGAGGTGGAGGCTGAGTCCCAGAGCCTGGGAGGGGTGCTTTCCCCTGCCCTTGTCCGGGGCCCACGGTTCTGGGGAAGTGGATCAGAGTGGAGGGTGGGCCTCCACATTATTAAAATTTCCAGTCTTGCAGATAATCAACTGCGATTTCTCCTCTACCCGAGTCTCCTCTCCCTCCTTTCTAATCTCTTGCCACTGTGGTTTGGGATTATTCCAGCAGGCTGTACAAAGGGAAGCAAAGGCATCTGAAGTGTTACTCTACGGCTGTGGCAAAGGAACAGCATTGCCATTTTGTTGGTGCTCCCAGCTCATGTGCGCAGCAGAAGGTGGAATCAAAGCAGCGCGTCTCCTCAGTTCTGCACATTATTTTTCCCCACTGTGGCAAATCTCTCCGAGCTCCGTGAACCAAGAAAACCGCGGTCCCTGTTTGAGTTGATATATTAATATTTACTGAGGATTTGCAAGGTCGGGGCTAAATGTCAGCAGATTGCTGGGGCAGTCCTGTGGGGAATAATTAAACAAATCTCACAGCAGTTCATCCTCCTAACATCTTTATTAATCTTTCTTTTTCTCCCTTCCCCTCCTGAAAGAGTACATTGAAATATTGCTTTTGCAACCTTAGAGAAGATCCAGAATAAGTAACAGTAAAATACTGTGCTGGTGACGTTTGCTTCGGAGGGTCTCTGGACCCTCCCTGGCAGCTGTTTGAGGGCAGGGGGGCCCTGATGGGTGAATTACCGCTGAGCGGTTGTGATTTTCACCTGCCCTTCCAACCCATTTATCCTGACCAGTTTGCCAGACACAGTCCTACTGCTTCCGTGATTCGATCCGAACCCCGGCTACGCCGCGTCCGTAGTCCACTGTGCAGGGCGAGGGGGCGGCCTTCTTTAGTGTCTGGGTGTCTGCCTTCTTTAGTATGATTATAGGTTACACTTAGAACAAGTTGGACAATTGTCTTTAATAAGCTTCATAATTAGTGTCGGGGTGCCTCATTATGAGTCATAGCCTGTAGCAGTCCTGGGCCAAACAGCCCTCTGCAATCTGATTTATTTTTTATCATGCAGCAGGAGCTGTCTGGAGTTTTTGTTTGTATAATGGGGGCCTGCATCAGGCCCCCAGTGTAAAAATACCACCAGGAAATTAATTGCTTCTGTGTGGATTCACCGCAGATGTGTCCTGTTGATCAGAATGGTATATTTTTGACTTTGCTGTCCTGCGGTGAGTTGTAAAAAAAATAAAATGAAAGCCAGCAATGCAAACATATTAGCATCAATATAGATTCAGTATGGCATAATTGAAAACATGGGGTTTCAGGGGAAGATGTGCAGGGAAAGTTCAAGTTTCTAGTAAGATTGTTTTCCTTCCTGTTCTCTTTCACAGTTTTTTTTTTTTTTTGATTATATATGAATGGATGTATGTATTGCTCCTAAGTGGAACCATCTCTGGGCAGACATGTGGCTGGAATGTCAGCTGGTTTCTGGCTGAAAGATCTTCTTACAATAACATAAGCCCTAATGGAGTGGCTGATCCCCTGCCCCGAGTCTGACACCAGGGCCCCTGTTTGAGGTCCATGGTTTGACGCTGTTACAATGGTGCCAGGGAGAGCCTGGGCCGCTCATCTTGGCTCCACCCTGAATGGGCCTCAGGTGGCTCTGGGCGGGTCGGCCTCGTGTGTGCTCCGCTTTTGCATGTGTGTGCACTTCACGTGTGACTAAGCCATGTGGACAAATCTTTCTCATATGCTCTCTGTGCTGCTCCCTGGGCTCAGGTATAGATACTTTTTCATCAGACCACTTGATCCCCCTACATTCTGATAAAGTTGCAAATGAGTCCTCCAACTTAGAACATTTTAAAGATAATTTTTTATGCTAATTTGTCCCCGAATTAGAATTTGTCACTTGCATGTTTTATTCTTGGCACTGGACCGTCCGTTGCTGGTGAGTCTATATGGATCACCACGGCTAGGGTGGAAGTGTAGTTCCTCACGTCCCTTTGATTTTTCTAGAGGAGTTACATGAGCTGCATTTTCCTATTCCTCCTTTTTGAGGCTGTTTGAGGTCAGGACTCTGGTTTTTGTGCTCAGCACTGTATTGGGATAGAGTTGGTCAATTTAACCTCAGCAGACTACACCTTATTTATGGAAAAACAAAAGCAGGAATGAATGCTGAATGTGATGTCATGATAAAGATCATGAGACGTTGAGAATTGGCCAGGAAAATAAATATGTTTCATATACAGGAGAACAGATTGCTCTGATCTGGGCTCCTGTGGATGCAGCAGGTGCTTCTGCAGAGACAGCAAGAATCATGACCACTAGAACCTCTCAGCTAGGGTTTGCAGGGTCCTGTCCATGGGAGGATTCTAGTGGTCACTCTTGGAATTCCACATCCCGCTGATTACAGTGGTCTCGTCGGCAGCAAATGCTTATAGGTATGTGTGGGCTCCCTGAAGGAGAGGCATGAGGATCCCTTGCTTGTTCTGCATGAGAACAGAGGGGGCGAGGCCTGGGAGGCATCACCTCCTGGTTTCCAGATAAAGCCCTGGCGGCTGTGCGGCGATCTGATGGGTGAACTCGGGGAGCAGAGGCAGTGGGGGATCAAGGGAAGGTGCCCAGGGTGGGGTGTGTGTGAGAGAGACAGGCAGAGAGAGAGAGAGAGGCTGAGAGACAAATAAGGAGAGATGAAGATCCAGAACCGCGTGTCTCCTGCTGGGTAACCTACCCTCCTCCATCTATCCCAGATACCTCTCACTCCGTTCCCACGGAGAATGGTGCAGCAGGACCCTTAGGGAAACGTGTTCAAAATGCATGTCCCCCAGCAGCCCTTTCCCCATTCCCATTTCGGCAGGCTTGGGGGGCTGGGTCTTCTGCATTTTAAATCAGGGTCGTTCTGAAGCCCAGGTGGAGCCCACACTTGGACCAACACCCCGTGGATCCCAGGATGCATTGAATTCCTTCCTGTTAAGGAATCAGCTGACAAGGGGCTTGAGTGTCACCCTTCCTGGTCCATTAACCCTTGAGCTGAGTGTGGGACTGGAAGGTTCTAAGCACTGCAGAACCAAACAAATTCATCTTTGGCGGAGAGAGTCGTCCATGCTCTCTGGAGGGCTGGGACCCCCAGGCCGTCGTGAGGTGCAAGCTCTGCCACTGCACAGGCCCTGGGGGGCCGCACCAGTCACTACAAGCACCAGTCCGTGGCTGTGCCGAGCTGCACGGGGACGGCAGGTCTTCCCTGACATCCTGCTGCATCCGTGGCCCACAGGGCCATTTATCAACTCCCCACAGTAAACAAGGAAATGATACAATGTTCCCCGTCTCCCTTTAATGGCGGGAACTTAAGTGTATGGTGGGTCCCATATCCGTCATGCAATGGCAGCCGCATCTCCAGACCCTTCACCCCGAGGATCTCCCTCCATTCCAGGGCGGCCGACTCTCCATGCATGTCGTTAAACTTTACGTGTGCACAGTGTTTTCTCTTTTTACTCTTCACGCGGTTGAGGGTCAAAAAGTGGATGACACTTGCTCTGGACATAGCTGAAAGGATGCAGGCGTGAGAGCTTCTCCTCCGATGAACAACCAGGCTAAGGATAAGTTGTTGTTGGAAGCTCCTCTGGTTCCAGGAGTGATGAACCACTGTGGGCGGCGCCATCTGAGTTCCATGGGAGAGCTGGGTGCTGCTCACAGCTGGCCTCCACCCTCAGGGCCAGGAAGCCAAGTGCAGGACCCCTTGCAGGGAAAGAGCCTTAAATCCCCAGCACCCACTTGCCTCCTTGCTTTCCTTCCCCTCTTCGCCCACACTTAAAAATAAAGATAGGAAAGAATTTCTTAGCCAAGTTTGAAACCATCCTCATCTTTAAGGAGTAAAGTTATTTTATCTTGGCAATTACTTCTTCCCATTTCTAAGAAGGAAAAAAAAAACTTTTAAACCGTAAGAAAGACCCCAAACTTCCCCAGACATCAAATATCTGTTAGAAAACAAACATCATTTTGATAAGCTAAGTATATATGGATCAGAAAACATGTGGCTTTCGTTTTCCTTAGAAAGCTTACTTTGAACCCCAAATATTTTTAGAAAGTTTGAGGTGTTCAAATGCTGTGCATTTGGGAACACCCAGCCATAAGTTTAAGGGGATGGATTCAATACACATGTTTCTGATCTATTTACAATGATCAGAGTCAACTGCTCATTTTGAATAGCTTTTAATGTGCAGGCATCCCTCTGGGGCTTTAAAAACCATCCTGCAGTGTCTCTTCCCTCTGACAGCAGAAGCGTCTGTCTTCCCAGAGTTACACGACCACCTTGCCCCTCACTCTGCAGGTCACTTCAGGTCTTCAGCTCCTATGTCTCAGGGAGCATCTGACTCGAAACAATGCCTTTCCCATGTTAGGAATATGTTTTCTTGGAAGGAGAAGTGAGGAAACATCAGGGCAGCTTGCCGTCACTGCTGACCCCTTAGGGGTGACCGTCCTCCATGGTTCAGGTACAGGAAGACGCTCTCTGGAAGATCCACTGGTGGATGGAATTTTGTCGACGTAACTTTCATTTTGGTGAGCAAGGAATCGGTGCTGCGGCCACATGTGATGGTCAAAGCAACTCAAGTTAGGGGTAGTTAGAACCTACCTCCCCATCAGGCAGCCTTGAGGAGCTGCTTGCTGCCTGCAGGGTGCCCTCTCATCTGTGTATGAACCACGTGCACATACGTAGGCAGAGTGAGAGAACGTGGTGGGTTTGAAATGAGAACTCACGGATACATTGTCATCTTGGGCCTGAATTAGGATAATCGTAGTTCCTGACATTTAGTGAACAATTGCTGGCTGCCAGGCGCTGTTTGTAGTTTACGCGTGGTAACAGATTTACTCCCCCGACAATGCAGTGAGCGGGGAGTTACTCTTTGCGTAATTTTAGGGGCCCGGGGACTGGGGTAAGGAATCGCCCCAGAAGCCCAGGGTTCTCACCACGCCTGGCCTGCGGGAACAGTCTAGAACAGGAGAAGCTTCCAGGCTCCTTCCGTGCCTCCCCACCACCCGCCAGCTGTGTGGCTGCCTCTCTGAGGTTTTAGGGCTGTGGGTGCCCCTCTTTTGGAAATTGTCACATGAGGTGTGCTGCCGTCTGGTAGAAGTTCCCCGTTCCATCATGGACCTCTGTCACCCCCCAGATCCTCCTCTCACCCCTGGGGACGGAGCCGCTCCATCCCAAAGCCAATGTATTTTAGAATCTGGTTGTCATTTTTCTGTCATCAGGAGGCCATGCTATTTTTTCTTAATGTCTTTTTATGCCCAAATAGGACAAGCTGGCACGTCATTTCCCACACTCTGACGGTGGGAAGCGTGCACTGGTTTTCCATGAATACAGCCATTTGTATTCTGCGTAAATCAGGATGTCCGTGGTTCTAAAGAATTTGGGTGCAGTCCGTCCTCCTGGATCTCCTGGCTGCCTCCCACCGAGAGCAAAAATCCTGTCCTCCTCCTCCTCCATGCTCCCCATGCTCCCCGTCTCTCTGTCTCCCCAAACTTCTGGGGGCTCTCACACCAGGAAGGGCATCCCTGAAGGGCCGCCGACTGGTTGCAAGGTGTGGCGGGGCCAGAGGGGTGCAGAAAGGCTGGAGGTATGAGTCCCTCCGTTCCCAGGAGGGGGACGTGATGGCACAGCCCACCCTGGAGATCGTCACCCACCCCCCATGACTGTAACTTACAGTCTGTGATGTGAGGGATCCAGCAACCTTTCTAAACTGTACCTCAACTTTAGGTGTTTATAGCTCAGGAAATGAAGTGTGCATGTTGTGTGTGTGTGCGTGTGCCTGTGTGTGTGTGTGTGTGTGTGCACGTGTGGAAGGGTGGCATGGGGAAGGTGCAGATTAGGAGAGAAGGGTCAGCCTTGCCAACAACATAGTCACTGAAACCCAGAAACTCTTCCTTGACCTCGATCAGCTGGGGCGGAGCTGTGTTTACCTGGAGAGCATTTCACATCCCCAGCTTGCTTCGTCTCATATTCATAGACCCGTGGACCCTATCAGGCACAAAAAGCCTCCATTTACGGGTAGAAGAATGGATCCCACAAGGTGAAGTGAACTTTCTAAGGACCCACAAGTGGATGGAGAGAAGGAAGGAGATTCCAGTGAGGGGACCACGGTGGCCAGTGTGAGCCCCCCCTGAGCCTTGTCCTGGAGGATGTTGAGAGGGGAAGAAGCAGGGGGTAAGGCAGAGGCAGAGAGCAGGGGGCGTGGGGACCTGGGTGCAGGCTGCTGCCTTCTGGCCACAGGGCTTCGCACGCCCACCCTAGGTTCGGCTTCTGCCCCAAACGGATGGCCTCCTTCTCCTTTCTGAGGTCGGCCTTTGTCTTGGAACTCTGGAATAGCCAGGCCGGTGGTCCTCGCTGCAGCTGGGAGGGTGCCAGCGCGCCTGCTTGTCTGGGCTCCCGGCCTCCCCACCCCGCCTCGTGGCCCGGCCTCGAGGCTGCTGTTCCAACCATCACCAGCGGCCGGATCCAGGCAACACGGTCTTGGTGCTCTTTGCATGGGAGTGGCTCTACTCCCCTAAAATAGCGAGACTCTAGGAGGTCCTCACTCAAAGAGAAGTTACCGGGACCTGCTGAAATTCACCAACTAAGAGCAATGACTTTGTTTCTGGATCCATCCCAGGCTTCCTATCTACATGTGTCCCATGCGCTCCCTCCTGCAAGAGAAGCCTGTGCCTGGCCTTCAGCAGCCTCGCTTTCCCTCTGGACTGAGACCTTCTCAGGGAAGGGGGCCTCCCTGCAGAGTGACCCCTCCCCGTAAGAAGTGGACCCTGACGATGATGCCTGTACGCCCCTCATCACATCGAGTTGTACGTTGTGCCGAATGGCTTAAGAAGGATGCTCAAGAGCTACCACAACTTCAGCCACTTCACTTAAATAACACTTAATTTTGGTGGTGTTGGGGGGTCGGTGGCCAGGAAGGAGATTGGAATGTTCCAGCAGCCAGTTCCAAGGAGACCCTGAGGCAGGCGGTTCCCACTGGTGCCCGGGGGCTAGGAGGTTGAGCTCGCAGAGAGGTGTGTGCTGTTGGTGAGTTAAGGACCTCCTTCCCGAGGACGTTTCCTCATCACAGCGTTTATCTTTAGAACGGTCCACAGACCGTGCATGCACAGTGCACCCACTTCATGGCGTCCTCCCCCTAGTATTTGGCTTTCTGGGCCCGTGGCAGAAGAATGCTGGGGGTGTCCCTGCGTTTTAAATACCAGCACAGGGTTCGGGGGACCGTGCTGGCTGATTTCCTTCCAGGAGGACTGAGTCCTGCCGTTTTCAGCAGATGTGGCACATTCTGTGGTAACTTTCCAAGAGCCTGTGGTGGTTGGCCTTGTTTCTGCTCTGGGGACAGGAAACACACATTAAATGCAATTTGTTACTTGCCTTTCTCGTCTTAGTCCATCAAGAGAGCATTAACCGGCGAGAGAGTACCTTTCCCCAGGGCCTGGGAGGGGGTCTTGCGGGAATTCACGGAGATACAGCATTCCTGTGCGTTTTGGGATTGTTCCTTCTTTGTACCAGATGAAATGCTTCAAAAATAAGCACAACTGCAGACTCTGTTCTTCCAAGTTTGGTTTCAGATCCCTCTGGTTAATGCCATCGGTGAAAACAATTAACCTCTGTATATTTCGGGCTACAGGCAGGACCTTGTGGAAATCTTATTTAATTATGTGCTATATTAATGTTATATTGATTATGTTATTGCCTGTAAATCCAGTTGCTTAATAAAGCTACAGTCATTTTGCAATAAAGTTGTGTTTGCAATCAATTAATGGGTGTCTGGGGGCAGACAGCTATGTGCAGGGGCTGTTGGCGCTAAGAAAAATCGTCCCAGGGCTGAAAACCAGAGGGGCCAGCAGAGAACATCAGTTATTTATGTATCTAGGAATGTATGTAAGTATATGTACATAATTGGGTTACGTCAAAGGAAAAGCGTATACCCCAGGGCACTTATTTTTAGCACGTAGATCTGGAGAGTTATGAACGGCTGTCTGTACGGTCAGGTTCTCAACAGCACTGAGGCAGTATCTGTACGTGGGGCAGGAGAATGTTTGATTTTAAAAATACAAGTAAGTGATAACCGCCAATATGGAGACCATGTGAAGGCAGGGGAACAAAGCATACTTTCATTGTTAATCATGCTGACATCCAAGTCGGAGGAGCACATCTCCCCATTCGGAGGAAATGCCATCACCCCTCTGAAGATCACATCTGCCACTAATACCATTCGGCATGTGGTCCGACTTTTATCTCTCTACCAAAATTTCATGTCATGATTTTTACATCTGATGCTAAATCCAGGTCACTACACAATAAGTACAACTATTTATTTCTTTCTCGTCCTTTGTGATGTGTCCAAGATGTGTGTCCTCATAACAAAATATGAACTGAATATTGAAGTTTTATGAGTATTTTTTTTAATAATACACCGTAGCAAATAGAAATTTAGCCATTCCTCAATTCAGGTAGATAACTGATCCTTCCCATAAATGACAGTGCTGTGTCAATCACATAATGATGCTTCAGTAATCTTATTTGGGGCAGGCCGATGGTTCTGTCATGGTGACGTGTCTTTGACCATAAGGGTGATGTCTAAGAGTGCATAATCTTGTGAAGAAAAATGTGATATTACAAGGAAGGGCATGTCAGTGACCAGCCTTCTAACTGTCACCAGAGGACCCCAAGGACCCAAGTTTTGGATGACTAAGGCTCCCTGACTCCAGCTTCAGCTCTTGTCGGTGGCAAATAACTTTAAACCACAAAGTGGGACCTCCTGATGCATCTTGCTGTGCTCTGGTCTGTGCCCCGTGGGCTCGTTTGCCCGAAGACCCTTAACTCTGAAAGCTTGGCCACACCCGTCTCAACTGCAGACAGAGGCCATCCCCAGGGGCTCTGCGGGGGTCTGGGTTGGATGGTTTCACAGTCTCCAAATTTCCTTGCTTTGTCACAGTCTGTATCCCAGATAGCATTTCGCTGACGACTTCCCAAACGTCCTTATTGGAGAATGAATGTTCCACATTAACTCAAACTCACATCTCCTAGGCTGCTGTCCTTTCAGCTCTGAGGACCACTTGGTGACAGCCAGAGGGCATTTTGAGGTGTGACAAGACGGAAGGAAGGTGCCCCCTCCCTGTGCCCTTCCATGGACAACACAATCCCATCAGGCATCTGAGTCGGGCTTCAGCCCAGAGTGGCAAGAGGGAGGTGGCATTTGGACTTTATCCTTGGCATCATCTCCAATAAGATGTTCAGCTCACAGGGAACCAAATGTCAATTTCATCAGGATGCTTCCAGACACAAGACCTTCTGCAGACTCGAGCTGCGACCTTAGTTCCAGCCACACCCGGACCTCACCTCATCTGCTGGGAGCCAGCACTCTCTTCCTGCTCTTTCTACCTCAACAGATGTACTGTTTGGATGTGTGAAAGGGTTAGTGGTGGTGCTTTGTGGTTCTGTGGAAGACGCTGAGATGGGCTCCACCGCTGTTGAGTTTGAAAGAGGAAGATGCTGATCTTAAGTAAACGAGTGTGATGTCTGAACATTCAGTGACTCCCAGATGTTAGAGTTGAAAAAGGAACAGAAATCTTAACATCAAATCTAACAGACTTAGTCTTCTGCTCAAGGGCACACCCTCCATGACTGCAGTGTGCACATCCCAGGGCTCCTCCTGGCCCCTCGGTGGAGAGCAAGCTCTTCCTGGCACCCCACCTCCATTCCCGGGAAGATGTTGGCAGCCTCATTCATCTTAACATGAATTAGAACCAGCTCTAGCATTGTTAAAGACTGAATTGGGTTTTTTATATCTCTTGGGGGAAACTGTGGGAAGAAGACAATCGGGGAGAGAGGGGCGAGTGTTCACAAGATGACTTGGGGAGCAGAGACGGAAGCCTTGCCGGGAAGAGGCTGAGCCTGTGTCTCCCAAGTTAGAGAGTTTGGTGCACAGGAAGAAAGCACAACAACCAGAGTCGGGGTGGCCGCTGTGCTGAGAGCGAGTGATCAGGCCAGGCCCCCGACGGCCACCTTGGTCTGTTACCACCAAGGCCAGAGTCTTGCACAAAACCATCTGCAATCCTAAAAAGGCAGAGGCAGATCAGCACCTGTCCCTCCTCAGGAAGCCCATGGGGAGGTGCTCTGGTCACCACCGCATACAGCAAACAGAAAGACAAGCCGATCCCATAGCTGGGCTGAGAACCTGGGCGCTGCGTGGTCTCACAAAATGAAAACAACTGCATTGCAATCACAGGAAGGTACAAAAGATGTCCACAGCAAGCAACCCATCATAGAAGGAAGCAAGGACCAACAAAGAAAAGCCTAGACACTCAGAAAGCCAGAAAGCTCATCTTTAAGGGGACTAGTATGAGGTGGGTGTGTTTATCTGGACTGGCCGAGGGGTGTCTGGCATCCTCAGCCAGCAGCCTGAGCCCTGTGCACTTTGGTGAGCTCAGCAGGATCCCATTTGCTTGAAATCAGGCACTGGGATTCCTGGCGTCCTCTGTCATGGAAACGTGAACTTCCAGGCGGCCTGGAGATGACCCCACTCACAGGAGCAACCTGGCCTCCATCGTTGAGGGGCGTGAGCCCGTGGGAACACGGCTCTGGGGGGTTCCCCAGCACTTCTGAGTTGGAAGAGTGTTGTCCATCGTGGAACCAGCCACGGGAGGAACTCACGTGAAAGCAGGTCTTCACGACCTGTCTGTGAACAGCCCATGAGCCAAAGGGCTGAGCCCACACTGGTTACCAGCCTTCCAGGCTGGACAGAGAGACACACGCTGCCTTCTGGGGCTTTTTTCATGTTGGCCGAAATGACATGCTCCTGGGGAAAGAGACCCCATTTTTGCTTCTTGCATTGCCATTAAAAATTGCTTAATTTGGAGGGTTGTTTTAAAAGCCTAACTATAGATGTTTTAATGACTAACTTATAAATGCCTAATACGATAGATGGGCAGTCGTAAGCATGGACTTAACAGGATGGAGCGGAAATGCTCTACTGTCCCTAAGAGAAAGGAAACGCTGAACTTCCACCCCGACCCCGATATCCGGGTCACGGGCATCACAGGGACAGATTCTGTGCAATGAACCCCTGATTTCATCACTGTTAAGACCTGGAGGAGCAGCTGGGGTCTGAAGAACAAGTTCTGTTGTCTCCAAGCAATCGACCTGTCTAAATGCACAGCAAGCCACTGGCCTCCAAGCATTCACAAGGTGGCTTTGTCTTTGACCTCCCCTCTGGACCTCGGGCTCTGCCTGTTGGCTCTGCTCTGGGTCCTGCAGAATGGCCTTTCCCCAAGGCAAGAGCACTAACTTTGACTTTCAACCCAAGAGTGATCCAGGGGCATTTATCCATTTACGTTAAAGAAGATAAAGGACATAAGAGTAAGAAGCGTAGGAAGAAGAGTATATGGAAGTATAAGGGGAGACAAGAAGGGTGTAAGGACATTCTTCAGAGTTTCAGGGAAAGATCTCTGTTCACCACATTATTCATGAAAGTGAAACCTGGAATCACATTAAAGGTCTCTTCCACCACATGGAAAAGTATACACACAATATACAAGCCTTAAAAAGGATGTTTCACCTAAAAAATGATACAAATGAATTTATTTACAAAACAAAAATAAACTCACAGACATAGAAAACAATCTTACGATTACCAGAGGGGAAAGAAGGAGGAGGAAGGGATAAATTTAGGAGACTGGGATTAACATATATACACTACTATATATAAAATAGGTATACAACAAGAACCTGCTGTACAGTAGGGAACTACACTCAATATCTTGTAATAACCTATAAGGGAAAATAATTTGAAAAAGAATATATATATGTATAACTAAATCACTTTGCTGTACACTTGAAACTAACACATTGTAAATTAAATATATTTCAATAAAAAAATTAAAAAGCAAATTTCAAAAAAATTTAACAATATGAATATGTTTATATCTTAATGCTAAGTGACAAAAGAAGGATACTGCCTGATTTCACCCTAATCCTGGAAAAATATAAATGTAGCCATATTTCTGTACTTATCCACATACACACTAAAAAAGATCCTGGAGAAAAATCCACAAAAATGTTAATTGTGCCTTCCCTATTAAACGGCAAGATACTGTTGACTTATGTTTCTTTTTTACACTAATATGAATTTCTGACTTTTTTTAGTGAGAAAGAAAAGTTTTGTAATGAAAAAATGTAATAATGCAAATATTTTTGAATACATTCCACTTCAAGTTATAAAATTAATTAAACTATGTCTTTGTGAGACATAGACATTCTGGGCTTGTACCCAGAATGCCCTTTAAAATCAGACCTGAGTTCTGCGGTGAGTGTCCCAGTCCATGAATGCAGGTACAGAATGAACACATGGAGACCACGTATAGATCACGTGAGGATGCATCAAGGACAGGTAGCACCTCTCATGAGATTCTGGGAAAGTAAAAATAAAGAGCTTCATATTTCAAGTGCTACTTGGAGGTGAAAACCCATCTCCTATAAACATACCTAGACCTGAAGATGTGCATCCTGAGGGGCCAACATATATGGACCCCACTGAAGGCATGTCTTGTAGATGGACCTTTGTCCACCTGTAGTGGAATCCTCCCAATGAAAATGGCTGGTCTTCACTGTCCCCAAACCCAAAATGTGTCAGCGGGCTTATGTCTCAGATAAAAGCCCCCAATGGCATTCCTCAGTTCCTAAAATTAAAATTTCAAAAATTAATTGTTTTGGCTATGAAACGAAGTTTTAAAAAGAGCTTTAGTAAAAGGCTAAGAGGCTCAGAATTGCCAGGCAGCTTGGGGGAAGTCTTCCTGACCTTTATTTATACAACGGGTCCCTGTTCCCTTTAGGCAGGAGCACCACGCATACCATTAATGTCTATGAAACCATCATGGAGGCTCCACAAACATGCCAGATGGTCCTGGCCTGGGCAGTAACTCCATAGGGAAAAAGACACACCACCACTGACTACTTTAGGACATCATGTTTGATGATAAGTTAATTATAATTTACTTTTTAAAAATGTATCTTTTTTAAATTTTTTTTTGCGGTACACGGGCCTCTCACTGTTGTGGCCTCTGCCATTGCAGAGCACAGGCCCCGGACGCACAGGCTCAGTGACCATGGCTCACGGGCCCAGCCGCCCCGCGGCATGTGGGATCTTCCCGGACGGGGGCACGAACCCGTGTCCCCTGCATCGGCAGGCGGACTCTCAACCACTGCGCCACCAAGGAAGCCCTAAGAATATATCTTTTTCACTTCTCCCTCATCGCATTCATTCTGGATCCTCTGTGTGATTCTTCTAATTATTGGCACATGTGACTATTTTACACTCGACAATAACAACAAAAAATGGGCTGAAAGTGCACTGCCATGGGGTTTTGGAGCCCAGGTGGTGTTGTGGCTTTTGTCTGCACTAAGCCAGGCAGCCTGGGGTGATCACTCACCCCCTCTGTGACGTCTTAGATAGGACAAGACCATGGATATCATTTAGTACCATGGAGTTGAACTTGTTTTTCTTTTTTACAAGTACAAAGCACAGACTAACCCATGGCACAAAAATAAAAATGCATGCAGTGCACACTGACATGTATGCTCACACTCACATTTATGACTCAAAAAGGCTTCATGAACATACACTTACCGCAGCCTGTGCAACACACTGTTTTCCATCCTCTTCGAGGTTTAGATGCTGGTTTCAGCCAACTCAGTTTGTGCCATGATCTGCATCCTGGCAAACACCGATGCCTTTACCTCCCAACATGTAAAATGAGGTTAGAGAAAAGTCTCAGTGACCACACCAGTTAGCATGTTTTCTGCTACAGGGAGATGTTCAACCAGAAGATAAGCTGAGATGCTAGAGACATTTACTCACCCTGGTACAGTCCCCTAGCAACCGGGACCTCCATGTGTCTGCTCAGCCTCCAGGTTGGGTGGAAGGAGAGGAGATGTCCCCTCAAAGTCACAGGAAGCCTTGGAATTTCCAGGAATCCTACGCCTGTGATGTCACCCTTCAAGGAAGATGGATGCTCTCTCCTGACGTCTGGAATTTTGACGAGCAAGGCCCAGGAGAGGTAAGTCCAAGCTGGCCCAGACTGGACCTGAGTTGTGGGGAGGTTGTCATAGAGACCACAGGCCAGCATCTTGTTCTTGAGCTCCTGGGAGCGTCCAGAGGGCTCTGTGTACCTGTAGGGAGTGAGTGTCGTTGGTGGGGGCAGGTGGGACAGGCGGAGGGGGTGAGACCCAGTGTCTGCCCTCTGTTCCCTTTGTCTGCCGGATCCCACAAGACTGGTGGAATTAGACATCTTTGGGACACTCAGCAAGAGTTCAGGTCTATTGTGATCCTACTTACACTGGAAATCTAGTCACCCTACCAGAGACGTGTGTGGGTCAAGAAAGGACGCCCTTGGGATTGTGGCTGCTGGGTGGGACCCCCAAGCCCGGGGTGGCCAGTGTGAGCCACTGATGATGTGTGGAAGCACAGCCCGTGCGTATTCCTCATGGATTCACGCTCCGTTGACGCGGCCACTTCACCCTCCTCTCTCCTGAAGCCTCAACACGCGTCATCTCCGCCAACCACCCGAGTCAGACAAGAAGGCCTTCAGCCTCCCAACCCAAGCCTGGGACCTCCAGTCAGTCCCCAGGGACCTGTCCCGTCCTCGGGGAGGAAGAAGCACCCGTGAGCAGAGGATGGGTGGATGCCGCCTCCCTCCTGGGGCTCCTGCACTGCCTTCTCTCGAAAGACTTGGCTTTTCCACCAGAGGCTTTTCTTTTCTGTGTTATCAGGTTTATTTGTGTTTGCTCTCTCCTGGATGATTTTCATCTGCATGCAGATGCGTTCTGATGTCTCCCTTCTGAAACAACAATAAATGCCTTGTTGTCTTGATTAACTGTGTCTACATTCGAAACACCTTCCAAAAAATGATGTCACTCAGTGTTTACTTTGCCATCTCCATCCTCTGTCCTGAGTCCCCCAGAATGCGGCTGCGTCCCTCCCCTCTCCACCTGGCCTGCTCCCACCCAGCTCACCGCATCCTCCGGTTTTGAAAATCCAACCGCTGGTGGTCCCTTTCTTCGCCCTCTTCTTCAGTCTCTCTGCACATGGGCCCAGACGCCCCCCCACCCTCCACGAGTGCTGGTAGCTGGAAAGCACTATCCCTTTGGCTCTGGAATTGCTTACTTTCCTGTTGGCCATCTCTTTCCAGTTGTTTCCACTGGCTGCTCCTGACTGTGGATTCCAGCACAATTCATGGATCCTCTTCCTGTCTCATTACACTTCCCTGCTGGCCTCGTCCACTTGGTGACTATACATTGCGTCAGTGTGCAGATGACTCCAGGTGTCTGCCCTGTAGCTCGGCCTCCACATATCTGCCCATCGCCCTCTGCAGGGCTCCGCGTGGGGTGTCTAGTGGGCATTCCAAACCCGTAGCGTCCAAAGGGAATCACTGATCTCTTCTGTCTCAAACTGCCCCACACCCTGTCTCTCCTTTGAAATGAACAGGACACCACCTCCCAGGTGCTCAGCTAAAACCCAAGGGGCTCTCTTTTCTTCACCCTGTCACCTGTCTGTCAGTATGCCCTGCTGGCCCTACTTCCAACCTCTTTCCCAGATTCCACTTTTGGCCCTTTGCTCACCCACTTCTGGCCCTTTGCTTACCCTGTTCCTATCAACCATGGATTCTTACCTGGATCACTGGGAAAGGCATCTGACCTCCTGTCTGGCTACTGGATGTTAAAGGCTGCCAGGAAGGGCTTTTAAAAATGTAAGTCATATCACCTTATTCCCATCTTCGTGAGCTCCCAATGGCCTCACTTGCCAAAAACTAAATAAAACAAAACAACAGACACACACACACACACACACACACACACATACACCCACACACTTTTCAACCTGGTTTACAAGACAGAGCATAAAGTGTTGATCTCATAAGTGGGAGAAAAGCCAACCATTTACAGCAATAGCTTGTTCAAGCCATCACCTCAGTCTTGTGTACAGTAATTAATAACTGATATATTTGAACAGTTCAGTTCCCGACTGGCAGGAAGCGTTACAATCACTTTACCTGAGTCATCACAACTGCCATACGGAGTAGGTGCCATTCTTACTCCCGCTCCACAGACGAGGATGAGGAAACTGAGTGAAGGCAGATTAAGTGACTTGCGCAGGTGGTCAGTTTAGAGACGGTGGGATTCAGAGTTGAACCCACTGCAGGTCAGGCTCCTGGGCAGTGGAGGCTGACATGGAGATGGAGGTGCAGGAAGCGGTCTACAGAGGAACATCTGTGGAGGGGAAGGAGCAGCCAGCCTCCGGGAGCTCGGAAGGATGCTCGCAGGGGTGTGGGGAGGGGTCTCACCTTTGTCCCCTCACTCAGCCAGCTATGGGATCCCCAGAAGCAGTGTGACCTGGGTGACATGCTCTCCAGCCAGGCGATTCCCCGAGAGGCAGGGGCCAAGGCTGTCTGCAGGACTCATAACTGGGGAGACGTCCTTCCGTCTTTATGGGGCATCTGAGCAGCATCACTGTGTCCACCAGGGATCCCAGGCTGTGGGCTGCAGAGCCTTCCGTGATCCTATGCTGAGCACACAGGCTCCTTTTATTTCAGTGTTAGCAGAGAAAAGTGCCTGCAGCCGGTACAGGCTCCACTCAGGGGCAGCGGGGCCACCCCCAGCTCACTCTGCACAGGCTCGGCATCTGTTTGATAGAGTCATAACCCTTTTCTCCAGAACTGCCTGCCTGGCACTCACGCTGTCTTGCATTATTAACAGAAACAACTCAATTTTTTTTCCTGGGGAAATTTAAGGATTAATAAGGAGAGTTGAAAGGTATGATTAGGTCGTTGGGTAAAGCAGCCTTTGCCGGGGGAAATGGGTCCTTCTGCTGATGAGGTGGATTTGAGTTTCCTGTGGACATGCCCAAGGCCCTTTCTGTCTGGCTTTCATGGTGAGTTATGTTATCTGAGTCCAGAGAAGGGAAGAAGATGGCTCAAGAGGTTAAAAGGCGCAAAGGGAAAAATTGATTTTTCCATCCAAAATGTCATTGTTCATTGATAACAGGCAGCGGTAAGATTCTAAAGGCTCAAGTGCTGTGTCCACTGCGGTCAACCGGAAACTGTGTAGCTTCTTTGTCTAATGAAAAGGTCAGGATTAATTAGCTAGCTAAACAAATTTTTATGAAATTGGCTTCTCTGTAGCTACAAATGGATAACTGTAACAGCTTACTATTAGAGCCTTGACATAAACCAAACATAAATAAATGGAAAGCTAGAGCTGCAGAACAGTTTTGAATGTAGACAACTATCTGACCAGTGAGTGAATAAGACCCATTGCCTTTGTGATGATGGTGTTTGATACCCAGGGGGTTGATGGGAGCTTTTCTCGCATTTCCTGGTTCTCAGGCTCTTTTGAGGAAGTGGGTGGTCCATCTTGGATTATTCTGGAATTCCCAGGCTGGGGCCCAGAGAGGCCTTATGGCTAGAAGTAGGACTTGGTGTTGTGTCTTGAAGATGTGTTTACACGGCAAGAATTTTGTTTTATTTATTTTTATTTGAGATTTGGGGGGAAGTTGATGGAGATTTGAGAGACTAAAGCCTCCCTCTCTCTGCCCCTTGCTGCTGCCCTGGAGATGGACATCTCCAAACTCCAGAGGTTTTATTGGTACTTATGGGCTGTTGGCTTAGAGAGAGCACCTCCAGGGATCATCCCCATGCTTCTCCTAGTGTCTCCTCAGTGTCTCAGCAAAAACCTGGTGTGAGTAGCTTGGAAATCGACCAGACTCCTTTATCCTTTGCCTGGTTTTATTGAGATATAATTGTCATAAGGAGGCTCCTTTGGACTCTTAAAGGCTTGACCTTCAAGGCCCTCCTTTGTCATTCTCAGGTATGTCATTCTGGGACAGGGCTGGGCTTTGTGGACCCTTCCTACGTTTTCTGGTTCTGACATCCACCTTCACTTGGACTGTTTCGGAGACAGTGTCAAAAAACTCTTTGTCCCAAAATAATGATTTCTTTCTCAGCTAAATAACTCAATTTTTTCTCTGAAATGTGCCTTAACATTGCCAAAAAGTAACACTGAGTTGTATTTCTGATAAAGCTTATTTTCTGGAAATAGTTTCACCCTGAATGGACTAGCACATTAACACAGATTCGCATATTCCAGCCCCCCTTGCCTTTGTAGCTTGCTCCCTTTTCCCTGGGGAGACTGAGTCTCTGTCCACGGGGTGAGTCCACACCTGCAGCATGTGGAATGTGCAGATGCCTGATGGGCACTTGCCAAACAATGGTGCAGGAGTCCCAGGCACACCTTGTGCAAGGAGCTGGTTCATCCAGAGCCTTTCAGAGCCTGTAAGGAGCAAGGTTTTCTGAAAAGCTCTGTAAGCTACACCAAGTGGAAGCAATCAAAAAACAATCAGTCACAGATGAAAACTGGCTATGAACTTGAGCCTGATGTCAATATCCGAAGCACACATTCGCTCTGGTTATTTCCTTATTGCCCATCTATTTCTAAAACTGGTCCGAGATGCCTACAGTAAAGTTATGTACCGAAAGGTTAATGCATTACATAAATAAAATCAGGAACATGGGAAGTAGAAGCCAATGCACCCCAGCACCAAGGTTTAATACAGGTACAGGTGACTGAACACAAAATCAGGAGAAAAAGAGGAAACCTGCCATAGAGCCCACTCATTCAACTAACTTTTAAATTCTGTTATGTCCCAGACTCCAGACAAGGTGATGGGGATGGGAAGTCAAAAAAATCTCATTTGTCTGGGATTCATCCTGGATTGTACCCATTTCCCCAAAAGGCAAATCTGACTTTACTTAACCACACAAATGAGTTACTGTGGACACCGTAGAATTCTACCCTGTAGGTCAGGGAAGGTGTTTTTTTCCCTAACATTTTAGAACAGGTAATCCTCATCACCTGGGCCATGGAAAAAAACCCAGTAGGGCACCCACTGAGCATGTGGCTGTGAGTGATGAGGCCCCTGGGATGTATGTCACTTTTTCCTGGAATGTGTACACAGATGCCAGAGAACACTCTCTCCCTATGTAGGACACATAACAGTATTTGTATAATTAAAGTAATTATGAAAGACCTAACGTAAAGTGTGGACTCTGTGTGATAATGACTTGTCCATATAGACTCATGGATTGTAACACACGCACCCCTCTGGCGGGGTGTTGATGACTGGGAGGCTGTGCCCGAGTAGGGAGGGCTATAGGGGAATTCCCTGCACTGCCACTCAAGTCTAGCCTGAACCTAAAACCTAAAGTCTATTTGAATGTAAGCAGCAATGACAACACTATTTTTTTACTGAAGTATAATTGATTTACAATGTCATATTAGTTTTGGTGTACAGCAAAGTGATTCAGTTATACATATATTATATATATATATATATCTGTTCTTTTTCAGATTCTTTTCCCTTATAGGTTATTACAAGATATTGAGTAGAGTTCCCTGCACTCTACAGTAGGTCCTTGTTGTTTATCTGTTTTATATATAGCATTTGTGTGTGTGTTAATCCCAACCTCCTGATTTATCCCTCCCTTCCTTTCCCCTTTGGTGACCATGTTTGTTTTCTATGTCTGTGGGTCTATTTCTGTTTTGTATATAAGTTCATTTGTAACAACACTATTTCTAAAACCAAGATGTCCCCTACTGTGAGCTCTGGTCCAACGTCTAGATCCTCGCTGGCCCCCCTTCCCCTGCGCCTTGTCTGTGCTGCCCCATCAGCTCTGCTCTCAGCTACTGCACCTCAGATCTTTCCATCATGTGTCAAAATAAATACATCCTCTCAGTCACAGGACACCTGTATCATCCCTCATTGCCCGCAGACTTCACAGGAGCCGATACCTTTAGTCTCCATGAGAAAAAAGAAGGCTGTGATCTCCATATTGCCACACTTTTATTTACCTTATCTGTAATATAATTAATAGATGACGGAGCAGAGATCAAGGTGCTTTCAAAGAGAAGGAGACAGCTTCGTATGAAACTTGCTCTTGTGAATCAGTCCAGGACTCCATCAAAGCCTGTGTGATAATTTCATGTAAATCCTGGTGTTCCAAATCTGTATCTTTTAACCTGTACGTACCATTTTTAAGACACTACCTTTCAAAGACACTGAAGCCTGGTCTAATTTGTATTACAGAAGTATAGTATAATCGGCAAGCTGCACATCATACCGATTCCTTAAAATTAAAATGGAAGCTCATTACAAAGACATTCACAGAGGTCTCATGTAGTCATCTCAAAAGGGCTATGATGGGGAGAAACCACATTCTCAAGTTAAAACCTTCTGGCTTCCTGCAGTCAACTCTCACCATGGATATTTGGATTCTGAAAATGCCTCTTGGCAGGATTTGGTGGTCCTCTAGCATCTTGGGTTGTCCCACCAACGACATTAACAATCACAACTCATTACCATTTGAACCTCCAGTATATTTGTTTACAATTCTCCTTTGTTTAATTTGAGCAAATAAAACACTTCTTTACAAATTTTGATTTCATAAATGTTACTGTTTCTCTCATGGGTCCACCTCATGGGCTTTCCTGATCATCCATTCACTAGTGTCATTGTGTCTTGGTGCCATAAAAAGTGAGCCAGAGGGGCCTTTATCCTGCCTCTTCTGTCTTCGAGATAAAATTGAGGTGTGGTTAGAGAGAGGATTGATACAGCTGTGAAGGAGAAACACACAGCCTCATGCTCCTGTCGGATGCACGACAGTTGTGGCCACGTGGGGCTTATGGACTCTAGTCTTCCTCCTACTGGCTTGGACGGTGGATGGGGGTGCAGGTCAGGAACTGCTAACTCCCTCTTGTGTGGGTGTCCCGGGTAGCTCTGACAAAGCACCACAAACTTGGTGACTTACACAACAGCCATATCTGCTCTCAACTCTGGAGGCCAGAAGTCCAAAATCAAGGTGTCATGGGATCTTTCTCCCTCCAGCCTCCAGGGGAGGGTCCTTCCTGCCTCTTCCAGCTCCCGGGGACTCTGGGCATTCCTGGGCTTGTGGCCATCTCCTTCCCATCTCTGCCTCCATCTTGACTTGGCTTTCCCCTGTGTGTCTGACATTTAAATCTCCCTTTGACTCACTCTTATAAGGACACCTGTCATTGGATTTAGGACTAACCTAAGTGCACGATGATCTCATTTGGAGATCTTCAACTTAATTACTTCTCCATAGACACTTTTTCCAAATGACTCACGCTTACAGGTTCTGGGGGTCGGGGCTTGAACATATCAATACCTCACTATCTTACTACTCAACCCACTGCACTTGGAGAGTCCTCTTTAGAATGTGAGGATGCCTCCCCCTGTGGTCTGCATCTCTGGGGCCCTGGGGGAAGTTCTCAGACAAGGGGAAAGCCCCACCTAGCATCCTGGTGCATGGCGACCTCTCACGCCATCCTCACCACAACTCCAGAATGCCCTAATGAAGAGATTGTCACTACCACTGTGTGGGAACAGCAAGGTGCCAGCAAGAGTGGGCCAGTCACCTGAGCACACACAGGACTCAAGGCCATCCTTGGGTGCTGGGTGGATTTTCCCTAAAGACCTAGGGCCTCCTCTTTCTGCTTCACTCCCCTCCCTGCTTCAAGCTGCCTATCCAGCCCCAGGACAGTCTATATCTGCCATACGAGTCTGATGATGTCATTTGCACTGAGGTACAATGGAAGGTGACCTTTCAGAGTTGTTTGCTCTATAGACAAAGATATGAAGCTCTAATTGTGGAGTTTCATGTGTCACTGATTCATATCATTTTTTGGCAAAGATCTTCCATTTCCTGGCACCCCCTTTCCTGCCCTCCTCGCTGGGTACCACTGTGAAAGATAGCAGCTCTCAGACTTGATCCAAAGAAGAACTATTTTGGAAACTTGTTTAAGTGCAGAATTCTGGGCCTCCTCCCACAGAGACTCTGATCTGTAGGTGTGCCGTTTGGGCTGGGAATCCACACTTTATTTATTTATTTTTTAAAAATTAAAACAATTTTTTTTTACTGAAGTACAGTTGATTTACAATGTTTCAGATATACAGCAAAGTGATTCAGGTATACATACACATATATGTGTATATATGTACACACATATATATTCCTTTTAAGATTCTTTTCCATTATAAGTGATTACAAGATATTGAATATAGTTCCCTGTGCTATATAGTAGGTCCTTACATCCGGTACAGAATGCTTGGGCCAGTGGTCTGGAGGCAGCGTCCTGCTCTCCTCCCGAGGTGGGTCCGAGTTAAGAGGGCTCCCGTTAAGAGGTGGGGAGCCTCTCAACTCTGACCCACCTCAGGGTCCCCTACTCCCACTTCCGTGCCCAGCATCCCAGTGTGTGCTTGCAGGCCGAGGCCTTCGAGAAGAGTCTGGGACCAGCTGCATCCTCCTCGGGCCGTGAACCCAGGCCTGGTGCATCACATGGTGGTAGGGGAGGGCAGTCAGTGTGGTCAGGGTGCCAGAACACCATCAAGTTCCGTGAAAACCAAAGCAGGTGGTGTAGAAGACTGAAAATTATCATGGATGGTGAGGTCCTTGACTGTAAGCACCGGCCATTCCTGCTGACCCCACTTATGTGAGCAGGCTGACCATCCCCAACCCTGCCTGGAATTATTAAGGAGTGTCCATGTTGCTAGGGTTTATCCCTCACCCTAGTCTGGTAGCCACAGTTAATTAAGATGGAAAAATGACAGAGCAACTTGGATAAAGAAATGAGTAGAAAACATACCGTTTGCCTAGAGTATTCAGAAACCTCCACCCTGCCTTCAAGTCCCCGTTTTGGAGGCTATTTCTCTGAGGCGCGCAGAGGGGATGGAGGAGGAGGGCACCTCGAGTGGGGGGTGAAATGCAGACCTTGGCCGGTGAAGCCAGCCCTGGGGAGAGGCGCTGGGGGGGACTCGGGGTCCTGGCGCTGAGGCAGAGCCGCGTTTACTGTTCCCTGCGTGCTCACCTGCTCCAGAGTCGGGTGGGCAGAGAGAAGCCGGTTTCTGCATCCCTGGCCAAGCACAGTTAACTGGGCCACGGGCGCCTCCAAAAGCACATGACAGGAGGGGGATGATCCTTCTCCCGGGATGTTGCGAGAACCACCAGTTTCCCTGCATTTTGAAGCGGACACGCGGCAGCCCTGGCAAGGGAGAGTGTCCCCCTACTTGTTTCCTTTGCTGGTGGTTAGGCTCGTGCTTTGCTGGGATTTCACCTGTGTGCACAGCCCGTTCAGTTCAGCAGACGACGCACAGATAGGACTGGGGACCGGGGGTGGCGCCTGCAGTGGCAAGGAGCTAAGGACACATCACCCCTCGGGAGCAGGTTTTCCTTTCCCTCCTGAGCCCAGGGCAACCCCTCACACCCACCACGTTGGCTGGTTTCCCTGCAGAAGTGGGTACGGATTCCAGTTAGAACCTGTGCTCTTCTCAGTACAGCCACCTCTGAGAACCCTGCAGACACAAGCACGGCAGATGCCCCAGGCCTGGGGAAGGAAGAGGGACGGAGGAAGGGGGCTCCCGGGAAGATGTGGAAAGCTCCTTGAGGGGCCACGGCTGCTCCTCAGGGGTGTGCCAGTGTCCGGTCAGGGTCCCCGGAGGCCCTCAAGGCAGCCCCCCCACCGAGGCTCTCCAGGGCCACTGGGAAGCTCAGGTCTGTTACTGGTGGGAGCCTGTGGGCTGCCTCTTTGAGGCCGCTCGGCTGACTTCTGACCCCATGGCTGGAGTTGATTTCAGAGCTGTCCTCAGAAAGTCTTTGTGGTTCTGGAAGGTGCCTTGGAATGGAGCCTCCCTACCAGCTCCAAGCGATGGTTTTGGAATGCTCTCCATCCTCCCCACCAAGACCAGTGCTGGTCCACACCCCTCTCAACAAGCCCCACGGCAATGTCTCAGCTGCAGAAATGGACCTGGCAGAGTCAGGGGCATTTGGCTTGACACCCGTGTGTTAACTCGCCTCCCCACTGGGCCAATCCATCGTCACCTGCCCATCCAACACTTCAGGAGCTACTCATCACTTGTTCAGCTGGGGCTGAGTGCGTGGCCTCTGCCCTCGGGAAGCCGTGGGCCAGTGCTGGGCAACCAGGAGGCAGCCCAGTGCCTTCTGCAGGGGGTGCTGTAGACGTTCCAGCAGGTGTGAGAAATGCCACAGCTGGTGGTCGATTCCAGGGCACCCACACTGGTCCCAGAAGTGAGGGGATCCGACGGGCTACACGTGTAGGGGTCTGTTCATTGATGTCATAAAAGCTTGTCCTCAAAGACGGTCTCTCCCTTTCATAGATTCATGGTCCAACATGGAAGAGAAAGGTCATTCTCCAGTGTTTGCCTAAAGTACCTTAGGTTAGAGTCTTGATTTTTAAATATCTCTCTGTTATCTTAGCAGGGTGGCACGACACCCTTCAAAGTCCATGCCTGTGTTCCTGAGTGTACCATTTCTTCTGTAATGCGGGCCAGGGGCCCAGGTCCTCAGGGCAGCTTGGCTGGGGCCCATGGGGGCCCTGGATGGCCTCTCCCTGCCACGTCCCTCTTCTGCCAGGGGATGCCAGGATGACGCCTGAGGTGTCCCCAGCTGCAGCAGCCAGTTCAGTTCTGCACCCTGAGTCAGGAGGGCTGCTGGGAAGCGGTGTCAAGGTGGGTGCTGTTTTCACCCACCCTGGAAGCTTCCACCTGGTGGAAGATTTTCTGCAGCCTTTAGTTCACAACTGGGAGTTCTGAGAGCTTTCAACCCAGAAAATGCAATGCGTAACCTGCTGTATTACGATAAAAGACAATTTGTGTGAAAGATAAATGTAAGTGGAGATTATTTCTTTTCAAGGAGCTTATTCACAGTCTGGCCTTAGCTGTTCATAGTAGAGCAGATGCTCTGTGTGATGGTGGAAAGGGCTCAGCATCCACTTGCAGGGGTGGGGATGCAAATCCCTAGACGGGCAATTTCTTTCAAGTCCTAGGGAAACGGGCAAGATGCCCATGGGTCCAACTGCTTCTCAATCTACCCATTTAAATACACAAGGATATCAGAACCAGAGACGGGCTGAACCTTAGACGAGGGTTGATTCCTCCCTCCCTGCTCTCAGCATGAAGGCCATCATGATGCTCTTCCTTCATCTGTCAGGAAGAGGCGTTTCTCCTCTGGGGAGCTCATGGTTTGGTGCAGAAGGGACCATAACCAGACCTACGTGGGTGGGTGGGAATCCAGCCATCCTCTGTAATGGCGAGGTCTTGGGGATGAAGCGCAGCATTTCTGACTGTCGGGCACTCCTGCCTACCTGAGCCCCGGACAAGAGGCTGAACGGGGTGAGCAGTGGGGCAGCTCTCAGCACAGCCCCTGGGGCATCGTAGGTGCTTGACAAATATCGGTTGCCTTCCTCATCTTGCTGCTCCTGGGGTGAAGGGAGAGGTCCTAACAAAGCCTGCGTAAGGGCTGTTCTTCATTCTAGCACATCATGGGTGCCTTTGCAAAATCTCAGCTGTTTTCTGTCGCCTTCCTCAAGGTTTGGAGTCCTAAGGATGCTAGCTAATCACTCAGTCTATCTTCAGGAATTTATCTCCCACCCCCTGTGACAGCTTCTTTCTTCTCCTCTCCTGTCTGCCTTTTTGGGGACAGGGTCTTCGGGACCATGCACTCCTGTGAGCCACACCCGCAGGGGTTCTGGGAAGCAAGGGCTCAGCCTGGGCATCCCCACAGAGAGGAGGCCTGTCTCAGCAGCCCGGCTCTGGCTGGAGGTTTAGTTCCCATTAGCCTAGTTACTCAGCAGACGGAGTTTGCACTTCTCAATTCCTGTTGCCTCCCGGGGGCCAGGGGAGAGGCTGCCACCACGTGCCTTTCCTGGCGAGGCTGCCCCAGCAGGCGTGGATGAGGACTTACCGTGAATTACTCTGGGTGGCTTGGAACTCAGAAACCTGCGGGAACTCCCAATGGAACTTAGGGAAAAAGTAGAAAGGAAAGGGGGCTGGGAAACGGGGGATAACGGGAAGCAGGCAGCAGAGGTTGGGTCACGGCTATTGGTCCAGAGCAACCTGCTGGATTGCCTGGGCCCCTCCTCCCTTTACCTGGAGCTGGGCTGGCTCTGCAGGCATTTGCAGGAGCATCACTTCCTGCTTCCTGCTTCAGGTAATCACAGGCTTCCAGTTTTCTGGGGGCATATTCCATCTTTCAGGAGCTGACGCTGCTCTGACTTGAGGACAACCTTATCTTATGCCACTTGGAGCAATAATGATCCCTCCTGTCAGGAAGTTAGCAAAAACAGAAAACTTCCCCATCAAGATGTGTCTCAGAACTGGCTACTGTGGATGGCAGGCAACTCTGGGAAAGGCATGAAAGTTTGCTCCCTGCCTGGTGGCAGCCTCAGTGACTGGGCTGGAACCTGGGAGACTGGTTGCTGGGTTGAAGATGGGAAGGAGGGTGGGAAGAGAAGTGATTTTTAAAATTTCTCTGTTGAATTAATTCTAATTCCAACAGCAATTCATAACACAGTTTTTGGACATTCAAACAATTTTAACTAAACTTTGAAAACATGCATTACTATTCTGGGACTCAAAATTGAAAAGGACTGCTACTTTTGTACTATCATTATATTTTTATGACTTTGATTCACATTGGGGTATGAGATTCAGTAAATAACTGTTAAAAGCAGAGTCATTTGCTCAAAAATATTTTATGAGCATAATCTTTGGAATGGCTGAACTTTCCACTACATTTTTTTCCTCTCTGTGTATACAGAAACTCTTTATTTTTCTGCTTGTTAACAATGCTTCTCCTTCCTGATTGAGGCACAGGCGCTGGCCTGACCCATCCGAGGTGTTTCTGGGTCTGGATGATGGAGCCAGCCCTGCTGTTTTCCCTACGGTTTTCTTGGAAGGATCATGGTTGTATTCCAGGCTCAGCCTGCTTTCGGTTGGTGCTTACATCGATGTATGAATGTTGCAGCCTCCCTGGAGACTCTGGGCCTCCAGAACCTGCCATGGTTTTCATTCTTGGGTCAAGAATGGCAGGTTCTCTGCTCATTGGTTCTTGTGGGTCCACCGTGTGTGGTGGACATGTGAAACTCCCCTCCCCACCCCCTCTACCCCTATCTTAGTAATGACTGGGTGTACAGGGACATTCCCCAGAGGTTCTGGGAGGTTCTCCAGGATGACAGGTTGGTGCACAATCAAGAAACCCCTCGTTATCAATGCCAGGGGCCACCATTTGGGGAGGGGCCCCTGCTCCACGTGTCTTGTCCAGCCCATCACAGACAAGAGAAGGCTACTGACAGCAACACTGTGGGTGGTGTGAACCCATCTTAGAGATGAGCAGTCTGAGGGGGAAGGTTCTGAGGGGCCTGCCCCAAGCCGAGCAGCTAGCATGTGGCAGGGCCACATTTTTGTGGCCCCTACTGTGTCCCCACCATGGTGACAGGGTGTCTGAGCATACTGCACTGTCAGGGATCATCCATCCTATGTCAGTGCCACTTCAATCTCCTTCGACAAAGCTGCTGGGCTACGAGGTCCTTGGAGGCAGGCTGCCCAAACAAGGTGCCCATCTGACCCCATTGGAGGCACATCCATGCCGCCTCCCAGATCTGTCTGTACACTCCAGCCTGTGTAGCACAGTTCCTGAATCCTGGGGGGTGGAGACAGACTGCAAAACAACGTGTGCTCTGTTCCTGTTTTGACTTCAACCTGGCTCCTTAAGTAGCCTTGGCCTTCAAATTGTAAGTGCAACTCTTTTTAGAAAGCAAGCAAACGAATAGGGTAAGTGTTTCTTGCTGCCGCCATTTTGCTTTCTTTATGGCCATTTCCAGGACCTGCAGCAGCAATAGAATACAGCATTTTGATATTCGAAATGTCCTTGAAAAGGCTGTAGTAATACAGTCCACTGCTAATACTGTTATCCCAATACGTTCCCTTCTGAGTTTTTTACTAGCACACCTGGTGAAATAGTTGCCACTCTTTTCCTGCTCTTTCATTTGGGGGATGTTTGCCCTGAAAAGACTGAAGCGTGGAGGTGCTCAGTGATTGGTGCTCTGAAGGACTCCTCAAATGACAAAGCCAGTCACCGCCTCCCTCTGTGACTCTCAACTGTATATTTGTCAGTGTCAGGCATCCCGAGAGCTCTCAGTCTCTGATTTTCACCTACTTTCACTTTCATTTAAGGTTTCCTGAAATGTGTAATCTTAGAGTATTTCTCACCCAGAGTCTGCTTTTTTTCCCCCAGTGAAACCTCATAGTGTCGACCAGTGGTGATGACTGATGATGGAAGCTTTGGGCAGGAAACGTGGGAAATGGGATATGAAAACTGGTCCTTATGGAAGACACAGAAAAGTACACTGAGGTCCTTTCAACCAGGTGTGATGGGGAGGAGTCCACGAGGAAGGCTGTTAGTGCACTTTTAGTGTGGACCCATTAAGATGATGGGGCCACAGATGAAAATTTCCCACTTCAGAATAATGAAAGTTAGGTATCCATATATTACTTCAGATAAATAGATGGCATGCCACACAATTTCAGAACTATAAAATACCTAAAGTGGAGTTTCTAAAATAGGCTTCGGTTGCACCAAAACCAAACATTCAGGTTAACTGAGCCTATGCTATTGATTAAATTTTACCATGGGAAAAAACTACAACCAAAAGACTAAGTTAGAAGGAGGAAGTAGTTTTACTCAGGGAACCAAGTAGTGTTTGAGATTCATTTTATGAATTTAGAATCAGACACTAGTAAGTTATTTTTATGGTTTCATAAATTGTAATTTAGAAATTATTATTCCTGTTTTGTCTCCGTTACCTTGCTTCCTAACTTCTAAAAGGGACTAGCTTAGGAGATAGAAGGTAAAAATGTACAATTATTAAATTGTAAACGTTTCTTAGGTGGCAGACATCCATTACCCCTTTATCATCTCATCCAACCTCCACAAACACTCAAGAGGTCAATAAAAGAATAACCCATTTATAGATTAGACAACTGAGATTCAGAAAATTCAGGCACTCACTCACTCACTCACTCCAGATATCCATTACCCCCTTATCATCTCATCCAACCTCCACAAACACTCAAGAGGTCAATAAAAGAATAACCCATTTATAGATTAGACAACTGAGATTCAGAAAATTCAGGCATCTCACTCCAGGTCTAGGTATTGCTAAGAATGTGGCAGCCTGGGAAATGCACCCAGGTGTGTTGGAGTCTGAAAATTGCATTTTCTCCATTTCATTACACATCTGACGAGATGTTTACGTAACCCACTGTGAGATATTACCTATGATTATAAAAATACAAGGGACTTTGTATGTCATGTGCCTGCATCTCACTCATCATTAAACCCCAGGGAGAACTCAGTGGTAACAGTGATCAGCTCTCCCATCACCCAACTAGTCATAACAGTGTCACTAAATTCTCAGAGTGGGGAGAAAGACATTGAAAATATTGGAAAGCTATTCAACATGTGCCTTTTATGGCCTGTCTAATGGAGATGTCTGAGTTTGTACATTTTTCATGGTCTTCATCTGAATCCAGATAGTAAATGCTGTGTCAAGATTTAGAGCCCAGGGAATAAGTCCATTACCATTCTCCATAGGTGCCACTTAGATGTTTCTAAGCCACATCTGTTGAGATGAAATGGCATTCCCGGGAATGTTGGCCACCTTGTGGCTGCACAGATGTTCCAGAATGTGGAAGCATGGGGCCAAAGTGAAGCCTGGAGCAGCCTGAGCTCTTTAAGGGGTCCTCTCCCAGCACCAGAACTAGAAGCATCATTGCCTGCTACCCTCGGGGAGGCAGAACCACTGGGGCCCCGTCCGGCTGCCCCCAGACCAATCAGATACTGGACACGTGATGCTAATGGGGTTCACAGACGATGTATTTTTTCTGAGACAAAGTCCCACATCCTGCCCAACTGGATCAGTGAGGTCGGGTAAGTGCCATGTTACCCCACGAGGAATATCCTGACAAAGAAATGAGAATGCCCATCAGAGCCTCAGCCAACACACTGGAGAGAGGCTTCCTTCCACACGCCTCCTGCTCTTGCTGGCTCTGTCATCTGCGGTCATTCCTCACCGGGGGTCCTCTGCCCTGCTCCCAGCCTCCTGCTGTTACAGCAGCACGGGGGCTCCATGTGGGCAGCTGCTGAGAAAAAGGGCTCCTGGCTCTACGGGGACTCAAATGAATTATTTTTTCTTTGTAGTTGTGCTGTCCCTTGAACCATGTTTTATTTATTTCTTGGTGAAATCAATGTAAGAATTCACTTTTTAAATTGCATTTTACTATTTTGACTATGAAAACCTGTGCAGGTCAAAAGTTAAAAGCCCAGGCCCAGGAATTCTTAAATCTCAGTCTCATTCCTAGCTTCCCATCCCGTGCGGTCTGTCTCTTGTATGTCATCCATTCTCATGAGTTTCTGGGGTATCTTTGTTGTGCTTGTTTTTTTTTTTTTTTTCTTTTTTGTGGTACGTGGGGCTCTCACTATTGCGGCCTCTCCCGTTGCGGAGCACAGGCTCCAGATGTGCAGGCTCAGTGGCCATGGCTCACGGGCCCAGCCGCTCCACGGCACATGGGATCTTTCCGGACCGGGGCACGAACCCGTGTCCCCTGCATCGGCAGGCGGACTCTCAAGCACTGCGCCACCAGGGAAGCCCTGTTGTGCTTCTTTTTGCAAAAATAAGCAAGTCTATACAGACATTCATTTAGTTTTCTATCTTTTTAAAAAGAGTAGCATGCTTTCTCCACTTTTTTTTCTTTTTTGCCGTTTGCTTAAAGACCTATCTGGAAATCACTCTACGTCAGTTCACAGAGACCTTCCTCGTTCTTTTTCCGTCTGTGTAGACTCCTCTGCGTGGACCTAGCAGCATTTCTTCAACTTTCTCTAGTGGAGAGTTACCTGCTTTGTTTCACCTCCACCAGGAGATCCAGGAGTAAACTTCTGTGCAGTGCAGGGTGTGGCCTGCCTGGGGGATGCCCAGGACACTTCCCATAAGTGAAGCTTGCTGAAACTATTAACCTGAGTCTAATCATGAGGAAACAAAAGGCCAAATCAGACTGTGAAACGTTCTTCCATAAAGTCAAGACCAGGAAAGACAAAACAACAAATAAGAGGGAGCTGGGGAGTGAAGGAAGTAAAGACACAGAGCTATCCATTCTATCTTGGCTCTTGGTTGGGTCCTGGATGGAACTGAAAAACAAAAAAAAAAAAGCTCTAAATGACATTTAGGGAACAACTGAGGTCCTTTGAATATGAACTGTGTACTAAATAATCCTTTAAATCCATGTTAACATCTTGGGTGTGACAATAGTATTGGCGTATTATAGTTTGGGAGGCTTTTTTGATGAAGGATTTGGGGTAGAAAAAAAGAGAAAGGGTTCTGAGAGAGAGATGAAGCGTCCTGAGTAGAATACATCTGCTACAGGACCGGTATTCAAGTTATATTTGATGAATAAATGGATTGAAAGAATGGCTAAACATAAAACATACATAAAAGTTAAAATGAAATAAAAATACTCACTGTCTTCACCACAGGAATTCTGAAAGGACAATTCACGTCTTCTTGTTCTCATAGGGATTTAAAAGACTAGCGCTCCTAGGTGTTCAGGTCAAAAGGTCCAGGGCAATGCTAAACGCAGAATGTTCTACTAGTCATCAGCTTGCAGCTACTGGAGTCTTTCTGTCTCATCCTCCCACCCCCCTCCTCATCATGATGTCTACAATTTATTTTCCTGTGGTTCAGGTAAAGAGAGTGCACGTGCGCGCATGTGTGTATATGTGTGTGCGTGTGTGAGTGACAGAAAGAGGGAGAAACCAACAGAGAGGGAAACAGGAAAGAAGCAAACGTGACTCCACACTGGCAGCGCATAAACCCGTAAATCCAGGTGAAAAGTATATGGATGTTCCTTGTGCTGTTTTTTCATAAGTTTGAAATGTTTCAAAATCAACAAGTTGGAGGAAACGTCCTCTCTTAAGACAAAAAGCCCGAAAGGGGTTCTGCTCTTGGTTGGTCCCCCTTTTGCAACAGCATGAGGCTGTTGGAGAAATCCTTTTGTGGTCTCAAAATTCAGGCTCTTAATTTTGTCATTAATTCAAACAGATTTAAGCAAGTGAAATAAATTCTGAAGTAAAATGTGAGGATCCCACAGTTTAGAATTTAGACCACGCCCACACTGTTCTTTGTTCTTTGCATTTTCTCTGCTGTGTTGGCTCCGCCTGTGGGTCCCGGGGGTCCCCACCCCCTGCACGGGTGGGAGCTCTGAGCTTCAATGCAGACCCTATTCTAAGTTCCAAATGAATCCCGAAGTTCCCCTTGGTGTCGTGAGGAGAGAGCCCTTGTGTGTCCTGGACGAAGATGTGTGTCCCCCATGAAATAGGACCCTGGTGTCCGGCTTGGAGCAGTTGAGTGGTTCCCACCTTTCCCAGAACACTGGGGACCTAGGGTCCCTTAAGCTTCCCAGCAGGCGGGGCAGGAGGTTTGGGTGACAGGCCAGCGAGGATTTGCTCACCTATGAAGTGCCAGGATGGTCCTTTGTAGAATTGGGGCAAATCTCCCAGGAACCTCGCCAAGACGGACCAAGAACAGGATGGGGCCGGGATCCCTGATGCTGGGCTGCGGTTAGGTTCCCTGGGTCCGCATTCTGAGGGCATTGAGCTGTGGTGACTTGGAGCCAAAGGCAGGACCACCAGACACGGCACCCATACACCTGCGTGAAGCGGCCGCTGCCCCCAGAGACTGGGCTCGGAGGCAGTGAGAGTAGGACCCTGGGGGGACCAGGATGTTCCCCCCAAACGGTGCTTTGTGCTCTTTTCATCCTGTCCTCTCCCATCACCTTGTTCGAGAGGTTCTGTGTCACTGAGCTCTCCTTACAGAGCTGCTTTTCCTAAACTCCATTCAGTGTTCAGGGGGAAATTCGGTAGAACAGTGGATAATTAAATATCATGTTTCCTTAATTCTAAGGTGCTGACAACTGTAATATGCACCATTAACTTAATAACAGTTTTTCTGGAATTCATCGGACATGTCATGCCAACAGCGCTTCCCAGATACACCCTGACTTCAGAAACGATTTTTCAAAGCACCCGAATGCAAGGAAATACTGTGAGTTTGGGAAACACCGGGCTAGATTAGGTGTGTCTTTCCTGCAGAACTTTCCAAAGACTGGACCCGCTTAGAGGCGCTGCCGTTTCCACAGAGCTGCGACGGGCAGTTTGTCAAACTCAGGTCTGCATCAGGGGCCTGGCTCCACCTCCCAGGGCCCTGGGTTGGTGCCCATTTGGAGACCTGGGTCACTCCATCAACCATCTCTGCGCCGGTCCTAATTCTCGCAGGTCTGCTATTTGGGAGATGCTGTGACTCTGGAGCTGGGGGACTTGTGCATCCAACCAGACTGACCCTCAGCCCTCCTCTCTCCTGGGGAAGCTGTTAGGTTCCCTGGTTTCCTCAGGGCACCCCCAGTGCAAACCAGCCAACAGGCGGACTCAGCATCGCGCAGCCCCGCATCGGCCCCGAGGTGGGGTGAGATGTGCCTTCACATTCTCCGGGATTCCAGCATCCAGGGCTTTTCCAGCCCTGACCCTAGGTTCCTCCAGGTCCTGTTTCTATGACTTCCTGTGATCCTAAAAGTGCTGGAAGGTGGAGCCTCCCCGCAGGCGACACCCACAGCCAAGCGGTGTCCTGGTACGCGGCCGCAGCTCGTACATGCACATCACGGGTGCGCAGGCACAGACGTGAGGAGAGATTGTTAGGGACGCGAGAGGTTGTGATCCGTTTATTCAGCAAATATTTCCTGAACGTCTTCCCTGTGCCAGGATCCGTCTAGGCTCAGAGACCCGGCATGGACCCCGCAGAAGGGGCACCTTGTATTCTGGGGGTGGGAAACCATCCAGACGACGTGGAATAACCGAGGAAACTGACAGTGCAAGTGCCGAGGAGAAGAGAGAAGGCGGAGCCGGGGGCGGGTGGGGAGCGAGAGGTCCCTGTGCGGCCGGGCCTGGGGGCCCTGGTGGTGCCTCACAGGACAGTAGACGTCACCTGCAGGTGGGACCCTCCCCACGCTGAAATCCTCTCTGTCAAACTGCCCCGGGGTGGGGCGGCCCCGGGGTGGTGGGCTGTGGACATTTGGGGGTCTGGGGCAGCACGAACTGGGCTCCCCTGGTGGAGTCAGTGAACGCGGGTGTGGTTTGTGAACACGGCCTCCCATAGGGACTCGGTCTTTAGTGGGCCTGTGCCTGTCCCCCACGAGGCCACCCACGCGGCTCAGGGCGTGAAGACCCCCGGCCAGAGGGACCAGCTCCCAGCAGGTGTGTCTCAGCGGCCGCGCTGGAAGCTAGGCCTGCAGTGTGCGATGCCGGGCCTTCTTCCAATCGTCCATTTGCTGAGTTGGAAATGGAGGGGATTCAGGTCTCCTCCACGCTTGGTCTGGCCCTTCCGGAATGTTCTTTCCTGTGCAGCATGTTCCACTGTAGACGCAGGATCCTTTCTCTCCTTTCTCTCTCTCTCTTCTTTTTTTTTTTTTTTTTTTTTTGCTGTACGCGGGCCTCTGACCGTTGTGGCCTCTCCCGTTGCGGAGCACAGGCTCCGGACGTGCAGGCTCAGCAGCCATGGCCCACGGGCCCAGCCGCTCCGTGGCACATGGGATCCTCCCAAACCGGGGCACGAACCCATGTCCCCTGCATCGGCAGGCGGACTCTCAACCACTGTGCCACCAGGGAAGCCCTCTCTTTTTTTTTAAACAGAAAATAGACCAACATGGAATTTACCAGAATTTGTTTGTCGAGCACAGACTTGTTGCATTACCACGAAGAGCAAGCACACCTACGTGTGATGTACGTGGTCCTGCATTCGGAACACTAGAGATAAAAACCAGATTTCAATCAGCTGTGCTACATCATCCATCTCTCCTCTCTGTAGAAAGATGATGTTAGTAAATCATTGTCATAAGAAGCAATAAAAGTGGGGAAAACAGTGTTGTAAAAGTGTGTCTGGCAGTTGATTAGTAAGATATGTAATCATTTTGCATTTTGTGGTATATGTGGTCTTCATTAAACTTTTCAAATTTGTAATTTCATGTTCT
The DNA here is from genome assembly GCF_964165515.1 of Mesoplodon bidens. Taxonomy (NCBI): domain Eukaryota; kingdom Metazoa; phylum Chordata; class Mammalia; order Artiodactyla; family Ziphiidae; genus Mesoplodon; species Mesoplodon bidens. Next base: position 3,251,939 of record NC_138160.1, read on the forward strand.
CATGCCAAATAAAAATCCACTTTGTGCCTATTTCTATTGGTAATTTTGTATTCTTTTCCTTAAAATGTCCCCACTCCTCCCCACACCCTGGTATAAGCTCCTGTCACCCACACCTGGATCTGTCCCTGCATGCAGGTATCCAGGGTGTGAGCTCTCCAGAGAGGGAGAGAAGCAGGTGCAGAGAGCCTGGACTGCAGGTGAGGAGGCCCCATGCCTGGAAGGGACGAAGGAGTGGGGGCCCATAGGTGCAGCCTGGGGAGGCTCTGGAGTCTGCAGTCATGACTCGGGCTTTCAGGAAGAGAGAAATGGGGGTCACTGGGGGTGCTGGGTCCCCATTCGTGTTTTATAGAAGGATTCTGGCTGCTGCGTTAAGACCTGGTTTTAGGCTTATCCATGGGCTGCTCCCCAAATTGCTTTGGTGTTCTTCAAACATCCCCCTCCCTGCCCCCATGAGATCTAGAAGATATTCATAATGATATGGAAATGACTTCCAAACACTTTTCTTCAGGAATGTAGGGTCAGATTTGGCCAAAGGACAACGAGAAGGCAACACCGATGCTTTCAAACCTGAGGAGGAAGCATTGCCCAGGTCCCTGCCCACAGGGCCTCCGCAGGCCTCATAGATGCTAACTTACGGTGGGGACCACAGACTCTGCTCTGGACACAGGGTGCAAGGGGCAGTGCCTTCTACGGTGAATGCACACTCATGGAATTGAAGGTCTGCTGCCCGAAGTCCAGGCAAAAGCCCTGGGACCCAATACAGTTTTGTTTTAAAGTTTTTACTTTGTTTTGAGATAATTGTAGAATGCCCTGCACCTGTAGGAAATAACACAGAGCAAGCCCCCATGTCCAGTTTCCCTCAAATATCTCATAAAATATGGTACAAAGTCACAGCAGACGTCAGCATCGCTGTAACCCCCGTCCTGCCCAATGATCTGTTTTCCCTGCACTCCTGTGTGTACGTGTACTTCCATACAATGTGATTACTGTGCAGACGCAAGTGTAGACTGCCCCGGTCAGGATGCAGAAGCTCCATCACCACCAGGGCTGCTCAAGACGCTCTGCCCTCTCCTGGCCACACCAGCCCTCTTTCCCCCCTGGAAGCCAGCAATCTGCTCCCTATTTCCAGAATCCTGTCCTTTCAAGAACGTTATCTAAATGGACGCACAGTGTACGGAAACTTTGGGGCCTAGCTCCTCTTCACTCAGTATAAATCCCCCGAGATTCACCCAGGCCATTGTGTGTGCCAATGCTTCACTCCTTTTTATTTCAGAGTAACATTCCATGGAGTGGATGGGCAAGGGACTTTCTTCTTTCTTTTTAATTTAATTTTACTTTTCATTGAAGTTTAGTTGATTTACAATTCTGTAGGGCAAGGCGCTTTCTAACTTTCATTCCTCATTATCACAGTCCCTGGGAAAAGATCCAAAGGATTCACACTCAACACGTTTTGAGTGATTTAAGCATCCTTGGGATAAGTTTATACCAATGCAGATCTTACTCATGTGACGGTACATCGGGGGGCTCATTTAGAAAAGCAAAGGGAACCCCGTGAAACTCAGCCTGAATCGTAGCTCAGTGACTGGGAGTCACTGGGAGGAATGGGGACAGCGCTACCCGCTAGCCATTTGGGTTCCTGGGGCTTACTGGGGGATGGATGCTACTTGGGAGGGTGGCCTTGGGCTGCCCTGGGGACCTGGCAGTGGCCTAGCTGTTTCCATCAGCACAAGGAAGTCGGGATGCTGGGCTCCTTGAAGAGAGCGTGGGGAGTCTTTTCTCCAGGGGTCACCTGTTGTGAAATGGCAGGTGCCTGGGGAATTGGGGTGCAGTACACTATCTGTGGAGTGTGCGAGTCAGGGATAACTTTCTTCAGATGCGGAACAGCCCTGCCGGTTTACCCCATCACACTGTGTATACCAGCACCCTCCGCTCTCCGAGAATAAATTGGTTAATTTTGCAGAGTGCTTTGGAAATGCAAAGTGCTGTAAAAGGCTCCCACTGTAAGAGGCCGCACATGTGTATGAGAAGGGAAAGGGTGCAGAGGGGGCTGCAGCATGTGGTTTGCCTAGTAAATTTCATGATTGCTTCTGGAAATTATGCTTTCTTATTTATAAGTCTTGTCAAAGAAATAAATTGAATGGAATCACCAGATGGCCCTAAATATTGTCTTTATTGCCTAGAACCGTCTTTAGAGAGCTCTTGCTATAGGAACGGGAAGCTTTAAGATGGGGTAGCCTGGGAGGGAAAGGGACACAGTCCTAATTCCAATGACTGTCACGACCATCTATTTATTTGCTCAGCGAGGTGAGGGGGAGACCATCTCATTTAGACTTATTAAAGGGTCCAAAAGTGTAACACTCTTCTAAAGGGTCACTATAAATATGACACATACTGTATTTCATAAGAGTTTATGGGAAAGGAAATTGAAATCTCCTAAAAATAGAATTGAATCTTGTCCAAACAATATTGGATACACCAAACGAGTGTTTTTGTTATTACATCTAACAGACTGATATTCCAAGCACATTTTTATAGAGCTTTAGTTTGTTTTCATAAATTTTGGACTTTCCTAGAATTCTTAGGTTTCTTACAACTATCAGCCAGTGTGACTGTTTTTAAAAATGAAAATGAAAGACTCGTTTGTGGCAGGGCTGCCATCTCCTCCCATCCACCCTGCTCTTGTCACTGGCACAGCTCCCGTGATCTGGGCCGGGCCGGGCTGAGGGGTCAGGGTACAGATACTGACTGGTCTGCACGCGTCCTGCATCTGGGAACAGAAACAGTTTCCACCCTGGAAGCCCTGTATCCCAGTCTGCAGAGCAGAATTGTGCCCTGGAGGTCCCCCTGCTGTCTTGAGCCCAGGAGGGGTGGTAACTTCCAGGAATGAGACAGAGGACAAGAGATTTGCAGAGATGTGGACCCCGCACCCTCAAGCTTCCAGGCCACCTGCCTGCAGAATTCTGTTACACAGGGAAAGTTAAGCCTCACTCTGTTGAAGCCGCTCTTTGTAGGGTTTTGTTACCTGCAGCTGAATGCATTGTCCTAAGATTATTTATCTACTGGGACAAGTTAGGGAATAAACAGAACAGTCAGGAATTATTGTATAATAGCATGGCTGTGCTTCAGATCAGACAAGTGGAGCCTTTCTAGTGTATCCACAGCCCCATCCAGATGCTAGTACCTGGACAGGTGAGTGGAAGAAGGAAGTATGTGCATTCTCAATGGAATGTCTAACATCTGAGCATAAACACCAGTGCAGTCGAGACCATCCCTTTACGGGGTGGCTTGCCTCTGCTTTCTTCTTCTTATTATTTTTTTAACATCTTTATTGGAGTCTAATTGCTTTACAATGGTGTGTTAGCCTCTGCTTTATAACAAAGTGAATCAGTTATACATATACATATGTTCCCATATCTCTTCCCTCTTGAGTCTCCCTCCCACACTCCCTATTCTGCTTTCTTCTTGCAAGAGGCCTTAGTATTCACAAAGGAATTTTTTTTTTTTTTTTTTTTTTTTTAGTTTATAGGGCTCTTCACTGAGTAGTGTTTCTCCAACATGAGTGCTACATGGGCTCTCTGAAAAGGGTATACATTTTCTCAATGATCCCTAGTGTTGACATAAATTATTTTAATTTCTATTACTGGAAGATGTACACATATAAAGCTAGTATAAACCCTTTACACTTGCCATTATACACATAAAATTGAAAATTACATGCAAGTAAAGCTTTACAATCAGTAATACTTAAATTAACAACATCAGTGTGTCGTTTGGTTTAAATTAAGTTGTTGCTCTCCGTGTGAATGCTGTTTGGACTTCTAGGGCTCTGTTTCTTTTGTGTTAAACATACTCTGTGTTATGTGGTGACAAAACTCCTCATCACCCTCCTCTCCCTTGAACTGTAGAGAAATATCCTTTCAGTCACCATGGTGTCGGATGGACCTTGCTTGTACAAAAGAATCACTGGTTAATAAATTCCAATTCTCTTTTTCTTATTAGCAGGCCACAACCAGGGCCAATTCATCCATACACAGAGCTCTTATAGATCCTTACATTTTTAATTATAATTGACACAAAAATGCAAAATTAAAAATGTATTGTGATGGGAAATATGCATGGGTTTCCAAGAACGTCTTTTCTGTGGACGCTTCCTGGTCTGGAGGACATGCTTATCAAGAAACGATCAACTTATTCTAGAGCCTTTGGGTCATAGCATCTAAAGACCAACTTTTCTTAAGAGTATGCAGATGTGAACTTGAATTAGTTTAGATATCCTTGGGAGAACATACTTATTACATTTATGAGGAAGTAGCTTTGGAATCTTATATGATGATATATCCATGGCAGTAAGATTCCTTGTTTGGTCACCTCTCTGAGCTTGTTCGATGCAGGGGGCTTTCGCTGTTGGAAAGCCACAGGGATGAGATGCAGCCACAGAGCTGAGTCACTAAGAAAATAATTATTCATTACTGGGCATTTCTTCACAAATGCAACAGTTTTAATCTCCCCTTAAAAGAAATCTCACTGTCCTCAAAATAATTGACTTTTATAAATACATAATGCAACATTATAGTTTGAAATTTAAAAAATAAGTAAAAGGGCACATGGAGAAAAAAAATCCCCCCTCTACCCCCACAGACTAGACATGATTCCTTGTCCAACAACCAAGGCTACTTGGTTTTGCATATCTTCCAGGGGATGTGTGTTTTATGTACAATCCTGTACAGATGCTTTTCCACATGTAGTGATCGTCTATGCATTGTTCTGCACCTTTGCCTTTCAATTTTTTTTACATACTATGTAACTTTACAGTCCTCGAGCTGACATAGGTGCCATATATTCATAAAGGTAAGTTGTGCCATTTAACAACTTTCATCTAGGGTCACAGTTTTGATGCTCACCATCCCGTGACCACTTGGGATACACTCAGTAGATTCCTAAAGATGACTTGACGTGGATTTGGGATTTATGAACAGACTCTACCTGGAACTTGGGGACTCAGTGATCAGCAAAGGAGTTTGAATACTTCTTCCGTCTATGCTTTTCGAAATACTCACTTGTTCAATGTGACTCTGGACCTTCATGCAGAGAGGACAAATGGAATCCCAACAAGGCTGCCCAGAGCCAGAGCCCGAAGCTCATGAGCAGCTCCCTGGGGACGTAGGGGAGGGGTGCTGGGGGAGATGTGCGGTGCCTTCCACCCCGCACCTGCAAATGCATCTCTCTGGTCCATTCAACACCTGCCGTTCTTGACATTGCTCCCTGTCTGCAATATGCTGTTTGTCTCACTTTCTTAATTGATGGTTTAGTTGGTTCACTTTTTGAGTCAAACCAGCAGTGTTTCCCTGTTTCTGCCCCTTGGAGCTTTGGGCACACCCAGCAACTCCACCTGGTGTGTTTGTGCTGGCTGGTCCTCCTCCACCTCTCTGCAGGTCTCATCCATCCCTCCCTCCCTCCCTCAGGGCCTTCCCCAAATGCCACCTTCTCCAGGAAGTCTGCCCGACCACCCTCCTCCCACCCAGCTTGTTCCTCTGACCCCTGCTGTCTCTGTTTCTTTTATACTTTTTCACGGCACATAGAGATGATTTGCTTATTTGTACGTTTATTTTTGATGGCATGACCTCGTCCTTCCTAGAAGAGAGGGGTCAGGAATCCTAGTCCATCCTGTCCCCTGATGGATCCCACATTCCTGGAACGAGCATTTTTGCCATGTGAATGAGCACACGAGTGGGTTTCCAGGCCAGCGGCCAGAGGCCCGCTCACCCCTAACAAACGGCCAGGAGCTCGCTTGGGCTGCCTACACAGCCACCTTCCCAGGTGAGAGATGACTGGACCTGCCTGGGACTCTGGCCCTCCTTCCCCCAAGTTTCCTTTCAACCTTAATGTTTTAAATTATAAAACAAACTACTAGCAAGGGAGGCCATGAAGCCAGGAGGACTGTGGTTTCCAAGGAGAAAGGAGATGGAGAGGCAGGCAGTGTGCCCGAGAAGGGCTCCGTTCATTGTATGAGGAGCATCCCGTGTTTGAAGGTGGCTTCTGTGCATGTCACTCCCGAGCTGTTAGAAGTTTAGTCTTTGTTAAATTATTTAGAGCTTTTGGGGGCTGCCAATCAGGACAGGATTAAAGCTGGATATTCCTTTTTTGGTCCTGTTGGCCTGCTGCTACATATTTTCAATAACAAAATATCTTCAGGAAGCACCACTTCAATAGAAAAATAATTAGCATTTGATCAGATGAATTGTGCTGGGCATGGTTCACCCCGGATCAAGCAAGAGTTAGACTTTTGCCATGTTCACTGGGGAGGAAATGCTCTGTGGAATGAAGCCACATGTTATACTCATCTTCTTTCTCTACAGTTTTCTTATCTGTATGAGGCCAGTTTATGGTGAAATGTGCTTCCTACCAAGTTGATGGATATATACTTAATTTGAGGTTAGAATTATTTGAAAAATCATTAGGAAATTGTAAACAACTTGTAATGACCTTGGAAAAGCATTTATGTATAGGTCTTGTCTTAGCTTAAAACTTGTCTTTGGAGCCTATTACTTTAGGCAAGAAGAAAGAAGTCTAACTGAGCATCATTGAGAGTCTTTGCAGAGACCAGGTACCTCATTGGCCCTTACAAGCTATTTGTGGTAGACGTTACAACTCTACATAGTGCATTCCTAACCAGAACTTCTCACTGTGTCCACGAATTCTTGTAGTGTTAGAATTAGGTGGTATATTCTACACGCTCTATGCAATCTGAATAGAGAAATTCCACATTGCTCAATACCTTTCTTTGACGAAAATTCCCTCTAAGGAAAGATACCAGTAGCTGGCAGTTCTCCAATGCTAAGCTTTTTATATATACCATCTCATTTAATTCTCACAATAATAAAATAACTCGGATGCTATTACCAAGTATTTAAAGATGGGAAACAAAGGCTCAAAGAGGCCAATGCAGATCCAGGACCCACAGTCTCAACAGACGAGACCTAAAATTAAGGCCCTCTGATGAAACAGGCTTTATTCTTAACCACTATGTACTCTGCGCCCAGAAGCAGAGGGAAGGGGAGAGGAGGGACGGAGTGTGGTTAATTATCAAATTCCAGCTACAGCTGGACGCTGTCACAGGCGTTTTTATGTTTATTTCTTCTTATGTGAGTCTCAAGGCAAGCTGGGATAAAATGATTGTAATAACCCCCATTTTCAGATGAGAAAACAGAGGCTCGGAGAAGCTGAGGAGCATCCTTGAGGTCAGGCAGCTGGTGCGCGGCCCGGCGGAATTTGAACACAGAGCGGCCGTGCGCCCAGTCCCGGCTGCTCATTCCCCCTAGAGCTTGCCTGACCCCGCACTGAGGTTCTGTTAATTCTTGAACATAATGCTCCCCGATTGTGTGCCTTTGTCCTAAACTTCACAATGAGCCCAGCTCCCTTAGGTGTGCTGGGGGAACAAGAAATGAATTATGGAGTTCATAAACACATCCTCCTCCTTGACTTGGACCACGACCCAGCCCCAGTGGGCATTTTCCTAACTGTGTTCTGATTTGGGGTTTTCAAGTGAGCAGAAAAGACTTGTCATCACACACTGGCCACCCTGCAGAAGCTCCCTGCTCCTGTGCCCTGCGGGAAGCCAAGCACCGGGCGGTCTCATCGAAGGGCCTGGGCCTGAGTGTGCGGGCTCGGGAGAACCGCAGATCATCTGACCTTCTCTTCCTCCCTATGCAACTGAGGACCACTGTCCCCAGGGCTGCAGGCCCATCTTCTGTCCGGCCATCTGGCCAGCGACCACCCGAGGGCCTGCCAGCCATGTGGCATGAGAGCTGAGTGCCAGGCGGCTGGCTCAAGGCCGGAGTACTGGTGGATATGAGGCCTCACCCCTCTGGGCTCTCTCTTCTCTGAATCGGAAAGTAAATACATATATTTATGTTTCAAGGGCACAAGGTCCCGACTGTCAGGCTTGTCAGAGGGGACCCTGTATGTTTCTGGGAGCCTCGGATGCCTTTCTTGGGTTTGTGGTGACCACCAGGCACCTGTCAAGTGAGAGGAAGAGGATGTACCCTCCATGTAGAAGCAACTCCGTAGCCAGGCGGGTGTGGGGGGAGGATGCTTCAGGGACCAGCTTGTCTGGCAGAGAAGCCAGCCCCTCACTGCTCTCCCTGCCACTTGACACATCACCTCTTGGGCTTCCTCTCCACCTCACAGTGTGGCCACCTCACCCTCTGAGCCACAGCAGCAAGGATGCAATCAAGGCGAAGGAGATGTGAACAAAGTGAGTCCTTCCCTGCGATATCTGCAGCCTCTCAAAGATGCTGTCGATCAATCATGTACTGATTCGATTGACTCTCAAGCATCAGCTCCAAAGTTTGAGTCAGCCAGGCAGAGAGGAGGCGTGTGCGGCCCTGGCCGCACATTTAAGGAGCTGCTCCCTCTCGGGTCACACAGGGCATACCTCTACCCTGGGCCCTGGACACCAGGCTGGCCTCTCCTAGTCCCGGCCCTGCTCTGGTGCCTGCTTGTGTTGGTGGAGGGGGACAGCCCGTGGCTCTCCTCCCAACTCAGAGATGGCGCGTCACCACCTAATTCTAGATAACTGTCTGTCTCCAAAATCATCACCTGCCAGGTCACTGACTCTCTCCCAGAATCTTCCTTTGAGCCTGCTGGACGGTCGACTGTTGGGTCCCCAGACAATCTGGGGCAGACTCCCCTGGCTTCTTTTCCATGTGTCCTGCCCACTGTGGGGTTACCCTCAGCCTTGGCCATTTTTCAGTCTTGGGTCCACGTAGCTCTTCCACAGTCAGCATGGGCTGCTATGACAAAATGCCACAGGCTGGGCGGCTTAAACAACAGACATTTATTCCTCAAAGTCCTGGAGGCTGGACGTCCAAGATCAAGGTTCTCGCCAGTTCGGGCTCTGTTGAGAGCCCTCTTCCTGGCTTGCCTTCTCTCAGTGTGCCCACATTACCTTTCCTCAGTGTATGTGTATGAAGAGAGAGAGAGAGAGAGAGAGAGAGAGGGAGAGGGAGCGCCCATCCTCTGGTGTCTCTTCTTATAGACACTCATCCTATTCTAGCCCCATCCTTATGACCTCATTTAACCTTAATTACATCCTTAGAGGCCCCGTCTCCAAATACAGCCACTGGGGATTAGGCTTTCAACATATGAATTTTACAGGGACACAATTCAGCCCATAGCAAGGCCCAAGGGGGTGAGGGCAAGCCAGAGTAGGCTTGGGAGGGTCTAGATAGATTTGGCTGGGAACAGTCTTTGCAGAGTTATGGATTCATTCTGAGTGGGGAGGAGATTGATCCAGTGAATGCCTGTATATGACAGACAGAGGGGGTACAAGGGCAAATACTCCCAGTGATGTGGGCTCTTCTTCCAGCAAAGGAGGGACATCTTTCCCCTGGCCACTGATCACAGGAGCTGAATGGGGGGTGAGGGGTGGTGGCAAGACCCTTCCAGGGTCAGACAAAATCTATGGGCTCCAGACATAAAATCCAGACCTGTGGACTACACAGTCCTCCTTCCCATCCTTCCTAGTGGGCCTGAAGTCCACAAGGTCCGAACTGCTTGCTTCTATGAATTTAACTTAAGATGATTCAACAGGCGTGCAAAGATGTATACACAAGCAGAATTTTAGGTGTGGAGAGGAATTCTTCCCAGGGTTATGAGAGCTGCATCCTGGCTAAAGCATCATGTATGGAGGTAATATTCACAAGGGCAGTAGCTTTGCCATCCTGTCCATCTGTGCCCTCTACCACTGCCCAGTGCTTGAATGGCAGTTCACTCATTCGGGGCATCAAAAATATTTGTCCAGGGCTTCCCTGGTGGTGCAGTGGTTGAGTGTCCGCCTACCGATGCAAGGGACACGGGTTCATGCCCCAGTCCGGGAAGATCCCACATACCGCGGAGCGGCTGAGCCTGTGAGCCATGGCCACTGAGTCTGCGTGTCCGGAGCCTGTGCTCAACAACGGGAGAGGCCACAACAGTGAGAGGCACACGTACTGCAAAAAAAAAAAAAAAAAAAAAAAATTGTCCAATGAATGAATGAATGCATCATACAACAGATTCTTGCATTATTTCATTATATTTTTTGTATGTCAATTTTTAAATTATTTATTTGTTTGTTTGTTTATCTATTTATTTGGCCATGCTGGGTCTTCCTTGTGGCACATGGGATCTCCGTTGCCGCATGCAGGATCTTCCTTGCAGCGTGCGGAATCTTTCAGCTGTGGCATGCAGCATCTATTTCCTTGACCAAGGACTGAACCTGGACCCCCTGCATTGGGAGCATGTCGTCTTAACCACTGGACCAGCAGGGAAATCCCTCATAATATATTATGATAAATGAAATCAGAACCAAATCTCTTTTTTTTTTAGGTTGAAGTATAGTTGATTTACAATATTATATTAGTTTTAATATTATATTAGTTTTAGGTGTACAACATAGAGATTCAGTATTTTTATAGATTATACTCCATTTAAAGTTATTACAAAATAATGGCTATATTTCCCTTTGCTGTACAATATATCCTTGTTGCTTATTGATTTTATACCTAATAGTTTGTATCTCTTAATCCCATACCCCTAACTTGTCCCTCCCCACTTCCCTTTCCTTACTGGTAACCACTAGTTTGCTCTCTATTTCTGAGTCTGTTTCTGTTTTGTTGCATTCATTCCTTTTATTTTATAGGCTCCACTTATAAGTGACAACATAGAGTATTTGTCTTTCTCTGTCTGACTTATTTTAATAAGCATAATACCCTCCTAGTCCATCCCTGTTGTTGCAACTGGCAATATTTAATTATTTTTAATATAAATATCATATATTCTATTATATATATATACATTATATTAATACATATACATACCACATCTTCTTTATCCATTCATCTGTTGACCAACACTTCGGTTGCTTCCACATCTTGGCTATTGTAAATATTGCTTAGGAACATTGGGGTGCGTGTATCATTTCAAATTAGTGCTTTCATTTTCTTTGTATATATACCCAGAAGTGAAATTACTGGGTCATATGGTAGTTCTATTTTTAGTTTTTTGAGGAACCTCCATACTGTCCTCCATAGCAGCTGCACCAATTTACACTCCCATCAATGGTGCAAGAGTGTTCCCTTTTCTCCACATCCTTGCAAAAAATTGTTATTTGTGGTCTTTTTTTTTTTTTTTTTTTTTGCGGTATGCGGGCTTCTCACTGTTGTGGCCTCTCCCGTTGCGGAGCACAGGCTCTGGACGTGCAGGCTCAGCGGCCATGGCTCATGGGCCTAGCCGCTCTGCGGCATGTGGGATCTTCCCAGACCGGGGCACGAACCCATGTCCCGTGCATCGGCAGGCAGATTCTCAACCACTGCACCGCCAGGGAAGCCCTGTGGTCTTTTTGATGATAGCCATTCTGACAGGTGTGAGCTGATACCTCATTGTGGCTTTGATTTGCATATCTGATTATTAGTGATGTTGAGCTTCTTTTCATGTGCCTGTTGGCATTCTATATGTCTTCTTCGAAAAATGTCTGTTCAGGTTTTCTGCCCATTTTTTAAATCAGGTCATTTTTTGGTTTTGTTTTGTTTTTTGATATTGAGTTTTATGACCTTTTTATAAATTTTGGATATTAACCCTTGTCAGTCATATCATTTGCAAATATTTACTCCCATTCAATAGGTTGTATTTTCATTTTGTGGACAATATCGTTCACTGTGCAAAAGCTTTTAAGTTTAATTAGGGCCCACTTGTTTATTTTTGCTTTTATTTTCTTTGCCTTTGGAGGCCTATCCAAAAAAAATGTTGCTATGATATATAGAAAAGTGGTTTGCTGCCTATGTTTTCTTTTTTTAAAATTTAAGTATAGTTGATTTACAATATTGTGTTAACTTCTGCTGTATAGCAAAGTGATTCAATTATATTATACATATATATATATATTCTTTTTTTAACATCTTTATTGGAGTATAATTTCTTTACAATCGTGTGTTAGTTTCTGCTTTATAACAAAGTGAATCAGTTACACATATACATATGTTCCCATATCACTTCCCTCTTGTGTCTCCCTCCCTCCCACCCTCCCTAACCCATCCCTCTAGGTAGTCAAAAACAACCTAGCTGATCTCCCTGTGCTATGCAGCTACTTCCCACTAGCTATCTATTTTACTTTTGGTAGTGTATATATGTCCATGCCATTCTCTCACTTTGTCACAGCTTACCCTTTCCCCTCCCCATATCCTCAAGTCCATGCTCTAGTACGTCTGTGTCTTTATTCCTGTCTTACCCCTAGGTTCTTCATGACTTTTTTTTTTCTTAGATTCCATATATATGTGTTAGCATACAGTATTTGTTTTTCTCTTTCTGACTTACTTCACTCTGTATGACAGACTCTAGGTTCATACACCTCACTACAAATAACTCAATTTCGTTTCCTTTTATGGCTGAGTAATATTCCATTGTATATCCGTGCCACATCTTCTTTATCCATTCATCTGTTGATGGACGCTTAGGTTGCTTCCATGTCCTGGCTATTGTAAATAGAGCTGCAATGAACATTTTGGTACATGACTCTTTTTGAATTATGGTTTTCTCAGGGTATATGCCCAGTAGTGGGATTGCTGGGTCATATGGTAGTTCTATTTGTAGTGTTTTAAGGAACCTCCATACTGTTCTCCATAGTGGCTGTATTAATTTACATTCCCACCAACAGTGCAAGAGGGTTCCCTTTTCTCCACACCCCCTCCAGCATTTATTGTTTCTAGATTTTTTGATGATGGCCATTCTGACTGGTGTGAGATGATATCTCATTGTAGTTTTGATTTTCATTTCTCTAATGATTAATGATGATGAGCATTCTTTCATGGGTTTGTTGGCAATCTGTGTGTCTTCTTTGGAGAAATGTCTATGTCTTCTGCCCATTTTTGGATTGGGTTGCTTGTTTTTTTTGTTATTGAGGTGCATGAGCTGCTGGTAAATTTTGGAGATTAATCCTTTTTCAGTTGCTTCATTTGCAAATATTTTCTCCCATTCTGAGAGCTGTCTTTTGGTCTTGTTTATGGTTTCCTTTGCTGTGCAAAATCTTTGAAGTTTCATTAGGTCCCATTTGTTTATTTTCGTTTTTATTTCCATTTCTCTAGGAGATGGGTCAAAAAGGATCTTTCTGTGATTTATATCATAGAGTGTTCTGCCTATGTTTTCCTCTAAGAGTTTTATAGTGTCGGGGCTTACATTTAGGGCTTTCATCCATTTTGAATTTATTTTTCTGTATGGTGTTAGAGAGTGTTCTAATTTCATACTTTTACATTTACTTGTCCAGTTTTCTCAGCACCACTTATTGAAGAGGCAGTCTTTTCTCCACTATATATTCTTGCCTCCTTTATCAAAGATAAGGTGACCATATGTGCGTGGGTTTATCTCTGGGCTGTCTATCCTGTTCCATTGATCTATATTTCTGCTTTTGTGCCAGTACCATACTGCCTTGATTACTGTAGCTTTGTAGTATAGTCTGAAGTCAGGGAGCCTGATTCCTCCAGCTCCATTTTTTGTTCTCAAGATTGCTTTGGCTATTCGGGGTCTTTTGTGTTTCCATACAAATTGTGAATTTTTTTGCTCTAGTTCTGGGAAAAATGCCAGTGGTAGTTTGATAAGGATTGCATTCAATCTGTAGATTGCTTTGGGTAGTATAGTCATTTTCACAATGTTGATTCTTCCAATCCAAGAACATGGTATATCTCTCCATCCATTTGTATCATCTTTAATTTCTTTCATCAGTGTCTTATAATTTTCTGCATACAGGTCTTTTTTCTCCTTTGGTAGGTTTATTCCTAAATATATTATTCTTTTTGTTGCAATGGTAAATGGGAGTGTTTTCTTGATTTAACTTTCAGATTTTTCATCACTAGTGTATAAGAATGCCAGAAATTTCTGTGCATTAATGTTGTATCCTGCTACTTTACCAAATTCATTGATTAGCTCTAGTAGTTTTCTGGTAGCATCTTTAGGATTCTCCGTGTAGAGTATCATGTCATATGCAAAAAGTGACAGCTTTACTTCTTTTCTGACTTGGATTCCTTTTATTTCTTTTGCTTCTCTGATTGCTGTGGCTAAAACTTCCAAAACTATGTTGAATAAGAATGGTGAGTGTGGGCAACCTTGTCTTGTTCCTGACCTTAGTGGAAATGGTTTCAGTTTTTCACCATTGAGGATGGTGTTTGCTGTGGGTTTGTCATATATGGTCTTTATTATGTTGAGGTAAATTCCCTCTATGTACTTTCTGCAAGGTTTTTTATCATAAATGGGTGTTGAATTTTGTCGAAAGCTTTCTCTGCATCTATTGAGATGATCATATGGTTTTTCTCCTTCAATTTGATAATATGGTGTACCACATTGATTGATTTGCATATATTTGCATATATTGAAGAATCCTTGCATTCCTGGGATAAACCCCACTTTATCATAGTGTATGATCCTTTTAATGTGCTGTTGGATTCTGTTTGCTAGTATTTTGTTGAGGATTTTTGCATCTATGTTCATCAGTGATATTGGCCTGTAGTTTTCTTTCTTTGTGACATCTTTGTCTGGTTTTGGTATCAGGGTGATGGTGGCCTTGAAGAATGAGTTTGGGAGTGTTCCTCCCTCTGCTATATTTTGGAAGAGTTTGAGAAGGATAAGTGTTAGCTCTTCTCTAAATGTTTGATAGAATTCGCCTGTGAAGCCATCTGGTCCTGGGCTTTTGTTTGTTGGAAGATTTTTAATCACAATTTCAATTTCAGTGCTTGTGATTGGTCTGTTTATATTTTCTATTTCTTCCTGGTTCAGTCTTGGCAGGTTGTACATTTCTAAGAATTTGTCCATTTCTTCTAGTTGTCCATTTTATTGGCATATAGTTTCTTGTAGTAATCTCTCATGATCCTTTGTATTTCTTCAGTGACTGTTGTTACTTATCCTTTTTCATTTCTAATTCTATTAATTTGAGTCTTCTCCCTTTTTTTCTTGATGAGTCTGGCTAAATGTTTATCAATTTTGTTTATCTTCTCAAAGAACCAGCTTTTAGCTTTATTGATCTTTGCTACTGTTTCCTTCATTTCTCTTTCATTTATTTCTGATCTGATCATTATGATTTCTTTCCTTCTGAGAACTTTGGGGTTTTTTTGTTCTTCTTTCTCTAATTGCTTTAGATGCAAGGTTAGGTGATTTATTTGAGGTGTTTCCTGTTTTTTTTTTTTTTGTGGTATGTGGGCCTCTCACTATTGTGCGCTCTCCCATTTTGGAGCACAGGCTCTGGACACGCAGGATCAGTGGCCATGGCTCACGGGCCCAGCCGCTCCGCGGCATGTGGGATCTTCCTGGACCGGGGCACAAACCCACGTCCCCTGCATCGGCAGGTGGACTCTCAACCACTGCACCACCAGGGAAGCACTGTTTCCTGTTTCTTAAGGTAGGATTGTATTGTTATAAACTTCCCTCTTAGAACTGCTTTTGCTGCATCACATAGGTTTTGGGTCATCATGTCTCCATTGTCATTTGTTTCTAGGTATTTTTTGATTTCCTCTTTGATTTCTTCAGTGATCCCTTCGTTATTAAATAGTGTATTGTTTAGCCTCCATGTATTTGTATTTTTTACAAATCTTTTCCTGTAATTGATATCTAGTCTCATAGCATTGTGGTTGGAAAAGATACTTGATACAATTTCAATTTTCTTATATTTACCAAGGCCAGATTTGTGACCCAAGATATGACCTATCTTGGAGAATGTTCCATGAGCACTTGAGAAAAATGTGTATTCTGTTGTTTTTGGATGGAATGTCCTATAAATATCAACTAAGTTCATTTTGTTTAATGTATCATTTAAAGTTTGTGTTTCCTTATTTATTTTCATTTTGAATGATCTGTCCATTGGTGAAAGTGGGGTGTTAGAGTCCCCTATTATGATTGTGTTACTGTCGATTTCTCCTTTTATGGCTGTTAGTATTTGCCTTATGTATTGGGGTGCTCCTATGTTGGGTGCATATATAATTATAATTGTTATATCTTCTTCTTGAATCAATCCCTTGAGCATTATGTAGTGTCTTTCTTTGTCTCTTGTAATAGTCTTTATTTTAAAGTCTATTATGTCTAATAGGAGAATTGCTACTCCAGCTCTCTGCTGATTTCCACTTGCATGGAATATCTTTTCCATCCCCTCACTTTCAGTCTGTATGTGTCCCTAGGTCTGAAGTGGGTCTCTTGTAGACAGCGTATATACAGGTATTATTTTTGTATCCATTCAGCCAGTCTGTGTCTTTTGGTGGGAGCATTTAATCCATTTACATTTAAGGTAATTATCAATATGTATGTTCCTATTCCCATTTTCTTAATTGTTTTGGGTTTGTTATTGTAGGTCTTTTCCTTCTCTTGTGTTTCTTGCCTAGAGATGTTCCTTTAGCATTTGTTGTAAAGCTTGTTTGGTGGTGCTGAACTCTCTCAGTTTTTGCTTGTCTGTAAAGTTTTTAATTTCTCCATCAAATCTGAATGAGATCCTTGCTGGGTAGAGTAATCTTGGTTGCAGGTTTTTCTCCTTCATCACTTTAAATATGCCCTGCCAATCCCTTCTGGCTTGCAGAGCCTCTGCTGAAAGATCAGCTGTTAACCTTATGGGGATTCCCTGTGTGTTATTTTTCCCTTGCTGCTTTTAATATGTTTTTCTTTGTATTTAATTTTTGATAGTTTGGTTAATATGTGTCTTGGCTTGTTTCTCCTTGGATTTATCCTGGATGGGACTCTTTGTGCTTCCTGGACTTGATTAACTATTTCCTTTCCCATATTAGGGAAGTTTTCAACTATAATCTCTTCAAATATTTTCTCAGTCCCTTTCTATTTCTATTCTTCTTCTGGGACCCCTATAATTAGAATGTTGGTGTGTTTAATGTTGTCCCAGAGGTCTCTGAGACTTTCCTCAGTTCTTTTCATTCTTTTTCCTTTATTCTGCTCTGCAGTATTTACTTCAGCTATTTTATCTTCCAGGTCACTTATCCATTCTTTTGCCTCAGTTATTCTGCTATTGATCCCTTCTAGAGTATTTTTAATTTCATTTATTGTGTTGTTCATCAGTGCTTGTTTCCTCTTTAGTTCTTCTAGGTCCTTGTTAAATGTTTCTTGCATTTTCCCTATTCTATTTCCAAGATTTTAGATCATCTTTACTGTCATTATTCTGATTTCTTTTTCAGGTAGACTGCCTATTTCCTGTTCATTTGTTAGGTTTGGTGGGTTTTTACCTTGCTCCTTCATCTGCTGTCTGTTTTTCTGTCTTCTCATTTTGCTTATCTTACTGTGTTTGGGGTCTCCTTTTTCATGCTGCATGTTTGTAGTTCCCATTGTTTTTAGTGTCTGTCCCCAGTGGCTAAGTTTGGTTTAGTGGGTTGTGTAGGTTTCCTGGTGGAGGGTACTAGTGACTGTGTTCTGATGGATGAGGCTTGATCTTGTCTTTCTGGTGGGCAGGTCTACATCTGGTGGTGTGTTTTCTGGTGTCTGTGGCCTTATTATGATTTTAGGCAGCCTTTCTGCTAATGGGTGGGGTTGTGTTCCTGTCTTGCTAGCTGTTTGGCATAGGGTGTCCAGCACTGTAGCTTGCTGGTCGTTGATTGAAGCTGGGTGTTGGTGTTGAGATGGAGATCTCTGGGAGATTTTCACTGTTTGATATTACGTGGAGCTGGGAGGTCTCTTGTGGACCTATGTCCTGAAGTTGGCTCACCCAGCTCAGTGGCACAGCCCTGACTCCTGGCTGGAGCACCAAGAGACTGTCCTCCATATGGCTCAGAATAATAGGGAGAAAATATGGAAAGAATGAAAGAAAGAAAGAAAGAGAGAGAAGGAAAGAAAGAAAGAAAGAAAAGAAAGAAAGAAAGAAAGAGGATAACATAAAATAAAGTAAGATAAAGTAAAATAAAGTTATTAAAAATAATTATTAACAAAGAAATGTAAAAAGTAAAAGAAAAAGAAAAAAAAAAAACAAAATGGACAGACAGAACCCTAAGACAAATGGTGAAAGCTAAGCTATGCAGACAAAATCTCACACAGAATCATACACATACACACTCACAAAAAGAGAAAAAAGGGGAAAAATATAATATATCTTTCTCCCAAAGTCCACCTCCTCAATTTGCGATGATTTGTTGTCTATTCAGGTATTCCACAGACGCAGGGTACATCAAGTTGATTGCGGAGCTTTAATCCGCTGCTTCTGAGGCTGCTGGGAGAGATTCCCCTTTGTCTTCTTTGTTCGAACAGCTCCCGGGGCTCAGCTTTGGATTCGGCCCCGCCTCTGCGTGTAGGTCGCCGGAGGACGTCTGTTCTTCTCTCAGACAGGACGGGGTTAAAGGAGCCACTAATTCGGGGGCTCTGGCTCCCTCAGGCCGGGGGGAGGGAGGGGTATGCAGTGCGGGGTGAGCCTGTGGCGGCAGAGGCTGGCGTGATGTTGCATCAGCTTGAGGCGTGTCGCCGTGCGTTCTCCCGGGGATGTTGTCTGTGGAGCCCGGGACCGTGGCAGTGGCGGGCTGCACAGGCTCCCCGGAAGGGCAGTGTAGAGAGTGACCTGTGCTCACATGCAGGCTTCTTGGTGGCGGCAGCAGCAGCCCCAGCGTCCCACGCCCGTCTCTGGGGTCCGCGCTGATAGCCGTGGCTCGAGCCCGTCTCTGGAGCTCCTTTAAGCAGCGCTCTGAATCCCCTCTCCTCGCGCACCAGGAAACAAAGAGGGAAGAAAAAGTCTCTTGCCTCTTCGGCAGCTCCAGACTTTTCCCCGGACTCCCTCCCTGCCAGCCGTGGCACGCTAGCCCCTTCAGGCTGTGTTCACGCCACCAACCCCAGTCCTCTCCCTGGGATCCGACCGAAGCCCGAGCCTCAACTCCCAGCCCCGCTCACCCTGGCAGCTGAGTAGAAAAGCCTCTCAGGCTGGTGAGTGCTGGTTGGCACCGATCCTCTGTGCAGGAGTCTCTCCGCTTTGCCCTCTGAATCCCTGTTGCTGTGCTCTCCTCCGCAGCCCCGAAGCTCAAGTGCACTTGAACTTAATGCAGATTGTGCTGTTTTTAGATGGAATCTCTTGTAGATATCTATTAAGTACAACTGGTCTAATGTGTCATTTAAGGCTCCTGTTTCCTTATTAATTTTATATCTGGATGATTTGTCCATTAATTAAGTGGTATGGTAAAATCCCCTTCTATTATTGTATCATGGTCAATTTCTGCCTTTATATCTGTTAATATTTGCTTTATTTAGTTGCTCCTATATTATGTGCATATATGTTTATGGATATTATATCTTCTTCTTATATTGATTCATTTATTATTATATAATACTCTTCTTTGTCTTTTATTATAGACTCGGTTTTAAAGTCTACTTTGGCTGATAGGTGTATTGTTACCCCTACTTTCTTATTGTTTCTATTGATGAAATAAAACTCATATTTTATGGCAAGATGAGAAAAAGTTAAACATAAATTTTTCTTTTACTGGAGTGGGTCTCCTCGTTCCCCATTAGTGTGTATTGTGTATCTGCATTAATCAGAACTCCTTAGGAGAGAACCTTCCTTCTTAATCTCATCAAGGGTCACAACTCCTTCAGAGAGAACTTTCCTTCTTAATCTTGTGGGGGTTCCCTTGTAGGTGATTTTTTTGTATTTCTCTTATTGCCTTTAGAATTCTCTCTTTATCTTTAACTTTTGCCATTTAAATTATGATGTCTCTTTGTGTTCATCTTGTTTGGGACTCCCTGTAATTCCTGTACTTGAATATCTGTTTCCCTCTTCAGCTTCAAGAAGTAGTCAGCCATAATTTCATCAAATACATTTTCTACTCTTTCTCTCTCTTCTCCTTCTGGGATCCCTGCAATGTTGGTAGGCTTGATGCTCTCCCAAAGGTCCCTTAAAGTATCTTAATTTGTTTTTAATTTGTTTTTCTTTTTGCTGTTCTCATTGCATGATTTCCATTATCCTATCTTCCACCTCATTTATCTTCCAGATCACTTATGCCTTCTGCTCTCTCACCTAATCTGCTGTTAATTCCCTCTAGTATATTTTCCACTTCAGTTATTGTGTTTTTCAGCTCACACTGGTTCCTTTTTTATATTTTCTAGTTCTTTGTTAAATTTTTCACTGTGTTCATTTATCCTTTCCCCAATTCAGTTAGCATTCTCATTACTATTGCTTTGAAATCTTTATCAGGTGAATTATTTATCTCTGTTTAATTAGGATTTTTCAGGTTTTTTTTTTTTTGTTGTTGTTGTTCTTTCATTTGAAGCATATTCCTCCATCTTCTCATTTTGGTTAACTTTCTCTGTCTCAAGGAAATTAGGTGAAACATTTACATATTCTGGTCTTGAAGGCATGTCCTTGTGTGGGAGTACCCCTATGCAGTGTGCACATACCCAGTGGCTTTGGCGGGTGAGCTGGATCCTAAGTGAGCATGGTCTGTGTCTTCCCCAGGGTGTGCTGACAGCCACCACCAGGGTGGGAGGTAGTCTGGAGTAGGAGAAGCTAGAGCCAGAGACAGGTGCAAGCTGGGGCTTCTCCTATGCTCAATGGCCATCATCACCTTACTTCAGGTGAGGGCAGGGGCCAAGGGGCTGGAACAGAAACCAGGAGGGAGCTGGGTTTCTCCTGGTGTGATGGCAGACTCTGCCTGAGTTTGTGTTGTGGCTGAACCTGAGGGCTTGAGGCTGCATTCTGTGCTGGTTTCACTTTGTCCCTGGTGTGTGCCCCTTAGTTAGGCTGGGTCAGGGCTGGAGGCATTGGTAACACACCACTGAGCTGGTCCAACTCCCTCCCAATTGTGCACAGGGATGGTGCTGGTTGATGGAGCTGATCTTGCTCCCTCCTGCATATGTGCAGTGACATGCACTGACAATGGCTGCCTTTGCCCTGGTCCAAGGCAGGGCTGGGGTCTGAGACGACTCTGTTCTCTCCGTGTGTGAGCACTCTCATTGACAGTGGCAGCCTTCCCCTTAGTGGGGAGCAGTGCTGGTGCAAGAAGGGCTGGAGTAGGAGCCCAGTGTGGGCTGCGGGGCTCCCTGGGGTGGTCCAGGAAGGCCAGCCAGAGCCCCGGGCAGTTTTCAATCTGCTGTGACTGGGAGTAGGCAAGACTGTGCTCTTCATGAGCAGACTCTCAGTTTCCTAAGCCCATCTGATAAGCCCCACTCATTTTTAAACCAGCTAAAGGAGGGGCCTTGTCCTCCTGGTGTTGGGTCCCAGGGCTGGGCTGCCTAATATGTAGCTTGAACCCTTTGCTCTCTAGGGAGGATCCCCAAACCTGTGACTGCCCCCTCCTCTCCTGTGTCCCCCACTAGGGGCACAGGTCCTAACCAGGTCGCTTCTCTTCTCCTCCTCCCTGACTCCGTGTGCATCTTTCTTTACAGTTTTGGTCACAGAAGAGCCGTTCTGATAGTTCTCAGGTCGATTTCAGCAAGAGTCTCTCTTGTGTCATTGTAGTTTTGATGTGTTCATAAGGGGAGCAAGCCCAGCCTCCCCTCCCTCCACCATCTTGATCTCTTTCCACCATAATCATGTACATTTTGATAAGGTAGGACCACTTGAGATGGCAAACAAAGATGCACGGGGTATTTAGTTTCAAATAATTCTTTTTTGTTTTGATGTATATGATTTTCTGCTAGTTACTTTCCCTCCCCACCCGTCTCCTCCATTTCTTCCTTGTTTCTATTTTCCATCTACAATCTTTTCATTCAATCAGTCAATTGATCAATTCAAGTATCCCCTTACCATAGGGTTATTAGTTGGCTCTTTCTCAAAAATGGCTCCTGGAAGCAGGACACACCCATGTGATGAAATGACCAATTTTATTGATGTCACAGATATTTTCCATGGGACAAATGTTCAAGATACCCACTGAACTCATGCTTTCTCTTGGGATGGGATGGAAGATTGTTCACAGTGGTTTTATTTTTTTCTTTCAATCCCTGTCCACTCATCCCTATTGAATGC
This sequence comes from Mesoplodon bidens, assembly GCF_964165515.1. Lineage (NCBI taxonomy): Eukaryota > Metazoa > Chordata > Mammalia > Artiodactyla > Ziphiidae > Mesoplodon > Mesoplodon bidens. The sequence continues at coordinate 3,273,882 of NC_138160.1, forward strand.
ATTTTCTTCTGTTTCTGTGATCTATATCTATTAATTATTAGGGACAAAAATGGAAATTACACCTCCAAATTGCTGGTCTTAGGAAAGAAAATATTGGTACTTTTTCGTGGAGTTAGTTGATTGCTTTAAATTTGAAATTCTTTACTCAATTTTGTTGCTTGTGAGAAATGGTATTTTAGGAATATGAAGAGAGCTAATGAATCCACAGATAAGGCTTTTATCTGACCCCACCAGTGTGGTGTTGTGAGGTATTTTCTCCTTTATTTTTATTGGAGAGGATTTAGACGCAGCTTTCTCAACTTCAGCTGCAGAGTGACCAGTACAAGGTACTTATGTCTCCCAGTCTTGTTTATCTGAGACAAGTGCTGGCAGGGGGCTTTGACGGACACACCGCATCCTCTCCTCAATTTCAGATGGGATTCCATTGGGAGCAGTTCCTGGATCCCCTCCAGAGCTGTCGCTGTTCTCTCTCCTGATCACTTAATCCATCAGAGGGAGGCCCAGTGACGTCAAACAGCTCATACTTTCAAGTGTTTCCAGATATGAGAACAGTCCCGTCACTGTGGTTCTTCATGGGTCTCTTCTCTTCAAGGAGGGAATGTGAAATAAAAACCAGCTGAGATTAAAATATGCCAGTCAAGCAATTTGTATTTAGAAAACTTAAAAAAATATAATTAAACCAATTGCTGTGGTTCAGCTTTTATCAGCATATGAACAGTTTTGGAAATGAGGAAGCAGCTGGACTCTGGCCGTATGCCCTGACTTTACCATTCAGTAGATGGAGGCAAGTCCTGGACCTCTCCAAGCCTCCGTTTCCTCATCTGTAAAATGGGATGTAGATGAGTACATGCCATAGTAGGTGTTGTGAGGATGGATAAGAACACTTATAAATGGTTTTATCAAATTGCCTGGCTCAGAATGAGTGTCTGGAAAGTCTCCTTGGATGTATTAGGGTACAAGTAATGTTTGGAACGAGTCTAGTGGAGTGGAGTGTTTCATCCAAATGCTGGGCAGCTTAATTACTGAGGCGTTAGTGCCATGAGGGTCTGTCCAGGGAGCATTTGAGATGCTCCATAGAAGGTCACACCCGCTGGTTCAGCAGACAGCTGTTTTCAGTACACCAGGACCCCTGCATTCCTGGCCAGGGGGCATTTCTATGCATGCTGCTGCCCGATGTTGGAAAGAGCCCTTCTGAGGTCAAGGCTGAGTGTCATGGGCATCAGTTGCCAGGAGGACATCAGTAATGCCACCAGGTGAAGAACTTGTTTGGAGCAACCATGTTCTCTCTCCTCTGGTGGTACATGTGGGCTCTCTGCCGCCCTGGGTTCTCTCCAGACCCAGGCGGTGTAGGGTCCTGCCCATGCTGGGGGAGCCCTGGTTGCTCCCTTGGTGGTTGGCTGATGGCTTTTTAATTGGACCCCAAGTCTGTTGGCATAATGGAAGAGCCAACAGCCATCCAATCTGGAGGGGGAGAGGGCAAGGGAATTATTTTGCATTTTAATGCTTCCAGGGACCTCTTGTTAGTTTTCCCTTTTAATTTTATTTTCCTTTCCTGTTAGGGCAACTTTGAGAAGTTTAAGAAATGGTCTTAGAATTTTTATAACAGTAATTTTTTTCCAAGTTAATTTTGGCAGGACAAGAGTTGCTTTAGTCTCACTTTGGTTGATAAATGACACTTGTTTTAATTTTGTATTGTGGAGAATGGATTCAAGATGACTTGTAAGCTTTGGAACAACGTTGCCTAATGTGCTGTTTTATTTCGACTAGTCAGAAGTCATTCTTGTGCGAGATCGTGAAGCCGTTTAATTTAGGTTATGCTACAGGGAATTTAGGTCTGATCATGGGTAGCTCTGGAGTCATCCAGTCAGGATTTTAATCACAGCCCACCTCTTGCTGCCTGGGTGATGTGGGACACATAACCTTGGCTCCCTTGTTACTGGTTTCCTCATCTGTCAATGGGGGTGATGGTCACCACTGCAGGCTTCTGTGGTAGCAAAGGAGGTGATGTATATAAAGTGCTCACCCAGGAGCTGGACCCTGGCCCACAGTACATGCCAATGGATGCTTGCAGTCACAGGTGCTCTTTGGATTTTGGGAGTTTTTACCTTCATGGGTCTCCTTCTGTCTCTGCCTCTGTCTTTCTCTCTAGGACTCTCTCAACTGTATCAGCTCCCTTCGGTGGGGAGGCAGGCAGGGGTCTGCAGAGAAGGAAGGACACGTCATGAACATGGGATCCTAGGGTGGTGCCAGGATTGGGTCCAGGTTGCTGATTTTATCAGAAACTTTGCAACTGGAAGTTAAGTCTCAAAGTCCTGAAGCTGGTGGCCCCCATTCAATTAGAAGACTCTCATAAAAAAAATTAAGAATACTTATGATTGCATTTGACAAATTATTTTATTTTTTAAACCCAATATAAATTTAATATCTACCTATTGAACCCACACACACCCCTCACACACAGGGCTGAGGACCAGTTTCCTATGTCCAGCTTTTCCACCTTCCAGAGCAAGCCTGAGGTTTATCACTGAGACATCACTGTGCCCTGCGAGGCTCTTGTGAACGTGGTATCAACCCATCAACTCCTGTGGCTGCTCCTCCAGCTGGCATGACTGAGTCAGCATCCTAATCTTGTGGGACAAAGTGGGGAAAGGAGAGAGAAAGCCCACAGATCTTCCTCAGCTGGGAAATGGAGACCCTTCACTCAGCTGGAGGAGAAGGAAAGCTCGGTGTGAGTGCAATTTAACATGTAAAAAGTGCAGCTTCAGTGCAGCTCATTGCTTTTACCAGGATCTGTTGTTCACAGATGTCAACATTCAGATTTCCTAAGTGCAGAGTTTTACTGCAATAACCTCATCATGCACTTAGCGTAACTGTTACCTGAAATGCACGAAGAGGTTCACACAGTAAAATTTTCCCAAGAACAAGAGCAGAGTCTGACAGTACCTCAGCACTGAGAAGATAGCCCTGTTGTGCATCCACATTGCCCCAGCCCACATGTGAGGTCTGCTCCTGATGTGGCTGTGGAACGAAAAAGAAGATCCAGTATCCAGATGTGAGGAACGTGCTCGTCTGGGTACCCTCTCTGGCTAATCCCGCACCCCCTTGGATACGCGTCTGTTTGGGTGCTGCCTGCTGCACCATAGTTGCCCCCTTGAGATGCTTGGGTGTGCTCATCAGGCCTACCGTGCCTTAAGGCTGAAGTCTGGGCAGCTCAGCTGCAAATGTGCTACGGTGTCAATCCTCGCTCATCAGAAAGTGAGGTTATCCTTCTGGGTTTCAATTTTGACCAAGTAGAATGTCAACTTTTTTTTTTTTTTTTATCAGGAAGCCTTTTAATAGATTTTCACCAGTAGACCTCAGGTCAGGGGAAGAAATACAGGGCAGAAAGATTAGACCAATACTCTCATTTGGCTTTGCTGAAACCAGCTATAGTCACCCTATAAATAGTTGTTCCTGTGCAACCTTGAGACTTTTGAAAACCCAACCATAAACTCCCCTCAGGGTGCTCAGGGAAATCTTTGCTAACAAAATGTCATGAGGTTGACAAGCCTTAAGATGTCCTGGAAAAAGGTCTCCTCCTCTTCTCAAATCTAGCTCTCCCTCATCAAATGCCTTTCTCCTTCCTTCCAGCTGGGATTGGCTCCCATGCACATAGCTCAGCCAGGCTCAGTCTGGGTTAAGAGCAGAACACTGTGGAAAGCTTTGCCTCCCCGTGTGTGCTGGGAGAAACCCCTCCACCCCTGCCCTGGGACTTCAGGCACTGGAAGCCCAGGAACCTCTTTTTCTATTAATAGCCCTGGCCCAGGAGTGGGATGTGTCCAAGACCACGACCCCCTGTCCGCACCCCTCTACGCTCAGCTGTTTACACCATGCCTGGCTTTCTCCAACCCACATGGACCTCCCTTTAACCTGGGCTACTACTGAAAAATTCATTTTTAAATTCTTTCAGCTAAATTTGTTTTGCTTTTCTGACTGAATTACAACATCCTAAGGAGAGGAACCATAGGTTATAATTATTTTACTTCTTTTTTTTTCTGTTACTCCCACAGCGTTGAACTCCATACCCATAATAGGTGATGCCTTTTGTGTTCATTTTGTTACTGAAATGTCACATATAGTCAAAAGAATAAATACATACAAAGGAATGGGAGTAAAATAAACACCTTTGAGCCCACGTTGCAGTTTAAGAGATAGGAATACCAATACCTTTGATGGCTCCTGTATTCCTTTTCCAACCATGCCCACATCCCGGCTTCCTTCTTGAATTTTGTGGCTCTAATTCCCTGGGGTTTCTTACAGTCCTATCATATGTGTCTGTAACCTTAACCACATACTGTTTACTTCTGCATGTTTTCACTCTATGCAAATGAAATTCCATTTTATTTAGTCTTTGTGACTTGTCCTTTTCATTCAGTGTTATGTTTTAGATGCTAATCTATGTTGGCATGTGCTGTAGGTCAATCATTTCACTCTGCATGGCATTTCTCCGTATGAAAATGCTGCAATTTTCCATCTCGTTTCCTTAACATTCCACTTGTTTTAATTTTTCTCACAACAAATATTCTTCTAGAAACTTTCTTGTGCACGTCCCCTGAGGCAGATGTGAGAGTTTCTCTAGAGAATATTTGACTAGGAGTAGACGTACTGAATCATTGGATACCAACTGGTTTTACTGAAGGTGGTTGTATCCACATCATTTGTGTATGAGTGTTTCCACTGCTACGAGATCATGGCCAATACTTGGTATTAGCTGATATGTTAGTTGTTCCAATCTGATGATTATATAAATTGTTCTCTTTGAGAGTTTAATTTGTATTTCCCTAGTGTTGACTATCTTTTCATATATTCATTTGTTTTCTTTTTCTTTTTTCTTTTTTTTTCTGCATTTCTTCTTCTGTGAGCTGCCTATTCACATCTTTTGCTAATTTTTCTTTTAAGTTATTTCTTTATTTAGTTTAAGAGGTTTACATTCAAGATCTAGACTTATAATATCCAGGTACTGTCTTTTTGTTGTTTTATGTGTTGTAAATATCTTCAGTCAGATTTTGGCACTGTTCCCTCACTTTTTGCATAGAGCTTTGTGGAAGTTCTTAATTTTAATGTAACCTAATTGATTTTTTTTTCTTCTAAAATGTCAGGGTTTTTTTTCTCTTTATTAAAAAGTATTTTCCTATACTAAGGTCATAAATATATTCTGCCTATTTGGTCCCCGAATTTTTTCAGTTTCAACTTTACATCATCTGTAATTGATTTTTGTATTTGATTAGTTACTCCACATAGATAACTGTTTTGGCATCATCTTATTAAATAGTTGACTAATCTACTGATGAGTAAAGGCACATCTGTCATATTTCTTCCCCATATGTATGTAGGAATTTTTCTGGACTCTGTCTTCTGTCCCAAAGTTCTACTGAAATCCATTGCCAGTTCCACAAACTATTGCTGTGGCTAAATCCTGCTCTCTAGACACTATGATCTTCTTCTTCAGGACTAGCCTTTGTACAGTACTGCTCTTTAGAAATTTTTTTTTTTTTTTTTCCACTGTACAACCCGCTTCAGTGCCTGCAGCCTACGGGCAGAGGCCAGGCAATGGTTCTGGGCCAGTTTGCTCTGGCATGGGTAGAAATTTTTAATATTTGCTGTATAGCCCATTACTTGGTCAAATCTTATGGATCGTTCTGTTCAAATTTAATTTGCTGTTAAATCGTACTCATATTGAACATTTGTGGTCAGATTTAATTTGATGTTTCAATTGCTGTGTATTCTAATCTCTCACCATGATGGTAGAAACTTCAGTTTGACTTATTTAATTTTTTTGCCTTATTTTGCAGCTATAAAAGTAAGTTATACAAGGTTAGAATTTATATACCTTCCTGGTAACTTAAATGTTTTAACCATTATGGGTGAATTATACACTAGTATAGCCTTTCTCCTTAACATCTGTTTTGCCTTATGTTAGTATCATCATATCTGCTTTATTTGCATTAGTATTTGTCCTGTTACTTTAAATTTTTTACTTTCAAACTTTATGTATTTTTTTTTTAGGATGTCTGTCTTAAAAATCATGTTGATGAATTTTGTTATATCTAATCTGGACAATTTGTCTTTAAGAGGTTTTTTTTTATGATTTCTGATACATTTTGCTTTATTTCCACTATGTACTTTCTATTCTGTATTTTTCTTTTTTCTCCCTTTTTTTGTTTTTGTTTTTGTTTTTTTTCTTTAAATTGTTTTTACTTATTCCATTTTTTGGCCTTGATGAGTTTGGAAAATGTATACTTTATTTAAATTGTTTTGGTGGTTTCCATGGATTTGAGACAGGAGATTTTAACTTGACTCACTGCAAATTAAACATTTATTGTCTTTCTAAACAATGTAAGAGATTTAGAATTCTTTAGCTTTACCTCTCTCTTTAGTTATATGTTTCTAGCATTTTATAATTTCTAATATTTTATTTCTGTGTTTTATTTCTTCACATAAGTAAGACTTATTATTATTTCATGAAGGCATTGTTTGTTTTGTTTTTATCATCTTTTTGGTTTCCCATTTCTACTTGCACTCAAGATCTTCCTTTTGGGTTGTTTTCTTCCAACTGCAGTAAGCTGTCGTCTTTGGCTTATCCGAGAAATGTCTTTCTATTGCCCCCATCTTTAAGGCAGGGCCTCGGACATCTGACTCTAGATTGGCAGAAACTCTCAGCACTTTGACACTAATCCATTTTATCCTCATTTCCACTGCTGGTTTTGAGAAATTGGCTTTAAAGACGGACAATTTTCCATCATTTCCATCAGTTTTCATTTGGTAGTAAGCCTCTCAGTTTCTGTCTGCAGGAAGATGTCTTTACTTGCCCTGTTTCTTGAAAGACAGCATTTTAGGGCATCCCAGTTTGGGTTGACAGTCCCTTTTTCTTTCTGGCTGTATTGAAGTTCTCCTGTTTGTCTTTCGCATTCTACCAAGTCACCACATTGTGTCTAGGTGTGGAGTTTTATTTGTCCTGCTTGGGATTTATCAGGTTTCCTTAATATAAAGATTTTTGTCATTTACCTTCTCTGGAAAATGACCAGTCATGATCTTCTTAAATGTCACATCTTCCTCACTGATATTTTATTCTTCTAACATCCAGATAGATGAATATTAGATCTTATTACTCTGCATTTCATGCCTCTAACCTTTCATTTTCTCTTTGTTTATCTCTGTGGTATCCTGGATACTTTCTTTAGATATACCATCCAGCTCAGTTCCATTTTCAGTTGTCTCTAATATCTGTCTAATGTATAATAATTAACTTTCCATTGGTTTTCTCCTTTTAATAATCAGTTTTTTTCATTTCTAGACATTATACTAGATATGCTTCTTCTACAAACCTACCAAGTTATTCTGAAAGTCTCTTGTTCTTTCATACTTTTAATATTCTCTCTTATTTTCCTTATTAAACATCATTGTAAGACTTTGTGAATAGTATGTTGCTTGCTTCTTTTTCTTTTTCTTTTCTTTCTTTTTTCTTTCTTTTTCTGAGACTGGTAACTTATTTCCCCATATGTTTTCTGATTTTTTTTTCTGAATAGTGAATTCATCATCATTAGAAATTTGTGAAATTTTTGAGGCTTTTAAGGTGTATTTTTCCAGAGAGACTCGTGACTCCAGCCAGGTTCCTGAGTATACTATCAACTAAGGGACACTTTATTATTACTTAAAATTTTCATTTTGAAATAGTTTTAGACTTTCATAGAAGTTGTGAAAATAGTACAGAGTTTTCATATCCCCTTCACTTAGATAAGTTGACTTTAAAATTCACACAACCATAGTAAAATCATCAAAGTCAGGGAACTACCATAGTTACAGTACCTTTAGTTAAACTGTAGATCTTATTCAAATTTCACCAATTTTCCACCAATACCCTATTTCTGCTCCGGTACCCAATCTAGGATGCTATGTCACTTTTATTGTTTTGCTTCTTTAGGCTCACAAATCTGTGTCAGGCCATCAGTCTTTGTCTTCAAACACCTGACACTTCTGAAGAATATTGGTTATTTTGTGGAATATCTTTCAGTTCAGGTTTGTGTGGTATTTTTTCATGATCACTTTGAACTTATGCATTTTGGGTAATGACGTTGTACCCTTCTTGGGCATCATATCATGGCCGCTGTCAATTAATTCTCAGTTTGGGGTTATCAGGACATGTAGTAGCATAATTTAAAGCCCCAAACTCAGGTAAAGGTGAGTTTATGGTTACAGATTCTCAGGAAAGACTTATACTTCTTTGCCCAAAGTCAAATCTTAAAGAATTGTGTTTTATTATTGCTTTTTTCCTTGAGATTTTTCTTCCCTCTTCTTTCAACTTTTAACAACAGGTGTACACTTTCATTGTCCTATTATGTGAATACAGATCTTCTTTCACACCTCACAGTGATGAAGGTTCTATCTCTTGCCCCATGCACATGTTCTATTAAATTGAGAACTCTAAACCTCCAGGGATGAGCAGATGCACTCAGACTTGGTAATATCTCTGAATTCACCCTTTCTTATTGATTTGGCTTCTGTGAATTATCCTCTGTTGGTGTACATTAAAAGAAATATATACACATATGTGTGTGTGTATGTGTGTGTGTGTGTGTGTGTATATATATATATATATATATAATTTATTTTCTGTTATCTATTATTTTAGAAATTCTGTGTCAGGAGTGCTCTTAAGTTATCTGACCTAAATATTAATTGAATAAATGAAAAGATAGGGAAATTAAAAGTAAGTTTATTTTAGGCATCTATCCCAGAAAATATTTACAAATGTTTCCAATATTTTGTACAAATGTGTTCACTGCAGTGTTGTTTATAGTAGGGAAAGATTGAGAATAACCTAAACCAAAAGAAAATGGTTAATTAAATTAGGGCACATCTATTTGAAAAATAATAATAATGCACCCATTGAAATTATGTTTTTAAAGAATGTTTAAAGATGTAAGATGATACAGATATATTGTGATTTCAAGTGAACTTAAATATATCAATAAAGAAGTACTTAGAGAAACCCTGAGAAAAAATGTGTCAGAAGTGAACAGCGTTTCTTCATGATTCACGTACGTTCCTGTGCTTTCAAAAATTTCTACATTGCTATGTATTTGTAACTTTGTAATCAGAGGAAATAAAGGGAAAAAGCAAAGTGAAATTTCAAACTGCATTAATTTAATAAATGTTTATTGAGCACCTACAAACTTACAGATACTGCAACAACACAGCCATCTGTTCATCTAGAATTGAGAGTGAAATTACAATTAATGGGAGGATTAAGGAATCATGCCTTCTGATTAGAAGCTCTCTCCCTTCAATAATAGGCTTAACCAGACAGCATCTGCAGAGCTGAAGATAAAGTGTTATTTGTTTTCACTTATCTTTTCTCATTCCGCAGTAACTAGTAAAATAAGGTACTTTTTTTAGCCCGGTGTAAAAAACAGTAAATTTTCTATTTTCAAGTGTCTCTGCAGCATGCTTGTTGCATCCCTGTCTGAGCCCTGGTTCTGCAGGTAACAGGCCGTGCATTTTCGGGCAAGTCACCTCCTGTTCTGAACCATGCATTCCTTCCCTGTAAGTGGTATTGTCTCTAAGACCTATTTTGATTTTGTGATTTCAAAGCTGGGATTGCTATAGAAAGCAAATTTTATTTTGTGGCTATTTTTACCAGTGACCTTTTTTTTTTTTTTTTTTTTGGCAGTAGGCGGGTCTCTCACTGTTGTGGCCTCTCCCGTTGCGGAGCACAGGCTCTGGACGCGCAGGCTCATCGGCCATGGCTCACAGGCCCAGCCACTCCATGGCATGTGGGATCTTCCCGGACTGGGACACAGACCCATGTCCCCTGCATTGGCAGGTGGACTCTCAACCACTGCACCACCAGGGAAACACTACCAGTGACATTTTATGTTGAATATAAAATAAGGCTTTTCTAAAACTCAATTCTTCCTACAGAGTAGCCTTTTGGGTTCCAGAAATGCAGTATTTAGTTGGACATATTTAGCCTCAGAATGATTCTTGTTTGTGTCTGACATTGACATCTTCACTGGTAGATGAAATCTAGAGGTCACTGACATTGAATGTGAGATGGTATAAAAGGCTATATAAAGTGAAGGAGAGAAGAGGGTTGGTCCTTGGGGACTCTGCCATCTGAGAGACAGGGTAGGTGCAGAAAAATACACAGCTGTTTAGAGGTTTGTAGAAATTTCCCTGGCTCCATGAAATAAGTTTCACAAGGTTTTGTGTCTCTTAAAATGAAAGGTGTTTAGCTCATGTGGCTCAATATCCATAAAACAAACAACCCAATCAAAAAATGGGCAGAAGACCTAAACAGACATCTCCCCAAAGGAGACATACAGATAGCCAAGAGGCACATGAAAAGATACTCAACATCGCTAATTATTAGAGAAATGCAAATAAAAACTACAATGAGGTATCACCTCACACCAGTTAGGTGTGAAAAAAGTCTACAAACAATAAATCCTGGAGATGGTGTGGAGAAAAGGGAATGCTTCTAGACTGTTGGTGGGAATGTAAATTTGTACAGCCACTATGGAGAACAATATGGAGATTCCTTAAAAAACTAAAAATAGAGCTACAATATGATCCAGTAACCCCACTCCTGGACATATATCCAGAGAAAAACATGGTTCAAAAGGACACATGTACCCCAATGTTCATTGAAGCACTGTTTACAATAGCCAAGACATGGAAGTAACCTAAATATCCATCAACAGGTGAATGGATAAAGAAGATGTGGTACATATATACAATGGAATATTACTCAGCCATTAAAAAAGAATGAAATAATGCCATTTGCAGCAACATGGATGGACTTAGAGATTATTATACTAAATGAAGTTATTCAGACAGAGAAAGACAAATATCATATGATATCGCTTACATGCAGAATCTAAAAAAAAAAGGTACAAATGAACTTATTTATAAAACAGAAACAGACTCACAGACTTAGAGAATGAACTTATGGTTACCAGCTGGGAAGGGTGGTGGGGAGGGATAGATTGGGAGTTTGGGATTGACATGTACACACTGCTATATTTAAAATAGATGACCAGGGCTTCCCTGGTGGTGCAGTGGTTGAGAGTCCACCTGCTGATGTGGGGGATGCGGGTTTGTGCACCAGTCCGGGAAGATCCCAGATGCTGCGGAGCAGCTGGACCCGTGAGCCATGGCCACTGAGCCTGCATGTCCGGAGCCTGTGCTCTGCAACGGGAGAGGCCACAACAGTGAGAGGCCTGCATACCACAAAAAAAAAAAAAAAAAAAAAAATGGAGGTAGCCATCCCTGGCAGTAGGAGGGCAAAAAGCACCCGCGTTTGGGATAAGTTTACTCCCATGATCAATAATCTCCCTAAATGATCCCAAGAGGGCATAAGGTGTGGGGATTGTTAGAAGCAGCTGATGTTCCAGCCAACAGGGAGCCACCAGAGGCCTCCAGAGGGGGTGTGGGGAGCAATGCCCTGAGGGCGCGGCTCAGGCTTCATCTGCGGATTGCTGATGTAACCCGGGGGGATGGTGGGGGGAACATCCTGGAGCCAGGATGGAAACTCCTCCTGGTGACTCCTTGAAGACAAAGCAGTTCTTTACAGCATTTTCCTCCAAAGCCATGTCCCCATCACTTTTTGATTCTTTTTTCTTCCCAGCCCTTCCTGGTTGGTGAATTCTGAGAGGCGCTGAAAGATCCATTGAGCATGATTTCCCTCACTTCTTTGTCCTTTTATCTGGGCAGTGGAGACAAAGGGTAATTAATAATTTCTGACTTCTCACTTAAATTCTATTACATGTCTTTCAGAAGGGATCACAGCTTCTATGTAGATAGCTGTCAACCATCAGACCTGCTTTTTTGACACCAAATATTATTTGTCTCCTTTTGAAATATGTATAATTCATATGCAGTAGAAGATATTTGTTTACTTGCTTTTGGCATGAAAATACTGAATCCTTAAACTAGGCTTGGACTGGTCTTCCAAGTTCTGATTAACTGGGACTTCACACGATCATCAAGGCACAGAGTTAAATGTAACACTAGGAAGTCCATTACAGAAAGTGAAGAAACCTGCTTTCTTTTTTCATGTAAAATTAATTTTCAAGACAGAACGTATCAGAAGCTACATTTGTGGACAGTGCTTACACTTTCACTATGAAAAAAAAAGCAGGTGGTACATCTTTCATTTCTGACTACTTCTGCAATTACCTTTGACCTCTAATTTAAAATACAAAAGTACTTGTGGAAAGATGGTATTTTTTTTTTTCCCAAACTGCACTATCTTCTGATTAGGGCAAAGGATGGAAACATGATCTACTATCAAATAATGTTCCCTGTTAAATATCATGATATAGTTTTGATCTAGATGCAGAAAATATCAGGTTTCTTTTCCCTCAGAGAACATAGCCTTTATCATGCAATTATTAGTTGACTAATTGTTTCTATGTAAAGTACAAAGTTGGGCTATTGGCTAATCTGGGTCCAAAAAAGTGTGGTTGTCAATTGTTTAGATGACATTTGATTGGCATTACCTATGTCCTAAATAATTATGATTTTATTCGAGTCAATATTGCTTGCATTTATCATGCATGGAGTGGAAACTGTGGCATAACTGTTGGGATAATTGGGCATTGGGGATTATTAGAAGTCTTTATTATGTGGAAATGCCTAAATAGCATCTGTTCCAACATTCCTGTTCTTCTGGGCTGCTTTGTAGTTGCCATGTCTTTAGGGACCTTCAAACCAAGAAACAAAGAAATTCAATATAAACTGCACTTCATGTAAAGCCTTTTAAACCCATCAAGTGAGTGTGGCCTGGATCTGGGTTAGCCTGAGCCTCAGTGAGGAGAGAAAGGCTTACCCAGCATTCTCCCCTGGTTTTAATATAAACACTAATCTTAGGCCCTCTGTTTTTTTTTTTCTTCTACTTCCAGCAGTAAGTATAATTTAAGAACACTATTTGCTGAAGCCAGTTGCTAAATTGATCTCTGAATCTCAACCTAACACTTGAATTGTAATCCTGGGGTTCAGGTACTCTGAGTGGCTCTGGAACACCTTTTGTTTGGTTTGGTTTGGTTTGATGTGATTTTTGCTCTTGAAATGAGACATTTCTTCCTAAGAAAGAGAAAAATTTTGGTGGAATGTGGATAGGAACAATATTGCTGGCAGAGCTGGTTTTAGAGGCTGCCACCTGGAATGGGTAGCCACCAAGCACACTGTCCCCATGCTCCAGGTGGCAGTGGATCTGAGGTCACACCTGCCAGCCCTTGGCTCTGGCCCTCATGCCTCACGAGGACACAGCATGTCATGTGCCTTGTGTTCAGTGGATTGCATTGATGTTCAGCCATGGTGGTGGGGGCATGTTAACCAGCATGTGTCCTGCCTGGGCTGTGAAGGAACAGATGTGGGGATGGTGGTGGCCTTGATGGGGGCACTAGGGGCACAGACTCTGTAAGAAAGAAGAGTCTGTATAAACGCAGCTCACCCAGGCTGGAGGCCTGGGGACGGGGAGAGGACCCTGAAGGTTCCAGGGGGAGTGCAGTTCCGGTTCAAGCTCCTTTCTCGTAAGTTCCAGGAGGTTCAGCCCTTTCTGCAGCCCCCACTTCAGGTCCCTCTTGAAATCTCAACCACCTGCCCGGGGACATTGGCCTCAGCACCAGACACCAAAGGCTGTTTTAGCAGCTCCCACAGTGGTATCAAATTAAATCTATCTAAAAATCTCTTTTTCTACTTCATGTCTAGTGGTCTTTTTCTCTGATCGAACCCTGATAAATATAACATGATGTATGTGTGTGTGAATGTGTGATTGTGTGTCTGTGTGTAGGGCTGTAAAGGACTTTTCCGGATCCTTTCAGATTTTTTTAACCTTCTGTACTTTTAAAATTTTTATCTTGACTTTTTGGGGAAATTCTGAGCAAAGCCCTCTGAATCTGCTTTTTCCTCAACTGGAAGTTCCCAGGATGACCTGTCCACTACCCCTGAGCCAAAGGGATTTGGGGTGGTAGGACTACAGTCAGAGTTTTCTGACTTTCTCTCTTCTGGGGTCGACAAGACTTGGGAGCCCCAAGGACATGGACCTGAACCAAAAAACAGGAAAAACATCAACCAAATCAGGATATAAATGGAAGAAGATAGACACTGTTATGTCAGAAATTAATGGCCTATAAAATGAAGAACTAGAACATCAAGAGATAGGACTTATGGAGAAAAAAGGTCAGAGCATTGCAGGGAAGATCTGAGAGATCTACATAAAATGGCTGGTGTTCCAGAGTCAGAAAAGGGAAAATTATTGAAGCTAATAATAGATGAGAATTTCTAAGCTAAGGAGAGGCTCACATTTGTTGACTGAAATAGCTAACCAGTATATACACCTAGACATGTCTAAAATAAAGGAAAACATTTGAATAAGTTTCTAGGCTCAAATATCTAGTTATTAACGAAACAGAGATATCATGTTGCTATCAGTTTTCTCAAGTATAAACAGAGGAAGTAAAACACAGTGCAACTATGTACAACAGGATCATACACTGTAAATTACAGGTGGCTCAGGAAGAGGACTGCACACCAGGATTTCTATACCCAGCCAAGCTACCATTGACCTGATGAGGTGGAAGATATTTACAGATACTTACAAGTCAGAGAATACACACAGTGGGGTCTATATGAGGAAAGTACTCGAGAGGATGCTGAATGGATACAAATGAATTTGGGTCAGATTTGGAGAGAGCAGAAACAGCCAGGACTGTTCCACACTGAGCTCAAGTTGGCATCTCTCCCCATCTTTCTCTCTGGATGAGTATATACTATTTGGGAATGTGTAATTGTATGCTAAATAATGTTTCTGGCAACAGACGAGACATATTTCCAGGGAAATTCTTATAGCAATCTAAAATAAAATTTACTAAACTCTCGTAGCGAAATCGAGGAGTAATTATGTTCTGAAGGATACATCTTAGGGTCGATGGAGGACAGTGCTGAAGTAAAAATATTCTAAATGTGTCAAAACAATGTTTTATTTGAGTGGATATTGTGTGAGGGGGTATGGGGTGGGGGAGAATAGAATAACTTAATAAATCTTTATTTCATTTTCATATTTAAAGGAAATAAATGTTTTATTGTGTGAGGAAAGAACAGGTAAGCCTGAGAGGAATAAAGAATAAGTAGAATTTCTAAATTTATAAAGGGAAAGGGGAATGCATTAAACCAGCAAAAAGAAAAAAAAAAGAATTCCAGGGAGAGGGAAAAAGGGGGCCACCACGTAAAATGAATAATAACAATAAAGTAAAATTGAAGGGATATATTCAAGTATATGGATCCTAACATTGCTGTAAAGGAATCAAATTCTTTGGTTACAAAGCAGAGACTGTCTGGTAAGCTTAAAAATCAAACTCTTGCTTTGTGCTATTAATGAAACTGCTTATTTTCATGTCTCCAGTGCTTTATGAGAGTAACTCTCACATAGTGGACCCTCAGATCGTCTTTTAATGAATAAGTGAATCCGTGGAAACATCTCAAACATTTCTATTGGAAACTTTACTGATTAGTGTGGCAAGGAAATAGAACTAATATGTTTTGGAAAGTTTTCCAACAATAAGATTGATATAAAATAATCCTGTTTAATCCTCAGTTGATCAGTTAATCCATTAGTCAGAAGATCCGGCTCTTCTTGACACTTTTATTAATTGAAATGTTACCTCATGTAAAGCAGCAATTCTATAATAGTGTCTCATGAGGTCATGTTGTTTTGTTGTTTCCTGGAAAAAGGGGAGTTAGAAAAAAGACCAGAAAACTGTGATTCCATTCATACGTCTTATCATTCCTTATCTAGTCATTTTGCAGTTCCCGGCAAAATTGTGTATTTTTGTTGTGGTTCATTATGCTTGGTTTGTGGCTCCTTCTCACCATCTTCGTTTGCCCTTGCCGGCTTGAGGCCCTCAGGAAGCTCCTCGACCTCTGTCTGAGTGATTCCACTGGGGGTTCTCATGCTGGACTCCGCTCTTTCCTACCGTCTCGGGCCTGGAACACGATGGAGATCACAGCCGCGGTGCTCCGGGGCCCAGTCTGGCCACTTGCACCACTAGCAGCAAACTCCTGCCATGTGCCCTGTGAGGCCTGATCTGCACGCACTGGGAAGCTCTGCCATCTCAGAGATCCTGAAAGCAAAGGGATGAGAAAGGGATGCTGTGGCATCGTCCGTGGGTTTCCGCTTGTCCCTCCCGTGTCCGGGCACCAGCTCCTCTGCTTACTGTACGGGAGGGAACTGGCTTTCCCGCCTGGAAGTCGTGTCAGCTCCTCACTGAGAGGCAGGCAGGCAGCCTCGGAAAGCAGGTCGGTGTCGTCTGCCCCAGCCGGCCTTCCCATCCCGGTCCACCAAGATGCTCGGAGAAAACCTCCCCCCGCCCCCCGTCAAGGTGGCAAATGGTGCTCCCTCTTGCCCATTGGCCAGGGGTGGCCTACGAGGTGTCCACGCCAGCCTCGCGCCCTGGAGACTGCAGTGCAGGCGGGGTTGGGGGAGGGGGGCAGGCACTCTTTGCTGCGCGCTCCAGAACTTTCTTTTAAATGGCAGCGATTTGTGATTGATATGCCTCTATGGCAGAAAAGAAACAAATGGGCTGCTTTCGCCTTTGCGCAGTTTCATTCTGGAGAGGTTTCCCCAGTGCGCTGTTCTGGAAAACAGTTTCCACATAAACAAATTATTAGTTTTACCTGCCCTCCTCGTAAACGCTTTCCCATTCTCCCCCCCAAAGCCACATCTGTATGAAGCAGGGATGCAGTACAGGATTTGAGAGGAAAGTAACGCTGCCAAATACATTATTTCATTCAAAATTTTAATGGTGCTTCCTTGGTTTTTACCATTTCCCCCCCCCTGGCTGCCACCATGCTTTTGTCCTCTGGTCAGGTATGGAGACAGTATGGAAATTTCCAAGCAAAGGTAGATAAAAATAATTTTAGATCGTTCTCTAGAGGTCTTTTTTTATTCTTGCGGGAGTAATGGAGCACTCCACAAGGAAACTGTCCAGAGTGGGGCTCTCCAGGGAGCTTCCTGCACCCATGGGGATGCACAGGATACTGATGGCTGGGCATGGGGGCATCCTTCCAGGAGGAGAGTGGGCCCTGGTGACCCTGCAGGGGGGCAGCATCTTACTGCTAAGAATAGTCCATATCTGGTTAGCCTGATTCCATCCAACTGCATAAAATCAAGAAATGCTAATGAAGAAATTGAAAATTATCCAAGCAGCATAATTTGTTAATTAAGCATTGCTTTTTCCATGAGAGAGAGAGAGAGAGAGAGAGAGAGAAGAGAGAGAGAGAGAGAGAGAGAGAGAGAGAGAGAGAGAGAGGAGGTGGGGGAGAGTTCCGGATTTGGAGCTCTGGCGGGGAGGGCAGAGGGTGGTGCTGTGCAAACTCCTCAGTTCTAGTGGCCTGGCATAGACGCTCGCCATATGCTGGTTGTGTTTCCGCTCTGTCTGCTTTCCCTGCTTACGTCCCCTCACCCCGCACCTTTGCAGTGGGGGACATGTGTACCTTGCTATTGCCCTGTGATCTTATAAAGATTAGGACTCTCGTCTCATGTGCCAGTATTTTAAGTTGATGCTAACGGCATCTCTGGTGGGAATGCCAGATGGTACAGCTCCTGGGGAAGACACTACAGAGGTTCCTCAACAATTGAACCTAGACTTACCGTGTGATCCAGCAATTCCGTTTTTGGGTAGGTACACAAAAGGATTGCAAGAAGCACTCTAAGAAATACTTGTAAACCCATGTTCACAGCAGCATTATTCACCATAGCCAAAAGGTGGAAACAACCCAAATGTCTGGCGGTAGATGATGGATAAACACAGTATGCTCTATCCATACAGTGGAATATTATTTAGGCACAGGCTACAACACACATGAACCTTGAAGACACTGTGTGCAGTGAAATAGGCCAGTCACAAAATGATACATACTGCATGATTCCACCTAATGTGGTTCTTAGAACAGTCAAGTTCATAGAGACAGAAAGGAGAAGGGTGGTTGCCAGAGTATGGGGGGAGAGTGGAATGTGGAGTTGGTGTTTAATGGATACAGAGATCCAGTTTGGGGTGATGAAAAAGCTCTGGAGATGGATGGTGGGGACGGTGGCACAAATTTGTGAAGGCCCTTAATGTCATAGAACCATGCATGATTAAATTGGTTAAAATTGTATAAATTGTATTTTCTATATTTTACTATCTTTTTGAAAAACAAGATATTTAACGGTAAAGTGCTCTAGATGATCTCATTCTACTTTAAAGATCTCTCCCTATTACAGAATATTCATGTAGTGCGTGACCTCTGACTGCTGCTTGCTCACCACTTCATGGTGTGCAATGATATTTTACTTACCTTTTCCCAAAGCATCAACGTTTAGACTTCCTCCATCTCTGTCACCACACAGGGCACTGTGGGAGAACACACTGTATATGTTCCTTACATTCTCTCTGCTCTCTATCCCCGGGAGCGGAATTGCTGAGTTAGATTACGTACATGCATTTATTTAAATTTAACTCAGCAGAGCCAGTTTCCTCTCCAAAGGGCTGTGTGCATCCCAGGACCCTCTCAGGACAAGCCATTTTCCTTTTCCTACTTATCTGCCAGTGCTTGTCCATCCAGCTTTCAAATACTTGCCAGTTCGCTGGATGCAAAGTGAGATCTTGTTCTTTTAACTTTCAATTCTCTAATTATTAATGAACATGAGCATTTTTTCACATCTTGTTAGCGTTTTGGGTTTCCCCTTCCTGTGAATTGGCTCTTCATGTTTTTTGCCTCCCTGCCTATTGTATGTTTTCTTTCTGATTTATAGGCATTTCTTGCATATTCTAGATAATAGGGTCCCTTGTTGGTTTTAGATATTGCAAATATATTCTCTCAATCTGTTATCTGTTGCTAACTTTGTCCATGTGTTTTTCATTAAAATCAATCCCTATTTAAGGTAATAAATTCAACATACTTTTCCTTTGATTAGATCATTTGTTTTCAATCTTTCTTGCCTCATGAAAATGGATTTTAACAGATAAATTTTACTTTATGTACTATTCTCGATGTGTCTGCACATTTTAAAATATTTTTTTGCTGCTCAGATATAAGTACTTCACAATTTCCTCCATCGCTTCCTTTTTTAGCAAAATACATATTGTTGAGACTTTAGGAACAGGGGGAGCTTTGGAGTTATACAGGCAGACCTTGGAGATACTGTGGGTTTGTTTCCAAATCACTGCTGCAGTAAAATGATTATCAAAACAAAGTGAGTCACACAAATTTTTGGTTTTCCAGGACATATAAAAGTTATGTTTACACAATACTCTAGTCTATTAAGTGTGCCATAGCATTATGTCTAATACATGTACATACCTTAATTAAAAAAAGACTCTACTGCTAAAAAATGCTAACCATCTTCTGAGCTTTCAGCGAGTCAATCTTTTTGCAATAGTAACATCAAAGATCACTGATCACAGATCACCCTGACAAATGTAATAATAATGAAAAAGTTTGAAATACTGCAAGAATTTTAAACACAAGACAGAGAAACATGAAGTGAGCAAATGTTGGAAAGATGGCACTGATAGACTTGTTCAGTACAGAGTTGCCTCAACCCTTCAATTGTAAAAAGCACAAAATCTGCAAAATGTGATAAAATGAAGTACAATAAATGAGTGTGCTTGTATTTAAAGAAAATAATGTATCATTTAATTCACTGTAGTAAGAGAACACTGTTTTATGATACTGCTTCTTCCAAATTTATTGAGCATTCATCTGTGGTCTAATATACGGTCAAGGTCTGTAACCGTTCCTTGTACATTCAGAAAAAGTGCATCTCAAACATTCTGTGGTGAAGGATGAGGGTTTATTTTTTTGTTTGTTTTTGTTAATTTCCAATCTGTCACAAGCCATTAGTTTGCAAAGATAAATATAATAAAATACTAGAAAATTATCACGCAGTTGGATGTCTCAGCAGTAACAGGTTGGTATAAGTTCGTAAACACTCTCCGTTTTCATATTTATCTAATTGCAGACAAGGAAGAGCAGTGGTGGGCCGGCACTAAGGAGCCAGAAGGACTGTATGCCCTCTGTTTGTTAGGCTCAGAGTTTCACACGAACTCACTTGAGTTTATTAATTGCATTATTCATACAGCCTCTATCTCTGTCAATATTTGTATCTTTCAGGTAAAGGGGGTGTTTAAAATCTCCAATTAGTATTGTTTATATATCTCTCTTCTCAGTTTGCCAGTTGTTTTGCATAGTTTGAGGAGCTATTATTAAGTGTATATTGGTTCATGGTGGTCATAAGGGGTTTATATTATTAAAACTTTCCTCTTTCCCCTTAACATAGTTTTGTCTTGATATTTATTTAGTCAAGTGTTAAAATTGCCATTACATCATTCCATGGGTAATATTCCCCTGGCAGTATTTTTCCATCCTTCTGTTTAACCTTTCTTGATGCCTTTGGAATGATGGATTATTGTTTAAAACTCCAGTCTGGAATATTCTTGATCTTTCTGTTGCCGAGTCCCACACATTTTCATTGATTTTGTCATTTTACCCTTTTGTTAGGATTGATTTATACTGTCAACTCATGCTTCTGCTTTACTATTCTTTTTATTTTTTATTTTTTTTTAATTTTTTAATTACTTTCTGCTTTATAACAAAGGGAATCAGTCATACATATATATACATCTGTTCCCACATCCCTTCCCTCCTGCGTCTCCCTCCCTCTGCTTTACTATTCTTATTTTTTTATTCTTCTTTCATGTTCTTTATTGGACAGATGAAATTTAAATTATAAGTTAGAATTATAAATTTCTTTTTCTCACAGTGGTTTCCAAAAATTAGAATCCCATAATTAGGATTATTACCTTTTTTTAACCTCAATTTTTCTGAATTAAGGCAAATTTTACTTACAGTAAAATCCATGTCTTAAGTCTTTAGTTTGATGAGTTCTGGCAATTGTATACACCTTGGTAACCACCACCTCAAATAAGATGTTAAACATTTGCATTTCCCCAGAAACCTTCGAGGTCCTTTCAAGTTAGCCTCTCCTATCCCTCAGAGATGACAATATTCTGACTTCTGTAGATGTCTTTGCTTTGTCTTCTCCCTTAACTCCCGATAAAAGGAATTACAAAGGTCTTTACTGTCTGGCTTGTATTGTTTAACAATGGTTTAGAGATCATTCATATTTGCAATTATCTGTATTGTATTCCTTTTTATGGCTAAAAAAACATTCCATCCTATGAATATATGAATATACCATGATTTTTAAAAGTCCATTCTTTTTTGATGGACATTTGGGTTATTTTCAGTTTGAACTATCATGAATAAAACTGCTATAAACATTCCTGTATGGTCTGTTTTGTGGTCATATGTTTTCATTTCTCTTGAGTAAATACCCACCAGTGGGATTGTAGGTCATAGGGTATACACATAGTTAACTTTTTAAGAAATTGACTAACAGTCCTCTGAAGTGTTGTATCATTTTACACTTTTCCTGGCAAAGCACAAGATTTCCAGTTGATCCACTTCTGGGCCAATACCTGCTATCAGTCCTTTAAATCAGTTCAGTACCTGTGAGATGATATCTCAGTGCAATTTTAATTTTCATTTCCTTGATGACTAATGATACTGAGCATCTTTTCATGGGCTGATTCATATAACTTCAAAGGTTACTTGCCTATGTAAATATTTTGCTCAATTAAAAAATTTGGTTGACTCTTTGTTGCTGAACTTTCAAAAAATTTATGTAAACATACCAGATGTATGTGCTACCAATAGTTTTTCAAGTCTGTGATTTTTGATTTACTGTCTCAGGATCTTTTGATTAGCAGAAATCTTTAATTTTGATGAAGTGGAAGTTATTAGTTTTATTTTGGTAGGTTCTACTTTTCATGTCCTGTCCTAGAAATCTATGTCTACCTCAAAACTGAAAATATTCTGTTACAATTTTTTCCTAGAAACATGGGATTTGATTTTACATTTAGCTCTCTGATCGACTTTGGGTTAATTTTTGTGTATGGAATGAGATGAGATCCAGATTCGTTTTTTTTTTCCTATATGCCTATCTATTGTTCCAACAATATTTATTAAAAATACTTTCGTCTCTCCATTGGATAGTTGTGGTACAAAAATCTATTAACAGTATATGTGACAGTCTGCTTCCATCCTCCCTATTCTGTTACATTGATCAATTTATCTATCCTGATGCCAATATCGAGTTGTCTTGTAGCTTTCTAGTAGGTCTTAAAATCAGATAGTGTGAGACCTCCTAATTGCTATTCTTTTTTTTAACATCATTCTACATTCTTTACATTTCCATATAGATTTTAGAATCAGCTTATCTATTTTTTTTTTTTAAAGCCTTCTAGGGTTTGGGTAGTGTTTGCATGAATCTATAGATCAGTTTGAAGAACATTGACATCTTGACAAATTTGAAATGTCCACATCTCTGTCAAACATACAAAGGCTTTTAGTCTATTCTTACATCTTTCTGATGGCTTTTCTTTTTGCCTATTCCATGTTCATTTTACGAAGAATTTTGTAACTCTAGTTCTGGGTGAATATGGATTTATTCCTCCCTTTTCTTTTGTTCTTACCTTTTTATATTAAAACTTTTCCTAAATTATTTGATTGCTCTTACTTTCCATCTCTTGCAGAATTCTGGACTTACTCTTTTTTTTTTTTTTAAATCTGGTCTTTATTCAAGAATATTTTCAAGGTGGATCTTTCTGTACCTAATCTTCTAAGGTTTTGTATGCCTGAGGATATTTTAAATCGGCTTTCACATTTAAATAAGTATTTGATTGAATGTATAATAATAGGTCCAAGGGTTTCCCCCATCTTCATTAGTTTGAAAATATTAATTCATATTTTCTTGCATCTGTGTTGCTATTGAGAAATCTGATTGACAGTGTTCTTCTTGGTCCTTTGTAGGTGATCTGCCTTTTTTCTCTTGAAGCTAGTAGAGTTTTTCCTGTGTTTTGATATTCTCAAATTTTCCTACAATTTATCTAGGTGTGGGTTTTGTCTTACCTAACCTCTTTGGTCCCCTCTATTTGCAACATAAGATATTTCAGCTCCATTTTGAACAATTTTTTTAATGATCTTCCCCTCTGTTTTGGACATCCATTATGGTGATGCAAACGTGTTTAATTCTATCCTACTTCCCCCATATTTTTTTTCCATAATGTGTCTCCCTATTTTTCCTCTTCTGACACCTCCTGAAGATCAAGTAGAGTTTCTCAAGCTGATTGTCTTCTTTACTTGTATGTATTCTGCACACTCTTGGTTCTTTCTTTCAACCATTACCATTTTCATCATATTAATATTTTGATATTTTCTAGTCTGGAGGCAAATGCTTTAGTTTAAATCTAGCTTTATCACTCCTTTCCTTCTTTCTTTCTTATATTTTGCTTTCTGTTTTCTTTCTTTCCCCTGGTCTTCTGTTGGTAATTTCATGTCTCTAGTATTAGAGAATAACTTACTCATTTTCTCATTCTCTTCAGGAGCAGGTTTTAATTGTGTGTGTGTTCTTTAGTAAATCCATTGTGATTTAGGATAAGAGTCCACCCTGACCTCACAAAACATGCAGGCTTGTTTTACTATTTTCATTATCATATATTTACATTTGACTTTCTTCCTCTTTAAAATTTTGCAAAATAAATGGAAAGTTTAAAAAGCAAAGAAAATCAATAAACACGGTGATGCTAGTAAATGCAGAGAGTCCAATTCCATTGAGGTGCGATAAGAAATGGAATCAGAATCTAACCATATTTAGGTAAACGGTGCGTCTATCCCAGCCTTCTACCCGGGTGATTACACAGATAAAATCTCAAGAACAGAGTGATGCCTCTTGAATTCATTATTTACTGTAAATCTAATCTCTCTCTTGTGACAGGAAAATATTTGATTGAAGTTGTGTTTATAAACATTTTTCAAATTATTATTGTTTCTGGTCGCTCCATTGATTGAATACTCACAATATATTGTTTTGTCCATCTTCAGAAGGCTACAATTGGAATAGAACTACGTCTGTCCCAGACACTCTCACACCCGTTGGTGGAGGCTTACCAATTTTCATGATATGTTTAGAAGTATCTCTAAAGAGCTCAAGAGGGAAAAAAAATCAACTTTGGAAAATTAGGGGTGAAACTTGTGTCACTAAATTAAGATGTGTTAAAGTCTCCATCCTAATGGTGGAGAGACGTCTCATTGCCAGGTGATGGTGAGACCTCAGAGAGCCTTTCAGACCAATCAGGCTTTGAGTTTTTTTGATTGGGTCAATGTAATTTTAAAATTTGGAATGTAAATAAATACCCTTCATTGAAAAGTGTTATAGTACATTTGAAAACCTGTCAGTAACGATGAGCTGAACCCCGTTTTTCTCACAGAGATATAAAATAAGGAGAGTCCCTAAAGTGAGCAAGCACTTTTAACCTCCTCCCCCCGACCAGGGCTCCCCTCCACACACAGGTCAGTGCCCTGTCCCCACTCTGCACTGACCTGGAAAGGACTGCAACTTTCATCTTGCTTTCTGCTTTCATCTCGAAATTTCCAACCCCTTCAGAAACTAGTTCAGACTCAAACTCACCTTACAAATCAATTTTTCATGTTAGAGATAAACAGAACTTATGCAAGGTAAGAATCTATAGTGTTAGGTAGATGAGTGTTTTTTTTTTTTTTTTTTTACTGCCTGCTACGCAATTTGGGGAGCTGTGGAGATGAGATCTCAGAAATGAAACTACGATTAACTTTGAAGAAAAGGAATCTAGAATCAGTTACATTCTTGAGAAGTTAAAACTGAGTTCTGATAAACACATTTAAAATATAAAATACAGAAGGTATGTCTTCTTTTTTTTTTTTTTTAGTAGTACCACTGAGCAAGCAAATACATTAAATTATATTAACCTGGCAACATGTGTGATGAAGAAAGGGTATTTACGAATCAGAGGGTAACCATACTTCTATCTATTAAATAATGAATCACAAATACAATGGGGACAGATGCAATAACGCTCGTAAACATAATTTCATAAAACATTTTCGTACACAGTGGAATTTTATAGGCAAAAAAGCCGTCTTCCTCTGTGCTAACAGAGCCTCCTTAGCCAAGGCCACGGTGATTAGTCCATCACAGTGGTCAGGTCTGCAGTTCAGTTTAAAATTCCTCTGCAGGCAGCCAGCGTACACGAACCCTGCCATTCGGCTCTATTCCTCAAGCCGTGTTTCGCACCCTTTTTTTTTTCATGGAACTGTGTTTAACTCAGCACACTTTTTTGTCTTGTGCCTGACTTGGAAAAGTAGGACAAGTTTAGTTTTTGACGAGGTCTTTTTGCACTTTGAGTGGGTGGATTGTCTGCAAGAGTCTTTTCAGTCGGTCTCTGTGTGCGTTTGGCTTTTTTCCTTTGTGATTCCAAAACAGGGTTTGTGAGGAACACTTACTTGGAGATTGCAGGCTTGGGTTAGGCTTGGACACATGCAAATAGCTTAAAATGCTGAAATATTCAAATAAATTCTGCAGAAGCAGGACTGTGGAGGCACCTGTGATATCTCGGATCTGCAAGGCTCATGTCTTGAGAACTGTCATTAAGCCTGGAATATTCTCAGCCAGCCAGCACGGCTTCCATATTCCATATTTATGGCATGCAGTAAACCTCTGCTTTGCTTTCAGAGCTGGTGGGAGGATGTAAAATACACAGAAACGGGGAGAATCAGTGCCAAAGCGGTGGGTCAGGCGCAACTAACCTCACATAATCAGAAAAAGGTGGGACGCCCTGGATGCTTTCCTTGCAGTCCCCTCCTGCCCTTTCTCATCACTTTAAAGAGATTTCTAAAATCAAGCAGCCAATACTGAGCGAACTTTATTGCTGATACAACTGTGACCTTGCAAGGTAATTAGCAAGCTTCATGCATGTCCAAAGGGGGCAGAGAGGTGGTCTGTAATCTTTCAAGCATTGAAATATCTCTTTTGCCTTAAAGAAATTTTAATGAAAGG
This sequence comes from Mesoplodon bidens, assembly GCF_964165515.1. Taxonomy (NCBI): domain Eukaryota; kingdom Metazoa; phylum Chordata; class Mammalia; order Artiodactyla; family Ziphiidae; genus Mesoplodon; species Mesoplodon bidens. The sequence continues at coordinate 3,299,899 of NC_138160.1, forward strand.
TGCCATTAAAATGGAAGGCCTTTGTCCATCCTCAGAATGTCTCAGTGTGGGGCGTCTCCTGACACATTTAAATGCTGTCCCGCAGAGAGCGCAGCCCTGGAGGTTCTGTAGCCAAAAGCCTGTGTCCATTTATCCTTTCCCTTCTCTGCAGGAAGCAAGGACAAGAGCCCCAGGAAGCGCTTTGGGGTGGAAACCCTTCCTCCTAGGAATGGGGCCCAGATCACAAAATCATCTGCTGGGGACGGTCAGGTAGGTGGAGGTGTGACCACAGGTCAGCAACAGTGCCCTGCCCTGACTTGGCCAATGTTCCCTGGTGGCACTGTGACAACTTTCTCCCTTTCACTCTTTCATTCAGCACTTTCCATAAAATCAGAACTGCTATCCACTAGATTCATTGATCAGAAAGTTTATTTCAGGAAGATAAATGGACAACATGCATCACTAGAGAGAATCATAATCTGATGATTCAAACGTTGGAGGGAGACACACCTTCCTTTGTAAAAGGATGTCCATATCGTGAGCATTAGCTGTGGGTTTTATGTTTTAAGAACTGAAAATTACTATGTTCCTTATTCAGTAAATTAGGTATTTGATGATTTACAAATAAATTTCTAAATCACTTGATTCTACATTTAAAAATTTATTTTAAGTTACTTATGCCATGAATTATGGCTCTTCTGCCTGTTTGTCAGACTATCCTTTAGGGTGAATCTATTCATATCACCTAATAAAGTTATTATTTGAATACATTCTAGACCATAAGTGGTGAGAAAATGAAATAGTCTTCCAAACCTAAAACTATAAATCTCACACTCAAATGTACGTTTCTGTTCATTTTTAAAAATATTAAACATAAAGATAAGACTCCATGCCCAGCAGGAGGACCAATCTCAAGGGCCACATGCTGTGATCACACCAATGAGCAGGGATGAGCTTCTGATGGCCACCCGTCCACTCTCCCCTCAAAGTGCATTCCTGGTCTCCTGGGGCTTTGTTCAAGGGCTCCAGGGGGTCTGTGCTAAGAGCAGAGGTGCCAAGACGGACTGTCTAGTTTGGATTTCCTGCTCCTTCACTCACTAGCTCTGTGAGCTCCCTGGGCCTCCATTTCCTCGTCTGTAAAATGGACACATCTTGCTCACAAGCTTGCTGTGAGGACCCAGGACCTCAATATTGGGGAAGCTCTTTGAGGAAGACCTGGGATATAGAGGCTGTTATGAAAGCATTTGATAGAAGAAGCAGAACATAATCAGGAGGAGGGCTTTCATCCTTGGGGATCTGTTTCTGCTCCCTTCAGAGCCACGGTCAACAGACACAACACTCCACCATCTGGGTTTGGAATGACTCTAGGATTTCCAGAGAGTGATGGTGGGATACGAATTCCCACCTAGGCCAGACACTCCTTTCCAGCCAAGCTGCCACAGGAGGGAGACTTCCCTCCCCAGACACACACCTCCCGAGCTGCGGGGTGAGGGAAGCCTGCTTCTTCCTTCCTTGTTCCTTGTGTTTTCTCCTCCTCCTCACACATGTGCAGGCACCATGTTTTTAAATCAATTGTGAGTCCCTAAGATTGTTTCTCATGGAATAGCAGGCGTGCAAGGGAGGCATGTGTGATGTGCAGATGCCCCATGTGAGTCACGGAAGTCCATATTGGCCTCTGTCACCTGCTGAGAACAGGTAGTAGAATCCAGGGACTCGAGGACTCGAGGGTGGGCTTTGGAGTTACCAAGCCAATCGATTTTGATGGTCCCAGATGAACTCGGATTCCTCCTGAACTCCCTGGAGTATTGCTTGTGATGTGGGCCAGGGGCAGAGGGGCTGAACCGTCAGGACTCCCTTGAGCCCAGCGTGTTGAAGGTGGACACAGGCTTGTCAGACTGGACTTGGTTCTTATGTAAAGAGTGGAGGGAATCTAGAACATTGGTGAGGCTGTCCAATTTGCTGTGGAAAACAACACAACACAAAACAAAAGAAGCAAGCCTGGTTAAGAGATTGGTCACCTGTGTTTGTACCTGATGGAGTTTCCTTAGGGACTCAGTCTGCTCTGTCTGGTCTGTGAGTGATGCAGTGGTGGGTGGGCTGCCCCTTTGTCGTGTCTTGACAGAGATGCTGACCTGGCTGGTGAGGACTCCCCCTCCTCCTCCACATTCTCGACACGAGGGCATTAAATCCTGTTGGGGCTTGCAGTTTGAGTGTTTCCTCTTAAACGTCCCACAGGCTGTTGAGACCCTCACGTGCTGGCTGTGTGTTTATGGTTGAGAAAGGCTGAGGGGGAAACCTTCCCGCTCCAGAGGCCTTCCTTTCTCATCCAGAGTGTTTGGCAGGTTTAGGATTAAGTGGAGATACTGTCTTCACATGGAGACAGTGTTTGTAAGCCCTGTAAAGTAGAAAGCTTTGGTCGGAATCTTAGAATATTCCAGAGAAGAAGTTCACCTCTGTAAGCCCTCCCACCTCACAAGAGACGTGGGCAGTAAGAGTGGGACTGAGGCAGAATTCTGCGTCATCTTTTGTGTCTTAGGGAACTAATTGAAACCATCTTTCCAGAAAAAGAATTCAGGGTAGAAAAGATCAGAAAGAGCCGCTCACAAGAAGCTGGGGGAGGTAGGATTTCCCCCCAAAACCTGGGATGGGAGGCAGAGGTCCAAAGGGGTTGACTCAACACCAGATCAACCAATTCCAACGTTGGGCCGCTTCCACCAGAATCGGATTCTCTGACGAGCTTGAGAAGATGCTTGGACCACGTTTTGTACCAGTGGCTCAGACGGCGTCCTATGACCCAGGGTCCTGACCTCCCAGCAGAGGCCGGAAGGGGAGAGCTGTTTCCTCAGGGAAACAGAAATAGGAGAGGGAAACACAATTCCAAATACATCTCTGAAGCACCCTTCTCTTCTTAGCTCCAAATGAGTTGTCTGTTCACCACTTCTCTTGTAAGAACCTTAATTTGAACTTTGGAATTTCAAATTCAGCACAATATAATGTGTTCAGGTGATACTTAGTGTTCATACATATTTTTGAGTCATTTTTAAAAACATCAGAACTGGCACGTTGCACTGGATACTGTCTTTCAGTGTAACACTTTGGGGAGCAGTTGCTATGGGTTTCAAGGGCCTCGTTAAAGCTCGGGAAAAATGAAGGTAGTTATTTACAAAAAACTTAAACACATAGAGGCAAAAAAGGAGAAACTGCGATCATGTCCAAGGACAGAGATGGTGATAGACCTGGGCTTGGGTTGGGGAGATGAACAGGAATCCGCCCTGTGTGCTTCCTGAACCCCGTGGGTCTCAGGCTTCATGAGACGTGGCTTGAGCTACTGAAAGGCACAAAGCAAGGCAGGTCCCCACAGGGCCACCATCTCCAATGTGGGGAGCTGCCTCTGGAACAGGCATCAAAACTGCCTTGTGAACAGGCAGCGTCGTATTTAAGAACAACTTAAAAAAAATTGAGTTTACAGAATGTCCCAGTTTGGTTACCACATCAGTTAACAGGCTTCGCTCTGAGTGGCTCCTCAAAACAAAATGCATCTTCGTGTAATGGGCTCTGCAAACCCCTGAGGTTACTTATATCACTTAATCTCATCAAATCCAAACCTTTTCATCTGTAAAAATATAACAACAACAAGAACTTAACCACCAAACGGAAACAAACAAAAAAGCGGGAAACAAATGACAATTCTCTAGTATTGGATAAATAAATTGAGATTCCATTGTGCTTTTTACACTGGCATGGGGCAGGCACTCTGTAAATGTTTACTTTCTTTGAATATGCTGCAGACTCTAGGGACGATTCTAAATTACAAATTCTAAAAAGGTTTTGAACAACACCAATGTTAATGGAAAGAGGAGGCTGTGTGTGATCTCAGGGTAAATAATTACTCCAGACCCTCCCCACTTGCCCATAGACATTCTGTTCCACAGCTGCATTTTTCATCTGTTACACACGTGTATGTACCAATGTGCAGTTTCTGAAAGGGCCGCATTAGCCACATGAAATTAGTTAAATGAATTAAAAATGAACTGCATTAAAAAAAAAAGATGCAACTATGAAACTAAATAGTTGATGCAAGCTACTCAAAATTCAAAAGATGGAAACAATGATACCGGCTTTTGCTTTAACTTACATTAATATTATTCCTCTTTGTACCATAAAAGTGAATATTAGCCAATTTTTTGATTGTGAGGATATATAGAGATAGGAGAACACTGACCTATTTACTCATGCACTTATAATGAGTATAAAAATTAAATATACTAAATGTTTAGGATTGAGTGGAGACATACTTTGCATAAAGCTAAGATTTCTTTTAGAAAAAGACAAGTTTTTCTCTGGAATGCCTTTTGAGATGAAAAAATGCAAGGCACGGTATTATGCAATTCCAATAAATGCAAAACATACATAACTTATTTTTCAAATGTAAAAAAGCGATTTGGGGATTGTTTTTATAACTGCTTACCCCTGGGTAAGCTTTATTGATCACACATCCCCATAAGGTTCCGATGTGAGGACCTTAACTTGACACAAAGGCCCTCCGTCCCCAGTGTGTAATTTACTGTCGTCAAAGTGCAGGTCGCCCCCTGAAGCCATGCTGGGCCTTTCTAACCAACCCCCATAGTAGTCCTGCTCCTTGGAGCAATGTTCTCCTGACAGTTCTTCTTTTCTTAGTGATTTTCCAGGTTACAGTCTATTAAGATTTTACTCTTACACTATTTTTAACTTTTTCCGTAAAGATGGGCAATAAACACAAGAAGTAACGGGACCAAAGGCTGTCAGGCAGCCAAGAGTTCAACATAATTTCTGAAAATATGAACGCTCTGGATGGGGATGAATGGTCTTATTTCCATGGGCTTTACCATTGCCTTTCACCTCTAGCGTAATAACAACTCTTAAGATTTTAATATATGGATTGAAAGGCTATCTGCTTCAGATGTTATGAAATATTACCATTGTCTCTGAAATATGTTTTAAATGTTCTAACACGTCACCATGAATTGCGCTGAGGAGGGTTGAGACATACAGGTTCTCTAGTCTCACTTCTCAGAGTTATTACTGCATGTCATGGAAACACTTGAAATTTATGTTTTAAAACCTGTGAAGTCTTCTACTTAGGTATGCTATTAGTTTTTAAAGTTCTGTTTCAGAATAGTCATATATTTGTAACCAGAATTACTGTAAAAGAAATAAATCTGTATCTGAATTAGAGTCATTTCTCAAGGAAGCAGTGAACAGTTCCTTGGAGGAACGACTTTTTTTCATTTTTCTGAGTAGATCTTTGTTTGCAGCTCTGTTGAAGGTGGCCACAGGAGGGATTTTGATGCTCCCCTCCCCAGCCTTCTATTTGGGAATAATTTATTGCTGATGGAAAGAAAATACTGAGCGTCCAGAAACCACAATACAGTCTTATGGGCTGACCGTGTTTCCCACCCCAAACCCATATGTTGAAGTTCTCATCCCCACCACCTCGGAATATGACCATACTTGGAAGTAGGATATTTAAAGGGGTAATTAAGGTAAAAGTGCGGTCGTAAGGGTGGACCCTAATTCAATCTGACGGGTGTCCTTATAAGAAGAGATTAGGACACACTGACAGGGGGACGACCGTGTGAGGACACAGGGAGAGGACGGCCAGCTACACTCCAAGGAGAGGGGCCTCAGAGGGAAACACCCTGCTGACACCTTGCTCTTGAACTCCTAGCCTCTAGAAGGGTGGGAAAATAAACTTCTGTACTTTAAGCCATCCTAGGAAACCAATGCAGTGGGCCACTTGTGGGAGTTCCATTCTCCCTGGAGAAAGATATTAATTTCCAAAACCATGTGGATGCGCTGTTTATATGAGCATGACATCTTATAATATTTAAATCAAGGTGCCAGTGACAATGTTGAAAGTCATTCATCCAGCCCTCCATTTCCTTGCTGGTGCTAGTGGGGGACAGTGCGGGGTCACACTGTCACTTCTGTCTGTGCCTGCTGTCCAGTGGGGTGGGTGGACATCCGAGCATCTCTGTCCAGAGCGACCGTGGCTGTGATCGGAAGAGAATAGCACAGGCTACATCGTTCTTTGGACGATACTTGATAGTGATGCTGATCACCGTACACCACCCTGGGGCACATCTGAGCTGGTCTTCTGTGCTCCAGGCACAATCCCCTTCCATCCTTGCCCTTGTGCTTAGTTGAGCTGCTTCCTTGCCAAAGATGCTTGTGTCAGTTCCTGCAAATTCCCCTCTCAGGAGGAACAGCCCCACCCCTTGCATTTCTGCTCCACATAAATGCTTTCCACACAAGGAGAATTTCTTTAAGAACATCGAGACCTCATGTTTCTTTCCTGCCATCATTTTGGATCGGCAGGAACCAGGAAAAAAAGACCCAAGGTTTATATACTTGCTACTGGGAAATAGAACAGTGTAAAAACAAAGTGAAGCAAATCCCTTTATCTTTCAGTTTAGTGTGGATTTCTGAAGGCATATAAGTCTCAGAGAGCATCCTTGTTATTGTCATCCTTGGGTCTCTTGTGTTAGGTTGTGTGAAGCGAGTCACTTTCCAAACAGCTAACACTCTTGTACACTGGAAATGTGAGGGAATCCTACATTTTTGATTTGTTAACTTTTTTTTGAGAGCAGATGGGCGGTTTACTGTGACCCTATTGGAGGTTACATCAGGTGTGTAACAAGTTGCTTCTAAGGAGGAACATGAAGGTGTTCTAGAAATTATCTGACAAAGCATCTTGTTATCAGAAACATCACTGCTGAAAGAAAGCATCAAGAATCTCTGCATCCTGGAGAAGGAGAGACCACTTAGGATAAGGGGGGCCAGACACACCTCCACAGAGGGAACCAAAGTCCTTGGTCCAGGAAACAGTGCTTTTGCACACTCTCTCTTCTACATTCCCACTCCCCAGCTGGTATTTGGTTCTAGAAATGGGTACTAATTTTCTTGCTGAATATTAAAAATAATGATACATTTTAATCTGATAGAACTATAAACAATGGAGCATTTATCTCTATCAGGGAGAGGAAGAAAAGGTGGGTATTACCCACATGGTATAAGTCACACAGGTAGCAAAAACCCAGTGAATAAAATGATGTGAAACGATCTTACTTTTCTCAAGAAGTTGTTACCCAGGGAAATTTCTTACAGAGTAGTTGTGCTTCCTGTCTCTCTCCTTCCCACGCTCATTGTTCTGGCAAAATTTGTCTCTTTAGAGTATTCAGATTCTACGCACTTAAGATCAAAGCATGATGTCAAATAAAAGCTTGGCTATGCCCCTCTTTTGGTCGGCCCAACATTTTGATTTTCAGTTCAGACACTCTTACCCTCTCCTTATTTGCTTTCTTGGATTTGTCACACTCTGTCATCCAATAGTCATTGGTTCATTAAGTAGTTCAAAGGGCAAAGTGAAGGACGTCGCTTTAATTTGCTATTTTCATGCAATAGACTGGCCATGTTGGCCAACAGCTGTAGGACTGGAGGATGTCGCTGTGAATGTGTGGACGAGGCAATTATTACCTTTGGGCTTGACTTGTGCCTCATCATTTTGGTTGTGCCTGGTGTCATTTTCTCACAACCATCTCTTTACAAACATGGGGTCTGGGGCAGAGAGCCATGAGCTCTGAACGTGAATTATTATCTCTGTTGGTTGTTACGGCTCCCACATCAATCTGGCTTTTTACTCTTTGTGAGTTATCCTGGATTAGAAAAATATTTCCGTGGATGGAAGTTATTAGCCTCAATTGTGGCTGTTTCTCCACCATGATTTTCCGTGATTTGATTTTATTTTTCTAAATGGCTGTTTGTATTATGCATGAAATCATTTTGTTCGCCTCCGGGGTGTGTGTGATACGAGGGCAGCTAACCGCTTTTGTTAGGGTCATCAGTAAAGTGATATATTGTCACGAAAGAATTAGGGATCATTGGGAAAATTGATCATGAATGCTACTTGTGTGCGCTGCAGACTTGGAACAGTGGTGCCCAGCATTCATTATACCATAAAGTTAGGCATCTGTCCCTACTTAAATGTCACATTTTTGGTTGTTTAACACAAAGATTGCCTTGCTGCCAGGCTCTTGAAGATATAACCTGAGAGGCGTCAGCTTTGATGCTCTGAATCTTGAAGGGTTTTGCTTTCCTTTTTTGACTGTCACAACTACTTATGAGGGAGTTGAGTTTGACAGTTATAATAGAATGAGGAAAAATGAGCAGAACACGGAGCGCTTAGGGAGTTCCAGAAGAGAGCCCAAAGTGATACAAGATTTGAACATAAATCCCCTTGAGAGAAGCTTAAATGTATTTGCTTTGAAAAAAAATATATATCTGAGGATGGACTTAATAATTGTGGCTGGGTCTGCATAACCGACTTCAGATGGTTGAGGTTTGGGGGAAACAAAAATGAAATTGCCTCTTTAGTGATGTTTTCAACCACTAAATGTTTGGTAGAAGCTTAAAACCAACCACAGTCTCCACCTATCCTGAGTTTGGTACCTTCCCTGCCACTCTTCCAACTCCTAGCCCTCGCCAGGGAGAGAGTTTGTACAGCTGAGGTTACTCAAACTTGCTTTGCTTTAATTTTTTCTCTTGCAGCTAAAAACACCCAGGGTCACTTTTACTTATATTCTTGGCTGTAGCTTATTGACATCTGTGATTGGTAAATGTTCTTCAGTCCACTTTATCATGGCATGCCTTTATAAATGTCAACAATATCACCCCAAATATGACGATAGATACAGTATGCTGGTCCTAGTGCCTGTGTGTCTGTGTCCCTGAGTAGCCAGCTCCCCACCCAGAAACCCTCAACAGCCTTCTCAAAATTTAGGATCTCAAAATTTCCTTCACAGGAAATCCTGCGAAGGACCCCCAAAACATACAATTTTCACGTTAGCTAAAACATATTTTTTTTTGTACTTGACAGTAACTGTCAGACAAAATTTAACAGTATGTTTGCAACTGGTGACTATGAGGCAGTCTATGAATGCATGAAAAAATTCTTCGTAAGAGGGAGCTGCTGGTCCCAAGTCTATCCTGTAATTATGACCCACTGTCATCTTGGCCTCCAAGTCGTGGAGACCCACGTTCAAAGAGCAGACTGATCCTTGAGATTCATCAAGCCTGTAATATAAGCAACATACTATCCTGGGAACTGGAGGATCCAGGACAAATAAGAATCAGCTCCTATTCTTATCCAACTGGAGTTTCACGGTGGGAAGAAAGAACATGGCAATGAGCACAGTTCAGGGATGCTCAAGCACACTGTGGGCACAGAGGAACTTATGGACGCTTGTAATTTCAAGAAGAAGCTGGGATAGGAAGGATGGGGTTACCAAGACCAAGTGCCAGCATCACTGGATGCCAAAATTGTCCATCTGAAGCCAGTGGGAGCTTCCTCAAATTGGCTCTTGTGTCCTCTGGACCTGATCCTAGTATGGCATCCTCTTCTCCCCAAGAAATACTTCTCAGGCTCATCTTGTCCATGTCTTACCCCAGACCTGGATGCAGCCATTCCTCCAAGGAGCTCTGGTTCCTCTGAGTAGCACAATCAGGATGCCAGATAGACTGATTTCTGTTTCATCATGGAAATGTTTCAGAATTTGGATGTATAAAAGTTGTACCTTGTATCACTTCAAATGTAAGTATACATGTTCCCATAGCCTTGGCATCATTTAAAAGTTCATGGCTCAAAAAACACGAGTTTAGTAAAGGTGTTTAGATCTTTTGGTGGGACATGTTATCCTACCTTGGAATATGTTACGTTTGTATCTGGTGATGGTTGCATTTTAATAAAATTAATACTTCTTGGAATTTCAGCTTGTCAATTTATTCTAAATATTTTACCTTTATTTTAGGCCTACAACACCCTGTATTCCCAGGCAGTCTCCCATCCAAGTACTAACCAGGCCTGACCCTGCCTATCTTCTGCTATCAGAGGAGATAGGGCACGTTTAGGGTGTTATGGCTGTAGATCATCCTAAATATTTAAATTGCCTCTAACTAATAAAGCTTAAAATCAAACAGGCATTTAGGAAATGAATTTCTGTTTCAATAAGGAAAAACGGCACGTTATTTTCCAGATACAATAGGTGCATACATACTAGCAAAGATGTCAGCGGGCAGATTTAGAGATAAGAATCAGGGATGCAGTGCAGTGAGGCAGAGGTGAGTCCCTGTTAGGAATCAGTCAGAAGCTAAGGACTCTTGAGCAAGAGACCTTCCCTTCTGAGTATCGTCTGAAATGGGGCATGACGCCCCCTGCTTGAGAGAAGGCTGTGAGGTTGATAGGATGATGCTCCCGAGGTGACCAGCAGAACTTTTGGCTCACGGGAGTACTGAAAAGAATAAAAATGCATGAACTGTTCTGGCTTCTGTAAATATACATGAAATGTGACAATAAATGAGGAGACCTGGGTTTCACTGCTTGTCCTGCCTCTAAATAGCAATGCGGCTGCTTACCTATCATCAGTCTCTGGGACTCAGTTTCCAAACCGGAAAAGATTTGGGCTTGAACCACGAGATCAGAAATGCCCTTTTGACTGTGTACGTATGTGTGTGCATCTGTGTGTCTCTGTGTGCATGTGCTGTGGCCCCTTGACAATTGTAGTTCTGAAATATTTCTCATCAAAAATGCACCGTGGAACTCGCTGCAGATCTAATCCAGAGGGAATGCAAATCTGAGCTATTGGCTGGTCTGAAGGAAACTTCCAGAGCAAACTGTACCAGTAAAAATTTACAAAGGGTGATACTTCTTAATTTCCCTTCATGTGAAATGTATCCTATATCAATTTCTTTATTCTTTTCCCCTCTTTTGGAAGTTATTTTCTTGGATGCTATAAGAAATACACAAGAGCAACAGTGGATATTGAAATCCCTTTTTTCTTCATAAAGCTGCAGAGCTACTGTCTGCCGTAGAAAGCAAAATCTAGTTTCCCCCTAGAAAAAGTGATCCCTAGGGTGATGTAGATGAAGATCTGGCAGAAGGGTGTCTCAGTCAATCTTTGATATCTCTGCTGTCTATCAGCCCCTTTCTTGTTTCTGCTGGCACTAAACCCCTAAAATGAGATTTTCCCTACATCTTAAAGTCAAAGGTTATTGGGAAAAAAATTCTTGTTTAAGTCCACCATTTTGTCCTCCTAACCAATTAATCTCCACCCCACAAAAAAAAAAAAGAAAAAAAAAAAGAAAAAAAAAACCAAAGTCATATCTTGTGTGCTAAACCCCGGGGAGGGGGTATGCATTTTATATCTCCCATCAACAACTGGTTTCCCTGGGTCTCTGGCACTGGGTGACTCCCCGCAACTTCTGTTGGTGACAATAAGTAATTCGTGGAATCTGAGCTATGCTCCAGGCCACGTCTGTTACCACAGCGTGTCTGGTGTCTGACCCTATTGTCTGTGTCACAGGATGTCTTGGTGGCTTGTGGTCACTTTAAGGTATGGCAACGCCAAGCAGACACCAGGCTGGAGTCCATTAATTTAAGATATGAAGAGCAGAAGGAGAAAAGAATCTTGAGGTCCGTGTCTTTATTTTTTGCTGACTTTCTGAGCATTAATGCAGCACGTTTTCTTTTATTGAATGGTATTCTCTGTCAACGTGGATAGGAGTAATCCTTTCAGTAGAAGAGCATTTTAAAGAGGCAAGTTAAGTTATGTTAAATACTTAGACTCCCCACATTTCTTGTTGTAGAGTTGCCTGCAGTAGTGATGTACCCAGGCTGCATACCAGCTTGTAACCCCTGGGGCCACCTGCATCTGAAATTTCCTCCAGACCACGTTCAACTATAGAGGGGGAGGAAACATTTAAGTTTAACTTAAATTTTAGAATATTTGTATATTTTTAAAAATGTGACCCACAGACATATCCAAGAAATGAGGTGCTAGATTTTAAGATACCTGTGGACAGGGTGCTTCCAGGATAAGTCATCATTCATCCCACAGGTATTTTTGAATCCTCGTGTGGAAGTCCATGTTCTAGACACTGGGAATATGTCAATGAACAAAAGACAGAACTCCCTGACCAATAAACATGATGCATAGTAAATTATACCATCTGTTTGAAGGTGCTGTGGAAACATAGATGGCGAGGCAGGATGGATGGAGGGTGTGTGATGGAGAGTGGGTACCCCAGTGAATAAATGGCCAGTTAGGAGTCACTTAGAAGGTAAAATTTGCACAAAGATTTGAATGAAGTGAGGAAATAAGTCCAGAGACATGTGTGGGCAAAGAAACCCAGGTCAAGAAAAGAGTGATGCAAAGACCATGAGGAGGGAGGGTGCCTGGTGTGTTGAAGACAGCAAGGTGACCTGTGTCGCTGGAGCGGAGCGATGAGGGTAGTGGAGACAGGACATGATGCCAGAGACCACTTGGGGCTTGGGACCCCTGTGAAGGCTTAACATTCACCCTGGGTGGAAGGGGGCCATTTTGGGGGTTTGAGTAGAGAGAGACAGATCTGATGTAAGTTCTCCCACGGGTCAGACTGTGGTGGGCTGCAAAAGTGGTCCAGATGGAGACAATGGTCACGCAGACCAAGGGCAGCAGAGGGAACAGAGAGAAGTGACGATAGTCCAGATGATGTTGAACCTTGAGCCAAGGAGTCTTCCCAATCAATGTGCTATAACATGAGAGGAAGAGAAAAGTCAAGATCAATTCCAAAGGCTTTGGCCTGAGCAACTGAGAGGCGGGGTGGATGCTGACTGAATTGGGACACCTGTGGCTCTTGCGGGTTTGGGTGTGATGTGCAGGATTTCAATTTTGGATGTGCTAAGCTTGAGACATCTGTTAGACATCGGAGCGGGGATGTCTAGTGTGAAGGAGCATGATGGTAGGTAAAGCTGGGATGCAAACATGAGGTTTCTTGGGTCTGGACAAAATTTAAGCCCAGGAGATGGGAAGACATTGCCAAGGAATTGAGTCAAGATACGGAAGTATCTTGCAGTGTCTCCCCCCAGAGCATGGGAGTCTGGCTACTGGTAGCCGAGGGAGGAAGGGCCAGGGATCACTCCATGACCTGGGCTTCTACTCAATGCCACTGCTCTCAGTATGACACCCCCGAGATGCATCCTGTCACACAGGCCTGCAGTGGACCCACCCAGACAACACGCCTCCAGGCTCTGCCAGCATGGGGAGAGTTTAACTTAGCTGCTCCATGGAGAGTGGATTCTGGGAGTCCGGCTGCTTCCCAACTGCACTTTCCATCTTCCCTCTTGTCTTCAGCCACACCCCACCCCATCCCTCTTCCAGAGAAACGACGAGGCCCCCTCCACTGTGGCACCTCTGGGGTCTCTGGCCATCTCCTCTCCTGGTTCCTCACAACCTGGCTCACCCATCACTTACCTAGATTTCAGCTGAGTGGGCCACGTCAGTGCTGCTAATCTGTTTAGTTTTAGTTTCTATATTTTTCAACATTGTCTTATTTCCATTTTCCTTTTTCTTTTATGCTCCCCTTTTCGAAACATCTTTCACCTGTCATGCTGGGGAGATTGTGCACGGGGTCTAGTGCTTCATTGACTACTGCTTTCCTTCAGGATTAGAATAAACAGATGCATATGAGGTCCCATTTTCTTTTTATTATTAGTAAACAATCATCTTAAATCAATTCCAATGGAGACACCTACAGGATGTGCTTGCCAGTAAGCCAGGTCCTCAGGGTTGGACCCAGAGAACAAGAACCGGACAAGAGGACGCAGCCCTCGCAGCCCGTGCGCACATGGAAGACAGCAGGACCGTCTGCAGCAGCTGCAGGAATATCCACTCGCCCCACCATCTTCTCCTCCAGCCTAACTTCAACCTGAAATGTGATGCCTTTGCAATCCTCTCATTCCTAATTGCCTCAGGGATTCCTGATTCCTTCTTGTTTTGAGTTCAAAGATACCTTTGCCATTCCCTTAGCATCTCTCCATGCTCTCATACACCCAACACAGCTGAGGTATTTCCGGGAGCCATTTTGAAACAGCCCATGTGATTCTAAAGGATTCTAACTGATTCAAATATTTTTGTACATTATGCCAACGCTGGGTCCCCTGTTCCTTCTACTTACTGGTAATACTTCTCTTTGGGGGAACGATATGGATTTGGTCTGTTCTGCTCTTCTTTCTTAAAATATGTCACTCTCAGTTCAGAAGTCAAACATCTCTGATCCTGTGAATGAATTCATGATGTATTAGGGCTGCAGTGGGAGACAGGACACTTAACTTTCTTGTACCTGTTTTCTCTCCCCTTCAAAAGGGAGATCATGTTTTCTAGTATTTCAGAATAAAGGACTGTTTGGGAAAATATAGTGGTGCATAATATGAGATGTATTATAGTGACATACAATTATCATGACTGTTCCGAGGCTTCTCACCCTTCTGGTCATCTCCTCTCCGATGTTCCCATTCATCAGCATCCTTTGTGAATGTTATCTCTAAGTACAAAGCAGTCCAGATACTGTCTGACCAATTCCTGTAGGATTCCTTTTCCTTCTTTGTGCTGCTCCATCCCACTTTCCTACTGAGAACCTCCAGGCAGTAAGCCAGCTCTCACTCACCCTGACAGTTGCCTTGCTCTATGCTAGTCACAGAGGATAATCCTACAGGTCATCTGTGAAAGCTATGCTTTATCCCTGCTGTTTCCACAGCTTCCTGTACCCACTCCTTGCCCCCTTTAGAGTCCAGACCAAGTCCACAATCTGGGAAGTGCTTGCAAAGGGTGTGTCCTCATCCCTGCCCTCTACACATACATGGTTGCTTTTCTGCACTGCAGTCTGGTCTTGGTGTTTTTTTCCTTCGAGATCAAAGATTAAGCCTAACCTTCTGTAGTTCTAGGGTTTAGTTCAGAGCAAGTTAAGGACTTGAGAAATGTGATGGTTATTGTATGTGTCATCTTGCACCCTGATATTTAGTCAAACATGACTCTGGGTGAAGGTGATTCTGGATGAGATTAGCCTTTGGAATCTTAGGCTGAGGAAAGCCGACTGTGCTTCCCAATGTGAGTGGGCCCCATCCAATCAGTTGAAGGACTGAATAGAAAAAAAAAAGGCTGAGTAAGTGGAGATTTGCTCTTTCTGTCTCTCTCTGCCTGACTGTCTTTGAGCTGGGACATTGGTCCTCTCCTGCCTTCACACTGGGACTCAGACTGAGACTTACATCATTGGCTCTCCTGGGTGACCAGCTTGCCAACTGCAGAGCTTGGAACTTCTCAGCTTCCTACTGGTTCTGTTTCTCTGGGGAACCTTGACCAAGACAATAGATGCTTCCTGATGCTGGTATGGCTTGCCTTTCTCCCAAGTTACTGAACTCTTAAAAAAAGAAATCTAAGACTTTTCAGAATCAAAATATGATTATATCATACATACTTAAAAACATTCAAGTTTACTACTTTGTAATCAAATAAGAATTTATCGACTGTCCACCTAAATCAGCATAACCACCGATTTTCAAAGATCCTGTCTACAAATAAGGAAAGCAAGAGGGTTACCTTCCCACAAATGTATTTGCAAATGTGGGGCTATTCTGCGTCCCAGGATGGGAGTCCCTACGACATCCAGGTCCTCTGGCTCCTGATACTTTTCAGACCTCAGAAAAGTTAGTGTGTAATTAACAAACAAAACATGAGCACTGGGAGCTCTGGGTGAATGGTGCTCAGTGTTTATGCTGCATGCATACAAGCCAAGTGCCTGTTACGGTGGTTCATGCTCAAGAAAGAGATGGGTTGTGAGATTTAGATCACAGAAAGGCAGGCCCGAAAATTTCAGAGAGCCTTTAAGAGAAATCAGAGACAGGAGAGTCTCACAAGAGAGAACTCGGGGCCAGGTGGACATCAGAGCTGTGGTGGCACCGTGAAGTGCAGGGTCACATGGAGGGAGACGGGCCCTCCAGGCTCAGGCCAGGCTGGGCCTCCACCCAGGCATCCACAGCATCTTTGCAGGAACTCCACGCCAGTTACTTGCTCTGGGACTTTCCCCGCGGTCCTCCTGGCCAATTCCTTGCTGGGGAGCTGGGGATGGCAAAGCTGTTAGGAATGATTGTGCCTCGATTGGTGGGGAAGCAAAGAAGAAACACCAGTGTGCTTCGATGCCATTTTAAAAACAAAACAAGCAAGACATGAAAATGTATTCGAGAAGTTTGTGTGCAGAAGAAAAGAATAAATTATAACTTAGTCTGTGCTGAGCGCTCACAGAAGTCCCTTTCAGAGCTCACTCTGACTCCTAGTTTACTGACTTTTAAAAATGGTCTGTTTATTCAAAACCACATGGTGTATCCAGGACAGATCTTTCCTTTGTCTTAAACCCATATGGAAAGTAAATAGAGAATACCAAGAGACAGCTAAAAGGGAATGAAATTCCCATTGAGCCAACATAAGCACAGTCTGCAGGCGAGACATCACAGCTCAAGGTGCCCTTCCTGGTCCACACGTGTGACCCAAGGGCACTTCCCACCCTCCACTGAGGACCCTGAGAAAGGCTCCCTGTCTGTGCATCCCCGCTGCACAGGTGCAGTCTCCCTGAGCCTCCTCTTCAAAAGATTTGCCTTTGGAAACTATGGACCTTGTCATGGAAATGCTTCCAAACAGAAGAAAAGCCCTGGTGGGATCTGACCATCCCATCACTTACTAAGTCCTCTCTGAGGCTCTGAGAGCACCAGCCCCAGCAGGAGGCCAGGATGTAGCCCCAGATCTCAGCTCCACCCTGCAGGCTCACCTGGACCTCCACTGGGGTCCACGGGAAATGCCACATCCCCTGGGTTGAGTTTGGGCCACACTCATTCAGAGGCTCCAAGGTGCTCCTGGTGAAGTGGGTGCTACTGTGTCAACCTCCTTCTATGACCAGCATGGACAGATGTGGGTATTTAACCACTCAGGGCCAGTGCCTGAAGGAGGGGGTGCCCTCAGAGGAGGAGGGATGTGACATCGCCTGCCCCAGGCTCAGAAGTGTGAGTGTCGCTGCCCTTGTGTTTCAGTGGCATGTGTTGATGGGCGGAGGACATGGTGTCAGAAGATCTGTCGACGCGGTGACACGTGTCAGGAGAGGACTTGGAGCTGCAGAAAGATCTGCCCTAAGAATAGACTCCCGGCATCATCTGTTAAAATACTGAGTTTCTTCTGCCAAAAAGTCTGCATCTTCTTTGAAGCTCTGAATTCCGTTTTCTGAGGGTTTTATGGTTACACTAATTACATGTTACTAAAAACAGAGCCACCTCAGCTGTGTGTAACGGAGCCCCGACAATACACTGCTAATGGGAGGGGCCCTCGGTTAGGGTCAAGACAATTCAACCCGGGACCAATTCAGGATCCCCAAAACGGAAATTCCTGAACAGGCCGTTTGGTGACTAGAGTCTGTCATCTTGTAACTAAGAAGCTGAAGGCCCCTCAGTCTAGGGGGGCAGCTCAGACGCTGAGCTGAGGCTGCCAAAACGATGGCGGGATAGGGTCCTGGCAGCCTGACCCCTGCATCTTCCCCTGTGTGATGAGGACTCAGTGTCCTGACCTCATATTTAGGATTTCACCCTGAATATAACACCTAAGATACAGGAAAGACTGCAGCTGGAGCTGGACACTTCTTCCTTAAAAAAAACAAAGGTCTGCTACAGCATCCTCTAAATTTTAAGTGAAAATATATGGCTCCTCTTTTTAACTTTTGAGCTTGGGAAGAACATGACACCTGCTTATGGGCCTGCCCTGGCTGGTTAAGGCTTGCAGTGGAGTCCACGCCAGGCACTTGGGGGCTGACTTTGACCTGATGGGGCTGCCAGCCCCACAGGTCTCACCATTCTGCACATGCTCTCAGCTCCCCCGCCAGCCCGCTCTGGCCTGTGCTACCCCCCAGCAGATGATGCTGGACCCCAGACACACACACATGTATGTACGTACATGAGGTATGTGTGTATATATACGCACATGCATTTATTAAGAGATTCATATTTGAAGAAACTCTTTAAAAATAAAACACAACGGGCTTCCCTGGTGGCGCACTCGTTGAAAGTCTGCCTGCCGATGCAGAGGACACGGGTTCGTGCCCCGGTCCAGGAAGATCCCACATACCACGGAGCGGCTGGGCCCATGAGCCATGGCCGCTGAGCCTGCGTGTCCGGAGCCTGTGCTCCACAACGGGAGAGGCCACAACAGTGAGAGACCCACCGCAAAAAATAGATAGATAAATAAATAAATAAATAAAATAAAATAAAATGAAATAAAACACAACTGTATTCCCTTCATGTAAATCTCAGACTAGCAGGTGGAAACAGCAGAACTGTGAGCCTTCATCTTGAGGTGAGCTCAGAGTTTCTGTGCTCCTGGCATCTGTGGGACCTTGGGCAAGTTATCCTTTCTCTGTTTTCTCACCTGTAAAAAAGAACAGTGAGTGCTTTGCCCATTTCAAAAGGACTTGAATGAAAAAAGAAAAAGAAATGAATGTGGAGGAAAATGCCTCCTGAGTTAGGAAGTTGTTCCCAAAGGGAAGGAAAAACAAGAGCCACACGGAGCCCCGCTGACCCACCGTGACAGTGTCTTCCACAGGGTTGGCCACTGCCGGAGTCACTGTCACAGAGCAGGACTGTCCTCCCAGCTGTCCTGGAGTGACAAGTAGACTTCACGTCGTGGAGAGGCTTTCCACACTCGAAGTGCCCCTGGTCAATGGTCCATTTCAGGTGCTTCCCCGATACTTAATGAGGTTGACAGATGGCGTTGGGTGGGGCTGACAGTGGGGGGATGTGGTGCTTTGGCCCAAAAGGTGTGCTTGGCCATTTCCTCTTTCCTTTCTTCTTCCAATGGCTGTAAATGCAGTGACCTTGATACCCAGCCACCCTCAGAGCAGAAAGACCACCTCCATCACATGTTTTTAGACCCGGACCTTTGATTTAAAAGGGAATCAGACCTCTGTGTCGGTCAGCCTGGGCTCTGGTTTCCGGTGGGCCGAGGCTTAGGGTTTCAGAACCACAATAAGGGGACCCCCTCCCTTGCCCCTCATTATCCAGATGTCTTTCTGTGGACCACGTGACAAAAGCCATTGTGATGGGAAATTACATGTGAGCTCGTGTTCTAAGACCTATCCTGCTTTATTGCATGGATCGGCATAAGCAGAGCATGTGAATAGATCTGTGTTTAGGACGTTGAGGGAGCTCACCCTGCAGGCCTTCCCTGGGGAAGCTGCTGGAAGCACCATGGGCTTTAATGAGGAGACAGGTGGACTTGCCTGGTCTCAGAAGTGCATCTTAAACAACAGGTTACAACAGTGAATTCCAACCGTGCACAAACCAATTCTGACTTAATAAATGCAAGTATTTCATGGTGATTTGTAACTATTACAAGAACTACCTCCCAGACACTGACACCACGGTACCATCACCGTGTGCTGTAGAATCTGTACTTCAATATCCTTGTAAGGAAATGGAATCAGCATGGCAGCTACGATGTCTTTCAAGACTGTAAAGAAGGCCTTTCAGTGAATGTACAATGCAACTCACTCAAAAAATGAGGAAAATTCATTTGAGGTCATTTACTTGTTTCTCTTTCTGGGGACTGCTTTGTTGAAGGGTCTGGTGGCCTTGGCCTTCTGGTTTGCTGAGTGGGCCTGTTGCCCATTGCCCTACCATCAGCTATCCAAGTGCGTGGTGGGAGAGGCTGGGTCTGGCTGGGGATGACCCCATGTTCTTCTCCTGTCTCCCCTGGACCAGTTACCCCAGGAAGCTTGATCTGCCACCCAAAGGGGACCCAGAGGGAGGGCACCTGGAAGAGGCAGGGCCGCTGACCCCTGCGTCTCTTCCTGGTGGTCTCCCGTTCCCTTCAGTGTGACCCCAGCCTCGCTTGGTCCCCTGGGGTGTATAGATTGTTCCAGTGGCCTCAGCAGGTCCCAGTTTCTCGAATCAGCCTCAAGGTGGCCCCAGTCCCAGCAACACTGGCTGGGCAGCGCCGCCTCCTCAGAGGTGTGAGTTTCCACGCTGTGGGGCTTCCCCCATGTTTGTGGACGCTAATCATTCAGGTTCTCCAGTTCATCCCCAGCCCCTGGGAGTGTGGCTGCCTCCCGCGGAGAGCACAGGCCAGCAGAACGCTCTCTTGGTACCTCCCACTTGCCCCGTGAACATTCTTCATGGCACATCCTCCCTGGGAGTAACTGGTGTGGGTCCGTCTTCCATTTGGGCCCCGGTAGGTCTGGGGCTTCCTCGTCACTGCCTGGCTTTCCAGAAGAGGAGGTGAGGACACTCACCTCTTCTGCATCTGCCCACACACCCCGAGCTCCACAGTCATGTCCTGAGAAGGTAGCAGTAACCTGGGCGGGACCACAGTCCAGCACTGGGATGTGTGTGTGTGAGTGTGTGTGTGAGAGAGAGAATGTGAGTGTGTGAGTGTGAGTGCATGGGTGTGAGTGTGTGTGAGAGTGTGAGTGTGAGTGTGTGTGAGTGTGTGAGAGAGAATGTGAGTGTGTGAGTGTGAGTGCATGGGTGTGAGTGTGTGTGAGTGTGAGTGAGTGAGTGTGTGTGTGAGAGAGAATGTGAGTGTGTGAGTGTGAGTGCATGGGTGTGAGTGTGTGTGAGTGTGAGTCTGTGTGTGAGTGTGAGTGAGTGTGTGAGTGTGTGAGAGAGTGTGAGTGCATGGGTGTGAGTGTGTGTGTGAGAGTGTGAGTCTGTGTGTGAGTGTGAGTGAGTGAGTGTGTGTGTGTGTGTTGGGGGAGCAGTTAAATTCAAATTGCGACAGGGAGACCAGACAAGCCTGGAGCTTGGGAGCATTTAATTATTCATTAATCCTTCAGTACTTAGAGAAAGGATTTCTCCTATAGCTCACCTGGAAAGAATGTTCTTTGGTGTAAAACTCGACTGTAGTCATAAAAAGCTCCCTTGGCTTCACTCTGGCAAATGCCCAGGTCTCGTTTATTTGTCTGAGGAGAGCTTTATACAAATAGAACAAACAGTGTAAAGTTAGCTTCAGTCTGCAATCCCACCCCTAGCCTTTAGTGAACAATAATGGCTCCAGTTGAAAGCAAATATTTTGTACCTTGTGGTACGTTTTCTGCCACCTGCCGGTAGAAGTTGTTCTCCCAGATCCGCAATTCTGTAAAACTCTTACTCTCATTTGCCTCTACCTTTTATGACAATAACATCAACTAGCTCTTTGTGCCCCGTCCTGGGATTACACAAACCCAACACTCAGTTGCATGCCCTGTTAGACAAATATCCTTGAAAGTGCGTTTCATGGACAGGCGGGAGTGGACTGATGCCTTTTGTCTTTCCTGTACCAACGCGCAGAGATAATGTTGCAATGCTATTTTGTGTCTGAGGAGTGTGATCCTGCAATACTGGTCCTAATCCTCCAGATGCATCCTTGCTTTGAATGCCAGCCATGCAGCCTGGAGGCGGTCCATCTCAGGGAGCAGGATAACTCAGAAAGATAGCTAGTTTGAGAATTGCAATGAAGACTCTGTGTTTTATAAACTTTAAATGAACTTCTTAGAATACGTTAAGACTCACTGGAAAGCTTCAAACATAGTAAAGTCTTTGCATCCCTCCACCCCGTTTCCCTTCCATTGCCGTACATTTGACGCAACTGATAAACCAACGTTGCTGGGTTACGCACCAAACTCCATGCTTTACTAGGATATCACTAGTTCTTCTCTATTGTCCTTTTTCTGTCTTGGGATCCCAGTCAGAGGCCACATTCCATTTACTTGTCAAATTTTCTTACCTTCCTCTAGTGTGTCACAGTTTCCTAGACTTTCCTTGTTTTTTGATGACACTGAGAAGTTTGGAGAGTATTGATGAGGTATTTTATAGAATGTCTCCCAACTTGGGCTCATAATATTTACCTGTGGTTAGACAGGGGTATGAACTTGGGGAAGAAAAACCATAGGGGTAAAATGACATTCTCATCATACTCTCTCCAGGGTACATGCTGTTATATGTTTCATCATCAACGATGTTAACTTGATAAGCTGGCAGTAGCTGTGTTTGTCAGGTTTCTATCAAGTATCTTTTTCCCCCATTTTCCTATTGTGCTCTTTGGAAACAAGTCAACAATTGCACCCACACCCCAGGAGAGAGAAGGCGGGTGACATATCATTATGGGCAGAGCATCTACATAAACTATTCCAATATTTCCATAGGAAAGATGCACCCTTTCCCCTCATTTATTTATTTATTTATTCAATACTTTACTTTCATCAGTATGGAGCATGAATGTTTCTTTTATTCTTTGGTTTATAATCCAATATTATGTTATTTATCTTGCTGCTCAGACAGCCCAGCCCTGTTCAGCTTTGCAAGCTCTTTCAGGTTGTCTCCTGTATTCTGTTCATATGTCCCCAGTCCTTTTGTGTGTGTGTGTGTGTGTGTGTGTGTGTTACTTTCTGATGCTACAAGTTGTTCAGGTTCATCATGAATATTTCAAGTCTTAATCCAAGAATCAGCCATTTCTCCAAGGAGCTCCTGTATTCTTTTATTGGAGAAGGTTTTAGAAATCAAGGTCTCGGCACTGGGTGTGCTCATTACTACCGGGGTGCCCTCTTCATTTTTTTTTCTAAAGCAATTCAGCTTCCGCCACAGCCAAGGGGCCTCCTCAGCTACTTATAGGTCAAATGTTTGTGGCCTGACTTTGTTCTGTGTTCACACCACCTGACCTCTGTGTGTCCTCTGGGAGTGGATGATGAATACTGCATGGAGTTGTACTGCATGCAAGTTTGGCTTTCTTACCCTGTGGCATCTTATTTCCTGAACATCTAAAAGTCAAGCTGTGATTTATAGCCAAGCAGCTAAGGTAAAATTTAATTGTTTTAAAGATAACTTTACACAGATGCTGTCTGGAATTCTATTCTATTTGTACAAAATAGAATTTGTACACTATAAGCCAGGTGTATGAAGGAAAGTGGTTAAACTGGGCTGATTATCAAGTGCTTTGAACATGTTCTCCACAGCAGTAAATTTAATGGGAATTGTGGTACCTTAATCAAAGGTTTTATAAAACATATTTCCAAGAATGAATCTGCATTTATTCTTCTATTATTCAGATATGTATTTAGTAGATATTTTACAGACATGGAGTTTTTCATTTGAACTGATTGAACATTGGTTCTATATGCTGAGTAGGATTCTTTGTTAATTGTTGGTAATGAAGCCAGCTTCTGAATTTCTCCTTGCTTTTCCTCTAGTCATTTGTGTTGTTCAAAAGTAAGGATTGGAGAATGACAAGGACATATTCCTTAGCCCTGGAGCCCACTGGACCTCACCAACATGATGGTGATAAAGATAATCATAAAAGTTATAACACATTCTGATGTGAACAACCTCATTCATATGTAGCATGTAAATGAGTAGATCATCACAAATTTTTGCTATTTTTATTATCTGAAGCATGAATGTGCAGCAGACTAAACAGAATCACAGATTCTTTGACACTGTTTCCATCAAGGGGTAGGGTCTCTATATCATCCCATAAATCTGAGCTGGCTTATCGCCCCCTAGACCAGTACCATGTGGCACAGGAGACACGGTGCCAGTTCTAGGCCCAGACTTGAAGGGGGTCAGTAGCTCCTGCCTCAGTCTCTTGAAGCCTCAAGTAGCCATATAAGAGCTCTGCCCTCCTAGAACCTGCCACATTGTAGGAAACCCAAGCTTCGGTGTGGAGGGAACGGCCTTTCTCAACTGGGGTTCCATAAAGCAGTGAAGCCCTAGCACTCTAAGATACCGATGAAATGTAACAAAACCTCTTTTTGCCTATGCATTTAAAGAGAAAGGACTAGCTTTGTATCATTCTCAGGGGATTAAGAAAAAGGCCATTCAAACTATATTCTGCACTTTGTAGTTCAGATGAGGAACTTTAACTGAGAAAGAAAGCTGGAGGCTGAATCTCCACCTGGAGAGAGAGGCCAAGGGGCACCAGGAGGTGGACCCAGGGATGATGCCACCTTGGAGGTGGGTATTCCCATCCAGACAGGCTAGTAAAGCCACGTGGATCAGAGACAAATCTCCCAGCTGAGCCCCTCCTGGATTCACAACATAAAAACTCATGAACAAAGGACAATGGTTGCTTTAACCATTAAGTTGGAGGTAGCGGCTTTCATTTTTTTTTTTTTTTTTTTGTAGAACCATTGTAAAGAACGAAAACACAATATAAGCAAATAAAATCCCATCTTCCAACCAGAAAGCCAAACATCAATTGGTCAAATCATATATATATATGTCATGTATATGTCATATATAATATATATTTATATATATACATGATATATATAGTTTGAAATTATGTGTGTTTGTGTGCAGCCTAAAAATAGCCCTTCTTATAGTTTTTCTTTCTCTAGTGTTTTAACAGAATTTTCTCTATCCTTTGCTTCTTCACTCTGCCCTATGCTCCAACTCTACTTGGCAGTGCCATTAGGAAAAATATCGGTTTATCCCAGAATGGCCTCCCATCTTTGTGATGCATCCACTGCTCTTAGACGGCATTTAGCAGGATGTCCCCTGCCTTCCTGGGAAAAATTGCAGTCTTGAATAAGTTCTCATTCGGGACAGTGAAGACTCACTAAAAAAACCCTGCAAGATAAGAAAACAAACATAGAGAATTCAAAACTATTATTAGCAAAAAGAGTTACAGCCCTTAAATCAAAAGGTAAAGGAAAAATCTGAAGTCCTTTTGCCCATTTTTTCTGTTCAGTGCAAATAGTCACACCTAACTCAGTACTTTTATTTTAAAACTGTTTGATCCTCCTTGGCAGTTCTGTGCTGGTTTCCCATCTGGCGACCCAGCCTCTGCCATCGAAGTCACAGTGGGTGCGAACTGAAGGTCACAGGATAGTGACGCGGCAACCACCCGATGCATGAACCATCACAGGTGTGGACCAGAGACAGGAGGGCTGCTCTCTTCTTGGGCTGGTCCCCCAAGACAATGAGAGTTTCCATAGAAATCAAAAGAAAATAACAGACAGGCCAGGTGTCCCAGGTAACAGGGGAGAACATTGTTGTCCAGGCCTTTCAAAATAAGTTGTTCAATCACCCTATTTCTTTCCACTTAAAAGCAAAACAACTATCAACTAAATTTCTTTTTCATTCACATTATTGAAGAAATTATGTATTAAAGTCCTTTATGACTTCTAGTCTAAAATTATATATATATATATATATATATATATATATATATATATATATATATATATATATATATATATATATATATATATGATATATGATATATATTATTTTCCTGGGAATACAAATTGATATACCAAGAGTCTCTGGTTTGATTTTCTACTACAAGTCTCTATTGTTTTTGTGACCTAAACAAGACCACAAAATTCCATCCCTAATAACAGGGCTACTCTCCTAGGTCTGCTTGGAAGATAAATAAACATATGGAAAGCACTCAGAACAGCACCCTCTCAATATCAGCCTTTATTTTTGCTTTATCACTTAACTCACGTGCCCACTGTCTTAACCTGCGCAGATGGCTATAACAAGAATACCAGAGACTGGGTGGCTTAAACAACAAATGTTTATTTCCCACAGTTCTGGAAGCTGGAAGTCTGAGGCCAAGGTGCTGGCAGATTCACTGTCTACTGAGGGCCTTTTCCTGGTTCATAGACTTCAGTCTTCTTGCTGTGTCCTCATGTGGTGGAAGGGGCAAGGGAGATCCCTGGTCTCTTTTATAAGGACACTAATCCCATTACAGTGGCTCCACCCTCATGACCTCATCACCCCCCAAAGGCCCCACTTCCTGGTACCATGATATTGGGGGTTAGGTTTCAACATATACATTTTGGGGGGGTCACAAACATTCAGTCCATGGTACCAACAAATTACTTTCTTGTCCCGCATGTCATAACGTTGAGCATGAAAGCTCTTGGGGAGTCTGCACCTATTAGCACTACAGAATCATCCAGAGGGAAGGCTTGCAGGGACCTAATTTCCTCTTCCATGAACTGAGCACAACGTTTCAAGAGTAATTGTAGCAGTATTTACTTGGATTATATATCTGAGAGCTGAAGTAGTCCACTGATGTTAAAATGGTATGAAATAAAAATATTTGTTCAAAAGTGATTTTTCTCGGTGTTGTATGATAGAACAAGTGATGAAAGTGAAGATCTGCTGAGACCACCCCCCAATGGTAGCCCCTTCCTCGTCGGAGATACTGGAGTCTGTCCCCTGTGCATGTCACACAGGCCATGACGTTTCGTGAATGGGGATGAGACCCACATCCACCTAAGCTCTCCTTATAGCAAATGCACCCTCGGCTGGAGAAGCAGCTGGTCTGGAACCGCAGAGGCTGGGCTTCGGACTGAACTTTAACGCCTTGGTCAGTGTCTCTTCTTGACCTAAACATGCTGGAAGGGCCCTTGCTTAGCGCCCGTCTGTCTGTGGGCACGAGGACCGGGGGTGGGAGGACTTCTCAGCAAGGAGGGGCTTCCCAGCTCAGGAAACCCACAGGAGCCGGAGGTGGGTTGCTCACTCATGCCTGGATTCTCTCCTTCCCTGAAAACCTCACTGGCCAGAGGGATTGTCAGGCTCCAGCCCTGAACCAGTGTGGACACCCTTCCCTCATTGACCTCATTCGGTCCTCTACCTTCTCACGGCATCATACCCTGGTCCCGAACCCCTGCGGATGCGAGCTGTTGTGGGTCCACCCTCCATTCTCTCAAGGCTCTTCCAAGGTGTCCGCTCTGTGTTCAGGGTGTCCAGGGTCAAGCTCTGTGTCTCCTCCTGGGGTGACATCACATCCTTGCCCCGAAGTTCCTTATCCTGAGCTCCTGGTGCCTGTGTCGCTAGGGCTGCTGAGTTAGAAAGAGCCCTTCATTGTAGGCTGGCGTCCTTTCTCATTTGGGGCTTAACCTGCAGCCCCAGGGTTCCTGCTGAGAATGGTGGGCCCACCTCACTCGAAATGGGAGCTTCAAGAGGCCGGCTGTGCGTGCCCGAGACTCTGCATCCTGATTCCTAGTAGCCATGGTTCACCTTGACTTAGAGCTCTGCTCGGTATCTTGAAGCAGTGGAAAGACAGTGTGTCTTTCTCGTGACCGTGGGTTACCTGGGGAAGGGTCAGGACCATGGGATCAACCTCGGAAGCAGAATCAGTCAGACTTGGTGGGAAGTCTCTGCTCCCTGGCTCAGGCTCCAGATTTATCTGTTCTTTATAATAGCCAGAGGTCGAAAGTTGCTTTTGCTTGCCAAAGAACCCGTCATGTATACATTTATCCAATCAGTGTTCATTAAACATTAAGTAGGGGTTTGTCACAGGTTAGGACCTGGGGCTACAAAGATGAACAGGCCCACCTCCTCCCTCCCTGAGAGTAGGGACCGAGTCTCCGCCCCCCTCAAACCCCAAGCCCGGAGCCGTGTTCACACCTGGCAGCAGGTGCGTACTAAATGTTGGACGACTTCAGCAGCTCAGTTTTCCAAGAACTGGGATGTGTATGCTGGTTTCACTCCTACAATCTCTGGGAAGAGTGTCCCGATAAACATGCTGCAAAATCCACAGGTCTGGGGTGCAGGGAAATATCCGGAATGAAGGAAAGGGCTGATTCTGGGACAATTTCAGTAGCCACAGACATGGGCACACAGGTTAGTAAGAGGATTTACAGGCTGTTAATCACATAACCAGTTGTAGGGACTGGGCTTTGTGGAAGGGGTTCTCACTTGGAGACTACCATCCACACAAGTCTCAGCAGTCGGACCGTGAACTCACATGCATATTTTTTTTTTTTTTTTTTTACCTGGGATCAAGTTGCAGCCACTGGACCACCAGTCTTAACACCAGCCTTCAGGGGTATTAAAGGAAAGAGAAGCAGAAGAACAAGTTGCTAATTTTGAATCTTTTTTTCTACAAACACTTCTTATTTACCTTTCTATTGAATGCCTTGTAAATAATTCAGCAGGCTCCACCATATGTTATGCAAAGGTTAACCAAAATTACTGTTTTCAGCAGAATATGACTGGAGTGTAGTAATAGGGCAATATTTGTAATCTCAGCTTGTTTTTTCTTTGATGTTCTATGGCAATGTTTAGGGCACAGAGTTCTAGCACTAGTTCATTCACACATCGAAACAGTATTGATTAACCCTCTGCTCTGTGTCAGGCCCTGGACAAGATCTGGTGGCTATAAGGTCCTCTTAACAACAGGCATTCATCAGCTTAAGGTTGCCAACTCAGGTGGCTGCAGTGGCCAGGAGCCATCTGATGGCCAATGGGGGAGAGAGGGGCTGTGACCACATGGCTACATCTAAACAGGCTGGCACCACCCACCTGCTGACCTCTTGTCTGCAGACAGCAGACCCATCAGGGCCAGATTGTATGGTTTGTTGCAAGAAGGTGGGCATTTAGGTTGTAATATATGCAATATCTCATCTAAACAATCTTGGAAACTAATTGAAATGTGTTTGAAAGGAGCTACTCTGTAGGTCAAAGCAAACTTGGAAGGAAATCTGGGGTCAGTTGTCACTTAGAAAATTCATCAAAGTTGCTGAAGAAGGAGGAAGAGGTGGGGGAAGTGGGCCCCCCCAGGACAACATCGAGCATCCATGATGTGCCAGGTCCAACCCCAGGCCTCAAGAAGACAAGTCCTGGCCCCCCGATGCTCCAGGAACTAGAGGGGCAAGTTCCAGGTAATGTACTGACTGACCTCTGTTGAGTGTGTGCTGAGCAGGCCCCGAGCTCCCTGAGGTGAGCAGGACAGGTGGACCCTGCCTTTAGGAGCAGAAAATCCTGCTGGCCACTTAGGTCACAGTCGTGTGAGCACCGCCTCCTCCTGTGGAAACGCAGCCATCAGGTATGTGTTTGCTCACTGCTGATTTCGGGGAAGCCCTGCTTGGTGACCAGCTCTCTTTGTGGTCATCCCCCTTAGGTGGTCACCAGGTAGTCTAGATCCCCAGAGAGTGTGTGACTTTTGTGTGAGGGGGTCTGTAGCACTCAAGACCCAGAAAAGCTTCTTATGTCGAGAGAAGCACCTTTCTCTTGATTGACATGAGTAGGTGCTTGTACTGAACACACAGATGAGCCAGAGTGCTGAGCACTGTTGGGTGCCTCACAGCCCCACCACACACATGCATGCACATGCATGCACTCACAGCCACACACGCTCATACATATGCATACATGCACGCACATATACACACATGTGCACACATCTATACACACATGCACACACACATGATGCACACATTCACAAGCACACAATACATATGTACACACATGCACTCATGCACAGACATACACACATATGTCTATACACACATGCACACTCATGCACAATGCATGCATTCACATGCACTCACACACACACACTCTGCACATAATCAATGGTACTTAATCCCCATGCACAGGCGCTGAGATCTTGGGAAGACGCTTCAATAGTCAGACATGGAAAACTGCAAGCTAATCTTTTGCCTGCATCAGGAGTGTCCAAGGGTTTGGAGATGGGCCACCATATGGAACCACCTGCTGCCACCTTGGCTGTGCGTGTACGGTCTCTTAGTAAAGGGAGATGGCAGTTTCTGAAAAGCAAACTAATTGTGTCTAATCAGATTAATTAAAGTATCAGCATAATGGGCTCAGGGGGGTGTTCAGGTCCACCCTGCCAGAACTGCCCTGCTCTCCGTGTGGGGATAGCAGTAGAAACACCATGTTTGCAGAGGCACACAGAAGGCTCCCCAGCTCCATCTATATGCTGCGCTCTGGCTGAGCTAGAGCAGGTCACTCAGCCCCTCCGTTTTCCCATCTTTGTGACGTGGCCCACGCAGGGTCCCCGCCTCAATCTGCCCTTTGCTGTCCCCAGGACCAGAGGAGGCATCTCCAGGGTCTGATCTACAGAGTTGGGGATAATTTGTTTTCTTATTCAGACTACTGGACTGGCTGCCCAAGATGCATACGAAATCTATGTGAGGCTGATTATGAGAGCATTTAAGATCTCTTTTGGTGCCGGCATTTTATCCCCCGCTTTCAAATTTGTAACCCTTTCTACTTCCTAATATCCCATGTGTCTGGCAGTGCATCCTAACCTCTGACACCAGGAAGTCAGTCAATAAACCCAGCGCTCTTTGATCTGCAGGATTATGGGATTGCTTTTTATGCAAAGAGAAACATCAGGATAAGCAAATACAGAAGGGAAAACCCCTCCGGAGCAGGGGGGTTTGAAGACTAAGTAGAAACAATTCCAGAGCATTTGCAATGCAAACCCTACCGGACATCTGAGCCTTATTTATCAGCGGTAAGAAATAAGACCAGGCCCCAGACCAGAGGGGACATTTCTGCGTCATAATTCAGGATACATACAAATTTCTTCTCGTGATTTATAGTAAACATACTGTGTCGTGGTTGTCTAGCCTTGAAGACACAGGAAGCATATATGCTTGCAGCCTTCTGAAGCAATAGTGCCCGTGAAAACTCAGAAATTGGGGATGATATTATTCCCCCAACACAGACCCTCACAACTCACCTAAGGGATAAAAGTGTCATCTTATGGGCTGGGCTTTTCTATCTGTGCAGTGGAAATGAAGAGTCCTTACCACTGGAGCACCAGGGAATTCCCACACGTCGTGCTTCTAAACATTATAGGCTCTGTCCAGTGGTTGGTTACACATTTCACTTCCTGTAGGGGGAGCTTTCATTCTCAGAGCAAGAGGTGTCCAAGGTGGATGGACTAATAACGTGCACTTGAGATGGATGACTTTCTCTCCGTGTGGTTTCCATTGTCTGCTGGAAAAAAAACCCTTTTAGTCACTGTTTGAATTGATGGGAGAACTCAGAAAATGGAAAATACCCATCCAGGATTTCTGCTGATCTGTGGGTGGCCTCTACTTTGACACTGCAGGCATGTCTATTTCCTGAACAGTTTTCTCCAGAAGCCCCCGCCCCCTGCATGGAAGCAGGTGTTCTGCAAATAAATTGGACTCCGTTTGCGTTTATATTTCCCTAATGAGAGAAGGCGCGTGCGTTCATGGGTGTATATCATTTTGCCACATTACCATATTTTATTACCATGTGTTCCATTTACCTTTCTCCCATACACGTGAAGAGCAGCCTTGTGCTTCTCTGTCTCCAGGGAAATCTGTGGATGGGCAATTGGTTTCCGAAAGCCCAAACTCATCCTGGCGATTATGCAGTAGCCCCAGAAGGAACACTGAGGGAAGAGGGACCCAGCTGCCTGGAGCAGCTGGAGGGAGCTCAGGCCTGGCTCATCAGGCACCTTGCACCGCCCACCTCTCTCAAAGTCATGGAGAGAGGAGGGACCTGCCCTGCTCTGCACCGGAGAAGCTGTGGGACACAGAGCTGGAGGCAGGCTCCTGAAACCTCCACACAATCCCCACGTCCCAGGAGTGGTTACCAAGAGAGTGGCTGGGCCCCGAGGAGCTGCTGGGTGCGGGGTTCAGGGGTGACCTGAAGGCTGATGACTGAAAGCTGGATGGAGCCTTCTCCTCCCATACCCCCTCCCCACCCACTCGCTGGAGTCTGAGCCCTGCAACCGAAGGAGGGGTGAAAACTCCGCAAGAGGCCGACTTCAGGTTTAAGACGTTGCGTGTCCTCAGAGGGGACACAGGGAAAAAAAAATAACTGTGTGAAGGAGTCACGGAATGAGCCAGTGAGTTGGGTTGAATGGGTGGAGCTGGGGCCACTTGCAGGCTGGGTACCCAGGAGGCGCCTCCAGAGCAGCCTCGTGCGTGCGGAGTCAACATCCAGGGGAGATGCGAGCCTAGGTAATGAGTGATACCACCACCCAGTACGAGCACCAGGAAGGAGTGCACAGGCCAAGGAGAGGAGGGGAAGCCTTGTGGGAATGGCTCTAAAGGTCAGAAAGCAAGGCCCATAGACCAGGGCTGAGGACACTCAGAGCTCGTGGGACAGTCAGCATTGTAATGGCAGCCATTACTAAGTTATTTCCAAGTCACTTTTTCAAGGAAGAAGATAATTGTTTAAAAAAATAGGCGTCAGGGCTTCCCTGGTGGCGCAGTGGTTGAGATCCGCCTGCCGATGCAGGGGACATGGGTTCGTGTCCCGGTCTGGGAAGATCCCACATGCCGCGGAGCGGCTGGCCCGTGAGCCATGGCCGCTGAGCCTGCGCATCCGGGGCCTGTGCTCCACGACGGGAGAGGCCACAACAGTGAGAGGCCCGCACACCGCCAAAAATAAAAATAATAAAAAAAGTAAAAAAAAATAGGCGTCATGATCTAGATATTCCATTGAGTAACTGGATCAGAAATAATATTTCTGAAATAAGTTTCAAGTTACTCTAATTTCTGAAAAATTATAATCATTTGGAAAATATTTTTGACAGATAAAACATCAAACGTCATTATATATTTTCAATGATTTCATAGTAATTGCCAAGATCTATACTTTAGGAGAACGTAATGTTTGTCTTCATTAATATCCATCTACTAAATATATATAAAACTGTTTAATTTAAAAATTATGCATCTTTTCATGAGAATTGTATTAACTTTGCATTTTATTTTTAGTATCACTGATATACAAGTTACATAATAGTTTATGTAACATATGTAAATTAATATTAATTTATTTTAAATATGTTTGCCTTGCTAATGCAGCTTTATTACAAGAAACTTTGAAACATGACATGCGTGGTTCATAATTACTTGCTTAGTTATATTGAATTGATATAAATTAAGCGAATATTCCAACAAATCTTAAAAGGAGCTCATTTTTAAGGAAAAAATAAAAGAAGGAGCACCACTATTTGAAGCATATCATTCGAAAGAATCCACTGTAAGCCCTTATGCAAGTTGCTAAACAATATTCTCAAGGAAACATATGTCATTTCTGGTGATATATTTAAATACATATTCAGAAAACACCTTTGTTCGAATATAAAAATGTTGAAATAATATCACGAACTAAGGGCGTGCCCCATGATCTTATTTTTTAGCCAGTTTTACGTGAAATATGTCTTCCCCTCTCCTTGTCAAATCATTCAATGCTACAACAGATGCTCTCAGAGCAGCAAGTCCTCCTTGTTTGGAAGCAGTTAATTTCGAAGACACTGCGAACACCTCAAACCTTCAGAAGCAAAGGGTGGGGAGAGAGATTCCTACCGGCCATTCTAGGTGTCACTTTCAGAGGCAGGAGTTCTCTAAAGATCCTCCCGACTCTTTGAAAAAGATACTGTAAGGTGAGTTGCAGTCACTAAGGGCAACCCCCTGAGGACCAAGCTGCGGTTCAGCCCGGGAGCCCTGAGCACCAGCCCTAAGTTTTTCCCAGGACCATACTCAGAGCCCTGACTTTGTGAGAACAAAACGGCGCAGGGCTAGGAATTTGCTAATGTTCTCTGAATCTTACTGTCTCCAATTTGTAAAATGAGGAGATTCTAACAATGGCAGGTTTCAGTTTAAAACTCCTGGGGCTGATGCCTTCAGGTCCATCTCTGTTTGAAGACAGGGAGGAACTAGCTGATAAATTGTGTGGGGAGACTGATGAACCATAAAAGAGCAAAAACGGTAAAAATCGTGCATCCACTTTCCTGAATACAGCAGCAGAACTTACGGATGTATTAGTATTCAGTTTCAAAACTTTAACCCGAAACCGCGGGGCTGGGTAGATCCATTGTAAATAATAATGTGGAAAAATCAACCGCAAAGGGAGAGGCTGAGGTTTAACATCATAAAATGTAAATTTTTTCTTTGTCAGAAATACGGTAAAAATTAAAAGGCACATGTCAAGTTAGAAAATATTACAAATGAAGTTTAAAAATTTTAATGTATAAAAACTCATAAAGTCCATAAGAAAGCTAATTGAAAAATTAGAAAAGGCTGTGAATATTCAGTTTAAAAAAGAAGTGTACGAAGAGTCAGGAAACTATTTAGTTGTACCAGTAGACCAAAAAGACCCCAAAGTTACTCACATAATTAACAGTAATCTACCATGGATTGCCTATCACATGGGGGAAAATTTACATTTTTAAATATTCAAGATAGAAAGAAAGTGAATTCTTAAGCACGGATACTTGATGAGGGAAACTGAGAAAAAATTAATTGGAAGATGGTGGTGGTATTAATGAAAAGAAACTATTCTTGCACTTGACTTCCTAAGTGCTACTTCTAGTGAGTTTTCCTAAATAAATCATCAAAGTTACATATAAACCTCTGGTTTGTACCACAATCACATTGAGAACAGTGAAACAATTGAAAATTGTCTTTGCATTTAATGATAAAGATTCCCATTTTGGGACAATTGCACTGGCTGCTCTGTCTGCCAGAAATGTTCTTCCCTCAACTATGGGCAGGGCTTTCCCCCATACCTCATCTCGGTCTGTGCTCAGACATCACCTACTTGGAGATCAGATATCCTTGCCCACCTGCTTGAAGTGGCCTTCTGCTTCCCCCAATCGCACCGTCCCCACCTGAGGCCCATGCACTTTGCAATCAGCCTCATGCACTAAAAGGTGAGCTCCACCAAAACTGGCCTTGGTCACACTTGCTCTTCACTCTTGTCCCCTGCTTAGAACAGCACGTGGTGGGTGCTGGATAAATGTTGATCTGAGTCCACACTGTTGTAGTGCATTCTCCCAGCATACTGAGACATAGCCAAGGTAAATATCATTACACTGAATTTATGAAAAAAATGAAGGTTCAGAGGTTTACCAGGCAAAGTCAACATCATACACTATGACCTGGCAGAATCCAAAAGCAGACCCTGTCACGTGATTCCAAGTCAAGGAAAGAAAGAGCATGTGAGCTTCTTTATAGCGCTTCCATTATAACAGTGGGGTTTGGGGAAAGACAGGGATTGAAGGCTTTGAAGAGGAAGCACCATGATGGGGGAATTTTGGGAGGATTAATCTGGTAGGAATATGAAAGATGAATAAGAGTGGATAAAGAATAGATCAAAATAAAGGTAATTTTTCTTAATCTGTCAATTCTATGAGGTGCCTCAATCTGTCAAGTTATTTATTGACTTACTTCAGTTTTATCTAGACATCATAGAATTTGTCGATTAGCCAAATATATGAATACTTTCAAATATGTGAACAGGTGAGAGGTGGTTGAAAAAAATTAGTTATATGTGTAAGTAAATTTTAGATATTGCCAATAGCAGTAGGTGAATTATGATTTTATCTTTCTCTTCTCACCACATAACTCTTATTAAGTGGTTGCCAACTGGTTAATTTCTTGAATAGAAACAGAATATTTATATAAATATATTTATATATAAAATAGATATGTTTTTTTCAGACTTCTTTTGTTTTAGGATAAATTGATTTATCTTTAGTAAAAGTAAAGTTAGGTTGGTAAGGTGGGGTGGTATATTAGCAAAATTTATCATATGTTTTCAGTTATGAGCATGGCCAAGCTGGAACTGGGGTACGGGTGGGCCAGTAGGGAAATGCTTCATCATGGTTTGAAAATTACTGGAAAAGTACACAGACGTGTTTGGTTCTTTTCATTACTTTTTCCTTTACTATCTCTTTGATCTTCATATTTATTTATCCATGTTTATTTATCTCCCAATTTTCCTTTCTGCCTTCCATTGAACCTTGAGAAGAAGAATCTGACTGTGAAACAGCACTTACACTACACCAGTCAGATATGAAACAACAAGTTTAACCAAATTACTTTCTTTCTTTTTTTTTTTTTTGCTTCAAACTCAACCTCTGTCTACAACTTTGCACATCAAGGTGCACTTTATTACTAGCCAGGTGATGTGGTTTAGATCAGAGGGCAGATCTGGGGTCAGGGAGTCACAAAATCTAGTGTTGGCATTTAGTTTTGTCACTCGGGTGGGTTAATTAAATTGCCAAAGCCTAAATGTTCTCATCTGTAAAATGGGGCCAGAGTGTTATTCATCGCTCAGTTGCTATAAAGAAAAAATAGATGATATATATGAAACGTTTAGCCGCTGCCTGGACATAGCTCACAGTTGACAAACTCCTCAATAGGCTGTCATGGGCCTTTCAAGAGAAAAGATATCGGAACATCTCAATGACCCTTAAAGTAGACGGCCGACTTTGGCACACAAACCTGCGAGGGGAGGACACCAGGGACCTGGAGGGTTGTATAGAAAAACCCACGGTCCAATTCAAATGTCTTCTTTGCAAACCAGAGTCCTGCATTGTACCCCGTTGTCCAGATGGAAGATGTTCAGGTTTTCCTTGTACCTACGGGAGATGGGCACTTGGTGTAAAGTACAGGCAAAAAGGACTCTCATCTTGTTTGGGTATCAAGATAGTAATTCTTTGAAGATTTAGGAACTTTATTCAGAATTCTGTGACTTTCTATTTTATCAAAGATACTAATCTATTGACTATTTACTCAATTTACTCATGTGAGGGTATAAGGATCAGGGCCCAGCATGGGGAGGGGCTTACACAACCTTGATCCCAGCACTGTGTGGGCCCCTCTTGCCCATCAAGGGGGTTGGATTCCAAAAATAACTTCTGTGTTTCCTAGTGTTCTCAGCCTCTGGGTCTCACAAACTTTTTTTCAGAATTCCAAATCAGAGCAGTGAGGGCTATTTCCATATGTGTATGGGAACTGGTTAAGATAGGAGTTTGATTTCTCGTGGGAAAGAATAATAAGCAGATAAGGTGATAACACCCTAGTCTCATGTGTGTGTAGAATTGATGAATCGGTTGATGGAAAAACGTCCACATCCCACAGGAAGGGCTTCCTTGCAGCAGGCCTTGATATTGCACCCAAGTTAATGAAACATTCACTCACATATTCAGTTATTTGTGTTACAAAGTATGAAACTGGTAGATTTGAATGTCTCAACATATCATAGTAACGAGAACAACAACAAACATGTAGGTAGACACAAACTTACAAGGGGAAGACAGCAGGGACCAGAAGCCCGCATCCTCCCAAGTGACATCCTGAAAAGTCCCATCCTGGACCCTGTTTTCTCAGCTAAAGGACATACATTTCCAAGTCATCAGCCTCTTTTCTACAGTGATTAAAGTCTTAGAAATAAATTTGCCTGTTGCAATTAACTGTATTTAGCTATTACTAGTGTGTTTGAAAAGGAATTGTGAGATTGTTTGGATGTTTTAAAGGGATTGGTGAGTTATTTCTTTTTTCATGAGAAAGAAAAGCCCGCGAGTATCAGACCCCTTCCACTGGGTTGGAACAGCCCAGCCTCTCACAGTTCTCTCAGTACCATTAGGAGGCCATGCAGACCATGTGGAATCTTGATTCTCGGTTACCAGGGCCCTGTTACAAGGTGGGTTCCAGGACCACCATGAACAATGGCTCGAGGTCACAGCACATCCCCAGGAGTCCGGCACGTGCTCAGAGCTGCATACGAAGAGCACACATATCCCTGGATGGACCAAAAATGACATGGATATGCGGAGATCCACAACAATCAGACAATGCCAGCTCCCTTTCCCCTTTTCCCTTCTACCCCAGCTTAATGTGTGGGTGAAGTGCTACCTCTGTCTCCTCTTTGCTGGAGGCCCTCCTTCCCTCTGGCCTTCAGGAGAAGGTGGGAGGCATCAGGGCTGGTGTGTGTGCTTGAGGCATATTCAGTAGACACTGCGTTTATGACATGCTCCCCCATTGAAATTCTGGTTCCATTTTTGGTCTAGGAAACTGGTCTTTGTACAGAGAGGTAGTGGAGGCTCAAAAGTGGAGCATCTTGCTTGAGCTTGGACAACACCTGGCAGGTCTGAGGCACAGCACGTGGCACGGGCTGGAGCAGGACACTACCCCTTCCCCTCAGGGGTCAATGAGGTCAATGTTAGTTCTGTGCCCCATGGTCATCCCTGTCCTTCATGATCTATCCCCAAAGACTTCCCCAAATTAACCGGATTAGAAATGCCTTTGGAGGTGTCTGTATACATTGTCTTCTTATAACTTAGTTGCTCAAAGCCTACCTAAATCACATTCCCCTAAAACAAGACTAATACTGGAAGTTTGTTTCTTTACAGCATCAATTTCCAAAATCATAAGACATTTTAATATCCATTTTCAAATCTATGCAGTGGTTGTCTCTAACAGGATGATACTCATCCTAACTTTATAGTACTTAGTTCTTTAGGAAAAGGGAAGGGGAAAAAATCCTCAACACTCTTCAAACAAAAACCAGCATATGGAATTTTGATTTACAGTAAGTTAAAAAAAATAGTTCTTAGTTGAAAAAAGCAATTTGTCATACTCTCATATCCTGATTGGGGGAAAAAAATCCCTATGTATGAACATTATGTTTTTAATCAACTTTTTGCTACCAGAGCTATTGTGTAAAGCAACACAGCGGCAGTGAACTTCACCCAGGAAGTCTCATTTGCAGACAGGACATCCCAAACAGGTGTCCCATAGCAGGAAGGCCGGCCCCATGCTCTCGGTGGCCCCCATCATGGAGCGTGTCCCCTGTAGGGATGCGCTGGGATTCTCTGTGCTGGCCTCTCCCCTCTTGGTGCTCATCAGCCCATCCTCCCTCCAGCATCCCTGGCTGGGATGCAGGCAGTGTGCTGCAATTCACATCATCGCTGGAATGTTCTTTTGCATGTTCTCTAGACCCCAGTGCACTACAATTTAGATCAGATGATTCCCATGGAAATTACTGCCCAAGCAAGCTTCCCTCCTCAGAGTTGGGAAGGGGGCCCTGCAGGACATGCCTTTTTAGGGCCCATCACTTTGCACCACCACTGACAGTGACCTAGGTCACTGCTTCTGTACCGTTGGGATGAGAAAACACCTTCAAGCATAATAAATTTGTCCCTTTTTTCCCACCCTTTTAGTTCTAAGGATAAAGCAATAGTATGAAACAGTAAAGATTTCCTTTTATTTGTAAAGATAAAAACTTCCCAGTAAAACATGATCTGCCTACATACACAAACAAGAATATGAAACAGAAAATGTAAGACAGAGCCTTGTTCTTAAAGAATTTAAAATCCGGTAGAAATGCCACTGCAATGTAGTGAATTGTGGTAAAAACTGCACAACTTGCTTTGAAGCTGGAGGAATTCTGTTGCTCCCTTTGTGTTACGTAAGTGGCTGTGCTTCTCTGAGTCCCGGATTCCAGGTCCTGCCTGTGACGCGTCGAACTGACTTATGGGCAAATCCTGGCACAAGCCAGGTGCTCCCCATGCGGAAGGGTGTCGAGTTATTACCCTACTGTTGATTGACCTCTTCATAAAGGAGGGTAACGTAAACACCTGGCTGCCATCTGGGTTTTAGGTTAGCTACTCGTCTCTCTCTAATCGCAGTCTTTTCCCAAATGTTGAACAGGCAGGTATAGGAGAAGATCAAGAAGAACAATTGGAAGACAAAAGGATGACAGGTGTGTCCATTGTGGGGGAGGAGGCATGAGGGTGAGGAGGAAGGAGTGGGGGGCCCTCAGGAGGAGACAAGAAGCGGATGGAGGCGGCATTGGCAGTGAAGACTGGAAACGGCTCCCCCACTCAGGTTTGGGGGCCCAGCAGCCAGCTCTGCACCTGAGTCAGGTGTCTTGTCTGCAGCCCCTGGAAGAATCCGGAGGTGATTCTATCCCAAAGGTGATGCCCTCGGTACCCCAGACTTGAGTGCTGCTTGGGGCTAATTGTCCCAAAGAGTAAGCCTTGGAGGCTGTCTTCAGACACACTTGATCGTGGTATGTGATCCTTTTAATGTGTGCTGTTGGATCCTGTTTGCTAGCATTTTGTTGAGGATGTTTGCGTCTATGTTCGTCAGTGATGTTGGCCTGTACTTTTCTTTTTCTGTGATGCCTTTGTCTGGTTTAGATATCAGGGAGCTTGCGACCTCATAGAATGAGTTCAGAAGTGTCTCTTCCTCTGCAATTTTTTTGCAAATAGTTTCAGAGGATAGCTGTTAACTTTTCTCTAAATGTTTGGTAGAATTCACCTGTGAAGTTATCTGGTCCTGGACTTTCGTTTGTTGGGAACTTTAAAATTACTTGTTCAATCTCAGTATTGGTAATGGGTCTGTTCATATTTTCTATTTCTTCCAGATTCAGTCTTGGGAGATTGTACCTTTCTAAGAATTTGTTCATTTCTTCTAGGTTTTCCATTTTATTGGCGTGTAGTTGCCTAGAGTAGTCTCTTATTATCCTTTTTATTGCTGTGGAGTTGGTTGTAACTCCTCCTTTTCATTTCTGATTGAATCAGTTTGGACCCTCTCCCTTTTTTATTGATGAGTCTGGCTAAAGGTTTGTCAATTTTGTTTATCTTTTTTAAAGAACCAGCTTTTAGTTTCATTGATCTTTTCTATGTCTCTATTTCATTTTTTTCTGTTCTGACCTTTATGATTTCTTTCCTTCCACTAACTTTAGGCTTTGTTTGACCCATGTGAAATCCTTCCTGGCAAAGGTCGGGACAGCATGCCTAGTGGCTGGCTTTCTAGAGAAGAGAGTGTGTATCCTGTTCTCTCACACAGCTAATATTCCCCATTGGAAAGAGAAGATGGGAGGAGAGGAAGATGCACCAAATCCACCCATCCAGCCACTTGAGGGTCTCATTTTGCTTTTCCGGAGTAAAAAATTTAGTCCTCCTCACTGAAGATTTAAAATGAATGAACAGATTATTAAAGTGATAGATAAATAATACAAAATGCCTGCATATTGCTATCTTTCTTCAGGAAATTGGTCGTATGTGTGATTTTTATCTCAGCAGCTGCTGTTTCACATGTAGAAACTCACTCTTGACAATAGACGCCCCGACACTGGCAAGAAAAGGAGGGTTTCCCTCCAGACAAAGGTTTTAAAGACTGAAATATCTCCTTCATAGACCCATAACTTTGGTTATGGGTCTCATCATTAGATAAATATGCAATGTGAATTTTTGTTTTGAAAATAAAGTCTTTTTTCTTTCAATTGAGCTATAATTTGTACATTACTAGGCACTTTTTGTTTATGACCAAAAATAGGGGGTGTATAGTTGACACCTTACATCACAAAATGTCTCTTTTGAGGGGACTTGTTAAATCACTCATTCCCTTCGGGTACAGGTAAGATAGACAGGACTGTGGCTGTGCTGAGCTTAGTGAGTGGCCCTGCATTTGTAAAACCCCACTCCAAACCTTGGCTACAAAACAACCACTGGAAACGATAATTAAAATAATTATACAAGCAATAAGAAAGCATAATTAGAGAAAAAAAATAAAGAAATTTTTCAGGAAATATTAGCAGCCAACCCTCTGGAATTACCCCAGCCCTCCTAATTGCATCTTAATGTGCTCAAGCATCGTGTAATTGTTCAAAGATGAAAGTCTCGCATAGTTTAAATTCTATCATGGGGTGATATTTTTCTTTATTTAAGCGAAGTAAATGTGGCAATTATCACAACATAAAAAAGATGCTTAGTTTTAGTCCGAGGAAGGAGTGCTGCCACATGATTTCAACAAGTTTCTCTCACACATCTCTCTACACACTGCAATCTCCCCCACCCCCCATTTACCTAAATAAGACAACATATCCGATATATTTTTAATTCTTTTTTTAGCATGGTAAGGTAAATTATTATTTTAAAAAATTATCGGAGTATAGTTGATTTACAATGTTGTGTTAGTTTCAGGTGTACAGCAAAGTGAATCAGTTATACCTATACATATATCCACTCTTTTTTAGATTATTTCCCCATATAGGCCATTAAGATTATTGGCTAGAGTTCCCTGTGTATGCAGTATATCTTTATTAGTTATCTATTTTATATATAGTAGTGTATATATGTCAGTCCCAATCTGCCTGATATATTTTAAAGCACTTTTCATAAATCGAGAGGAAAGCTTGTTTCTTTTACTTTCAAATAAGCTTCACAGAGTACAACATCATTTCTTTATCTTTCCTGTGATTCTGTCACTTTTACTGAATGTGGCCGGGGTGCCTCCGTCAGGGCTTTGGAGGCAGCACAGGACCAGCGGAGGGGCAGTCACTGGGGAGGACGGGATGGCCCGTGGCTGGGTTGGCCTTGGGAACAGGTTGGCAGCAAACCGTCTCTGCCACCACTGCCTCTGAAGGATCGTCACAGCCTGAGACATGGAGCCCACAGCCCAGCCCTGAAATCAGAGTCTGAGGCAGAAGAGCTCCTGGTGGAAACCCACATCTTGATGATGAATGATGTCTGGTGTGCCCTCCATGGGAAGGCAGGCCTCCAGGCTGGCAGTCCTGGGTCCTCTGTCACCCTGGGAAAAGCTAAACACTCCCCATTGTGTTTAGAAATGCTAGAGCGGAGTCTATTTATAAAGGACTAAACACAAAAGCACTTAAGCCTTCACTTCTCTGACGGAGCCTGAGCGCCTGGTGCCTGCCCCAAATCTCAGGAAGTCGCAGTACTGGCCTCTGCTGAGCGCTGCCTGCCGTCCCTGACCTGAAGGGGTGATTATAGGGTCACAGTGGGACAAATGCCAGCCCTGGGCTGCAGCACCCACAGGCCACCTCGCTAAGCATCACACCCCGAGACGATGCAGAGGCTCGTGTCTCCCAGGTCCCAGATGAGGGCAAAGGTAGTTGGAAAAGCTAAGGGCTTCTTGGGGTTCTCCTTGCTACCAGGTAGGGGCTCCTGGGCCTGGGGACCCCTCACAGTAGCTCCGAGGAGGGGAATGGCCGTTTCCTCCTACAAGACCCTATATCAGTTGGGACAGGACCAAGGGCAACAGCCAAGCCCTTTGTCCCTGGATTTGGAGGTAGAATCAAGATCTGTCAGTAACATGGGGTATGCAGTCAGGGAAGCATTGAAAGGGCAAAAATGAGGGAAAAGTCATTAGTCCTTAAAACCAAGGGAGTTATGAGTTCTTTTGGTTCTGTATCACTGAATGAACACATATTGTAACTTGCTCTAACTTACTCAAAAGCTTGAAATCTCTCACCTATCTCAACACTCTCCTTCACAATTTCATTTCACAAAACCCATCAGTTAATTCATGTATTGATATATGCATATTTTAATTTTGAAGATGCATAATTTTGAGGAAGTTTTTTTTTTCTAACTATAAATGGTTCTTTTCCCTGAAGTGCTATGGTATCCATCATTTAGAGATGTCAACAAAAATTATGTAAGGTAGGCACATAATGTTTTTGTTTGTTTGAATCGTAGAAATGGCCCATGGGGGGAGTTACCTGGGAAATCCAGACATGACTTGGCTGTGGCCTGTCTGTGCCTTGTCCCATTCGGGTCCCTGGACAGGATGGGTCTGTCCTAGTGACCCTGTTCTGGAGTCTGGCCCATGAGCAGCCTGAAGGTTCTGCAGATGCTGACAGGGATCAGCCCCTTAGTCCTGGGGAAATTGCACTGAGACCTGAGACTGTGTGTTTCCCGGGGCTGTTTTTCTCTCCCTCGTGTTTCTTCCCATAGCGTGGGCCTGTCCTAGGGAACGTCAGAAAATAATCACTTTGTTCATTGTGTTGTATCTGAACTTCTGGTGTTGGTGAGGGTCTTTACTACATGTGGGCAGCTCTGTCAAGCCATCCAGGCTTCCGGGCAGCAAAAGACCTTGGAGAAGGATGAGGAAGAAGTCCCAGAATTCAATACTCAGGGAGGAAAAGAGCTTTGAAGCCCTAGAGCAAAGCCTCTTTGGTTCTGATAAGATGCAGTTCAGAGGCCAAGGGGCTCCCATAAGTCCCCTGGTTACATGGCTGCTGACCTGTTTGGGAAGAGTGGACATGGGTCTAGGGAAGGTACTTGGGCAGGAACCACGTCTCTGGGGGAGGTGATGATGGTCTGGGTTTCGGGCAGGTACCCACTGTGCTCTGGTCCCCCAAGACCTCAGCTCTGAGGAGGAAGCAGGTGTGAAATATCTCAGGGGAACCAGGGAGATGGTAGCTGGGGAGGAGTGGGGACTGAGAGAGAGAGAGAG
Source organism: Mesoplodon bidens (assembly GCF_964165515.1). Lineage (NCBI taxonomy): Eukaryota > Metazoa > Chordata > Mammalia > Artiodactyla > Ziphiidae > Mesoplodon > Mesoplodon bidens. Next base: position 3,343,546 of record NC_138160.1, read on the forward strand.
AGATGTGACGTGACCTTACTTGTGAGAAATTGATTTGAAATGTAATTCTTGCAAGAAATGCCATATCGGATCTTCCAAGATTACCTTGAAAGACAAGTAATATTATAGAGAATAAAGTAGTTTAATCCCCACCACCTTAAAATATTTCCTATATTCAAAACAGTGTGTATGTGAGTCCTGAATTAAGCCTAGATTTAGAAACATTTTGTTTAAGAGTGAGGGGTACAACATACATTTGTAAATCCTAAGGGTTAACGAGGCTTTTGTCACAGCCCATGACTTAAACCCCCCTCTTTGCTAGTACATATATTCCTGTTTAAGTGTGACCTAAAAAAAAAAAAAATCAGTCACTTCTTTTGCTTATTTGAAGCAGGTGACCACCCCCCAACTTCCTAGGGCGGTGATTTTGGTTCTTGGTGGTCGCTGGGCTGCCTGGACCCCGGCTCCCCCGGCGGGCCATTCCTCCTGCCTTTCTGTCCCCACAGAACCCTTGGTGGTCCCTCTCGGTGGCAGTGCCATATAATTCCCCCAAATGAATGCTGTGCGGGCAAAGTTTTCTCAGACTCCTCATCCATTATGGGATGATTTTTCTCCGTCAGAGCCCTCCGTAAGTCAAACAAAGCCCGCACGCAGCTCAGGGCACTGCTGTACTGAGTGCATCGTCGTTTATTTTTCTGGTGAAAAAAATAAACTATTACTTTGACTAATAACTGCAGTGGAATGCGGCCTGGGATCACCGTTCTGCACACAGTGCCAAAAGAAAGGGACACCACGGTCCTCGTCACCTACGGTCCCTGGATCTGAGGTCGCGCTAGCAGGGTTTCAGGCCTGGTCTGTGTCATGAGTGAAAGGGGTCTAAATACTCAAAGTGGGAGAAAGCATTTTGATTCCTTTGGGTCTAGAAACACACAAACAACTGCAAAGATTTGTTATTAAAATACTTCACTCTAAAAAAATTGTTGATATTTGTGTGTAACCTTTAGATAACATTTAATATTTTAAACTGGTGAAAAAATGCACACAGATCATATGGCACAGAGGTGAACAGTGCACTGACATGAGAAGGGTACCTACAAAATGGAGCTTGCTCTGAAGGATGCTTTTCTGATGAAGAAGAGAAAATTTAACTAGCCCCTCCACTGAAGGTCTTCTTTCTTGCCCAAAATATTCGGGCAGCACATATTCCTCTTCTGAAAAGCTTCACTGGCCATGTTTTCTACATAGTTTTCATTTTCATTTTTGTTTCCTAAAAGTGGGATATAATGTGAGGAATCTTAGAGGTGTGTCCTGGGTTTTGAGTTGGGCTTCTCTCTGTAAAGCAGGATGTTGAACTGGCCACTCTGTGTGTTCTTCTCTAGCCACATAACACTGGTTTTCTCTAATTCTCATTATTTACCCACAAACATCACATTTTGCAAGTTCACAGTGTATGCATTGAACAATCAACCCCTTTCTGTATTTTGAAATCTATATACCTTGCTATATCCATCTTCCATTTAATATCTTCCTTTAAAGGTCTTACGAATTATAAAAATCTAGCCATTAACACACTTAATGTTGTTCATAATAATTTCACAATCCTTCAATGTAATTCTATTTTGTTTATGTTTCTATATGTCTTTATGGAGTCTTTGTGTAAAGTTTTTGTAGCAGTACTGATTTTTAAAGTGACTTGTGATATTTGAATGAATTACATGAGCTCTCGGGATGGGACTCATAGAATGTTCTCCAAAGCATCTATTGCTCCCCTACAGACCCTAGAATGAAAGGGTCCCCACCCAGACTGGCCTGGAAAATACTGGTCACTTGTCCTGATCACTCCTGACCTTTTCTCTCCCCTTTTGATTGTTTTCTTTTCTGAAAATGAACAAACCAGGGGTTTATTATATATCATTACATCATAATCATTCCTTTTATTTCTGATGTTTCAATAATTCTCCCCAGCCCTCCATATTTGCTGGTGCAGCAAACACTTAATATTACTTGTCCCATGACACACACTTGCACAAGGGCGTTCAGGGAATCCTTAGAATCAGGCGGTTGTGTCTGCGTGTTGTGTGAACTCGCTGCAGGGGGAGGGAGCAGGTGGCTGGCCCATGGTCAGGGCAGGTGGCTGTGGGTACCCAACCACATGTGCTGTCTGCTCCGGGGCCTGTGATCCTGGAGGTTGTCAGGCCAGGAGCACACACCCTGGGTCCCAGCATCCCGGGATGGGTCCCAACACCCACCGATGTAGGTTCTTTGTAGTCTTTCTGCCTTGGTGTGTTTGGGTTGGGGGAGAATGGGTCACCAGATACGTTTTGGGTCCCTGGGCTCCTGAGACTCCATGAGTGGTTTCTGTTTTCCTTGACCAGAGTCAAGGCCATCATCTTTCCTGGCTATTGTTCATTGTTTCTGTTGCTCCTGCTGAGGGCCAGATCCAGCAACAGGGGAGTGAGGGGATGATTTCTGCCCTGTGTTTTGTTGTCCTTGCGAGGAGCGCAGAGTGATGCTGATACGTAGGCTCCCCACGTTCCCTGGAAACATGGCAGTAAGCAGCCAATCCCCTAAAATACAACCTGTGAGAAGAAACGCAGGTGGGAAAATTCATTTCCAGTAGCTTGTAACCATGGCAGAGATGATCATCTGAAAAATAAACAGGATTTGATTGCATTGTCATCCAAGTGTGTGCCCAAGTCCTATGTCTTTGTATCTGTAGAAACAGGCAAAATTAGGACCACCATGTTCTTAGGACATGCACATAACTTCTCTCTTAGAATTCACAGACACCTAAATTCTAAAATCACAACCCTCTCACATGTCTCTGAAAGGGACAGACACTTAGCAAACAAAATATGTATTTTTCTATGGGCGTATATATAGACGGAAGTGTTGGGGTGCCTTATTTGGCTGCTGTGCTTGGAGCCTTGACCATGTGTGGTGAAAGCAGAGTGGAGCACTGTCTGTATAAGTTGGAACCTGCAGCCTAGGTTCTAGGATGAAAGACAAAAGAGCTGTGCTGAAAAGGTACAAGATAAAATTTTGTGCAGGATTAGGGATCACTGAGGCAGAGAGGGATGGAGAGAGGAGGAGAGGCTGGATGAAGTCACGTTGCCTTCCCATCACTCCCTGGAAACAGTGCCCCGGCGGGGTTGGTGGCAGGGTCCCAGGGCTTTGCTCATTTCTGGTCACTTCTGCTTTTGTGTGCCTTTACAGGTGGTCCCTGTACTGCTGTAAATGGACAGTTTTCAAGCCTATAGAAAGTAAAGAAAATTCATGACTCTCATACTATAAAACACAAGAAAACATGTTTTAACTTTTGAGAAATAATTTGAACTACAAGCCTTTCTTTTCTTTTCTTTCTTTTTTTTTTTTTTTTTTAAAGCTGGCCAATTAATGCTCTCTCCAAATCAGGCCTGTAGAATAGCAATCTTCCCACCCTAAGCATGAGGGCTGCAATGGGAAACATGAGTGTCTCAATCCTACTGGCACAGAAATGGGGAGATGGGCGTGTGGACAAACGTCCTGGGATGCAAGCCCGGACACTTGCAGGATCCTAACTCTCTGTCTGCAGTCCACACATCCCCAAAGGCCTCGGTCAGGCCCCTTCAGGAACTCGGTGCTCAGGCGTTTGGCAAATGTCCTTACAGAACTACAGCCAGTACTTGTTGAATGGAAGTCAAGTCTTCAGGCACCAGCAGCCCCTGAGGCGTTAGGAGGCCAGGATCAGGCATAGGGCCACTGCTCGCGGTGGTGCCTTGGGGTAAACAAAAATGAAATCAGCCTGTGTGAAGACTGGTGGCAGGTCTTTTAAAGACTGCCCATCACAAGTAGTTTCACTTAAAAACCGACCCTGGAAATCTCCCTTCAACTAGCAATCCGTATGTGGGAGCCATCCTGTTACACAATAGGGTTATGCCCACTCGATGGGTGACAGCCCTGGGATGATGGGACAGGTGAGTTCACGACAGAGCACCCCCGCACCACATTAAGCCATTTAAAAAGACATGGGGTTAAAGGAACATGTGCCCAAGGGACTTTGGTGACCAGTTTTCATGCAGCTGCAAGACCATAGGGCATGCAAGGCAGAGCCCCTCAATCCAAAGGCATTCAAGGCTTCCCCAGTGTTTAAAAATCCTTTTCTGAAACTGTTTCACTTTGCAACTGGTTCTTTTGCTAACAAAAATATCCACGTGTTTCCTTTTCATCACAATATTGATACTTTAGTTCTTTGTGCTGCTTGTTTCTTTCCAGGTTGTGGGTTGGATCAAAACCACTTTAACTAGAAACAAAATGGTTAATTGATTGCAAGCCTGTGTTATATAAACACTTGCTACTAGTAGTAGAAAAACTGAGTGAAAATCAGTGGTGTTGGTGGTCACAGGGAGTGCTTTATCTCCCAAAACTATACAATAGATCCGGCTTTCCCAGATGTAAATGAGTCACACAGAGAGATGGTCTACCTACAACCATCTGGCTAGTGCTGGGTCTGGGCTGATGCCTCATTGTCATAAAGTAGAGAAAAAGGGGGACCAAAGTCCAGGTGGCAAATGCCCAGAGAGCAGACCATCATCAAAATCTGACAAACACATGTAAAGTAAAGTGTGATGAAGAGGAAACGTATGATGAGATAATAGCTTCACTCTGTGACCTTGGGGGTCTGGAGGGATCTTTCTGAAGAAGTGACCATTGGATGCACAGTGAGAGCGCTTGCTCAGAAGGGTGGGGATTTCAATACAAAATATGCTGAAAGTCTTCAAAACATCCTCTGTAATGATATGAAACAGTATTGTCACAGTTGAGACTTTTAACTTTTTTTACATGATTAATGAATGAATGCACAATATGGAGAGACTAGGACATTCAGGTGTGTGGTAGAAACACAAGATTAAAATACAATAATCCTTGAAAAGCTGCATTCTGACCTTTTAGTCTATACAAGCACTGCCTCCAGCTATATTTCAGAAAAATCATGTCATGTTTCAGGGTATCCCGAGTGTTTACACTCTGGTGCTTTCATGTTTTTGATGCATGCTCACTAACTCTCAATTTTGCTAGCTTCTTAACATGAACAAAGATGTTTACTTGTTCTAGAGAAACGTTCCCCTACAACACGACACTCTCTAAGTCTCCTGATATCGCAAAATCCTATTTTGCTCCCAGATCAAGCTGATAGAGGAAAAAAAATGAGCAGAACTAAAATAATCCTTGCCCAATTTTACTCAGACCCCATCCTTACCAGCACAAATTTAATATATAGCAAAGAGAGAAAAATTAGCAAAATTAAGACCTGTTCTCCTTGATGGTCACATCTCCTATTGTAGAAACAGATTCTTGGATTTGATTTCTTTTTTCTTTCATGCAGACTATTCTCCAGAAAGACTTTTCTTGGCATGATGAGTTGATTTGCAACTGGTACCTGTTTCATAAATGAAACATCATTTATGTGTTGCATCAGAGAACAGGCAAGTCAACCTCTAAGAACCAGAAAAAGCACAAGACTCTCTAGCCCACTCTTCCCCAGAGGAATGCTCTGGGGAGTGCCAGATCCTTTGGGGTTTCACAGGCTACTTGTGGCCAGGTGAGCAGGTTGAAGAAAGAAAGTCATTATTTTGTGGTGGGATTTCCACAGCCCCTAACCTTCTCCTACTTAGCACTTCCCAGACCCCTCTCTTCAGGGCATCTCCCAGTATCCTGCTCCCTGGATGCTTGTGAGGAGATGGTCCCAGCCAACTGGGGAGCTGGGACCCCTAGGGGTGAGTGCCACTCCTATGCTGAAAGCTAATCCTAGAATTCAGTCTCCCTGATCATCACAAAACCCTCTTTTATTCACATTGAGACACTGAACTTTGTTCTTCTTTCAAGTGGCTCCAAACTGGTGAAATATATGGTCAGTTTAGCCCAAGATCTTGAGGAGCTGATTTTTTTATCAATTACCCAAATTTCCCTACTCCACATACCCTGTGACCTTCTGCACTCATAAAGCAAAGTTCTGATTGTTTCATATAAGGAATCGGAGGGAACTGATTCAAATGTTTCCTTAATATCACTTGAAACTAGAAGAGTTTTAAAAATCCCAAGCCTAGCTGGGCATGTTCATCCCTCTTATGTTTTGATTGAGTGAATTCATGTCATTGGGTTTTGTAAGCTCTGTTGTTTCACACTTGCTACAATTCAAGCTCTTCTGGAGTGGGGCCCTCTGATTGAGGACCCCTCCCTGCACTGCCCCTGAAGCCCCAGCTTGACTCGTGGATGCCTGAGCCGTGGCAGGGTCTCCAGGTGCCTCACAGCTTCACGTACCCAGTCACCTCATGGTCCCCACAGAGGCCCGTGGAAGGACCCCCTTTCTTCTCCATGTCAAATGTTGTTACCAGATGCTGTGGGCTGAATGTTTGTGTGTACCCCCAAATTCACAGGGTGAAGCCCTAACCCCCAGTGTGATGGTATATTTGTAAGGGAGACCTTTGGAAGGTGGTTAGGTTTAGATGAGGTTATGAGGGTGGGGCCACCAGGATGGATTCGTGCCCTTAAAAGAAGAGACAGAGAGACCAGAGCCCTGTCTCTCTGCCATGTGAGGACACACAGAGAAGATGTTACTCTCTCCCAGAGAGAGGGCTTTCCCCAGGAACCAAGTCAGTAGACACCTTGACCTTGGACTTCCAGCCTCCTGAAATGTGAGAAGTAAATGTCTGCTGTTTAAGCCCTCAGTCTGTAGTATTTGTTTAGCAGCCTGAGCAGACTGAGCACCAGGACAGGGGCCACTCCACCCTCCCCACTGTGTCTGTTTCCTCTGGCTGCCTGGCCCTGATCACTCCAGGTCACAAGGCTCACTTGAAAGTGACACCACCAGGGAGGGAGGGTCGGTGTGCTCTGACCCCGTAGGCTGACCGGCTGGCTCTGAAGGCCATTCTCTCCCACCTGGAGGGCTACCCTTTCTTCCAGGTGACCCCTCCAGGCCCCATCCAACGAGAGTCCTGGCGGGTCTATGGTGGTAAGTGCTGATTAGTGGGGACAGTCAGGAGGTCTCAGCTTTATGTCTTAGAAAGACACAGAGCAGAATTGGGGACCAAGTGCTTAGAAGACCAGTGATGATAAAGTCGGGCCAGCATGCAGGCTGTTGGTTTACCCCAGTGGGGAGAAGCCTGTAGGTCCAGGTGGACCAAAGTGCCCATAAGTCCCAGAGACCAGAGTGGGGGTAGAACCTGGGTGATCAGCTAAGTCGATCCATCCTCATGGCTCAGAGGTTGTGATGGCTTTACCTCCTGGGAGGAGAGGCAAGTGAGTAGGAACAGGAGGTGGAGATGAATCTGGGGGTCAGCCAGAAATAGAGGCAAGTGCTTGGAAAGAGACTCACATGCTTGACAAGATTAATTTCTTATAGATGTTAATGGACTTTGTATATACCCTGAGGACTCATTTCCCATCTACACAGAGTGTCTGCACCGATGGACCTTCACACATGTGGGAACCTTTCTGTAACTCTGAGACAGTTGACTTCAGAATACATTGGAACTGATCTGTGATCCTGAGGTGAAGCACAGGGATGGGTTGGAAGCCTCGTGTCCCTGCTGCCATGTTACATATCGATCTTAAAAAGGTGTTGCTTTCACTTTGGTATCCCTGGAGGGGGTCTTTGTGTGGCTAATGAGATGACCTTGGAGCTGGATGACCTTGGCCCTTGACTCTCACCCGTCCCCACATAGCCGGGGCCTGACTGGCAGCTCATTAAAATGCCGTCCACCCTCCACTTCACATTTTTGGTCTTTGTGGGAAATTCTCATTCACTTAAAATGACACACTTCTTCTGGCCCTACCGAAATCAACGTTTTTGACAAAGACAACAATTTCTATGAGAACACATGTTGTCTAGTGGAGATCCACATCTGTGCAGACTGTGAGCATTTTCACAGCACCCCTGCTTGGACCTGTTGTTCTGGAAACAGAAAGAATAAGTGTGTTTGTTGGGCTATCCAGCAGTTGAAAAGGTTTGATTTGTTTAATTTTTTTAATTGCTTACATGTAGTACTGTCTGTGTATTTAAGACATTATCAGCTTAAAAGTGTGACCTTTTGGGCCTCCCTGGTGGCGCAGTGGTTGAGAGTCCGCCTGCCGATGCAGGGGATACGGGTTCGTGCCCCGGTCTGGGAGGATCCCATATGCCGCGGAGCGGCTGGGCCCGTGAGCCATGGCCGCTGGGCCTGCGCATCCGGAGCCTGTGCTCCGCAACGGGAGAGGCCACAACAGTGAGAGGCCCGCATACCGCAAAAAGAAAAAAAAAAAAAAAAAGTGTGACCTTTCTCTTGAAATGGCTGGAATTAACAACAGCAATGCACGATCCTTGGACATAAATCACTCAAAGGGAGACCCATGCAGAGGTTTTCTGAATCTTGAAATGTGAGGCACAGCCAATAACCCAGTTTACACTGCGGCCCAGTACATACAGAACTGAAACTCAGTATGATTTCTATTCTGATTTGTTCTAATAAAAATCTGCCAATCTAAGAAATGTGTTTCATAACCCTTTTAACAAGTGACAATTCACAACTTGAAAAACCCAGGATCTTTGCACAAATGTTTAGAAAAGTTAAAGTTAAAGGAGAGGAACTTTTCAGAAATGAAACTCTTCAGATGGAAGTCTGGCTGGAAGGCCCCCCTGAACTAGTTTGTAGATTTGATGAAATCTGGTCTCCAGGGTTAATTTTATTTTTATTGAGATACTCTTCACATACCATAGAATTCACCACTTTAAAGTGTACAATCCAGTGGATTTTAGTATATTCATGAAGTTGTGCAACTCTCATAACTAATTCCAAAGCACACCCACCAGCCCCAAAGAAACCACCCATTTCATCTTACAGCTAAAGTGTTTAGGGTGCCTGAGGTCGGTTATGTGGCCACAGTATTTCCTAAGAAGTTTTGAGAATTTTATGTAAGACCTGAAATAACTAAATGCAAATAAGAAAATTTGTACTGTGACTCGGCCATAATAGAGAATGAAATAATGCCATTTGCAGCAACATGGATGGACCTAGAGATGATCATACTAAGAGAAGTAAGTCAGGCAGAGAAAGACCAATAACATATAATATCACTTATATGTGGAATCTAAAAAAATGATACAAATGAACTTATTTACAAAACAGAAACACACCCACAGACCTAGAACACAATAGTATGGTTAGCAAAGGGGAAAAGGGGAGGGATGAATTAGGAGTTTGGGATTAACAGATACATACTACTATATATAAAATAGATAAACAACAAGGACCTACTGTACAGCACAGGGAAATATACTCAATATCTTATAATAACCTATAATGGAAAAGAATCTGAAAAATAATACATATATATATATATATATATATATATATATATATATATATATATATCTGAACCACTTTGCTGTATACCTGAAACTAACACAACATTGTAAATCAACTATACTCCAACTAAAAAAATTAGAAAGGAAAATTTATACTGTAAGCTGTCTTGAAAATAGATGGAAAGCTCACAGAGGCTTATGGTGTAAACAGTTAACATCCTTAAAGAAAGCCATTGTTTCCTTTCTGATGTCTACAATTACGCAAATGGCCAGCTAGCATTTGGTGGCATTAAAGATGCTGCTGGCAATGTCTCTTGGAGGCCACTGGATTAAAATGTCGCCAGAAATATTGTCTTGGCAAATACTAAGTGTGTAAGAAATGTCATCAAAGCTAGGAAAGCAAGACCTCAGCTGACCAATAACAGTTATGGATTACCCACTTGTGTAGCCAGGAGACTGCCTTCTTTGCCTTCTTCCCCTGAGCTACTGAGAGAATTAATTTAATTCAAGTTTTGTCTCATCATTTCCAGTCAGACCACCCTCTGGGCATCAATCCCAGGCCGGCTCTATCAACGGCAACAAAACTCTCTGACAGTTTGAAGCTTGCATCTAAAAACATACAGCAAGGGAAGCTTTCAAAAAGAGCGAGACATTGACTTTCAAAACAGCTCCGTCTATAGCATGCAATCTTGATAAGGGAACGTTCCAAGGAAAAATTTGCCGGGGGGTGGAGGGATGGGTGAGAGCACAGCTGTCTTTCTGGGGAAAATCATGCATCTTGTTTCTATCCACTTGCTCTCAACTGAGACAAAAAAGTGTGAGTGAAAGGCAAAGTTCATCCTCTCCCACGTTACTATGGCCAATGACAAAAATTTTCTTACACTCTTTACATGAGAGAAGGTGGTTGGAATTGGAATTAACAGGAGGCCCAGCGGCTGCTGTTGGCAGGTCTTCACGGAGTCACATCCTCCACCTAGTGACTTGCGTCCACCAACGTCTTGGTTTCTCCAGGCTCCGGGCTCAGGACTAAACCCATCATGAGGCTGAAGCCCGCCCTGCAGACCACAGGGACTATTCTGGAGAATCCTGGAAATGCCTACTATTCTGTTACCTCTGAAGGTCTAGTGGTAAATTTTCGTACTGAGAAATTTCCCTCCATTTGGAGGGAATTGACATACATACCAGGCATGGCTTTGGGGAGTTGTTTCACTGCCAGGGAGGAGATTTCAACAAGGAAAAGTCAAATTATCCTACTTTTTTCCAACTGCTAGCAGCCTGGTTGCAGAGACCCCATGAAGACACAGAACCATCAAATGAAGAAAAATTGGCCTTTGCCCTACATCTTCATTGGTGCTCCTTTATCGCCGTGTGCAAGTTTTCCTCATTGGCTTGGCAAGTGGGTTTAAAGTAGCTGCGGTGTCTGGCAGGGTTGCAGCGTGCATGACCCAGAATGGCTATTTCCATTTCATCCTTCAGCTCAGGGTTCTGGCCACTACCAGTCCCAAGGAGAGCCTGCTGGCCTGGTGTGAGGACCACTGCCATTGGAAACAGGGTGGGGAAATCTGAGCTCTGGGAGTCATCCCTGGGGAAATGCATTAGCTCGTGGCCCTCAGGGCCCCATTTTTCAAAGCTGACACTCTGGGCTTTCAAAGAACAGATTGCAAACATTAGCTCACCCAAAATGGGCTACCAGGAGCATTTGTGTTTACCTCACTGTGCTGTGGGTGATTCATAGAGAGGTAAGTCAACACACCTGGTTTAAACTGATCCCTTCACTACATGCCTCGTTGGCTTACATGGAAACCGCCTGTGGCTGGTGAGAGGTGTGAGATATCCCCACTCGTATAACCCCTCGCCAGGATGAGCTCTGCAGAAGTGTGGCCCCATAGCAGGGGCTCTGGACTTCCCATCAGTCTTGTCATAGCAGACAAGACTTCCCGGGAGCCAGCTACTCAGAGTCTGCCTCATTTCCCGAAGCCTCACCCAGGAGCATAGATTTAAAAGTAGCACAAATCATGGCATCTCCTTAAGGCAAGTATCTGGAGGATAAATCCTTATACCTGAGATGAACAGTTTATAAAATAAGTGAGTATTTTCAGAAAACAATGAATTAGGAATTTGAATATGTGCTGTGGGTGTTAGCTAATACAGACTTAGACAGTCTTTAGAACAAATTTTAAAATCACTATGAACACCCTAAGAGTAGGATGTCTTGGTGCCTGTGTAGGCTGGGTCTAATACAAAACAATGAATTCCTAACTAAAATAAGGTTTTTTTAATGTATTAAATAAAAATATAAGATTGGAATTGGGCAGGCCTGAGTTTGAATCTTTACTCTGCTGTTGGTCAGCTGGTGGCTGAGTTTTGCTGTATCATCTGTGAAACGTGGGGTGATATCATCTAGTTTGCAAGTCTTATAGAAATACTGTAGAAACTTCACATGCACTTATATATAAAGCACCCAGCCAATAGGACTGACTTATATCCTCGGAACCCCCTCCAACCCTGTGGAACATCACTGCAATTATCCTTGGTTCAAGTGCCAGTAAAGACATATTTATCACAAGTAGGTAGCCTCTGACTAAAAGTATATTTAAAGCAAAGTTACATTTTTACTTTTTTTGGAGATACTGTCACAAATATAAGTGCCTAGGAAGGTTTAGTGGATATTGAATGTCAGCATCCCCAAAATTTGGAGAACCCTGAAATGTGTGCCCGTTTGCTTTTGCACCTTCTGCTCCCCTAATATGCCTCATGACACATGACTGATGTCCACGGCCTCCATGGAAATGGTTGGGGTCAGCCCAGGCATGGTGGTGTAAGCATTGGAAATTGCTGCTATGTGATCTGGAGCTGAAAATATGGAAAACTGGGAGCTGCTGAGGGGCTGCTTGCTGGGCTCCCAGGTAGAAACAAGTATACATGGATGTTTCACCTGCTGCTATAATGACCAAGGCATGGAGGGAAGGAGAATGCACTGAAGTTCATGGGGTCTTTGGGAGGTTGTTCATGACCCTGTTTGATGCACCACCAGCTCAGAGCTCGCTGGGCATTGGTTCAGTTTGGGAAGTCCCTTTGGAAAGTCAGGCTGCAGTTTTTCCTACAGAACAGCTGCAGAAGGAATCCTGGACCACTTCCTATTGTGCTCTGCAGAATTTTGCTCGGAGGCTCATGGAAGAGACTGACCACCCTCATCTGCACTTCTGTGAAACAGCAGCCTCTAGAATAAGGCTCACGGTGCACTGGTAGGTCAAAGCCACCATGACAGTGGGGATGACATTGACCTCCCCCCAACACATGTCATGCTTTTCAGGTGCAGGTGGAACCCAGGCCACCATGACAGAGGGCAGACACACCTATCAGGGCAGGTAGCGTCTTACCTACTGCAGACTGGGATGGCTCCCAGCTCATGGACCACGTCTGAGCTTAGCCAGGACTTTCCTCCAGAGTCAGGACTCTTGTGCTCTAGAAACCCATCTTTTAGACAGGCTGAGAATAGGCACAGTAAAGCATTTGTATGATTTTACACTTCTGTGATTTAAAAACAAAACATAGTAAAACAAGAGGAACTGGGAAGAAAACACTGATGTGATGTGACTCTTCTCCTTGAAACACCGAGATCCTTTCCTATTGGTGTTCAGTGAAAGCAAGGATGCTTTGGATGCTTCCTATGGCTAGTCCCTAATATATACATGAGGCCGGAAGACACACCTGTGACTTGCAGTTACCATTTCAGCTAAGTCTCTGAGTTAAAGAAAAACAGGGAATCATTACATGAAATGGATGTTTCTTTTGGCAAAATAAAAATATCAGAAATACTAAAATTATACAGTTCATTTTAACCAGATACCAGAGAGCCCTTTTTCAGAAATGCAGCCATCCTTCTGCCGGGGCACACAAACAGATGCTCAGTGGCACTCCATTATTGGTCCGTAAGTGCACTGATGGTGCACAAAGCTCATTGTGGAGGGCTGTTCACCATGCAGCCTGCCAACTGCCCAGGATCATGGGACAGATGGGACTTGAAGTTATCCTTAAATTCCATTCTCATCTCTTTTGAGGAAGAGCCACAAAGATAGCTGCGAAAGAACTTCCAGTGGTAACTTCCTGGGTTTTTAAGATGCTTAAGGTTTATGGAGGGTATCACACTAAAGCACAAAAATACTTAGGTTTGCCTTTTATTTGTCATCTTTTGAGGACTGGACCATGCCCTCAGTGGAAAAGCTTCTTTCTAAACAGTATGGTTGTGCACCCTAGGTTCAACCATCATTTCTGAGACTATCAACCTTTTCCTTGAACCCAGGAGAGAGAAGCTGTACTTGGAAAGTTGCAGGAGGGAGAAGTAGTTTTGTTTGAGCTGCAACATTCAGCTGGTGGGAACTTTCTTTTCTTCATTTTTTAAATCTTTTTGTTTTAAATTAAAGTCCAGTTGATTTACAATGTTGTATTAGTTTCAGGTGTACAGCAAGGTGATTCAGTTATACATATACACATATATAAGTATATGTATATATTCTTTTTCAGATTGTTTTCCCTTATAGGTTGTTATGAGACATTGACTATAGTTCCCTGTGCTATACAGTAGGTCCTTGTTGATTATCTCTTTTATGTATAGTCGTGTGTATATGTTAATCCCAACCTCCTAATTTATCCCTTTCACCTGTGCCCTTCGGTAACCATAAGTTTGTTTTCTATGTCTGTGGGTCTATTTCTGTTTTGTAAATAAGTTCATTTGTATCATATTTTTTTAGATTCTACATATAAGTGCTATCAAATGTTATTTGTCTTTCTCTTTCTGACTCACTTTGCTTAGTGGTGGGGCCTTTCTTTAAGCCTCCATTAGCTGACTTGGGTAATGGGTGGACCTCAGAGCTGGACAGAGCCAGGAATAAATCCTCTTTGGGAGACTTGTCCTCATTGAACTAAACAGCCAAGGCTGCAGTGGCTATAAGCCCGGGGTTCAGAGTCTGTCAAACTTGGGTGTAAAATCCTGATGCCCACACTCACAAGGGCTGTGACCCTGGCATGTTACTGGCTGTTTCTTAGCTTTGAGGTCCCCTCTTTACTGCTGGATAATAATCCTTACTTCACAGGGTTATTGGGTGGGTTAAATAAGACAACATACCAGAAGCAGAGCATAGAGCATCTGGGGAGAGTGCTTATGTGCTGTCAGCGTGTGTGTGTGTGTGTGTGTGTGTGCGTTCATGCAAACACACACCCAATTGCACATAAAATTACCAGATGTTACCAGTAAGGTAAATATCTCCCATTCCAGAAGCTCTTTCCTTACCATAGCTCTCATTTCCCCTCTCCTAGACTCTTCTTCACAGATAGAAAGACAGGTAGACAAGGGTCTCATTATTGGATTAAAGAAATAGTACTACCATCACTCAGATATTTCTAATCAGCTTGCATCTTGGGCATGTCATGCTTTTAATACCCCACTATAAAGACCAAGGAAGAGGAATATGTCAGCACTAATGTGAGTGGGTGTTTTTCCTATGTGACTCTCAATGAGAATGTTCTTTTCAGCCTTCCTGCAATTATAACCCTGAACTCTGATGACCACAGTTAACTGGGGTCAACAGCATCCATGGTCTTACCCACTGCATCCATCCACTCTCCTTAAATGGAGCAGTATTAGGTTCAAAAATTGCAAATAAAATTTTCTTATTGGGAAAATTGGATTGATGCCTGTCCTGATATTGAAACGCCCCAGAGAGGAGGTGGGGATGAGAGCTGGAACTAGACATCTGACCCGAGGGGAGTGGTGGCCGAGCCCAGGAAAGAGGTCAAGTGGCTTCTGGCTAACAGTGTCAGTCAGTCCTGATTCACCACCTCTGTTTATGTGCCAACAGGTAGGTTTGGATGTCCTCACCTGCCAACCTGGTGGGGTTGCTAGAGCAGTGTCTGCTGTGGAAGGGGATTGCGGATGTCCTAGTGGGAACTCGTGAAATATTCTGAGCAGAGTCCCCCTGGCCAGACAGGTAGGAAGCCTTCTCTAGAATTATTTTGAAATTGATCTTTCTAGGACATGGATTTTGTCATCAAGATGCAAAATATTCTAGTAAGTGTATGATTATTTTTTGACTAAATTGGTTATTTTTCTCATAAGTTCCCTTCACTAGATTGTAAGCAATGTGAGAGTAAAATCTAAACTTGGTTTTTCTTCATCTGCTCATGATCTTTGTACTGGGAACCGAATATACTAAGAGTTTACTGAAAGTTTGGTTGAATTGAATTACTAACCATATCTACTTCTGTTCCTATATTGATAGCTATAGCTATTCCCATATCTGTATCTGTATCTAATTATATCTGAATCTACCTATATGTATATTAATATCAATATCAGTATCTATGTCAAATCAATATCTACATCTATCTCTATCTACCCATATTAATGTCTGTATAATATCTATTTCAAATCTATATCAGTATCTATATCTATTTGTTTCTATCTACATCAATGTACCATGTCAATATCTATATCATAACAGTATCCGTATCTGTATTTACATCAGTATATCTGTATTTATCTATCTATCATCTATACCTTTACCTACACATACAGCTGCACCTACACCCACACCTACATCTACCCTTGCACTTATATCTACAACCATATCTACATCTACACATACATCTACATCTATCCTTGCCTCTACATCTACGCCTACATGTGCATCTACATACACAGCTACACCCACACTTACAGCTACACCCACATCTATACCTGCACATTCATCTACATCTGCACCTACTCCTACACTCACACCTACATCTACCCTTGCACTTATAGCTACAACCATATCTATATCTACAGCTGCACCTATATCTATACCTACACCTACGTCTACATCTACACCTACCCCTCCATCCACACCCACACCTATAGCTACAGCTACATCTATACCTACATCTACCCTTGCATCTACATCTATACCCATATCTGCATCTACACCTACACCTATAACCACACACATAACTTCACCTACATCTACATCTGCACCAACACCCACACCTACAACTACACCTACAGGTACATCTATACCTACACCTAACCTACATCTACACCCACATCTACATCTACAACTACACCTATACCCACACACATACCTACACCTACATCTACATCTGCACCAACACCCACACCTACATCCACACCTACATGTACATCTACAGCTACACCTACACCTAATCTACATCCACACCTACATGTACATCTACACCTACACCTACACCTAATCTACAACTACACCTAATCTACAACTACACCTACATGTACATCTACACCTACACCTAATCTACATCTACACCCACATCTACCCTTGCAGCTACATCTACACCCATATCTGCATCTACAACTACACTCACACCTACACCTACACCTGCATCTATATCTATACCTACACCCAAACTTACATCTATACCTGCACCTACATCTACACCTACATCTAATCTACATCTACCCCCACACCTATACCTACACCTGCACCTGTATCTACATCTATACCTACACATACATCTAAACCTACACCCACATCTACACCTACACGTACATCCACACCCACACCTACATCTATACCTACACGTACATCTACACCCACATATAATCTACATCTACACCCACACCTACACCTATACCTGCACCTACAACTACACTCACACCTACATCTACACCCATACCTACACCTACACCTGCACCTATATCTATCTATACCTGCATCTACTTCTACAGCTACACCTACTCCTACATCCACACTCACCCCTACAGCTATATCTACATCTATGCCCACACCTGCACCCACCTCTACACCTATATCTACCCTTGCACCTACATCTACACCTACACCCACACCTCCATCTACACCGACACATATACCTGCACTTACATCTACATCTATACCTATACCTACATCTAAACCTACACCCACATCTACACTTACACCTATATCCACACCTACATCTCATCTACATCTACATCTACATATGCAGTATCTTTACAAACTTTATGTTCATAAAAGTTATGGCCAAGTGAAAAGATACTGATTTCTCTTTAACAACTGGCTTTTTAAGAGCTGTTTTCTTCCTTCTCAATATTCGTTTCAAGAAACATAGGATCCTTTCCAGGCATGGGATGTCTGAGACGAGAAAGTACTCCTGCTGCTCTTCCCAGCTGCCTGTAGTCTTGAAGACCGTGCTGTGTCCACCTATGTATGTGGGTGGGATTGCAGGGTGTGCTACCGTCTCACCTGTGGGTTACGGCCAGTCCTGCCTCCACCTGGGTGCCATCCACTGACGGGAGACCGCCGCTCTGACTGCCCCACGCTCTGCCTTTCTGTCGCATTGTAAAAAGTCTCTGTTGGGCTTCCCTGGTGGCGCAGTGGTTGAGAGTCCGCCTGCCGATGCAGGGGACACGGGTTCGTGCCCCAGTCCGGGAGGATCCCACATGCCGCGGAGCGGCTGGGCCCGTGAGCCATGGCCGCTGAGCCTGCGCGTCCGGAGCCTGTGCTCCACAACGGGAGAGGCCACAGCAGTGAGAGGTTCACGTATGGCAAAAAAAAAAAAAAAAAGAAAAAAAGAAAAAGTCTCTGTTGTATATGGAGGGTTGGAATTCTGGATCCCGGATTCACTACAGAGCTTCAAGATGCATTCAACATCTGCAGGATAGCACCAAAAAGGAAAAGCAGAACTCAGGAAAACACTGAGACATTTTTAGAGTTTCTGTGGGAATTTTAGGTGGTGAAATTACTTATATCTGTCTACCTGGACACTCCCCCAGGAGGGTTAACTCCAATTCTTCCTTTCCTCCCCTCCCTGGAACTCAGGATCAATTCTGTGAACCCTTCACTGCTGGCCACAGGGAACACGTGTGTACACATGATTGGCAATGTCTGGACCTGGTGTTTTCTGGGATGAGGGGGCTGCAGAAGGCTGCATAGTCCATCAGCATCAACCAAGGGCGACACCCCACCTTTTTCAGGCTGAAAATCTCTTAAATTGAGTCACTGTCATTTGCTAACTCTCAGTGAAGCCAGAAATCACTAAAAACCTCATTTAAACTTTCCATTCTCGTTCTCAAGCAAATTTACAGCAGAGGTCAGTCCTTTTGCAAGATTGCTGGAGAGAATTCTTCATCAGAACAGAGACATTTTTCTCCATTGTTGAGCCAACTACCTTCCATCAATTTTTCCCGTCATCTCGCTCATCTTATTATGACCTTCATGGGATAAAAGAAGTGCAGCTCTAACTCTTTTTTCTGCAAAAGGCGCCTTCCTGTGTATGACGTGGTTAATATTGATCATAAATCGCAGTCAACTCAGCCTGCCCCGCTCATCTCTGGCATCTTTCCCCCGGCTCCTTTCCTGCCTTTCACCTGCTGTGAAATGCTGCTTTGGTAACTTCTTCTTTTAAAATGGAATCACCACTTCTAATAGTATTTATTGAGAGTCCAAAACCACCAAGATGACTTCGTGTCAGCGACCGCATCCAGAGGCCGAATCCGATGAGAACTCCCCGCCGCTGACAGTGATTCCTGGTGATCTAATTTATCAGCAACTAGAGATAATTCCCTGCGTGGGCTCTGGGTCCCCTTGGGTTACTGACTCAGAGGTCAGTTGAAGAAGAGTAAGGCTGGGGGTCACCTGCTCCTTTCTGATCTGTATTTTCTTGAGTACACAGTTGTAAGAAACATACAATTTTCATCTAGGACATAACATTCCTTTATGAGTTTGTGTACAGATTTGCCAAACACTGGAGCAAATAAGAATATTGACAATTAATGGCCTCCTTTTCTTTTACAAGCCCTTCCAGTGATACAACTTCGGTTACTGAGGTCTTTAACGTTCCTTTAAGAATCCCCATCACCGTTAGCTCTACTGAAGCTGATTTGATTGTAGGGACATTATTCCTGAGGCTAAGGATATAGACTCTTCCTCATCTAGCTGACTTTAGCATAAAAATAAAATTGAATCATAAGCAATGAAATTTTATCTATTCAACTCTCTCCATTCTCAACTAGAGTTAATAATGCTCAACTGTGCTCTTTCTCCTTAAGAAGCATGAAATATATGAAATTGAAATTAACACATCTCCAAGATGATTAGACCACAAATAGATTTTATTAAATTTACTTGGACAGTGCCCTTTCTTTCTTAACTATATAGTGAACTTGCTTTTGCTTGTTATTAAATTAATGGTCATAGAGGGGAATGGTTTATTTCAGTAAAAAACTACACGTAAAAAAAAAGAATCTGAAAAAGAATGGATATAAGTATATTTATAACTGAATCACTTCGCTGCACACCTGAAACTAACAAAACATTGTAAATCAACTAGGCTGCAATAGAAAATAAAAATTAAATTGAAAAAATCAAAGGAAGGCAATGTGAAATGATAAGAAAAAGCAGTTTGCCACAATACCAATAGTGAGAATAAGGATAAATGGTTATAGTTTGTCCCTTTACTTTGGGCTACGTTCTCTGCTAAGTGCTTCTGATGCAGACCGATTTGGGCTGGACAATCCTTATTTGAGCTGAGAAAGAGAGGGTTGTTTGGCTTGAAGGACCGAGGCCTGTCTGTCAGCACCTGTCAGAGACTCACAGGGTCACATGGGGTGCGGAGGACAGGAAGGGGTTCCAGCCCAGGCAGGAGCTTGCACAGGAAAAGGCATTTTCAGGGAGGGTGAGAGGTCTCTGAAGGACAGGGTGGGGTTCAGATGGACAGAGTGTAAAAGCAAACGCAGGAAGGCTGGGCAGTCTCAGCAGCCTCCAGTGTGGACCATGACCCTGACTGGCCCCGGATGCTCAGGGTGAGGTTCCAGGAGGCCTGGTCTCCCTGACTCGGTGGCTTCCTACAGGCTTGGGGAGGTGGGATCCAGTGCTTGTAGGACCTTGACTTGGGTGAGAGTTTAGCTGTCGCATTGCCTGTCCCAGCATCTCAGGCAGTGACTGGATTGAAGAGGTACCGAGAGACCAAGGGGCTGGATCTGAGAGGGACATGTGTGTTGGCCGACCAACCCTGAACAGGGAAGGGGCCTGAGTGTGTTCCATCAAGGCCCACAGAGGGCAAGATGAGGAATCAGGTGGGCAACTCAGGTCCATGGAGTCTCTGACGGGAGGCTGTCACTCTTCCCAAAGGTGAGTTTCGGATATGCCCAGTGAGCACCGAGCCTCTGTGGGAATGAACAGCAGTAACTGGTCAGGAGTTGCTTGTGAGCTTGGAATTTTGTGCTTTTCCATGATTTCCACATGGTGGGTGAGAGCAGAACCTGTGGAAATGATCCATCCCATCATTTTACACTGAAACAAACACAAAGCTGACAAAACTTTCTCATGGTATGAACTGTTTTCTCTTACAAGAAGCAAAGACATATCTCTGTTTGGGGATCTACCAGGAACAACCCTTAAAGACTCAGTGCATTTTACAAAAGTTGAGGAGTCTCCAAAGCCAAGATTTAGGCCGGCCTCAGAGGTAGGAGGGCTTCGCACTCTGAATGCTCTTTAGACAGGCTTCTGGGAAAGCACTTTGAACTTTGGGTAAAATTGTACGGATCATAGTAGTTTAGACTTGGGAGTCACCTCCGGGGCCGTATGTTATGGTCACAGAGAAGTTCTGTGGCAGCCAAGGGGCAGTTCCCTCCTTGGGGCCGGTATCCAGCCCTCCTCAGATGCTGGCCACAGTAGGGGTCTGTCCACTCTCAGCAGAACTGAAGGCTCTTTCCCGGGCAAAGTGCTGAGGCCTCTGCTGGGCCCAGAAACCTAGGCAGTCTGGGGACCCCTGCACCCTCAGGGACCCCAGGTGGTTCAAAGCCCGAGTCCATTGAAGGAGAGTGAAAGGCCATTTTCACGTCCTGGGATCCAATTTTCCCCATAGAAAATGAAGATTTTGCTTCTGGGGACTCTTGGGGACCCATCTTACTCGCTCTGATCAGATTCCAAGGGGAAATCTCCTCTCAGCGAGCTGATGATCTGAATGTGTTTGGCAATTCAGGTCTCTCAAGGACAAGTAAAGCCCCAAGCAATGAAAAAGGTTAATGTTTTCACAAGTGCAGACTTATTTTGCCATATCCTACCCACATAAATTGTAGAAAGTCTTGGGAGATTTAGTACGTCAGAGAGGGGAGGTGCACGGTACAGAGGAGTCAGAGTCAGTTCCAAAGTCTAGCTCTGAATTTACCAGCTGTGTGACCTTAGGCAAGTTACTCACCCTCTCTGAGCTTCTGGTTTCTTCCCTGGTAGAACAGAGATAAGAATGGAATCTTACAGGGTTAATGTGAGGAGTGATGGAGAGACTGCCTGTAAAATACACAGTATATTGCATGACACTCAGTAACTCCCCAATGTATATTAACTGTTACCATGATGACAGTGATGATGATGCTGTAAAATCATGATTTTTTACAGAAAAGGTAATTGGACTCTTTACTCTCTTTAGGGAGAAAATTAGAGTCATTGAATATTGTGGAGTTTCTTAAGAGGTTTTAGATTCCAGAAGGAAAATGGAGAGAGGCCGGGATAGCTCCTGACTCAACGCAGCAGGGCCTGCTTATCACTTAATTTTCTGCAAGTGTAAAGTGGACACCTCTGCTGATCTCCACAGCCAGACAGAATGAGAAAGTTGTGACCCTGAAGTTCAAAATGAAGGCAATGGTGTTATTTGAAGAGAACATAAAAATCATGTACCTTAAAAAGAACCATGAGGCAGACAGGGGGCTGATAAATGTGTATAAGCAAATGTCTACCATCCAAATGTGAGATTTTAAAATTAGGGATACATTAAACATGAGATTAAAGACATTTTATATTTCATTATTTCAGGTTAAAACTTGTCAAAAGAAGAATAATATCACCTTGTTAGAGACAAAAATGAGTTTAACTTTTTTTTTTTTTTCAGTGAGAGGCTAAGATATTATTATCAAAACTGAGAAGCTAATCTGGTCTCCTAACCAGAATGATCTGTCTACTGACCTTTTGATGGCTCAGTGAAGACATTCCACATTATATTTTAACAAATATATTAACATTTTTAGATGAGAAACATGGACTGATAATAAATAAAATAGATGGAAAAATGTGCGTGCATTGTTTAACATTCTTTCTGTTAATTATGATCTTTAATAATATGTCCAGCTTCAACAAAAGATGGCCCATGTTATTGTCTGCATGGATTCCTTCAAATGCAAATTTTTCATGTAGTGAAACCTTATATACATTGATTTACATCTTTGAAAATTACAATTCCAAACCGGTCATGGTGTTTGGTAATTACTGTGTTGCTCACCCACTACTGTGAACCAGAAGGGACTTTCGGTTCTACGTGTGACCCGTTTCCCATTATATTTCTTGAGATTTTGCAGAACTTTTCAATAAGCATTCAGAACATCCTCAGACTAAAAAATGTGGAGAAATTTTCAGTAGCACCATCCTTTTTTCATGTCATGGTTCAGGAGTTTATTGCACATACACAATTATATTTGAATGAAGAGTGAAGTTTCTCCTTCTGTTTAAAGTAGAAAATTGATGTGATCAGTATTTTAAATTACACATTGTTTGAGAAACAAGTAAATCAGTGATTACTTCATTTGGTTTCTAAATAGCCCCAAATGTACTTGGTGACTACAAGTGGTAGAAAAGATTAAAGGGGATTATTTCTATGGAAGGGAAAGATGATATTTGTAATCATGTATTTTAACTTGTATGGATATGAAAATATCTGATTACCCTAAATTTACCGAAGAAGAATTTCGTTGCTATTTTTTTTTCAAAGTGAATACTTAAAATATGTCATCTGGCTGAAAAAGCATCTACAGGTATATCTTGGAGACTGAGTATCATTATGAGAAAATTTCCCAGTAGAAAAAAATATATATATATGGTAAATTATATGAAGCATTTTAGACTATACAGCTATATAAACTTTTGCCACATGTGAGAAAGAATAATTTCTCATAAGCAGATTTTTCTGATTGCATTACTAATTTCTTATAGTTTTTCTTAACATGGCATCCAAGGTGGGGGAGGTACTCTGATTACATTTTAATGAGGAAATTTGAGTTGACCATTGGGTTGACTATTTTAAGAAAAAAGGTTATGGTTAGGACAGACAGTTTATGAAAAAACACATACTTTTGAAATTATTGAAAAAGCAAGGAAAAAAATGTACAGTCTCTGGGAGTCCTCCTTCTAGAGAGTGAGGTGGTATCTTCTGGCTCTGGAGACCCCCGGCGGGGCTTAGTCCAGCTACCTTTGGCATCATGATGCAAGGTATTGATGTAGATGGATGAAACAGGTATGCAGATATTAAAAGAAATTGTTATGTCAGGATCTGCTATTGCTTCCTTTCATATTCTCGTAATAGCTCCTTTTTACATGAGAATTCTGTTTAATGATACCAAGACCCTGGACTCTCTCCTTCAGTCACACTCCACTCAACAATGACCTAGGTCTTGTTGACTTCAATATCCATAAGGGTGACCCTCTGCCTTCTTTTCCTTTATTTTCTTCCTTCAATAATCTAATTCTCCCCCTTCAAGTTTGCATTCCTGATAAAGGCATTATCCAACCTTAGTCACCTCTGTCTTTCTAGAAGACCCTTCAGGGAGCCATGCTCCCCAAATCTACAATCCTGCTCCATCCTTCCCTCCACAGGAAAGCAAGTTCCCGGGGGCTCCTCCTTGTCCATCAGACAGGGACACGTTACTTTTCCCCAGAGAGGGTTACCCTGACCACAAAATATCTCCATCACCCCGTTGAATTCTACCCCCTTCCTGCTTTGCTTTTGTCCATTGAAGGTGTGACAAAACAAACTGCATCTCATCACAAATGTGTACCTGATGCTCCCCAGTTGTTTCACTATAATAGAAAAAATTTTGTCTCTTTATTCACTGTCCTGTCCTGGCCCTAAGACACCTCCCAGAGTGGGAATGCTTGATTCCATAAGGAATCCACACAGTACCCAGCACGTAGTACGTGATTAACAATGTCCCTGTTCCTATTTTTATTTCAAGAAAGTTGTCCATCTAGGATAAAAAAAAAAAGCTGTTTCAGTTACATAGAAAAAACTTATTTCTTACAGAAAAATCCATAATGTTTTCAGAGTGTAGCTCAGACCTCTGAGCTTTGTGCCAGGTGGAACATATGGATGAATTCTGACTCAGCATCACTGTTCAAATGGACAATTTCCCATAAAAGTGGAAACATACATTTTCCCTATGTATAAATTTTGTAAATTTAACTCCATAAAGGACAATTAAGCCACATGCCTAAGGCTACATATAATCATATGAAAACAGAACCAGATATTGGTCATGAAGACTGTTGTGGACTGAACGTTTGTGTCTCCCATGAATTCAAGTGTTGAAACCCTAATCTCCAGTGTGATGGTATTTAAGGGTGGGCCTTTGGGCGGTGATTAGGTCATGGCGGTGGAGCTCTCCTAAGAAGAGACACGAGAGAGCTTGTGTCTCCTCTCTGCTATGTGAGGACACAGTGAGAAGGTGACCATCAAAACTCAGAAGAGAGTTCGCAACAGACACTGCCCATCCTGGCACCCTGATTCCAGACCTTCAGCTTCCAGGACAGTGAGAGATAAATGTTTAAGCCATCTTGCCTGTGGTCATTTGTTAGGGCAGCCTGAGCAGCCTAAGACAAAGGTGTGCGTGTTCAGAATCCAGGGAGGGGCCACAGGGCTTCCCAAGATCTTCTCGTATTTTGATGAATGATCCTGGTTGAAGGTTAAGTGAAATTTACTCTAAGTGACTTCTCCAGGAAGCACTAGCATTCCTTATCTGATTTTTCCCTTACCTCTTGGCTAATGAGGTAAACTAATGGCATCATTAGTTATTACGAATTAAGAGACTCAAGCATATCTAATAAATGATGTAACTCACCTTACATGTGCCCTCCAGCCAAGACCTTTATCTTGGCTCTGGAATTATACATTTAATTGTTGTCTATTTTGCATATGGCCTTGGATTTTTCACAGACATTTCAAACATCATGTGCTCAGAACTGAACTTTGGATCTACTCTGACACAGCTCCTTCCCCACCCCCAGCTCTCTGCAGTGTTCCAAAAGGCATGTCGCTGCACACAGTTGTATAGGTCGGGACCAAGGGTCCTTCCTTTAAATGTCCCTTTGTCTGGGCCTGGCGTTCAGTCCATCTCTGAGTGTGACTTGTCAGCCACAACTGTCTGCAGGGACTCAGCTCAGTTTCACCACCTGCCGCTACCTCATCCTACCCTACAGCCATCTTGTCTTCCAGCTTTAACCTTGGTCATGATATTTTCTTTGTGGGAGGAGAAATGAACTTTTAGATCTTTTAAATATTAAATTTAGAGATATCACTCCAGTACATCCCACCCTTCAATTAATCCACACTGCACTTTTTAAAAAGTGGAGAACTTTCCACGGCTGACCTGAGGGCTCTGGCCACACCCCTCTCCCTTCTGTGCCTTACCTTTTCCACCTTCTCAGTCTCCACTGTCCTTGAATTTCACCATAGCTGTCTTCATTCAGCTTCTTACAAATGTTAAAGTCCTCTCCAATAAAAGCACCCCCACACCATTTCTTCTGCCTGGGGTAGTCTGCCCCCCAAGCCTCCAGGTCTGAATTTAAACGTTATTTCCCCCACTCACCCAAGAGCTAGCTCGACCCTTGTCCCTGATGCTTTGTAAATATTACGTGCCCTTTACAGGATGTTTTCATAATGCTCCACTGTTTCCTTCGTAATACTGATCACCTTTGTGAAGCTCTAGCAATATGGGGACTTATGTGTATGATGTCTGTGTACCCATGAGCCTGAAAGTGCCTGAATTTACTACTGTATGTATACCCAGCCCAGTGCCAGCTAACAGAGGGCACTTAATGGATGGATGGATGGATAGATGGATGGATGGATGGATAGATAGACAGATGGATGGATGAATGGACGGAAAGGTGGATGGATGGACGGATAGATGGATGGATGGATGGATGGATAGACGGACAGATAGATGGATGCATGGATGGAGGGATGTATGGATGGGTGTATATATGGATGGATGGATGGATGGATGGATGGACAGACTGATAGATGGATGGATGGTTGGGTTTGTGGATGGATGTACAGAGAAATCCTGAGGGGATTGTAGAACATTTAGAAGAGAGAGAAAAAAACAATTAGATCATCCAAAGGAAATCAAACTTAACCAGCTGGAAAACAATAGAAAGATAATACATCTTGGTTCAATTCATCTAGATTTACTCTGTGTTTTTAACAATTATCTTTTTGGAGGGGCAAATAAGAATTGCTTCTTGGAAGCTCAACAGTATTGTTTTTTCAGGAAAAGTGTAAGAAAACTCAAGGGCATAAAGACTTAGAAAACACAATGTTCCTTTAACAAATACATTTCTGCAGGTGCTGATTTGGGCATGTAATATAAGCATTCTGGGGCTTCCACTCTCTGACTGATGCTGGAGGAACATGTTTATTGCAGAAAGCCGGTTTCCGTCTGTTCCAGCCTCATGTGCAGTGAGAACACTGGAACCCTTCTCTTCTCCCGGGAGCTGTCACTTGCACATTATCACGCCAGCCGCAATTCGGATCCTTATCGCCTACTTAGGCTTGCCATGTTTTCATCTCTTACTTAGACATTTTTTTTCCCTTGGATGATAGTAAAGGGCATCTTTAGGCACCCTTACCTCTCATACTGAATTGTGAATTTGTCATGGTGGATTAGATTAATCAAAATGGCCTTAGAAGAAAAATCTCCATGCATGCCTCCCAAACTCAAATAATTTCTGTCATTTTTTATAGAGACACTACTTTCTGTAAGACTGTTCTCACATGCTGTTTTCATATATCTCATGAAGTTGAAGATGCCTTCATCTGAACACTTGGTGGCTTGAATATAAGCTACTGTTTAAATTTCTGCCTAAGCAGTAAAGGCAGTAATTAGAAAAATACAGTCAGAAGTGGAAGCAGGGAAGGTTTAAAATAATTGTTTTCATTAGAGCAAAACATTTCGAGCACTCTGACTTCCTTCAAACCTTTTAAAATTATATAGTTGGGAAATTTAGTGAAAGTTTATTGGAATAATTGGTGACATTCTGAACCTAAAACACTAATATCAAAAGAGTTTACCAAGAATGTATACTAATAAATTAATATTGGAGTAGTTGCATTATTCTTTTGATCCTTACCTACTTCCTTTATAAAAAAAAGGAAAAAAGAAAAATATAATTAATTAGTAGGATAATACATGAAAAACAACTTGAAAGATATTTCCTATTAGCCAAAGAAGATATTTGTATGTGCTGTGTCAAAACCTCACAGAACTTTATATTTACATTTTATTTCAGTATTTGAAAGTGTTTCTTTTTGTTTTGAAATAAAATAATCTTTTTTTCTACTTCAGATGCAATAGATATTTATTATAGAAATAAGGAAACTACTTATAGAAATAATATAAAATCACCCTAATCCTGCTGTACATCTATTCCCTCAAAGAACGGTTCAAAGAGTAATATATTTTATACTTTTTCACTTAAAATGGATATTGTTCTATGCTTAAAGTCTTTTTTAAAGAACTTGACATTTATACTCTACATTTTAATAAATAATTAGTTTGTTTCCACTTTCTTCTTTTTAATGTAAACAATGAGATGAATATCTTTGTAGCTGTAGCTTTGAACACATGTTTAACTAGCTCCTCCTGAAAATTTCTGAAAATAAAATTGTTTGGATAAGAGTATCCATCTTTTTAAAGAAATATGCTATGCATAGCCAGATTGTACTCCAGAAAGGTTTCCCTAATATGTACATCTAACTATAATGAATGAGGGTTCCCTAGTTTTCTCTCAACCTCATCACCAAAGAAAATTATAACCTCTAAAATCTCTGATGGTTTGATGGGAGAAAAAATGAAAATGAAAAATTATTTAAAATGTTAGTACTTTTTCTTTCATGAGATAATTGGCTATTTGGATGTCGTCCATTAGTTGTCTGCTTATGCTATTTACCATTTTGCTTTTGCATTGTGGACGTTGACTAAAAGTAAGAACACTTTTAGTGTTACACTGGTTAACCCTTTCCTTCTGATGTGTCAATATCACTAAGATCTAAGTGCATGAACCTTCAGCTATAGCCATGACAGAGAAGTTGTTATTAGACTTACTCTGTGGAAATAAACAGCCATAAAGGCAGAGAAATTTTATGAGACAACTGTGGTCAGTCATTGAGTGTCACCCATGCAGGACTACAGTATTTGAGAGAAGCTTTCTCTCTGAGGGCATCTTCCAATCTCTTGCTGAAAGTGACAGAACACTGGGCTAGCGTAGCAGTCTCACAGGGTGTTGTGAACAGAGAACGCAGATGGGAAATAATGACTGATTTGTGGGGTGGGATGCTAAACATAAAGCAACACAGAGAGGAACCCCTAAAAATCTGCTTAAGAGTTTTATGTGGCCAACGTAAAAGCTGCACAAGTGCAGGTAAGATTCCAGAAGACCTGGCAGCAAACGGCTGCTGGGAGGCTGAGAGCTAAGCAGAGACCCAGTCCCAGAGAGATATTAGAAGGCAACTTCCAGGAGTGGAGAAACCACTGAAAACAACTTCAAACCAGACTATGGCTCAGGAGTTGAGCACCACGCCATAAACCATCCTGAGTACCATGCCTTCAGGGTGAAGGCAAAGCTAAAACAGACTCACGGTAATAAAGCCTGAAACCGAGCTTGGGGGATCGAGGTGATCTGCTGGTAATCTAACTGAAGACAAAAGAAAGTCTACTGTTCCTCTTAGGAAAAAACAAAGCAAACAAACAAAAATATGAGCATCTACAATGTTTCATCCACAGATTTTTGCACATGATCAGAAATCATTAGACAAAGGAGCAGGAAAAATATTTGATCATGAGCAGACAAGATAACTAATAGAAGCAGACCCAAGAGGATCCAGATATTGGAGTAGGCAGACTGACAAGGACTTCAAAACAGCTGTAATTAACACTAAATATGATATAGAAAACTATGGGAAATGGATGAAAAGGTGAGGAGTGTCAAGAAGGAATTAAAAAATACAAAGTGAGGCAGATAGAATGGTCAAATATAGAATCTAAAATTAAAAAGGACTCAGTGGTGGAGTTTAGCAGCAGACTGGATACACAAGAAAATAGGATTTATGGACTCACAGAAGGGTCAGCATTACATATCTAAATGGAAACACTTAGAGATAATAGAAACCAAAAGAAAACAGCCATGGGTGATGCACAACACGGGCACAGAGTCTACCATACATAGAACCAGACTGTGTGTGTGTGTGTGTGTGTGTGTGAGAGAGAGAGAGAGAGAGATGGAGACAGAGACAGAGATTTAACAAGCTGTGCATTGGTCTCTTTTTTTGCCTTTTTTTCCATCAGTTGTCTCTTTCTGAGAATATTTCTTTTGAATTATCTCTGCTCATGTGGCATCTGGATAGGCTGGTGTCAATGTAGTGTAGTATAGAGTGATCACTTCCTATCATCTTAAAATATATTCTTTCTTGGTACAATCTTAGCTGTGTGGGCCTCCCAGCAGATCCCTTGCCCACGCTCATTGCCCTTTGTTTTTATCTGCAGGAACATGCTTCTCCGACAACTCTCATTAGTAAACTGGTCAGAGAACATTTCCAAAATTGCTCCACATTTAATGTCAGACATAATTTAAATTAGTGAAGATGTCTCTTTGTAAGATAGAGACCAGGCTAGATTTTCACATTCCTGGTTTCCTGCTTCCCTGCTTAACTCCTACTTTTCTTCCATTGGCTCATTCCAAACTTTCTCCCTTTAGGTCTTCACCATACATGATATCTGCGCCTTTTCTTCCTGAAAACGATATCCACTTTCTGTGTCAGCGGCTTCATAGCCTATTTCCTTAGAACAGAATAATTGGGTCAGGTACAGCACAGTCGGCCTTCCACATGCACACGTTTCACACCTGCACTTGAACCAACTGCGAATCAAAAATATTCAGGGAAAAGAATTCCATAAAGTTCCAAAAAGCAAAATTTGAATTTGCCCTCTGCAGGCAGATATTTATATAACATTTGCATTGTATTTACAACTATTTAGGTAGTATTTACATTGTATTAGACATTTTTAATAATCTAGAGATGATGTAAACGATATGGGAGAATGGGCCTCTGTTATATGCAAATACTAAGCCATCTTATATAAAAGACTTGAGAGTCTGCAGATTTTGGTATCTATAGGGGTCCTGGAAGCCATCTCCCATGGCATATCGAGGGACCACTGTAAGCATTTTGCTCAACTAGTGGTATTTTATGTTTACAATATGAAAGTACTGTGTTTTAGTCAAGAATCATTTTGCTCAACTAGCGGTATTTTATGTTTACAACATGAAAGTACTGTGCTTTAGTCAAGAAAATGCTCCAGTTAACTTCCACATTAATCTTTTACCTACCAAGTTTTCTTTGAACAGTTCTTTGATAAGCCACTCTTAGTAAACACTTGTTAGTTTTGCTGCAAATATTCTGCCAACTTTTCAGAATCAAAATGGTATGTGGTGGGAGGTAGTTATCTGTCTTCCACTACAAGGAGTCTTGGTGTGGGAGTGATGAATGCATATTTTCCCTAGCCGGGTGATAGTCCCCTGATCTGAGATCAACCAATGAGATCCTCTCCTATAATTCTGCACCAGAGGTACCAGGGCTGAGGAAGAGTTGAGGGCTGCTCATCACATGGATGCAGGTGGTCCAGGCATTTATTGTTACGAGGCTGTGGCTGTAGTTCCTGCCTTCTTGTCCCGTTGAACAGTGGTGAAATCTCTGAGCTAACTCCCCAATATCTTTACTGTAAAGCTCCTTAGCTTATTTTGGACATTCAGTCTCTGTTATTTGCAAATAAGAAACCCAAGAGATGAATCCCAAATGGTCTCTGTTGAGACAGTCAGAAACCTAGGAACTACCACTTACAGGACCACTTTCTTTTTTATTTTATTTTTTTAAATTGAAGTACTGTTGATTCACAATGTTGTGCCAGTCTCTGCTATACAGCAAAGTGACTCAGTTACACATGTTGTAGATACATTCTTTATAAAAATTCTTTTCTATTATGGTTTATAAAAGGATTTTGAATATAGTTCCCTGTGCTATACATTAGGACCTCATTGTTTATCCATTCTAAATGTTTGTGCCATTTTCTTATAGTGAATATCATCTTAATTTGCAGTAAATTTTTGAAATCAATATTTGCATGGCTTTTCTATGATTTGTCACATTAGAAATAAAACTTTAAATTAGGTTTGTTTTAACGTATTTGGTATTGATAAACCCCTTGATTAGTTGTACATATATATTAACAAACATATAACTTAAAAGGAGAGCAACTATATCTCATCATCTGTAACTTTGCCACATGTATATTAAACTCACCACTGTGTAATCTGTATTATTTTTCCTTTTTTGAAACTGGCCCAATATTTGGCATCTCTGTTGATCTGGTCCTTTTACTTTCTTTGTGCTTTCTCTAAAATTTTAGAAAGTCTGTGACTGCAACTATGATTTTTTTGAAACAAACAAGAAAATGAAGAAAAAAAACTTCCTCTAACTTATTTCCCTGGAAATCATCTTAGACTGGTAAAAATTTTAATTTATCTTAGAAATGTTTATTTGTTCTGCCATTTCCAGATTGAACACTGTAACTTTCCCTGGAAAGGGTAGACTTTTCAGGGGAAGAAGTTTGTGTAGGAATTCCCAGCTACATTTCTATTTTACAAGCAGTGGCCCTTCTAATCTTTTGTTGTTGCTGCTATGCTACCACAAATGTGTTTTTTTTATTACTTTTTATTAACTTTAGCATTTTCCAATGAGTGGATCTAATCCTTTAGCCTGTAATCACCTTAAAATCAAGAAAAGCTTTGTATACAGCAAATCATTGCTAAAAACCTAGGAATATGTTTTATACTAAACATTGCTGTGTTAGGCTTATCATTTACGCTAAAGGAATCCTTTGGATTAGAAATGAGTCTTGTACTCAGATAAAGAAATAAAATGGAAACACAGGACTTTATCACCGGGGGTCACACTAGCTCGTGGTCTTCCCGCTGTTAGAATGGAAGCATGGCTGGAAATCAGTGTTGTTTCATTTAATTTTCCCACTAAATCAAATTTTATCAACAAGTGGTTTTCTTGTTCTGAATTTCATGGTTTAGCAATCTTTAGTGCCAGAATTATTTTTCTTTAAGTGTGTAGACATCGATGGTATTATTAATTTGTGAAATATTAAAGGTAATTTTAACTTTTCTTTTAAGATTGTCTGGAAAGCCACCATATTTCAACTTATTAGTATATTTTTTAGTGCTTTGAAGCAATAATTGAATAAATGTGCATAGCAATACTCAAAGTGTTAAGTTTCACAAAGCTTTCCTTTCAGTGAACAGTTAACAAGAAGCCAGAACCTAACTCCACACTGAGAAGTTCATTGTATGTCTTTCTTGGACAATCAGTTAAATGCTTTCTTTCTGCCCTTGGATGAAACATCCAGTATACTCTGAAAATAAATTTAAAGAAATATTTACATCCCTTTGAGATTTTATGAGGCTGTGACCTGTGTTATAGACCAGCTAACCTGTAGCAGAATTGTCAGATAAATTATCTTATCTGGTCACAATGGTTATTGAAATATAGCCATATAACCTTGTCATGTTAAACATTTCTGCCCTACTAAATCTCAATAGTAATTTCCTCAGGGAGTGCCTTAAATTAAATACAAAATAAATAGACATAAAAGAGAAAGATGACTGTACATAAACAAATAGTGGTTGGTGTCTTAAATATCTACAAAAGAGGAAAAATGATATCACACCAGTCAAATCATTAAGTCATCCTGAACAAGTAATTAACTTAAGTTTACAGAACTGAAGGGCCCCGGATTCAACAGGGAGAATCCTTACCTCTTCTAACAATAATTGCAGTTTTGCCCTTGGGGGCACTGACTTGTGTGATTCTTGCCAACATCACCTACTTTTGAGACACCATAATCTTGGTTGCTTCTGTAGCTTTCTTTTTGACAGATTTTGCTTTAGTGAATTTTCAAACCTAATCTTGTGATAACGGAAGGATGTGTGACATTCTGGTGCCTGGGACGAGGTGGAAAGAAGCCTCCTCTGTCTCCCAGGAAGGACAGGTCAAGCTGGAGACAGGGTCTGCAGTGGACAGAGTGATGTCCACCTCTGCACAGTCCACTCGACAGCCCACACATAGCTCATTACAGGGACTTCCTGACACCTCATGGCAGATACAGTCCCTCAATCCTACAGAGCAGGGTCCAGTTAGGAAACAAAATACCGAAGTCATCACGCCTTCTGTTGAACCCTGTTGACTCAAGAGGAAAGTGGAGGATGTCTTATACAGGTCAGCCTTTGGGATAAGTTACAAGGAAAAGCACAGGGTCTGAGTGAAGAAAGGGGGTATTGCAACACAAAAGGACAGGAAGAGTCAGAATGTTTCCAATGAAATTATTAACTTAGGGACAATGTATGAAAAAAATCTAGATTCTGATATTCAAAATTCATTTGTAACATTTTTATACACACTGTTTAAAGTAAGTACAAATCATTGAATTATTTATCTTAAAATATCAGTGTTTTTTTTTTGTTTTTGTCTTAGAATACAACGTGAAGCTTACTGAATTAAAATGAGTGGTGAGTGTTTGGCTTTTTCATTTTTTATTATTCTAACAGAAATAATAAGGGCCAACAGAATGAAACTATGAAGAGTTAAACTTTATTTTATAAGGAAAATACTCCTAAAATAAATATGTCTCCACCAAAATTGAATAAACTATACCTCAAAATCCTCATTTCTGGAAAGATTCCACTTTTAAATTTGGCTAAATAAATTTGTGACTACAATTCTATTTTCCACATGTAAAGAAAATAAATGATTTTTGTAGTTGTTTAATTATGTTCCAACTTTAATAATTAACTAAAGCTCTTTCCAAGGTTAAATCAATCAATTAAGAAAATTAGAAAAGTTTGTATTTTCTGATATGAAACTAATAGAAAATTGATAACTTTTAAATGTTGTCTAAAATTACAACTGATCACAGCCCTCCCTGTTCCTCAAGGGAGCTGTAGACTTTCTCTTCCAAGTCCATGGCCATTTTTTAGCACTGGATCCTGATGGGGTACTTGGTGAGAAGAAGAAAAAACAAGAGATAACAAAACTTCACCCATAGGAAATAAATGGAGATTTAGAGTAGGAAAGAGAAAAGAAGAAGGGAAAGGTGACTGGTACGGAAAGGCTCAGCATCACAGAAAGAGGTGGAGGCTCTCAAAGAAATGTCAACCCCAATGTGGGGTGACAATTACATCGATACCCCTCCATCTCCAGACCCAAGTGACATCGCCAAGCTCAAGGAGGCGCTGCAGGAGGGTGTTCAGGAGTAGCCCAGGTAAGAGGCTAGTGGGGCAGCATGGGGCAGAGAGGTGAGTCCAGGAAAGAGTGAAACTGAGGCTTCATCAGGGTCAGAAACCAGAGGAGATCTGTACAAATCTTGGGGCAGAAAATGCATTTCTCATTAGACAGAGACTCGGGAGTATGACCCAATTTGATGGGACTCCCTTAGGAGAAAACAGCTTCCACTGATGTTGGGATTGAAAAATAAATGTTTTCTGAGAAAAGTTTTAATTGCAAATTTAAAAAGTTAAAATTAAGATCATCTAGACACAGTTGATGTAGAGGGAAATACTTGATCACGTACAATTCAGTAAAATATTTAATTTAAACTTTTATACGGTCAGGTAGGCTTGCAAAATTTCTAAAACTGAGTGACAATCTTGATAATGTATCTTCTATCTTACATATAAAGCCAAGCATTTTTGTACTCTCTCAGTACATCAAAGCTACCGCATTGATTCTTCGTAACAATTTTGGGGAATAGACAAAGATTATTACCAAATTCGAGATGAATGAAAATAAGGTATAAATAATGATGTACAAACTTATTCCCCAAATTTAATGATGACAAGAAGGAATTCTGGATTTTCTTCATACGTAATTCAGTATGGTTTCCACCAAACCCATTAACTTAGGTGCTAGATTACACAATTTGAATTCCAAGTATGCTTTTCAGTACTGCAGTCTTGTTTATCAGCCATGGTTGTGCCAGAGTATTCTTGTTAATCAACTATTCTCTTACTCACATAGAGGGATGTCAATGATTTTTAACAGAATAACAGCACATATAAACACGCTCCATAAAAAACATGCTACATCTATAACAAATTCAGTTTCTAACTTTATTGCAGAATTTATCTCTTCATTTTGATGACATGACTGAAAATCCAACTTGTAATCATAAAATGTCATTGTAGATGTATAGAAATAAAAGATTGTGTGTGTATGTGTAGAGTGTCAAAAAAAGAGAGAAATCTGTCTCTAATGTTCAAAACCCATTTGTCCCTCCTCATCTTCTTCTCTGAGTCATAATTAATGATGCCATCTTCACTCTCCAGCTGTGGATACAATGCATACATCAATATCCTGAGGAAACCTCCATAAGTTTCTACACAAACAATATTTTCACAGATTTCTTAAGTCAGTTGAGCAGCAGATTTAAGAAAATGATATTTTTTTGCCCGACCTTTATTGAGGTTAACAAGAATACCAAACCAGCATTTCCAGCAGGTGTATTGATGCTTGCAGTGATTTTGCATTTTTTTCTACCGACAGGTGATTATTTATTATTAACATATTTTATAATCTCTCTATTTAGAGAAATAAGATATCAACTTGACTTTTTCAGCTGACAGAGTGGGACAGCTCCTTATCATCAGCTTTAATTCTTCCATCTACGAGTTTTGATCAAGTGCAAGTGAAATGTGGAATATAATGTATAACAAGAATATAACAGCACACTGACTGAATTCATTAAAAATTACTTTGCATAGACCTCTCATACCTAGTGTTCCAACTATTGATACATTGAAGGGAAATTCTATTATTTTTAAATGTTTAAAGAAAATCAGAAGAGTGTGTTTAAAAATAAAAGTAACAGCAGATCAGCATGGATGGACCTAGAGATTATGATACTAAGTGAAGTAAGTCAGACAAAGACAAAGATCATATGATATCACTTATATGTGGAATCTAAAAAAAAAACTTATTTACAAAATAGAAACAGACCCACAGGAATAGAAAATAATCTTACAGTTACCAAAGGGGAAAGTGGGGAGGGGGGGATAAATTAGGAGTATGGGATTGACAGATACACACCACTATATATAAAATAGATAAACAACAAGGATCTACTATATAGCACAGGGAACTATATTCAATATTTTGTAATAACCTATAAAGGAAAAGAATCTGAAAAAGGATATATATATATATATATATATATATATATATATATATATATATATATATATATATATATATATATATATATATATAACTGAATCAGTTAGCTGCATACCTGAAACTAACACAACATTGTAGATCAACTATAATTCAATTTAAAGAAAGGAACCGTAGATCATGTCATCAGTACTAGATCTTTTAGACAAGTAAATTGGTGCAGCCACTATGGAGAAGAGTATGGAGGTTCCTTAAAAAAATAAAATAGAGCTACCATTTTTTTTTCCTCTGGGCATATATCCAGAGAAGACCATAATTCAAAAAGATGCATGCACCCCAATGTTCATAGCAGCACTATTTACAACAGCCAAGACATGGAATCAACCTAAATGTTCAGCGACAGAGGAATGGATAAAGTAGTGGTACATATATACAATGGAATATTACTCAGCCATAAAAAGTAATAAAATATTGTCATCTGCAGCAACATGAATGGACCTAGAGATTGTCATACTGAGTGAAGTAAGTCAGACAGAGAAAGACAAATATCATACGATATCACTTATATGTGGAATCTAAAAAAAATTAGATACAAATGAACTTATTTACAAAACAGAAACAGACTCACAGACATAGAAAACAAACTTATGGTTACCAAAGGAAAAAGGAGGGGAGGGATAAGTTGGAAGATTTGGATTACCATATACACACTATTATATATAAAACAGATAACTAATAAGGTCTTACTGTATAGCACAGGAAATACTCTGTAATGACCTATATGGGAATAGATCTAAAAAAGAGTGGATATATGTATATGCATAACTGATTCACTCTGCTGTACAGCAGAAACTAACACATCGTTGTAAATCAACTATACTCCAATAAAAATTAATTAAAAAATGGAAATAAACACTTGGAATTAAAAAAATAAGCGCAGAATGGTGACATTTAGCTACCCCAGAATCCTGCAACTACAAGCTCTCAGGATTCAGCAATGCCGTTTCTCAGACAGCGTTCAACATTGTGTTCACACGCTGCTTTTTATCAAAGGCTCCCACATGCTAACTCCGAAATCCAAATCACGTCTTGGTGCAACAAGAGCCTGGCCCTTATCACCACCAGCTCCGCAGGCTGATGGGGTTGAGACACAGGAGGTTAAGTGCCTTTCCTGAGGCCACGTAATAAGCCAGATCATGCCTGGGGAGAGAGGCAACAACCTTGCTTCTGTATCCCTGGTCCTGCAGGTGGCCTGGTTCCCGGCAATCACTTCCGACCACGCTGCACAGTAACCTACAGTCACTTTGGTAGTGGGTGGATGCATAAGTAAAAGCTGAACTCTTACATGGCATATTTTTACGGATGCATGGAAGTTGTGTGATTGAACACACATTTTTGTTAGCGTCTTACATAGCTTACAGATTTTCAAAAAAAAAATACAATTAAGTTTAATCAACATTCAAGCACTACTCAATTCACTGATATTTCTGAATTCACAGTGTTCTCAGATAGCAAAGAAGGCATACCCACTCATGTTCGCCAGCTGTTGACTTTATATAAAAATGTTCAATAAAAAAAGAGAAAAAAAAGGAAATTGTATATTTAATGAATGAACAGGTACAATTTACCCCTGGGAGGAGGTGGCTTTTTGTTGGGTGAATCTAAGTGACTCACTGGTGTTGAAATTCATCAGACCTAGGAAACAAATTTAGCCCCATCAAGCTGGTTTACCACTGGATGGTATGTACCAATCTTGACAGACCCTGAAATTGTAATGGACAAAAGAACCATCTATTTAAAGAGTTAACCTTTCTTTGTTTTTAATCACAGTATTCTACATCTTTGGAAGGACTAAGTTGAAAATATGGTTCATTTATGTTATTTGTGTTTACCATCTGAAATCCAGGAAATAAGTGAATTTGGGTTCCATAACAATCATCTATCACATACATAGTTCCTGGTACAATTATGCAAATTCTGATTTATATTTAATCTTTGTTTTAACTTATTATGCCTATGTTTTATGTGGAGAGTTTCATTTATTTTTTGGTTGAGTATTCATGGTACGGAATATAAATAAGTAAGTAAATAAATAAATAAATATCCAGAATATAAATAAATAAATAGATAAATAAATGATAACAATATAGTAATGGTTACATAACAGCTATAGTAATTGTTACATAAAGCAGTCTTATATTGTTAATATGGTATGTTATACAGTCATTAAAAGGAGAGCTTAAATAGTTTTAATATGGTAATAAGATTATGATATAATATTAAATGAAAAAACCTACATGTAGTATTGTTCAAAGTCCATTTTTGAAAATAACTTTTATGTAAAAGGAGAGAGAAGACTATCCCTCAAAATGTTAATACTGCCTGAGTAGACAGACTATAAATAAAATTAGTATTTGTCTTATAATTGTTTTGGTATTTCTAACTTTCCAACCATGAGCACTTATAATCGAAAAAAAAATTAATGTTCTAAGCACTGAACAAAATTAGTTTGATTTCCACTTACCCCTTACTAATGAAATTACATGTGACACTTTTATGGAGCTTCATGTTTGCTCCAAAGGCATTCTTACTAAGTCCATTTTTTGTTTCTAAGAATATTGTAAAACGAAGGGAGATTTAAATATCTTTCATGTGATAATCAAATGGTATAAATGACTTAAGGCCAATTATTCTTAGGTTTAAAATAATACTAATATACCTTCTATTAAGAACAATTATTATGCTTTAGAGAAGCTTCATGACAATAAACTGTACTTCTTTCCCCAGCTTTATTGAGATATAATTGACGTATAACATCATGTGAGCTTGTTCAATGTGTTGGTCAATAATTTGGGGAAACAAAAACAGGTTATCACATCAAAAGGGTTATGATGGCTACACCGTTAACCTCGGGTGCAGAAAGAGTCACAGTTACAATTTATTGCTGCCTGTAGAGGATATGTAGGCATATTCCGATTTTGCAAGTATTTGTTGAGGAGGCAGGAAGAGGAGTATGATGTGATGAGCACAACTTTTTAAAAATGTATTTTACTGAAGTGTAGTTGATTTACAACATTATATTAATTTCTGCTGTACAGCAAAGTGATTCAGTTATATATATATATATATATATATATATATATATCCTTTTCATATTCTTTTCCATTATGGTTTATCACAGGTTATGAATATACCTCCCTGTGCTACACAGTAGGACCTTGTTGTTTACCTATCCTACATATAATAATTTGCATCTGCTTGTCCGAAACTCCCAAGCCATTCCTCCCCCACGTGCCCTCCCCATTGGCAACCACATGTTTTCTATTGTCTGAGTCTGTTTCTGTTTCATAGATATGTTCGTTGTGTCATATTTTAGATTCCACATATAAGCAATATTATATGACATTTGTCTTTGTCTGACTAACTTCACTTAGTATGATAATCTCTAGGTCTGTCCATGTTGTCACAAATGGCATTATTTCATTCCTTTTTATGGCTGAGTTTTATTTCATTGTGTAGAGGTACCACTTCATCTTTCTCCATTCATCTGTCGATGGACACTTAGATTGCTTACATGTCTTGGCTATTGTGAATAGTGCTGCTATCAACATAGGGGTGCATGTATATTTTCGAATTAGTTTTTGTCCGGTGCAATGCATATATCCTGAATGGGTTTTCCCTTTGGTGGGCGTTTTGGCAGGATGTCAGTAGGAGGCACATAGTGCCCACATGTTGGGTAAATGGAAACCAGTTTAACAAAGTAACTGCACGAAGCTGTGGGTGGTGAGCAGGGGCCCAGAGGGCATGTGGTGCTGGTGTCAGGGGGTGAGGGTCAGAGAGGGGTCCCCTGGGCTGGGAGCCCACCCTCTGCTGGGTGGATGGATATGGGAGAGCACCACGGCCGCCCACAGGATAAGGAGCTGGGAACAGATCCCTGATCCCCCGCCACTGGCTGACACCTCTGCAGCCCTGCCCGACTCCTCTGCAGCCCTGACCTGATCAGGAGCTAGTCCCTCCAGAGTGGATAGAGAGTGGGCAGAGTGGATCTGAAGGGCTAAGGGGAAGGTTCTAGCTCAACAAGAATGCAGGTGAGGATAAGCAAACTGAGCCAATAAATACCACAGTCACACACACAGGTAAGTTTCTTCCTCAATACATAGTCCAGTGAAGGCCAGCGGGAGGGAGGGGGGGCAGTGGCTACTTTGCATCTTGTGGCCCTGTCACCCTCAGGGCCCTAGTGGGTGGGTCTCTCCTCTGTGTTCAGCCAGAGAGAGTGTGAGAGTCTGCTGCCGAGCCTGGGGCAGGGCACACTCCACCCACCCACATTCCAGGAGGGCCTACTCAAGGCCACCTCACCGATGTGAGGCTGGGGACGTACTGGAACTGTGCATCCTGCAAGCGGAGCATCTGCCTCAGGAGGTGGGGAAGGACGTGAAGCTTCTTTCCACACGAGGGGAATAAGCAAAATCATACAGAAGAGTGATCACCTTTATTTGGTTGAGCTAGGGAAGGCATGGGGAGATTATGATGAATCTTAGTCGAAAATGAGAAAGTCATAAGGGAAAACAACAAAGAAGTGGCTTAGACTAGAGCTCCCTAAATACTTTTGATCCCACTCCACCATCAGGAAAAATATCTTGGAACTCCCGTGTGTGTGTGTGTGTGTGTGTGTGTGTGTTCATGCGCATGCATGTGTGTGCCTGTACCGCCATTGTATATATGGTATATGAGGTGCATGTATCTATGTATGTCTATGTAAAGAGGAAGTTAAACAGAAATCAAAATGCTTATGTTCCCTATCCACTCTTGCTGATTGCAATTATTGGTAAAGTC
The DNA here is from genome assembly GCF_964165515.1 of Mesoplodon bidens. NCBI lineage: Eukaryota > Metazoa > Chordata > Mammalia > Artiodactyla > Ziphiidae > Mesoplodon > Mesoplodon bidens. The sequence goes on from NC_138160.1 coordinate 3,385,019, forward strand.
AAAGAAAAAGATGAAGATGCAAGCACAGAAAGACGTGGAGCCTGTTTGCTGGAAGCAGCATTGGGGGCAGAATGGGGAGGCATTAGGAGGACCCTCTCATGGGCCCTCGGGCCTCATCCACCTACAGGCAACTCATGGCCACTGGTCTAGAGAGCCTTCCTTGTCCACTTCTGTAAGTTTGGGAGATGAAGTTTTCACCAGGAAAAGAGAGGGGGATGAGATTATACAACATGTATAATCTTATGTGAGTGTTTCATTCTCTGTGCCCTCACCTCCCAGGGTTGTTGTGAGGATAAGATGAGATGGTGCTTAAGGGAAAGTGCCTGCTCTTAGTAGGCATTGAGATGACTGACATTATTTTAAGTCCAGTTGGGCTGGAGCAGAGAATACATGCTGAATATAATGGGAGAAAACCCAGAAAAGACAGATTTTAAGAGGCTTTAATTTGGGGCCCCAAGAGGAGCTGAGAGGGGCTTGGGAACAAGGCTAAACTTGCCATGGGGTGCCATGAAGAAGATACTTCTGGGATGGGGTGGGTGGGGCTGAGTAGGGATAACAGGGAGGCAGGAAAGCAGGGTTCTAGCAGTGATACTCAGAGGGGAGGCTGGGAGGAAGGATCGTGTGTGAAGGAGTCTCTGATCTCAGCGGACTGGGCAGGGAGTGGGGAAAGTTGGGGTAGGGCAGGACTCTCATCCTGAGTGACTGCTTGTTGACATGCATTTATCCAACATGGAGGTCAAGGAGACCTTTGGCCAAGAACATAGTGAGTTTGGTTCGGGGCTCTGCCAAGTTCTGCTCCCATGAGACAGAGTTTACTACTTACGTTCTCTCAACTGCAGACCAAAACCACACCCTCTAGACTGTTCCTTGCAGAACGGCCCACTCCCTAGAGAGCTACCTTGACTGACCAAACCAACACTCCACCATGGATGAAGAACCCAGAAAGGTTCAGAGTAGTCCCATGGAATGTGCATTGCCCAATGCTGTGGAATCCAACCCAAAATGATTTCCTTGTTTTCTCTACATGTCCTTTACCTGAGATATAAGACTGAGATATAAGAAAGTTGAGGAGGACAAAGTGCAATCAGCCTCGTTACAGTCAAGCAAAAAGGCCACATGTATCTCTCTAATGACACCATAGCAAATGCTTTGAAGTCAGCATTTGATTAAATGTATTATTATAAAAAGAGAAGAGGTTCCCTCAGCAAGTAGGGTATTATACACACACCTGGGGCTTTTTTAATAATAGCCATGTGGACTTCTGAGGTCAGTAATACTACTTTCTCAGGTGGACTTATTAGTAATGTGAAGCCCTAGAAAAATTAGTTACTGACAGTTTAAAATAAAGGATTTACTTCCCCAGTGTGTCACGTGGATCCAAATTAGTATTCTGTGCTCCTCTTGGGTATGGAGAGATTCAGAGTCTTTCATGTCTAAAACCTCATGATCAAGGGAAGATCTTTTGCTAGCCCTGGAGTCAGGATGGAAAAGAGGCTTCACATATGGTTTCATCACTGAGTTTTACTGTAAGACCATGGGAAAAAGATCTTCACTGCCTTTTATTTCATTAAACACACTGTCTTTTTTTTTTCCTTGACACTTTAAAAAATTAAAATGGAAATATTTTAGGATTCAAGCTGTCATTAGACCATATGTTTTATTTTTCCAGTGGGACAAAACATTTTTAGAATTTTCATCCCATCCCTAGATTGGATAGAGTTAAATAACTCTGGAAGAAAACAGTCATCTTGGAATCATTCACTTCATTCAAAATAAGCTTCCCATATATTTAGGTGCATGGAAATTTAGACTATGACTGCCATCCAAATTAAAGTTAAAAATTCTTCTGATCCTTCCACTGTGATCACTGTCGTGACTCTCCCTGGTCCCCCAGAGTCCAGATGTCTTGAAAGGACCAACGTCTAAAATGAGCTGAATCCCATCCCCATGGCTCAAGTCCTTTTCCTCAAAACTTTAGCAACGTGAGAACAGACCCTCTGAAGTCTTCCTGGGCAAACTCTTCTGGGTTGTCTTCAATGGACTGTGAATTTGGGGGTCTCAATATCATGATTGGGTCTTTAAAAGTGCCTCTTTCCTGTGAAAGCATTGAGCCTTGCATATATAAAGGGACTTGAATCTGAGCTGAACTTGTCTAAATTTGAATTAAATGGTGCAAATAGTATATGATATTTGTTAGCCCTACAGCATAAGTATTATAGCATGTAAGATTTACTAATCCATATATTTCCAAGTTCTCAGAAGGACTTAAAAAGTTATGTATGAGGAATTACTAAGTAATTTAGGATTGCAGCACATAACAAAATATTTAGCTAATTTCATTGATTTTTCCCCCTTACTATTGAACATATATGTATAATTAGCATGAAAAAATACTTATTAAATATTCAAATTTTTTTCCATTTTTGACTTTGACAATAGGGTAAAAGATACGAGATTGCATTCTATTCCCCAAGAAACTTCTATTTTAATTAGAGGAAAAAACATAAGCATGAAAAAGGAACAAGTACAAAAACAAAGTTAAATGTCCATAATTTGGGACTGAAGGGATTTGTTTTTAACCTGTAATACAAATATTGGGGAGGAAGACGGGTCTACCTTTTAGAGGTGAAAGGCTCAACAATGTGTTTTTCTAGATTAAACACTAGAAAATAAAAAATAGTTTAAATTGTATTATTTAATAGTTATTAATATAATGAATTTATAATAAATCAATTAAAACATGTATAAATTTAATGTGTAATACTATTACACAATAACAATAGTTTCAGCTAATAATAATAACAATAATAAAAATAGTATTTATTAGTATGAAATACTAGCAGACAAAAATGTCTCCTTTGTCTTTTGCTCCCAGTAGCATTTTTTTCCTCCTTTGTGAATGAGCCAATCCTATTTGTGCCCTGGACCCCAGGTCCTCCCCTTGGTCAAGAACATTTTTCCAGCAGGTGTCCCTACATCACTCTTCTCTTACTCTTCTGGATTGTTCTAGCAGCAAGCAAACGTGCTGTTCTCAAGCCACATGGGGACCATAATTATTTACTTTGAAAAAGAATTTGTGGTGCAAGTTCTCTTCACTTTCTTACTTCAGGACATGCTATGGTGTGGGTGAAATGTTTAGGGGGTGCTGGATGCCAGATATTACAATCCACCCATCATCTACCCATCAATCATCTATCTATCCATCTATCTGTCCATCCATCTATCCATCTATCCATCCATGCATCCATTCATCTATCTATCTATCTATCTATCTATCTATCTATCTATCTATCTATCTATCTATCCATCCATCCATCCATCTATCCATCCATGCATCCATCCATTCATCCATCCATACATCCATCTATCATCTAAATTTCTACCTCAAAAACTTAAACTGTGATTTGGGCATAATTATCTTCCGTCTTCTCCACATATACACAATATATCTTATTATATAAGTAATTTGAGAATTTTGTTATTTTTGGAGAAATTAGAATATTAGAGATAATTTATATTTTCTGTGATTTCTCCCCCAATATGGCTCATTCTACCTTTCTTCATATGTACCTACTACTGTGAATGTGTGCATATCTTTCCACATCACTTTTAATGCTTTTATATGCACATTCATGAAAAATTTAGAGTATTAATTTTTTTAAAAATATAAACAGTATTACACTATATTTATGGCTTAGCAGTTTGCTTTTTGTATACAATAATATGCTTTCAAGGATCTTCCTACATCCATAACTCATGCTTCTCATGTATTATTTTATCTAAGAATATATTACCTTTATTTACCCTTCTTCTGTAGCTGCCTATTCATTCATTTTACATTTTCAGGTTTATTTTTCAGATAGTACAGATGCTAGTATTTCTGTAATACAGCTAAAGAGGAATTGCTGGATTATAGGGAATGTGCAATTTTAATTTTAATAGAAACTGCCAGAATATTGCCAGCGTGGCCTGATTAGTCCATTATGTTGCCATATTTTCAGGGGGCGGACACGTGCAGAATGCCAGGGTGCAGCATACATATCTGTGCTCACAGTGTGCAGATGGTGGTGTTGGACTGTCCAGGTTGGGCTCAGGCTTGCTTCAGGGTCTTCACTTCTGGGTCCAGGATGTGGGAGTTGGGCCTGCCAGGGCATGCTTTTCTCCTGGACCGTTGTGATGGAGACAGAGGGTCAAGTGGAAGGGCCAACTGCTGTGTCACTCCAGCCTGTATTCCACTGGCCAGAAGAGACACATGGTCCATCCAACATCTATGAGCAGAGCCCAGCTCTGTTTCCTGGCAAAGGCACAGAGGAGAGATTTTACTCGGGGATGGGGACAAAGACCCCATGTGACCCCGGTGTCACATGGGTCCTCCCAGCAGCATTGATGGGCACAATTTCTTCTGACAATGCTCCATCCTGTTGACTGAAACTCTTTTCCTAATCTGAAGAGGGAAAATAAACTCATTGTCACTTTAATTTAGGTTCCTTTGCTTAATGGTGAGGCTGGGTTTCTTTTCATGTATATAGTGGTTATTTGTATCTTATTTTTCTGCAAAATCCTTGTAAAAAATACTTTGTCAATTACCCTACAGTGTGTGGTCCCTTCCTGCTTGTGGGAGGTATTTTTTTAATTGATGTATATTATAGATACTATTCTTCTGTTATATCTGAAACATCTCTAATCCCCCCAGTCTTTTACTTGACTTTAACTTTGATTAAGGTACCTTGTCACAGAGGAATTTTTAATTTTAAAATGATTACACTTTTTTAATCTGATGTTTGTATTTTCCTTCTGTGACTTTAAGACTATGTGATTATGAACATAACTGTTATGCGTTTACATTTTATTCAGATTTGGTCTCCTGATGTAGGAGTTAGTCACACATTTAGACTTACTTATGGTGTAAGACAGTCATGTAACTTTTAAAATGATATTTGACAAGTTGCCCCTCCATCCTTTACTGATATTTATTATCTGGTCCTTCCTTTCCTTCACTGCTTTAAAATGGTGATTCCTCAAGACCCCAACTTGAGATGTGCTGGGTTCTCTCCCATTCGCTCTTCTTTCCCTTTCATGTGTCTGTTCTCCTGTGAAGTGTCACTGTTGTTATCTGTGTAGCTTGTTGATGTGTCTTGATAGCTGGTGGAACAAGTCACTCCTTCCCCTTCGTTTTAACATTTTAAATTGTGTCTGTGACTTCTGGCTTCTGCTTAGGAGACAGAAACCTAGAAAGATGTTGCTCCCATCCACAAACAAGAACGAGCTAGGTAATCTCCCAAAACATAATTTTAATGCTCCTGCAATAGAACTGAGGTTTTATGGAAACAAACTAACCTAAAATCTAAGGAAAGATCAGTGTTTCTGCAAAATATTTTATCTGAATAAAAGAGAAACAAGAAGTCAGATTCCTGGGACTTCCCTGGTGATGCAGTGGTTAAGAATCTGCCTGCCATTGCAGGGGACAGGGATTCGAGCCCTGGTCTGGGAAGATTCCACATATGGCGGAGCAAATAAGCCCATGTGCCACAACTACTGAGCCTGCGAGCCACAACTACTGAAGCCCGCATGCCTAGAGACCATGCTCCACAACAAAGAGAAACCACCACAATGAGAAGCCTGCATACTGCAACGAAGAGTAGCTCCTGCTCCCCGCAACTAGAGAAAGCCTGCACACAGCAACGAAGACCCAACACGGCCAAAAATAAATTAAAATAAATAAATAAATACATACATACATACATTTATTAAAAAAAATCAGATTCCTATTTTAGAAAGAGCATCTGTGTGTCCAGGTTTCTGGATTGGGGTTATAGTTGTAGATGGAGCCATGGAAATGAACATAGTGTCACTAGTTAGGAGTTAAATGTGGGGAAGGTACTTAGGGGTGCTCTTGGGGTCCTGTCTGTGCAGCAGATGAGAAGGAAACAAGACTGGGCAGGAAAGAAGCTGGGTTGCTGTGCAGCCCAGGGAAAGGTCTTAGAGGATGCTTGCGAGGACCCTGGAGCTGAGACAGATGTTCCGAATTGTCCTTGTTGGGGGCAGGGTGCCACATATTTATAGCCAAGGCAGTCCCAAGGGAAACTGCCCATCTGAAAGGTGAGACATTTCTCCCTTTAAACTCCTTCAAGGTATGCTCCCCAAAAGTTGCTGCTATAAAAACTGAATGTTTGTGTCTCTCCTAAATTCATATGTTGAAGTCCTAACTCCCAATGTGATGGTATTTGGAGGTGGGGCCTTGGGATTGGTGAGATCATGAGGGTGGGGCACCATGAATGGAATTAGTGCCTTTATAACCAAGCTCCGAGAGCTCCCTTGCCCTGAGAGGCCACAGCAAGAAGATGCTGTCTATGAAACATGGAGAGGTCCTCATCAGATGTGGAACCTGCCAGTACCTTCACCTCTTCTCCCAGCCTCCAGAACTGTGAGAATTACATGCCTGCTACTTACAAACCACACAGACTCTGCTGCTGTTGTTGAAGCAGCCCCAACAGAGAAAGACAGTTACATTTTGGTCTATGAAGGCCTTGTAAAGGAAGAACAACCACTTGGATAAAATGCACTGTTGGTGTCACCTAACAATGTAATTTGCTGCTGTAGGGAGACTGCCAAGTGTGTTAATGGCTTGTCTTGTGCTCGTGTGTGTCAAACAGTGATGGATCAGGTGTCAGTCTCATGTGTGTCTGGTTGCCCTCCTGCACGTCACTGTTCACCACTTCTCAGCAAACTTATCCTCCTGGGGTGAACTGCACAGTCTAGGTATCCATCATCTGTCTCAGGTGATGCCTCTCACATTGCTTTGGGGAAAACCCAGAAGTGCTACAGGAACTGCTGAGCCTGTGCTTTCTGAGGGTGAAAAGTGAGCAAGAAGGACAAAGTGTAATTCTTTTAAAACTATTTTAGAGACACAAGTGATTGCTTGGTGTGAATGTTTCCCCCCACTCAAATTGTTGAAGGGACTGGCTTCGTGTTTAGAACGAAGCATCTTCTGTTTTCCTTCCTGGTTCTTCCTTTTCTGAATGGCTTCTTATTTGTATATTAAAAAAGATTTAAAATCCTAAGATGAGAAAGAGTCAACCTGACAATAATTCAGAAATCCATGGAAGTTTGTGTCTGTAGATTTCCCACCTCCAACACCTGTAACCTGGGTACACTATGTTTTGTTTTGTTTTTTTTTTTTGTGATACATGGGCCTCTCACTGCTGTGGCCTCTCCCGTTGCAGAGCACAGCCTCCGGATGTGCAGGCTCAGCAGCCATGGCTCACAGGCCCAGCTGTCCCGTGGCATGTGGGATACTCTTGGACCAGGGCATGAACCTGTGTCCGCTGCATCGGCAGGCGGACTCCCAACCACTGCGTCACCAAGGAAGACCCTGGGTGCACTATTTTATCTTTCAAAGATTCCTAGTCATCAGATGGTACCTGCACCAGCTCAAACAAACCCCAGGACTGAACCAGCATAGAACCTTCCCAGCAGACTGAAGACCAAATCCAGGTCTGTGGGGAAACACGAGGGAGAAGTAAATTACTATAGAGAACAGTATGGAGGTTCCTTAAAAAACTAAAAATAGAACTAGCATATGACCCAGAAATCCCACTACTGGGCATATAACCTGAGAAAACCATAATTCAAAAAGAGTCATGTGCCACAATGTTCATTGCAACACTATTTGCAATAGACAGGACATGGAAGCATCCTAAGTGTCCATCAACAGATGAATGTATATATATATATATATATATATATATATATATATATATATATATACACACACAATGGAATATTACTCAGCCATAAAAAGAAATGAACTTGAGTTATTTGTAGTGAGGTGGATGGACCTAGAGTCTGTCATACAGAGTGAAGTAAGTCAGAAAGAGAAAAACAAATACTGTATGCTAATAAATATATAAGGAATCTAAAAAAAAAGAAAGAAAAATGGTTCTGATGAACCTAGGAGCAGGACAGGAATAAAGATGCAGACGTAGAGAATGGACTTGAGAACATAGGGAGGGGGAAGGGTGAGCTGGGAAGAAGTGAGAGAGTAGCATTGACATATATACACTACCAAATGTGAAATAGATAGCTAGTGGGAAACAGCTGCCTAGCACAGGGAGATCAGCTCGGTGCTTTGTGACTGCCTAGAGGGGTGGGATAGGGAGGGTGGGAGGGAGATGCAAGAGGGAGGGTATATGGGGATAAATGTATACATATAGCTGATTCACTTTGTTATACAGCAGAAACTAACACAACATTGTAAAACAATTATATTCCAATAAAGATGTTAAAAAAAAAAAGATAGCATAGCTACCTTGTTTGATACCACTCAGTTGTTAGTTAGGGGAGCAGGAATTTGGTTTGAAATCTGTTTGCTTACAAAGTTCATGTATTTTTCCAGTTAAGATGCTGATCTGGAAAGTTTGTTTGGTGAAATTTGGATTTTGTAGTTTCCCTACTCTTGCCATTACCTGTAGGTAGAATTTTCACTTTTGGATATTGTTCATTTTACTTTTACTGTAAAATTTACAATAAAAATTTAAATAAAACAAACAAGCAAACAAACAAAAAGCTTACCTGTCATCGTTTTGTGTGTTTTTAGAATGGAATAATGTGTAGGATAATTTTTTTTTTTTTGGTTTTAGTTGATGAAAGTATTAGCAAGCCCATGATTAATTGAGCACCTACTATGTGTCAGATGTTTTAACCCTGGAGGCTCTGACAGGTCACTAGGATGATACAGAAGGGAAGAGGAGAATGTCACAGAGAGGAAGTGAGACAAATGAGGGAAACATAGAAATTATAGTTTAATTCTCGTTCCTGGCTGTAGTTATGCACCACAAGTCATGGAATTAGTGTGTGCTGAGCCCCTGCTCCTGGGGAACCCAGGGAGAGGCTCCTGAGAGCCTCTGGTCACAACATTTTCATTGATCAATTAATACATGACCTTGTTGTATGCATGTTTCTATTTGAATGTGCCTTATTTAACATGTATTGTTGGTTCATTCACACAAAAATGTTAAAATGTGGCATTGAATAGACAGCAGAGAAGACCCTTGTTTAGAGTTTGGGGCTGAAACAAGTCAGAGTGTCTCCTGGTCCAACCTGGAAACGTTCCCTCAGGGCAGCTCAGAGGTGTCCCTGCTCTGCATGGGCCCAGCTCTGCAAATGACCAAAAAGCCCTGCAAGGTTGATTTGGGCGTTAAAAATCACTTTCAGTGAGTAGGATAATTCCCAAATATAGAATCTGTGAATAATGAGGTTGGATTGCAGACTGGGGTCCAGGGATAAATTGTATTACAACCATGATCTGGTCTTTCACATGTGCTTGAAATCAGTAGGGACTATACTAGAATTTAGTCAATATCTGCTTTATTTGCTTTCAAAATCGAGTTTAAATTAAACAGTCTTCGTAGTTGTACTTGGAATGTCTGTGCCCCGAATTTCTGGCAAGTTTGGGAAGATGTGGCTCCAGGAATAGTTAGGACCTGGATCAGGAGGGAGGGGAGGTGTGAACTGGGCAGTATCCCTCCTGTCTGGACCCCATACAGATGTGCTCAGGTGATCCCATTGTCCCCAAAACGCATCTCAGAACTGTGAGAAGCTTCAGGCATTCTCTCATTCACCCTTTGCTTTTCCAAATGGACACAATGCGAATAAAGAGAGGCATGCGGGTCCCTGTTCCCATGTTTGTACCTTTATCTCATCATTTTTCTCCACTTTGGACAATTCCCCAATTCATGCTCATTACCTTAAATAATGTTTAAAATCTCAAAAGTTCTCAAAGCAGTGCATTCTTTTCTGAATTCACTCTACATAGGATTTATTAAATACAAACTTTGACTTTTTGTATTCTACCAGAAGGAAAGCAATGACATTTCTTCTCTACATGTTAGCTCATCATTTTTAAGTTTCCATTGGATTCTGTTTCTTATCTTTTCAAACCAAAGTAATTGTAAAATTACCACCTTTTAAATTGATTAATAGGAACCGTTACATTGTGTAACATCATGAAACGTTAAAAGTGATTACATTGACAATATCAAATGTGAATTCAGCATTAAAGATGATTCTACAATTTTTTTCCATATTAAAATAAAATTTAAATCCTGGAACATCTGTGCCAAAAGAAATATAGTAGGAAACTCAGAATTAGTTTTCTTTCTTTCTTTTTTCAATTTTCACTTAGGCAGAAATATGCAACAATAATGGAAACAGAAAAACAATAGAAAGGCTGCATTTTAAAAATGTATGAATATATTTGACAAATACTTAATACCTCTGATGATATAGAGAGAAATAATGCATGAACCCTCTTTTCTGAACACTCATATCCTCAAGGAAGAGTGACTTATAAATCTTAAAAATCATATATCTATTGGATACACACTTAACAGAGAGAAAAAAATAAATGTCATGGCAGCAACAGAAAGATAGATCAGCTGTACACAGTGATGTGAGTGGGAAGTTTATTACTTTAATTTCGGCTCAGGGCACAGACTCTTCTATGAATTTTGGGTTGTTAAAAATGTCCATTACCCATAACTGCACATGGCAAAAGGATACTAATTATATTAATTGATAAAAATCAGGGTAACTGAATTTGGCTCCTTGAAGCTTGTCTTTGTTTCCGTTTTTCTTGCATAACATATATCCCTTGACCTTGTACCTTTCATGGGACCCCGTGCACACGGGTCCCACACTTGCACTCTTTTCCACCATCCAGATGGATTAACAGGTCTAACTGCTATGGAGTAAGTCATTTTCTCAAATGACTTAAAGACTTAAGTTTTTAAGCCTTTAAGAAACTGAAGAAAACTTAAAGTTTTTCTTCATTCTTATACAAAATTGCTTACACATCAGTTCTTTGCACCTTGCTCTGTGTATGGAAACAATTTCAGTAGACCGGAGCTTGGGTTACAGCAGACCCAGAAAATTACACGTATTGGAACAAGCCACCTTGGTTCCTATTGAAATCCCCCTAAATGAATGCTCCCTGGGAATCTGTTTCCTCGGCTACTCTGTCATCTGGGTTGTAAGAGCCTTGGCTCTTCAGGAACCTGAGCAGATATTGTGGCTGAGAGGACGGCTCGCTGTTCTCACATTGTTTCCTGTACTGAGATGGGGGGCACTTTCCCAAGCAAAGCTTGAGGCAACAGCCAAGTATTTTCACCCCCTGTAGCTTCTGACAATGGGAACCGGTCCCGGCTCGCTCATAGAAACGGAGGGCTCTTCCTCGGTAGCTCACAGCATAATGCATCCAAAAGACGGCTTCAGGATAATAAATGGTCGGTGGTTGGAGCTCCCGGTGAATCCCAGGGAAGCCCTGAATGTACATAGATCACCCTGTGGGAGCCCGACTGGGAGAGTCTGGACACGAGCACATCATAGCCCGGCTAAACCAGAACTGTCTGTCCAGGGAATTCCAAACAGAGCAGGGGATGATCAGCCAGTTTCTTTTGCTGTGTGGCTCTTGTCCTGATATGCAGAAGAGAGAAAATGGCAAAAATGGGTGCTGGGTCCAAGGGGTGCTTTCTTTGTCTTCCTCCAACTCTTAGAACAAAACAATGACCTCCTTGACACAAATGTGAAATGAGCATAATGGCTTTTGATGTTCGAGTTGAAGAAAAGCACATAGGTCACATCATGTAAGTGTAAAATTTTAAGAAACGGTTCTAAGCTTAAGAAGTGCCCCATGCAGGACTCGTGAAATGGGTTAACTGTCTAACATCTTTTCTGAAGTTCATATTCTAGCCCAGTCTTCGGTGACGGTGAAGGTTAGTTGGTTTCCATTCAAGTTCAATGAAGTCTGCTTCTCATTTTCTATCTCCCCCTGCCTGGGTCGCAGGACAAACTGCCTCCAAACCCCAAATAGAAGTAAGAGGACCAGGGGAGCTGGCATTTCCAGTTAAGGAGACAGTGTCCCGAATGAACTGGGACACACGGAGCCCCATCGACACTGAGCAACTAGTTAATAATATGGGGGTGGGTGGTGTTTGCAGGGGCCGCTCTCAGCAAGAGGTCGAGTCTGTGGTTAATTCACTGCACGCTGGGCAGACGCGGATGTGACTTGGCCAGAATCCTTTGGCCAAGAAATGTCCTATTAAGATGGAGTTCCTGACTCCCTGATTGTGATTTCCCATTTTAGTTGATTTTGTTCACATGGAAAGATCTCCCTTTAATCACATCAGGGTTTCTCTTTTCTTTTAAAACACTCAGTTCTGTCCAGAGTTTTACGTTCTTTAAGGTTTTCGTGGTTATTTTTCCTTTTCCAATGCAGTATTCAGGGAAAGCTTGAAAGTGACTAAGCATTTTCTTTACTACTTGTTTAGCACAACCCCTCCCAGTGGTGCTGATTTTTGAATGAAGTTATGAAGTTTTGTCTCAGAGGGAAAACTTACATGCTGAACATCATTTTAGTTTTTTCTCTACAGCATTTGTTTTTTTTCTTACATCTTCATAGAGAGGTGTATTGCTGTTTACGTTCAGTCTGGGTTTTAGAGAAAGTATATTAACTAAAAATTCCTGGGATCCATAAGACAGCAGCAAAGAAGCCTCCTGGCAGTTGTCCTTTAAAATTCACAGCTCTTCTGAGAAAATAATGAATGGCCATTTTTTTTTCCACTGGATTTTTATTCAATAGTTAAGATTTCTCCTATTTTATCACAGCGGAGAGAGAACAGTAATACATTCCTACTGATGGCACCCATTGAGAAATTAGTCCATTAAATGTAAGTGTGGAGGCTTAGGACGCCCACTGGCAGAGGTGCTCCCCTTATGTTTGGCAGCTAAATGATGCATGTTGTGGCCGTTGAGGTTTAACTCAATGGTGGAAAAAATTGAGGATTGATACTGGGGACAAACACCAACATGGGCTCTGGAGGCCCTGCAGCACTCAGGGTCCAGTGAGGGTCAGAACCACACAGAGACTGGAAAAGGAAAATGCAGTATCAAGAATTATTATCTATACTAGAGTGTCGGCCTCAGTGCTGGATTGGCTAGAAAGGGAAATAGAGAACTTTAAGAATAGAGAATGGAAGATATGGAGAGATATGGGGGTGGCCCCAGCTCTAGGGCTGAAGATGGAGCACGGGGGATTGGGTGAGTCTGGAAGAGGGTGGGGTCCAGACCTTGTGGGAGAGTGTGTGGCTGTAGCTCGAGGAATTGGACAGGACATTTGCTGAGTGAGATGTTTAGGGGACTTAGCAGGACCCTGTGGGTGTCAGGGAAGCCATCAGCTGGGAGGTGCTGAGCCTCAGAACTCCTGGCTGCCCATGGGTGTCCACGGGATGCCCCTGAGCGGCTGGTGACACCCACAGCAAGAATCTGGTGTCTGCCGCTGGGCCGTGCAGAGCTAGAACACCCTGGAACTGGAGAGATAAGCCCCTTCCTCCTGCAATGTCCTTGCAGCACATTCTACTGATAAAGTTAGCACTGTGCCAGAGGGAAAATGAGGAATGTTAGTAGGGTCTCCTCCATTGTTGCTGAGCAGGCAATGAAGTGTGGGCTTGGACCGGAGACTGATGAATTGGTATCTGTCTGCTCTCTATTCCTGCTCAATTGTCTGGAAGAAGAAGTGGAGGGTTTTCCAGGTAGCCCCTCTCCCCTGCACAATGGGAACTTGGCCTTGGACCTCAGCATTAAGACAAGCCCAAGTCCTGCACCTACATGCCAAGGTCAGAATGAACCTTGCTGTAAAGTAGATTAAATAGGCACACCTGTGTAAGTGTAATTTGTATATGTGCAATATGGGGCCATTTTGAGAAAAGTCTGTAAACATTTTACTTGATCAGTTATGAATGAATGTTGGACTTTTCTGTCATAGGGTTTCACATGTAAAGAAATTTGGGGGTTGGCTTTAGCACACAACCACAGGTGGGTTACCCCAGCACACCAAGAAGTAATGTAAGGCTGCGCTCATGTGGCTGTAATTATAAAGACCAACACACTGATGCACAAGGGGATATTAACCAAAATAAATCCCATTGTCTAGGACATGATGAAATTCTAGGAATGAAAGACAATAGATGAGTGAAATCCTCTTAAAAAAATTGCTTCCTCAATGCATTTCAGGAAAGCATTTCAGGGCAATCATGTCCTCATGAGGCATTAGTCCTTGCTTGCACCAAATTGGAGGGAAAAGACTCCCCACAATATCCCAACTGAGTAACTAAAATTAAATTAAAATAACCCGTGAAGACATCGAAAAAATGATAGGGAACGTGAAGTTATAATCAATCTTTAAATCACAAACTTGTTATCTGAAGAGGAGCTCAAAAGCTTTCATCCCAAAAGCCTCTGATTAAAAAGATTAATATGTGATTTTTTTTGACTGTGACACACACAACATTACGGGCCTGGAAGCACTAGTTGTAGGACCCATTTCAGGCTGAGTTACCCTCGGCCACGTGGATACCTTCGTCCATCTTTCTTCTGCTTCCTCATCTCCACTTCCAGGCCTCCCATCCCCTCCCAGCTGGTTACCAGGCCACCATCACACTCAGAGGCTCAGAGTCCACGCCCAGCCCCGCACACTTCCTCAGGTGATGTATCCTGGGGTGAGGGAGGCCGAAGCATCTGACAGTGCTGATAATGGGCCTCTGATTTACTTACAGTCACATGTATTGAATTGTATTTAGATTCTATTCTCAGAAGTAAAGCTGGAAAATTTCAGACAACAGCAAAAAACCAAGGGCTGGGTTCATTTTGGGAGGAGAGGATTTTTCAAGACATCTTTTTATCTCAACTTAGAGGTTATGTCTTCACTTGGGAGACAGGTCTGTTCGGCAGTCTCCCATCCCCTGGAGCCAGAACAGAAGGCACAGCAGAAGATCAAGTCACTAGGGTTCGAGGGAGGTCACCTGGCCCTCTGCAGGAATCTTTCAAACAACACCTCCTGCCTGGAGTTTGCTCCATGTTAGGGACCCACTGGTACCTTTAGAGCAATATTTCTGTTGCCTAAACCGAGTTGCAAGAAGAGTGATGGAGATTTGCCCACTAAGTGAATAGGAGGAAAACTTGAATTTTTACCTAAAACATTCCTAGCCCAGTGTTTCCCAAATATTTTGGATCCATAAACTCCTTTTGCAATAACATTTAATGAATCCCATTAGGAATTTTTTTTTCTTTCTTTCTTTTTTTTTTTTTGTGGTACACGAGCCTCTCACTGTTGTGGCCTCTCCAGTTGTGGAGCACAGGCTCCGGACACGCAGGCTCAGCGGCCATGGCTCACGGGCCCAGACGCTCCGCGGCATGTGGGATCTTCCCGGACCAGGGCACGAACCCGTGTCCCCTGCATCGGCAGGCGGACTCTCAACCACTGTGCAACCGGGGAAGCCCAACAATAACTGTTTCTTAATCATAGGTTCTGTGCCAGGTACTGAGCTAAATGTCTCATATAAATAGAGAGCTTCAATGCTTCTTATCCGATGGCATGGATTCTCTTTTATAACCACTATGCACTGGTCGGCACACTTTTTTTTTTTGTTTTTTTTTTTTTTTTTTTTTTTTGCGGTACGCGGGCCTCTCACTGTTGTGGCCTCTCCCGTTGCGGAGCACAGGCTCCGGATGCGCAGGCTCAGCGGCCATGGCTCACGGGCCCAGCCGCTCCGCAGCATGTGGGATCCTCCCAGACCGGGGCACGAACCCGCGTCCCCTGCATCGGCAGGCGGACTCTCAACCACTGCGCCACCAGGGAAGCCCTGGTCGGCACACTTTTAACTGCTGTATCAAGACTGGTCGGAGGTATTTAGTTGGTAAGAGATGACTTAGTATCCCATCACAAGTGAACAGCTCTGCAGATAACTTGCTAACCACTGTGCCCTCTTCCCGTTACTGTGTCAAGGTCAAATAATGCCAATGGTGATTCACAAAAGATTCTGAAATGATCTTTGCTAGTGTCAATAACATATAGACGTTATTGCCCTTTCCTCATGGACATCTACAAATGATAACAATGTACAGTTTACAGCAGCATTCCTCAAAATGTGGTCCATGAAGTACCTGCATTAAAATTACTTGGGAATCGTGTTAAACATCCAAAATTTGGGGCCTCATCTACTGAATCAGATTCTCTGGAAAAGACACTGATGTTTTAACAGACATCTTGGGTCCTTCTTACCACACTAGAGTTTGATGGTCACTGCCTTAAATAAAACCTAGGACATTGCAAGGAAAATATGATTTGAAATGCAAAGTAATGCCTTTATGTGGAACAACAATCCTTTTTATGGATTATTTCATTTCCCAGTTAAAACAATTAAATTAGCTTAATGTTGCTTATGCTACTAAACATCAAATAGTGTATAAATATTCGAGTCAACTTAACATCTGAAGAGTTGAAATGATATCAGTCAAACACCACTGGAATAAAATAATTTCATAAAACGTCTAAAATATTAAGTACCTTTAAGGGCCAGGTTCCAAAGGATGGAATGTGGTGTGTTATCAGAATGATGGCTGTGATGATGACGTAATACAGCTTGTAAGGAGTTTTCCCCGCACCCTTTTTTGCTGAACTAATTATCATCCCAGTTTGCACACCAACACACACATCCCTCCTCCTGTGACAATGGCCCTCACCAGACAGACTGTGCTGGACTTGGATTTCCTTTGTCTGGAAGTCTCAACTGGTCTTATTTGGCTGACATGGGAAGGAACAGGTGTTTACTCACCTGGACTGAGGATAGTTAGTGGATGTCATCTATTTCCTAAGGATCTAAATTTATAGTGATCAGTGGTGGGACAAATACTATGCAGGCCACTGTTACAGGTTCCTGTTTCAGAATGATTAATGTCAACGATTGTCTTATTAGATCTGTATATATTAGCTCCTGATAATCAGTTTACATGGACACTAGCCATTGCTATCAATCAAAGCACTTCTGACCCTAAAATGGCAATAGCTTTATATCATGGGAAAGGTATTATACAACCTTAACCCCAACTCAGCCTGGGGCCACACCTCCTGGTGACTCTCCCTGGAGAACTTTCTGTGAGTTCATGTATGTTTGGGTCAGTCTGATGAATGACAGTGAAAAATATACCTGGAAGATTCTCATGGTTATGCAGTTGCTTTCTTTTATGTGATAGAGTCATGTAATTAGATAACAAACTTAATAAAATATTTACTCATATATTGCCCACATAATCCCAAACAAGCATAAAAAATCATTCATTCTTTTCTGAGGGATCCAGTTTTAACTAGTGAACAAAATATTCTTGTTTTGTATTCTAGCTACAAAGCTTCCTTTCTCATATTTTTCAAATTTCTAAAAACTAACTTCATTTCTACTGATACCTTTCCAAAAACTTTCAAGTTGCTTCCACTTCCCACCCCTCTGCCTGGCATTTGTAAGTGTAGTTAGTGTTTTCCACAGGACATGGAGAACCAAACACATTATGACCAAAAGAAAGAAAAAAAAAATTACCCGACACTTGAACCCTGGGGGTTCTGAAACTGATTGCTATAAATCTATGTCATTTGACAGCTGTAAAAGTCAAGAGAAGGAAATGTCTTCAAAGTAGACATAAGTAACCGTTGACCTCTTTTCTCTGAGTAGTTTCAAACTGAATTTTTCACCACTTTCAAAAATCTAGAGTGGAATTAGGCTCTGCAGCATAATTATGGGAATGACATTTATTGTATGAACAATAACATCATCATTTGCTCCGTAGTCTTCAAAGAACCTCAGGGGCAGTTATTCAATGTTTAAAATATAATCACTTATTCTGATTCAATTTAGAGGCACTTAAGCCATTTACTTGTGGTTTAGAATTATTTTATCAACAAATCACGTGCTGACTTCATCCTAAGATGTTAGAAAAGTGAGTCACGGCTACATACCTGCAAACTCTTGACTTTGTTTCACTAGAACACACACTTGATGAACTTATCATTAAGCACTGGGCTTCCCTGGAGCTAGGTGACATCTGGATTCTGGATCTCAGTCTGCAGTCCCTCCAAAACCTTTTCAGTTACATCAGATAAAATTTCAAATCTCACCATCCTTCAAGGGATTGAGCATAATGTTATGTTTCTTTATGGTGGTTTATGCTTTATTAAATATTAAAACCAAACATTACCACTATAAAAAGACTCTTACAGCCATGGGCATTTTCTCCAGTAATAAAAGTTTACTTAGTTTTATTATTCCTTCTGTAGGGGCATCTCTGGGATCTCAGAGAAACGACTGAACTGGAAACATAAGCAATCTGTAATAGCTAGGAAGGAATCAAGCTGTACAGGGCTAATAATGAAAAACTAAAAGCTGTATGAAATTTGAATTGAGTATGAATTACCTATGAAAAAATCTTCATATAAATACAGGTACAGTGTCATCGTTCTTTCAAAAAGACCACTGTGTGCTGGATTTTTAATATAATAAACTTTATTATAATGTTTCTTTGATAAAGTAGCAACTATAACCCAGGCTTCCTACAACTGGTTCAGGGTACATGCAGCAACTTCCTCCCCGTCACTGGTATTTTTGTTTTCATCTTTATTGGAGTATAATTGCTTTACAATGGTGTGTTGGTTTCTGCTTTATAACAAAGTGAATCAGTTATACATATACGTCTGTTCCCATATCTCTTCCCTCTTGCGTCTCCCTCCCTCCCACCCTCCCTATCCCACCCCTCCAAGCTGTCACAAAGCACCAATCTGATCTCCCTGTGCTATGCGGCTGCTTCCCACTAGCTATCTACCTTACGTTTGGTAGTGTATATATGTCCACGCCTCTCTCTCGCTTTGTCACAGCTTACCCTTCCCGCTCCCCATATCCTCAAGTCCATTCTCTAGTAGGTCTGTGTCTTTATTCCTGTCTTACCCCTAGGTTCTTCATGACTTTTTTTTTTTTTTCTTAAATTAGTCGACCTCATGACTTGAGATATTTGTCGTTCATTTTGGCCAGGATCTCATAATCAGGGTAACATTCTTTTTTTTTTTTAACCTTTTATTTTATATCAGAGTATAGTTAGTTGATTAATAATGTTATGTTAGTTTCAGGTGTACAGCAAAGTGATTCAGTTATACATATACATATATCTATTCTTTTTCAAATTCTTTTCCCATTTGGGTTGTTACATAATATTGAGCAGAGTTCCCTGTACTATACAGTAGGTCCCTGTTGGTTATCCACTCCAAATATAGCAGTGTGTACACGTCAGTCCCAAACTCCCTAATAATCTCCCCCACCCCAGCGCCGCATTTGTTAAAAAGGCATTTTCATGGTCAAAGGTAGCCTTCTGCACAATGAGAATTCTAGTACTCCATGGTGGTTAAAAGACATTGGCAAAGATGACAAAACCAGTGGCTGCCTGTCTGAACCAAAAAATCCTTCACAGAACGTCAATATTCATGACTCCTCTGGAAGTTTCATGGCCCCATAAACATCTCAGAGAAACACTTTGAATTTTAAGTGGAATGAATTATTAAAGAGCAACGACCAACTTAATGTAACTTTTATCTGTACTTAGTAAAGAGAGGCCGTGGGAATTTTCATTCATGTGGGAAAACACTCTTTTCTCCAAAACCAGTGTCAGATGAAAAGGCAGGATGGCCCTGCTGCGTTTGGGGCGGGGGCAGCGTAACTGAAACATAGTGAGACAGTCATTGCAGGTTTTTCTGACACCACATGCTGGATGGGGCAAAGGCCCAGTATCCACAGACAGAGAGGGCTCAGAGGGCTATGCCATGTCCATGGGGACCTGCTGACCAGGCAGGGGCAGGGAGTGTACATAGGCAAGAAGATTGCAGAACATAAACGGATTTAAACCTTCATGGAGATGGTTTTAGAGAAGGAATCAGTGAGGATGAAGGATGGAGGGGCAATCATGGGAGCTGAAAGAAGAAGCATCCTATACGACTTTTTAGAAACGTGAACTGGTCCAGCTGCCAGGAAAGACAACTTGGTGAGTGACGATCATGGGTGATGCAGATGGAGCTGCTGGGTTGCTTTATGAAGGCACGTAGAAAGAAGGGCTCATCAGGCTCAGATGGAAGAGTGCTTAGTTCTTTGGTGGCCAAAGAGCTGCCTTGTGTAAGTGGGCTTTGCTCATAGCAGCCATTCGTCGGAGGCAGCTCAGCCCCACTAGAGCAGGATGCATGCAAGCCCTACTTCTCCCTGACGTTGATCATGTTGGGAAATTCCCAGTTTCACTAACAACTCTGTAGGTATTTCTCCCCCAAAGGTATATTATCTGTGAGGAGAGCATAACAGAGAAAGACATGTGAGAGTGAAGTGGGAAGGTGGCTTGCCCAGTGTCATGGACTGAATTGTGCCTCCCAAAAGATGTGTCCAGATCCTAATCCCTGGTGCCTGTTAATTTACCTTAAAGAAAAAGGGTCTTTGTAGATGGACTTGATTTAAAGACCAAGTTAGAGAGATCGTCCTGGATTATCTGAATGGGCTCTGAATCCAAAGACAAGTGTCCTTAAAGAAACACACAGAAGACAGACACAGAGAATAAGGCCATGTGAGCATGGAGGCAGAGATTGGAGGGATTGGAAGGATGTGACGGAAGTCCAGGAAGAGGAGAAGCTGCAAGAGGCACGAAAAGACTGTCCCCTAGAGTTTCTGGAGGGCGCACAGCCATGCCGACATCTTGATTTTGGACTTCTGACCTCCAGAACTGCTGCTTTAAGTCCCCAGTTTATGGTAATTTGTTACAGTAACCACAGGAAACTGGTACATCCAGAATCACATAGCTTGACGGAGGGACCATGCTGTGGATTAGGAGGAAATGATGGAGCCACCTAAGGAGGCCTCTGCCGAGGTCCTTCCTGGCGTGCATCCTCCCTCCTCCCCATGATATTCAGAGTCTGGTGGTGCCAAAGCAGCCAGCGGATCAGCCAAAGCAGTCAAAGAGTTTTCCCTAAATATAGACAACATGTTTGCTTAAATAACTGGTTTCAGTATTGATTTGTTTTATAATTTGTATGTTTCATTATGTGTCATAATTCGTATTGAACTCTTAGCAGAACACTTACTTTTAAGTTAGGTAATTAGGGAATTATTCATTTCCAGAAACTAAAACTAAATTTTAAAGAAATATTCAGTAGGATTTTTCTCTCATATCATTTCTAGTTGTAACAGTCAGAATATAAGAAGATGAAAAAAAACCAAAGCTTTAACTCCAGCAGAAAGATGATGGGGAGAAAATTAACACTTAACTCAGTGACACCAAAGGCGCACATCGGTATTTATTGAATAATTGGGTGGGTAAACAAGAAACCGTATTTTTTCTAATTTTAATATTGTTCTTACTTCTGGGTAAATAAATAACATTTCTCTAAGAACTCTGTTTTCATGATGCCATAAACTATAGTTGTTTTTTTATTTTGAAATTGCACCATTAAAATTAATTTCTTCACTATCAGATGAGCCACAATATTTTTCCAAAAACCAACCCATTCATCATTTTTTCCTGTTGGGTGACTTTGTTCATATAACTACTTTTTTTTTTCATGGAAAGGCATTTTATTTTAATTATCGCCACGTGTACATGTCAATCCCAAACTCCCGATCAGCCTCATCCCCCCACCCTTCCCCCCGATAACTGTAAATTCATCCTCTAAGTCTGTGAGTCTGTTTCTCTTTTGTACATACGTTCAATTGTATCACTTTTTTTATTTTTTAGATTCCTCATATAAATTATATCATATGATATTTGTCTTTCTCTGCCTGACTTACCTCATTTGCAAGATAATCTCTAGGTCCATCCATGTTGCTGCAAATGGCATTATTTCATTCTTTTTAATGGCTGAGTAATAGTCCATTGTATATATGTACCACATCTTCATCCATTCATCTGTCGATGGACATTTAGGTTGCTTCCGTGTCTTGGCTATTGCAAACAGTGCTGCAATGAACAGTCACAATCAGAAAATGGGCAGAAGACCTAAAGAGACATTTCTCCAAAGAAGACAAACATATGACCAAGAGGCACATGAAAAGATGGTCAACATCATTAATTATTAGAGAAATGCAAATCAAAACTACAATGAGATATTACCTCACACCAATCAGCGTGACCATCATCAAAAAATCTGCAAACAATAAATGCTGGAGAGGGTGTGGAGAGAAAGGAACCCTCCTACACTGTTGGTGGGAATGTAAACCAGTACAGCCACTATGGAGAACAGTATGGATATTCCTTAAAAAAACACATACCTATCAACTATACCCCAATATAAAATAAAAATTAAAAAATATATATATACCTACCTTTTACCATCTATTTTCCTTTCCTCACCTGTTCACTGAGAGAAAGGTGATAGGAAATTATCTCTCAGTGCACCTTTCCACTTACAAATTTGCTATTTATTTTTTATTTGACTGTTTCTATTGCATTTATAGATTGTTTTGGAGTCTTTGTAATAGTTATTTCCAATTAAAAATCAGTACTTTGAAGATTTTACAACACTGACAGAGGATGTTGAACTACCTGATTTCTGAAGTTCTGATAGTTCTTTAAAACTATCTAACACTGATTTCTGAAGTTCTGATGCTTTGCACTGACCAATCACAGGTCGAAAAAAGAGGCTCTTGGAAGCAGAAGTACCCCCCCGCCCCCCCCCCCACAAGCATCAAGATGCGTCTCTTGGTGGTGTCAGCCTGTCTTGGCTGGAAACAAGTGTGGGGGCCAGCTCTGTATTCACAGGGCAGGCCTGCAGCCGGGTGCCTGGGTGATGCCAACAGGACGCAGACAGGATGCAAGAGCCGCCAGCTTAGGAGGCTGCAGTGAGGGAAGCAAGTGGACGTTTCTTTATGCAAACCACATGGTGCTGGTAGAAACAAACCCAGCATGCCCACCACGCTCTACAAGTTGCCTGAGTGCCAGGAGAGATTTCTCAGTCACTGCAATTGTTCCTGTTTAACATGGCAGCCCTTAGCCAGGCATAATTAAGCCTTTTCTTGACAAATTATTTGTCCCAAGGCTTGACAAGTTGGGAACCAAAATGGTTTTGTGGCATGTTTTAGAGTCTGAACCAGACAATCATTTTTGGAAAATAGGAGTGAATACAGTAAAGGCTTTGAAAGCAAAAATAGAACAGGACAACAATAACAAAAAACACTCTCCAGTAGGTCAAAGTTTATGTCATGTTTGAGAAAAGTGATTAAATACCTTCTTGTTTTTGGTCATTGCTTTACTGATTTATTATAATTTTCATTATACTACATGGAAAATATTCATGGCAGAATGGTAATCTCAGGTTATACAACCTAAAAACAATTTAATGCAAAGAACATATGTCACTAGGTAGCAGGCTTGAGAAATACAGTGACTTGATTTTTTAGTGCTTTTAGAGACTTTTGGAACAGTCAGACTTAATAGAGGTCTTGAGACACAAGAATTTTACTGAACATGGATTTTCACCAACTCTGTTCTCCTCTAACCCATGTTGGAAGATGCTGTTGCAAATCCCTTGGCCCAACAGAGCAACAGATTCCTATTTATAAAATGCAGACAACAGCGGATACCAGCCACACAGTGTTAGATAGTTTTAAAGAAGTTTTGTTTAGATCTACATTATGGATTTCAAAATATTTGTCAATACTACACCAAGAGGTTTTAACATTTCATTTATTTATCTAATTTTTGCAAGAAACCTCCTAGACACACCAGGATCTTAGACCCCTTCTTGCTCTCAACACTGATCACAGGCATCTTCTTAGACTTCCTGAGACTACCTTCATGGACCTATGGACACTCAACACACAGTTCAGGGTCTGTATTCTGACCCAGTTATATAATTACTAGTCCCAAAAGTTCGGACAAGGGTAGGAAGCAGACAACAGAAGACTTGTCGAGGGGGAGGAAGTGGGGCGTGAAGGAAAGAACCCCACTGATGACTCTGAAGTTCAGCTCTGAGTAAACGTTGGAACCATTCCTAGAGATGCAGATGCTCGGAGGCAGGGACAAGTTGGCAGGTGGGCAGCAGAATACAGCATCCATCGGAAAGGCAGTGCAAAGCCTGAAGTCATCAACACCAGCTATCTGCTACACAGTGCTGATTATTTTCTACAAGTTTTCTTGTATATATTACCTAGGCAGTTACATGAAAATATACAGGCTACTGTAAAAGGAGTTAAAATGCAAGTGTTTGTGTCTTTCCAATCCCTCTCCCATACCTTCCTGCTCTAGATTCTTGACCTCACCTCCTAGCCCAATGTACCTCCCATAGGGGGAAAGCTAAGGAAACAAAAGGGAACCTTTCCACACTCTACGCAATGAGGAGCATTTCATCATATCTTACACAACATTAGAGACTGAGATTCTACTCAGTTCTGAGCCACCAATGCAAAATAATAATTCACTTTAAAAAGTTTGAAAAACCAGTGCCGGGTTGGACCTGCTCCATCAGAAATGTCTCAGGAAGACGGCAGTGAGCTGTGGTCACTCAGACCTGTATCCAAGTGAACCACTGGGCCTCTTCCTTCTGGGGAATTGTGGTTTAGCTCATTTCCCTGGCCCTCGGTTTTCTCACCTGTAACGTACATCGTACACATATGCAACAAAAGACAAATGCCTTAGGAAGAAATGAGCTTTCCCATAATTCACACCATTTAGAATGAAAGCCCTCAGTGAATTAACTTCAGAGGCGGATTATAAGGGAGTGGGTTTTCCTCCTATGTCATGAATCCCAAACTTGGAAAGACTTTTCTTTTTGCATTTTTATACAGAACCAATTTCCTTCTTTATTTTGGAAATTATTTTACTGCCTAGTTGTAGCTTTAGAAATTTAGAAAAATGTAGATAAATACTCGTAACTTTGAAGGATGATGAAATTGTACTGAGAGGGAAAAGTTAGCCTCATAATTTTGTTCCTTTGGCATATAATGCCTTGTTTAATTCCAGTCCCAACCATTGTGACAGATTCCTTTTCTCTCCTTGGGTGCAATTTCACATGATGTGATACTGTTGTCTGCATTATGTAACAAGTCATGAGTTTGGCTGCATCAGGCTCACAGCTATATATTGAGGGGTTGGTGAGTGTATCTTCGGGTCTAGACTATTTGGTGCAGCTGATGTGCGCAGGCAATCCGGCATCTCTCACACTGGCTGTTCCTCACAGAGATCAGCCACCCAGCCAGCCCCGGCTCTGGATGGCAGCTCGACACTCTCTGGACATGGCAACCTGTCTCCTTCTGAAGGCTGCTGTTGGGGGTTCCTGGAGAGAAGTCTGGCTCTGCGCTGGTTGGCTTAGAACAGACCCACCTTCCAGAGGACCCGTGGCTGGGGGACAGTGCTGCTAACCTCGCCCCACAGTCGACTTGCTGCATTCTCTGCCTGGGGAGGTGTGTCTGTGCCCCAGTGGGTCTACTACTGTGACAGAGGACCCGAGTCCCAGGGGTCCCCCAGTCATCTCTCAGCCCAGGGCAGGCGAGTGGGGAGGGGAGGCCTTGACTCCCAGGTGAATTCCAGACATGACTCTTCCATCCTCTTGAATCACAAAACCATCCACATCATCATTGTTTAGGCTAATCCAGGCTCTATAAAGTCCCACATGGCTAGTTCCTTAACAGTGTCTGTTTTCATGCCATTTATATCCCTTCTGCATATCCTGCAGATGAGTTTGCTCAATGCCCACATGCCAGGGATGAATGAAAGTGAAAGCCAGTCAGAAAAGCAGCAGATCCATGAATATTTCTTCCTGGGAAAACTTGTATCTCACATACTTTGCCTTTAGATAACAGTACTTAAACTCTGTTTTGTTTACGTCTTGCATCGTTTCTTAACCGGAGGAGGAGAAATCTCAGCTCCAAGTTGAGCTGGGGTCCCTGGCATTAAGGAAGACACTAAAACAAAGATCAGTTTCATTCCTGGGTAATAACCAAGGCTTGATATTGAAGCAAACAAACCCTGGATCTGGTTGTTTCTTTGACGTGGACAAGGAGGTCACCTCAAAAATGTGTTCATGCTCTCTATCTCTATATTATGAAATAATTTGATCTTCAGTGGTGTCTATTAATCAGAAAATCAGATAGAGCAGCACAGCATGACATGTTTTTAGTTTGTCTTTGACTTTTTTTTCCAGGTGGAAAAACATGGATGGTAGCAGTTTGATGTGTCGTGAAGGTTTATTTTGTTAACAAGCACGTGTGAGGGCTCCCTCAGGATGCCCTGAGACCTCTGTCTCCTTGTTAATTGCCCGGAGCCTGCTGACCGCTCCCCTTCCCTGGGTGGAGAGAGGGGTGCTGATGGGTTGGCTTTAAATGCAAGGAACCTTGGGAGCCATGAAAGCAGCCAGGGCGGCCCAGCCTGCGTGTCCCTGTGTGCCTGGCTGCTCACAGCCTGGGGGCAAGCAACTCTCTTGCCTTGAGAAAGCAAGTTTTGCTGTCAGCACTTTCTCAGAGAAAATGCATTTCTGTTTCAAGTGGAAAGAGAAAAGTTTCTATGGAAGAGAAAAGTCTCTATGGAAGAGACGTGCCTGTGTGTGTGTTTACAGCAAAGACCTGGAAGAGTCACTAGATCTTCAGCTTTCGAGTCGGTGACAAATACAGCAGATTTAAAGCAGGTGAAATTGCAGGCCTTCCATCCAAGGACAGGCAACCCTTCGTGCAGCATTTTTATCCTTTCCTTCCTAGATGGATGTGAACCAATTTTTAAGACGGTCTCTTATGTGTTGACTCTTGGCCAGCGAAAGCCTCAAAGCCCTGGAAGAAAGGGTAAGAATGAGAAGCCAATCCCTGGAGACCCAATGGACAAAAAAGAAAGAAAAGAAATAAAGAAGGAAATCCGAGCTCAGTGTGTGAGGATTCTAATAAGGACAGAATGTTTCTTTTGTAAAAGGCGGCTCAGAGGAGTGAAAAAGACTTGCAGGGGAAAGAAAACGTGAGATCCCTTCATGGATGGACAGGAATGAACTGGGAGAAAAAACAGTAGCTCTGCTTGATCCTTTTGGAAGAGGAACAGATGGGGGGCTCAGGATTCCTGGAATGCGGTGTGATTACGAACTGCAGACACAGCTCCAAGCGTCAAACGTTTCCCACTAAAATTTGCAAACTTATCTCTGCATGCATTCGGGCGATTTTAATTCAGCCTTGCAACTGGGGAACAGGGCTACTCGGGGAGAATTAGGTGGTAAAGCTGCTTCATTTTAATTTTAGCCATTTCCCTGCCCTTTCCATACCCCCTTCCCCTCAGAAACCAAAAGCTCATTCTGTTCTGGCCTTTTAAGATACCTCATCTATTTCACAGGCCTCACTCCCCAGAGAAAGGAGCTCAGGCAATGGGTCTTCTTGGAAGGAAACTGTCTCGAATATGACCTTTTTTATTCCTTTTCTTCCCTTTTATTCACTGAGTTAACCTGGTAAACTCAGCACAAAGGACTAGCCCGGGTTCAATGCGCCACCCCTTGGATGGACAGTTTATGTCTACACAGGGTCTCCTGTGACTTTATCAGAAGGTTCATGTGGTCAGAACGTCCCCTGCAAGGCTAGACTCATTCCTGTGAGCACCCTAATCTCGCTGAATGAATCCCTTTTCTGCTTTTTCTGGCTGGAGGGCATTGTACTTTTGTATCTCAGAATCTTAATACAGGTGTACCTGGCTTGTTTTGCACATCACTGGTCCTTGAGGAAAAGGAAATTTGTCGCTGATTAGTTGTCCTGGGGGGTCTAGAAGGCATTTAAGACCTGCTGCTGTTATGGGATAGGACTCGGCAGCTTCCAGTCTGCAATAATGAAAGGTCTTTACTTAAGTGGTCCCTGAACCAAGGTGGTTCCTGAAGGCAGGGGTTTGGGATACCAAGTGGCCGTGACAGAGAACAGCAGGGTGGGCATAAGGGCATGGGAAGTGAGCTGGCTACTTAGGGTTATGCTGAGGGCTGAAAGAAGGTGCCATGAGCTCAGCCTCTCACATTCAGGCTCAAGGCACCATCAGGGAAGCAGGGACTTTCTATGTCTGCGCTAACAGCTCCCTCCTTATCAGGCTGCCTCAAGGCTGAGGAACCAAAAACCAAACTCAAAGGCTGAAACTGTGGGTTGACAAATGACAAGGTGAGTAGAGTTCACAGCCTTTCCAGGATCTTCTGTGAACGGTGGGGCTTTCACCAACATAGAATTGTGCCCAGAGCGTTGGAATGGGGAAATTTGAGAGGGTTAAGATGACAGATTATGCTGAATCCTCACCCTTTCAGCTGGTTCCAGTTTCTACCTTGCAAATTATAATTATTTATAAACCACAGAACCTGGTCCAGCGGCCTTCATCAGAAAACAGCATTTATCTAAGACTCTTAGGCATCTGACAGACAACTGGGGAGCCCACAATGTCTACTGCTGCTGGCTCTGGATAAAACTCACCCCAGTGATGCACCCTCTAAATGGTGAACTACCTCCCACCTCTGTTCCCCAAAGGTGGTCCCACTGGGCGGTTCCTCCCTCACCAAGCTCCCTTCCAAACTGCAGCCTCTGTGGGACATCTAACTGTGGAGTCTCTATCATAGGTCAGCAGCCTAGCTGCAGAAGCGTTTGGGAAAGCATGTTCCCACCTCTACTCTGGGGAGGCAAATGCATGATGTGAGAAACTCCCCAAATATAAGATGGTGGCTCAAAAGATGCTGGGTAGACCTCAAACAAGGTGGGTGCCCACCAGCACAGGCTATGGTCATTTTGATTTGTTGCACCTACTTGACCAGATTGGATTTGACTTTCAAAGACCTGGCTTTCATCCTTCATAATTAGTAACAATGACTCTGCAGGCAGATGTGTGAGGTGCCTTGTGGTGTCTGGAGGGGTGGCCCAGACAGAGCCAGTGCTGAAGACTGGGTGTTTCCAAGAGGTGAGCGTGAGGTATACGTGTACCTGGGCTGTGTAGCTGGTGTGGGGTATAGGGGTGTCCAGGTGAGAAGGGCTGAGCTTCGGTAATAGATGCCGGCTTTGGGAACTTGGAAATTGTTTTCTTTAATTTGAACCCTATAACTGTCTTGTGAGGTAGGCAAAGCCAGGCATTTCAGTGTGCACCTGCCAGCACCCTACAGGGCTCTGAACAGTGCTTCCCAGGGTGGTGTGATCACTCCTACTGGGCCCAGGGGTCACAAGCCTACAGGCTCAGGTGACAAATAACTTCCCCCTTAAAGTGAGCCTGAGACTCAGGACTGTTTAATGTCCCAGTAAAAGACACATGACCCCATCACACACTCAAGCCTTATAAAGCAGACACATTGGTTATATCTGTTCCTAAACAAAGGTGTTGACCTACAGCTGATGTATGCATATTTCACTGAAACACATTGTTATTAAAGCATGAGTAGAATAAAATTTAGTGTAAATAGGTCACTGGATGAAAATTTTATGTCCAAAAAATCATAAGAGCTAAGATATTAAAACATAGATTTCTACATAGATTCAGTTTTGAAATGTGTGTCCTTATGACAAGTACACTGTAATGATTGAAATATTTTTCTTTTTACTGATGATCTTCAAAATACAGACATGATTATTTTCAGTTTCTGGAAAAAAACAAAACAAAACAAAACACTATATAAATACGGTTCCAGAGCCTATATATTTTTAAGCTTCTACCATGATACTTTTGCTAAGGTAATAGAAGAGATATAAATATTAATAGAGTCTATTATATTTTCACAATGTTTAATTGTGTTTGGGAACTGATAAAACATTCCGTTTTCTTTATGGAAGATATCTGATTCCTGGGTTTTAGGAGGATATCTTTCTTCCCTCCCTCCCCCTCCCTCCATTCCTCCTTCCCTCCTCCCCTCCTCCCTCCCTCCCTCCCTCCCTTCCTTCCTCCCTCCCTCCCTTCCTTCCCCTCCTTCCTCCCTCCCTCCCTCCCTTCCTTCCTCCCTCCCTTCCTTCCCCTCCTTCCTCCCTCCCTCCCTTCCTTCCCCTCCTCCCTCTCTTCCTCCCTCCCTCCCTCCTCCCTCCCTCCCTTCCTTCCCCTCCTCCCTCCCTCCTCCCTCCCTCCCTTCCTTCCCCTCCTCCCTCCCTCCTCCCTCCCTCCCTTCCTTCCCCTCCTCCCTCCCTTCCTCCCTCCCTCCCTCCTCCCTCCCTTCCTTCCCCTCCTCCCTCCCTCCTCCCTTCCTCCCTTCCTTCCCCTCCTCCCTCCCTCCTCCCTCCCTCCCTTCCTTCCCCTCCTCCCTCCCTCCTCCCTTCCTCCCTTCCTTCCCCTCCTCCCTCCCTCCTCCCTTCCTCCCTTCCTTCCCCTCCTCCCTCCCTCCTCCCTCCCTCCCTTCCTTCCCCTCCTCCCTCCCTCCTCCCTTCCTCCCTTCCTTCCCCTCCTCCCTCCCTCCTCCCTCCCTCCCTTCCTTCCCCTCCTCCCTCCCTTCCTCCCTCCCTCCTTCCTCCCTCCCTCCCTTCCTTCCCCTCCTCCCTTCCTTCCCCTCCTTCCTCCCTCCCTCCCTTCCTTCTCCTCCTCCCTCCCTTCCTCCCTCCCTCCCTCCTCCCTCCCTCCCTTCCTTCCCCTCCTTCCTCCCTCCCTCCCTTCCTTCCTTCCTCCCCTCCTTCCTCCCTCCCTCCCTTCCTCCCCCTCCCTCCCTTCCTCCTTCCCTTCCTCCCTCCCTCCCTTCCTTCCTCCCTCCCTCCTCCCTCCCTCCCTTCCTTCCCCTCCTTCCTCCCTCCCTCCCTTCCTTCCTTCCTCCCCTCCTTCCTCCCTCCCTCCCTCCCCCCCTTCCGTCCTCCCTCCCTCCCTTCCTCCCTCTCTTCCTTCCCCTCCTTCCTCCCTCCCTCCCTTCCTTCCCCTCCTTCCTCCCTCCCTCCCTCCCTTCCCCCCTTTCTCCCTCCCTCCCTTCCTTCATTCCTTCCTCCCTCCCTCCCTTCCTTCCTCCCTCCCTTCCTTCCTCCCTCCCTCCCTTCCTTCCTTCCTTCCTCCCTCTCCCCTTCCTCCCTTCCTTCCTTCCTTCCTTCCCTCCCTCCCTTCCTAGGTGTTGACAAGGGAAGTGTAAGAGATATTGAGTATAAGATTGTAAATACAATCTACTCTCCTGCCTTCAAGGAGCATGCTCTAATTGGAGAGAAAGACAGTGTGATGCAAACTGCAGTAGAGATAGGATAAAAATTAACAGACTGTCAATAAATATGACCGAATGATACAGTAGAATCTGATTAAACCAGGGTGGAGGCGGGTGGTAAGGGTGTGGTTGGAAACAGGGGTTTCTGTATCACCCTTCAAACCTCTGGCAGGCACAGCATCAGTTAACACATGCTGCAGGGTCTGTGCTGTGGCTAGGTACCATCCTGCGGGGAGGGTTTCATCCCTGAGGCCCCAGGTGGGACAGCTCACCTTGGATGTAGATGCACTTATTACTACTGATCTACTTACCTCTGACCATTCCCATTCTCTGTCTGCTTTCTGTGAAACTCTTGGTAACAAACGATGTTCACCATTGAAAGTCATTTTTTGACAGAGCATCTTCTGAACTCGCAGGAAGATGTATAAATGGACTACAGGTAGACAAACATGCAGGATATACATCTCTGGGTTAGGCCCCAGAGAGTTGGTGCTGGTGACTTCAGTGGCCACTTGGTGACCATGCCACGCTCTGACGTCCAAGTGGCTGGCGTTGATCGGGGCTGCACACCTCCACGAGGTGGTCGAAAGGATGTGTATAACCTGCAGGTGGCCTCCCGTAAACCCTGCAGCATGAAACAGTTTTGGGAAGAATATGACAACCAGGGCTTCTGCTGGGCTTGTGCTTCTCCCTCCAAACACTCTTCCAAAGGGTCCCCAGAGCCGGAGCCACTGTGGCAACAGCTCAACTGTGTCATTTCTCGTTTTCCCTTCTTTGTTGCTGCTGTAAATTAAACTCTGCTGGAGAATGAAGCATTTTGTATTATATTAATGCCTGTCAGTTCTTTACTGTGCATGATAAAACACCAACCCTTTAATTAAGTTTTAAAATATAACAAACACTAGAAACTGTTCTAGGATCTTAATAAGAGCACACTACACTGTTCCTTCCTCTTTAAATTCAGTCTGTGTTGCTGCTGTGTTATATATTATCTATCTATCGCCATATAATTGTCGTGGTGGAACATTCTATTTTGGGAACATTGTTTGAATAATAACTTGAACTCTACTCATCCAGATTTTCCTGTCATTTCTGTAGCATATATGATTTTGATGGAAATTTAGATATCTCAAAAAAAAAAAGTCTCGGAATGTCAGGGTACTAATCAAGAACACAGCAGATTCAAGCTAAAAGCAATTTGGTCGCAAAACAAGGAATCAATAAATTTGGAATGCCTTTGCATGATTTCAGCTCTGGGTGTAGCAATTAACTGCCATATGCTACTGGGTTTTTATAATTATAATATATTATGTGATACTGTATTTTTTTCATTAACTCACCTCCTAATAGTAATACAGATTTATATCTCACTCTTTAGTATGTAATGTACATGAAAGTAATAAAACTGCATTTAAATACACATTTCATAACTGAGGATTATCACACCATTACTCCTAATTAGGAAGTGTTGTACCCGTGGATGAAGATGTATGTCAGCTCGCCTGGTCTGGTTTCAAAGAATTCAAAGCCCAGCCCAATAAACCCTGGATGAATTTTCCAGGTTGAAAATAATAACATTGTTCTTCTGTTAATGAAAAATAATAATAGTAACTCAAAGAACCACTGATTTCCCAATTCCATTTCGAAAAGCATAACCACGATTCCCCCAGGGAGCATGGAAAAGTTTGTTCCCTCACTGCCCACGTGTCCATTTGTTCTGAGAATATGGTTTACAGTCAGGATAGGCCCTGTGTCCCAGGGGAGGCCCATGGGGGCTGATCCCAGAGGCACTGGTGAGTGTGGTCTGGTGGGAAGAGATGGAGATGCAGGCTCCCCAGCTTTGATTCCTTGACTTCCTGTGCTTCCAGAGGAGAAAGGGGAAGATTTTGGATGGTGGGGACACCAGTACAGTGACAGGACTCCGAGGTGAGGGAGGGCCTAGCAGTGGAGCCTGACTTCCCGACTGGGGCATAAGGGTAGCTGAGATATTTTTGCTTCTCAAAAGAAAGTTCTCATCATATATCTGCGAAGCCACCCTTTTGACTGAGTCCTGACTTGCAGGGCAGACTTTTGTTTTTCACTTTTTATCATGAACTGTGCCAACTGCGTGTGTGTATGTGCACGTGTGTGTGTGTGTGCGTATGTGTTTTACACTGATAACATCATGGAGTTATCATAAAATCTTACTTCATCACATCAAATGAAAATATGCTCCCACATGAAACATGAAATTGACTGAACCAAGCATTGATCCAGAGTTCCAAGGCCCTGGGTTTTAATTCTGATTTAAGCATAGTATGGTCTCCAGTCTGTAGATGAAAAATGTCACCTGCCATATCAGTCAACAAAGGATGCTGCAGCCATCAAGACATCAGCCTTTGCAGCAGCCCTGGACTGTGAACCCTGAGGGATTCAGGATGGAGAAAAGCAGGATGCTGGCCCCAGAGAGCTAAGGCACACATCAAAGGAATTATTTCAATAAGCCCATACTCTTGCATCTCCCCATGCATAGAAAAGCGCTAAACTCATTAATTTGAGATGTCTGGTTTTCTTTAATTAACAGTAATCTTTTGATCTTCCAACTACCTGGTTTTTGTTGCAAAAATTCCTATACACCCTGGCTTCACCTTTACCTCTTCAGAACAGTCCCTCAGAGCCATCAGAGAGGCTGTCTTCCGGGCTTAGGTCTTCAGAGAGTCTGCTGAATAAAACATAATTCTCAACTTTTAGGTTGTGCAATTTTTGTTTCAGTCAACAAGTGTAAATGCAACTTTGTAATCCCAATAATTTTAACATTTAAAGTGCGAGAAAAGCCCCTTTCAGCTATTAATATTTTTTATCGACACGTGTACTGAAAAAATAAATGATCCTTCAACCAGAGAGAAGATGAACAGAATGTCTTAAATGTTCATATATAATTTAAGAAAGAAAAACAGAAACTCAATTTATAACCTCACGTGGCATAAAAACAGTGCAGCTAATTGGATAGCCAGTGAAGTATATTTTAAAATGAAACCTTTCTCTCACTCACACTCTTTAGCACTCAGATAATCTAAGTAACGTTTTGAAAAAGCTACTGCCTGTCCAAGAAGTCCCTTCAATTCTGGAAAGACCTCTCTTTTGTCTAATAAGGGAGTTACCCTGTGTCTGTCATCACCCTTAGCAGGGCCATCACCACATCACCAGAATCACCAGGTGGTGTGTGTGACGCCCCATGTGGATGGCAGGGGGTACAAATGGTCTTGAAGGAACATCACAAATGTTTCTGGAAAGAAAGCACTTTCTGAATGAATTGTTCACATCGTAGCCCTCATATCTTAATCACATTGTTTGTAGCTTTGTATCACATATAATGGAATTTTATGCCCTTGGATGACTTCCTAAGCTGACTGTGCAGAGTACACTTTTACATTTTCCTTCTGCTGCCAGGAAACTATTCAAATATCAGTTCTGTGGTAACCCTGTCTGGACCCCAGATACAGACAGAGACTGTTCAACTCACATCAAAGACTCTGCTTGTTCTTTCTTTTTTTTTTTTTTTTGTAATTCTTATGTTGCCTTCTGATTTTTTTCTTCCGTATCCATCACTCGGAAGGAGTCATTTCGGTAACATCACTGTTCCTTTCCATAACAACGCTTCTCGTGTTACATTTAATTTGCTGTTTCTGATCTTCTGTTCAGTGGAAAGAAGCTAACTGAGTTTATTTGAATTGTGTGTGAAAACAGTACACAGATGTCCCTGCTTGGGAAAAGAGTCTGGTGGTTCCTGAAAAGTAAAACATAGGGTTACCCTATGACCCAGCAATTCCACTCCTAGCTATCGACCCAAGAGAAATGAAAACACACGTCCACACAGAAAATTGGGCATGAGCTCTCATAGAAGACTTATCTGTCAGAGCCAAAATTTGGAAGCAACCCAAATGTCCATCCACTGAGGAACGGATAAACAAAATGGATGTGGTACATCCTTACCATGGAATATTATTCAACTGCAAAAAAGAATGAAACACTGATACCTGCTACGGCATGAATGAACCTTGGGAACCTGATGCAAAGTGAAATGATCCAGTCACAAGAGACCACACGTTCTATGATTCCATTTATACGAAACGTCCAGAGGCAAATCCATAGTGACAGAAGGTAGATCAGTGGTTGCCTGGGGCTGGGGATGAGGGGCAGTGTGAGGGGTAAGGTTGTGACAGGTAAAGTCACAGGGTTTCTCTTGGAATTGAGAACAATTGACTATGGTGTTGGTTGCAGCAGTCTGAATATGCTAAAAGCCATTGATTTTCACAGTAGAGAAATGTGCACTGTGTAAATTATATACAATATAATATGTATATAAATTATACACATTATATTGTAAATTATATACAATAAAACTGTTACCAAAACAGAGCAAAGTCGTGCACACGGCCGGCTGTAGGGCTGAGACACATCGTGATCCACTGAGAGGCCTGGCTTCCTTGCCACTTACTTTCTAACTTTATTTTCTGGCTACCGCATATTTCCTGGAGAGTGAGTTCTACCACTTTTTGAAAGTTAATTAATTTTAGGCAAAGACGCTTTCCAGTGTTTGTGGATACATATTTTAGCCCAGCAGATAGGAACCCTTGACACGGGGTTGTCAAGATGCCAAATCAAGGGTGAATGTGTCTGGGCGACACAGGAAAGGGGATGCTTTCCAGGCCTGGCAGAGACAGGGCTGAGGGAGGGGAGGACAGTGGCCCAGCAGCCTCCCGACCAGCTCTGCCCCCAGGTCACGGTCCCTTGCCTTGGTCGCAGGAGGCCCTCCACTGCGTGGCTTCCTGTCCCCTGCGCGGATTCCTGTCCCCACCCTTCCAGTGCCACTGGAGAAACGGGTACAAGGCAGGTGGGGAGTGTCTGGAGACTGAAGGCCTGAACCAGGGAGTCTAATGTCATACCACAGGCCCAGAAAAGTTCAAGCTTGAGTTTCAGTAGTGCACAGATCCTGCTGACTCCACAGCAATGCATTAACCAATAAATTAAGGTCCATGAAAAACGAAAGCAGTGCTGTGGCTGGTGAGCCCCAAACCAGGGAAAGGACATCCTTGTCAGGGTGGCCAGTAGTCCTGCCCGTAGAGGGGCTGAGACTAGGTGTAAACACCATGCCTCAGGACTACTCTGGCCCCAGCTTGAAATAAATGGAATTTTCCTGGGGCTCTGGTCCAACACTGAGAACAGATAAGACCAGACAAACAGAAGGTCAGAGATGGACAGACTCCAAGGTCGTGCATTTGTTCTTCTGGTCATGACAGGAAGCAGATTCAAAAAGTATATAAAAGACCAGTTAAAAGTTGATCAAAGTTCTTTCAGCTGACATGAGATGTTACATTTATGTCACTTTTTTAAAAGAAAGGAAACGAGATAAATAAGGAGATTATTGGACTAAAATGTCCAGAAGTAAGTGCACCCTTGGCTACAGGGCTGGGCATTTTCTCATCAGGCAGCCCCACAAAGGTGCTGGTGCCCTGGGAGCTGGAACAGGGGCTCTGGCATTACTCGTATAATTTCAAGACAACAGTGAGCGTACAGACGGCCATCACAGGATAATTTATAGCAGCATCAGCAGGCGGGAAGAGAAAACACTCTGCGATTTCCTCTGAGACGAGAAGAATTTAAATTAAAAAGATTCTGTATAAATATGAAGATGGAGATGAAGATAAAGATGAAGGTGAACAGGAAAAGGAGGAGGAGGAAGAATAAGAGGAAAGAGGATGAGGAGATACTGATGGGAAGGAAGAGCAGAACAGCATGATGCTAAAGCGCAATATTTAAAACAACAAAACCAAAAAACCCAAACCGCAGGCACCTCCAGGTGTTTAAGTGTGATGCTGGGATGGATCGTCTCATGTTCTCCCTTCCTTTTGGCAGTTTCTCAGTCCGCTGTAGATTGAAGAAAATAAGAATAAGCATCTTTCGACCACAAACAGATGTGCTTGATAAAGAAAATGTCAGCAAAAATACTAAAGCAATGTGTCACAGCAGCTTCTGACAGATAGAGGGAAAAGGTAAAAAATGTTCTATCATGTCCGACAAGGTGTTCTTTTTGAGATTTAAAGATCACTGTGCAACTTTAAACATGTTTGTCACTTTGGCTGTGACTGGAGTTGTGTGGAGCTTCACGAGGACTTTATCAGCTCGGCCGAGGGTGGGAAGGAAGCAGCCCGCGCCCGTTTATCTCAGCCCGCTTCCCTTCAAAGCCAACAAATAAATTACAGTGTACATTTGATACAAATTGATTCCTTAACTCAAATAACAATGTTGTCCTCCCAGTCGGGCCATGTGTCACTCATTCTTGAGCCTGAGTGAAAGCCTCAATCTGCGGGTGTGACACAAATAGGCTTGACACGGCACGGGGAGGATGCTAATCACCCGGGCGCCTGCCTTTGTGGGCCCCGCGATAAGCGAGTGGCCGCCCCATCATGCGCTGGGTCCATCAACGTTTATTCCGCAGCCGCCGGGGCCTTGGGAGTTGCCATCCTATTTCATGTAGGAAAATAAGATCGGGCCATGAGGGCGGGGCCGGGGAGCCCAAGTGAAAGGAGACTCATTGAGCATCTCCAGCTGATCTTATCAGCCGCTGGAGAAATGACATATTGGCAGGGCCTTCAGACGTGCTCAGTGCTGAGCAGGTTAATAGGTTGGGAGGTGGGCCACCCACTAATTGGATTTGCCCAGGCTTGATAAACAGTGGTGGGCCCCCTGCCAGAGACACAGACACAGGGTGGCTTTTTCTTTGTTTAAATGGAAGTCAGGAGAGGAAACAGTAAGGCTGCCCTTTTGAAGCTGAGGTGTCTTCCTCAAATTCCATCCCCACGGGCCAGGAGTCACCCTCGGAGACAGAGGTGGTCTGGTTCTGATTCTCGTCAAAGCCTGTTTAACGTGGCCGGCCCGTGGCAGGAGGTACACATCAAAACCGGAGAGCCCAGAGAGCGGCTGGAGGTGGGGAGGGAGCTAGGGGACTGCGTCCCTGGCCCGGAATCTGCAGGTCTCTAGGACTGAGCTCTCAGTGAATGTCCTCCTGATGGTGCAAAGAAAGTGGTCCCTTTCTCCTGTTAAGAAGAAAATCACACAAATAATGCCTTGAATGGACTGGAGGCATAAAGAGGGGTGTTCTTGTGCTTCCCTGGTGGCGCAGTGGTTGGGAGTCCGCCTGCCAGTGCAGGGGACAGGGGTTTGAGCCCTGGTCCGGGAAGATCCCACATGCCACAGAGCAACTAGGCCCATGAGCCACAACTACTGAGTCTGCACTCTAGACCCCACATGCCACAACTGCTGAAGCCCGCACGCCTAGAGCCCATGCTCTGCAGGGACAAGCCACCACAATGAGAAGCCCGCACACTGCGAACTCGCTGTATCTGGGGAAAGCCCATGTGCAGCAATGGAGACCCAATGAAGCCAAAGATAAATAAAATAAATAAATTTAATAAAAAAAAGAAAAAACAGAGGGGTGTTCTATTTGTTAAACAATCTTCACATTCATAGGACATTCCTCAACTCTAGAGTTATGAGGCTGGGAGGGAATCTCAACCCCTCCCTATAATCCCCACATGTGAGGGCACTTGTGGTTTTTAATAGTGACCAATATTTAACCTTGAACTAGAAAATATGGAGATCTTCAAATGTTAAGATTACATCTAGTTCAATCACTGATAATTTTATCCAAGATATATTATTTCGGTCATGTTTAAAGTATTGGAATTGTGTGGTGAGTTTTGATTGTGTTATGTATTTATTACGTATTTATTTTACTTTACTTATCGTCTTTAAATTATTTTACAACCCATCTTCAGCATTCAAAATCTCTAGTCTAGCAACCTAGCCCATGCAGTCTTGGGCTTTAATACTACACTATCCTCAAGAAAGAAACAGTCCATAAGCAAATGTCCAGGTGACAAATGTATAATTTTTCCAATATCTTTTTCTAGGGACCTTGAAAATGCCCTTCATTATAGATGTTCCACTTAGTCAATTAATACAAAACCAAAGAAAGTTCGGTAAGATTTTCCTAGTGGGTACATCAGAGAATGTGTTTGATTAAAATCATATGCAATGTCTGTTTTTTGCTGCCCAGCAATATTTATCCAGGGAGGGTGGCAATCACAGTGTTGGATTGGAGCGTCGGAGGAGAAAATAAAAGGAGTTAAAGATTCTTCCTCCAAGGGCTCGCTGTAGAATCGATTTTGAAGATCCTGTTTGGAAATCTAGGGGGCCTCACCCCACACTTCCTTCCTGTGGTTGAGTCGGTGTCAGTTGATAGGCACTTACAGGAATCAGATAGTTTAAAAAATCTGCTCTGTTTCTGGTACAGTTGACTTGGAGGATGATGCTGAGCCCCAAGGCTGCAGGTCATCACGCTCCTTCCATCTTGCATCATCCACGTCGTAGGGTCATAGTGTAGCAGAGGAGAGCTGGCCCTCTTCTGGCCTCTCTGAAGGCAGCAGGGGGCTGAGTGGGGAAGAAGTCCCGTGTGCATCAGGCTCGTCTCCAGAATGAGTCATGAATGAACTGGGATGCTCAGTCACTCAACTTCTAGGGGAAGAGCTGGGAAAGTGGGGAGGGGTCTGCTCTGCGTGGCTCCTCTGGGCAGGGGTGGAGAAACAGGGAGCTGAGTCTCCCTAGTGCACAGTCATGTCCTAGGATGCTTACACAGGATTACCCTGCCATTAGGTCAGGCAGCATCCCACATGTTTAACAGAGCTCCAGATTTCACAGCCTCCATCAGGTTTCCCGAAGTTAACTGCATTACAAATAATGTTTTTTGGCCTTTTGAGATAGTAACTCTATCAATTTATTTATCCAGAAACATTTATTCACTGACTGTTACGTGCCTCAGAGTACATCAATGAACAGGCGGAGACCCTAAGGCTTAAGGAGCTTAAGTCACAGCCCAGGGAGACCATTGACATCCACTATAAACTTAATTTAAGTGTAGATAAAACAGCGTGTGGGCAGGCTATGAGTGCCATGTGTTAAAACAACTAGGACTGGGTCAGAGTGATGGGGAGTTTGGGAAGGCTGTGCCCTTTTAAGTAGAGTGGTCAGGATGAGGGTGGCTCTCCTGAGAAGGGGCCTTGGCCTGGAGATTGGGAGGTGGGCTCTGGCTGGGAGAGGAGTGACCGAGGCAGAGGTAGGGGAATGGGCTGGGGGATGAGCAAGGAGACCTCTGTGCTAAGCCCAGGGTAGGAGGATAAGGAGAAAAGATACAGCCGAGAGTGCAGGACTTCCAGGTGAAGTGACATGGGAGCCACTGCAAGTCTTCCAGAAGAAGAGTGACGCTTTCTTGCACTTTGAGTTCCCCTTCAGCTGCTTGGTTGCAAATGGACAGTAGGGGCGAGGCTGGAGTCAAGGAGGCCATTGGGAGGCCGTGTCTTCAGTCTGGAGAAGTGGTTGGACTAGGGATGGATGGAGGGGAATGCAGTTTCACTGAACTGTTGGATGTGGGCCTGAAAGCAAAAGAGTGGTCTTGACCCTTGGCCTGAGGGATGCTCAGACTGGAGGGGCCGAGAAGGGAAAATCATCAAGAGAAGCGGGTTTGGTGGGAATGACTGGGAATGTCATTATTCTAAAATGTTTCTTGGTTCTCATTAAACGTTTTTGTAGGTGCTTGGAATGCAGGAGACAGGCTGGGCTAGATGATGGATCTGGGAAATGTCATCCTCTGAAGGATGTGGGAAGCCTCAGTGCCAAGAAGACCACTGAGGGACGGAATTGAGGCCAGAGGAGAAGGGTCAATGCTCAGAGTCCCTGGGAGGTGGCCGGGTCAGGGCTGGAAGGGCAGTGGGTTGCAGGGTCTTTGTGGTGGGAGGTGAACCAAGAGTGTGATGGGCAACGAGATGCTCTCACTGGCCAAGGACAAGAAGGCTGTGGAACTGACAGATGGACCTAGTAACAGGGGAGAATCAGGGCCTTGTCTGGAGCACGTGGGTGGCAGGAAACACCATCTAGGGCTGGCTGCACGGGGAATGCAGACAGAGCAGAGACAGCGCTTCCAGTGGTAGCTGGGCTGGGGAGGCAAGAGAAGGGCATTTGTTATTTTGTTTTTACGTGGAAGACATGACAGCAAGAGCTTAAGGAATTGATACAGCAAAGGGGGTCCCTCGGGACCACATGGTGAGAATGGCTGAGCTGCTCCCCACTGTGCTCCCAGTTATATGAGTGTCTACACTTGGCCTTGGAGGGAAGTAGGGGACACAGAGAACAAACACTTGTCCTCAGCTCCCTTTTTTCCTTAATGAGAACTGTCGGTGTGTGACTAAGATCCCAGGCAGACGCAGAAGGTTAAGGAGCCCACGGGTCCCAGCATCTTTGCCACAGACAGACCACTAAGCAGGCACCAAGAGGGGAGAAGGCAGAGGGGAGAGAGCAGAGGGAGAAGGCTGGCGGTGAAGGTCCTCTTTCACTTGGTGCTTCCATGTAGCATCCATGATATAAATGATCCTTACAGTATGGTAACTTGCATCTCAAATTCATTGTCAGTTCAACATACAGATGTAGAAACCTGAATTCTGTTTTATCTTTTGCTTTTGCATCAGTGATTTTCAAAGACTTTGACTGGGTCATCCTCTCTTAAAGAGAAGAATAAGAAGGCTAAGACGTGAGCTCTTCAAAGCCCAGCTGCTCTGGCTGCAGGTTGGGGAGGGAGACTGGCAGTGGGCACCCCTCTCTTGGCTGAGAAGCCCCCAAGGCTGAACCTCCCTGTTCCAGATCATCCCAGTTCATGTTGAACAGCAACCATATCAGTTAACACTCACTGAGCCCTGGGCATCTTATCTCACTTAATGTTCATAGCACAGGAGCTGTGGACCCCCAGGTGCATAGCCGTGCAGGCATCTTTCTTGATTGTCACCGGTGCTCTCAGCCTGCAGGCATCACTAGACCCTGTGCCCATACTGGTAGGCGGTAAGTGTCATGGCACTCACCACAAAGGTGCAGTGTTTCCCAAGAGAGGGGCACGGGAGGGGGCACAGACTCTGGGGGAGCTCGAGCCTGGAGGAGTGGCAGGCTTCACAGACCCATGGACCTGCCTGAACCCTGGGGAGGGGTGGGATTAGGAAGGCAGAGAACAGATGAAAGGGACTTCAGGCTTGGGCTGTCTCCCAGATGGAGGCTGGATGGAGCAACAGGAGGGTTGTCTGGGGCTCAGAGATACCAACCAGCCTGGCGCTTAGAAGACCGGCTG
The DNA here is from genome assembly GCF_964165515.1 of Mesoplodon bidens. NCBI lineage: Eukaryota > Metazoa > Chordata > Mammalia > Artiodactyla > Ziphiidae > Mesoplodon > Mesoplodon bidens. The sequence goes on from NC_138160.1 coordinate 3,427,192, forward strand.
GAGGGATGGTAAGTAGCCAGACTCCAGAATCTATCAGAGCAGTCAGGATGCCGTGTGGCTCACAGATGTCTCCCCTCTGCCACCCGGGCCACACCCTCACCCTGGAAGACTCCCTGATTCCCTCCGTGGGTACAGAAACCTTAGTTACAGCACGGAGAGCCCTCTCCCCAACCATGTGCTTCCCCGGGGGAGAGGGGCTCAGCCTGCTTGTTTAAAGGCGGTCCACTGGTGGTGCTGCCATAACAAAGTACCACAAACCAGGCGGCTGGAATAACAGAAAGTCACCGTCTCACAGTCTGGAAGCTGGATGTCTGAAACCAAGGTGTCGGCAGGGTTGGCTCCTTCTGAGGTTGAGGGAGGATCTGTTCCAGGCCACTCTCCTAGATTCTGGTGGCCGCTGATGATCCTTGGTGTTCCTTGGCCTGTAGCTGCATCACACCCCCCATCTCTGCTTCATGTTCACCTGGTGTCCTACCCATGGACCACTTTTCTCATAAAAACATCAGTGCTATTGGATTAGGGGCTACGCTACTCTAGTGTGACCCCCATCTTAACTAATGACTCCTAAAACAACCATATTTCCAAATCAGGTCACACACTGGGAGCTAGGAAGTCACCTTCCAGAGTTTTGGAGGACACGATTCAACCCATAATAGTCAGTCAGAGCTGCATGCCCTCCCTCAAATAATCCATAGATTGGATCAGCCCTCTTGCCCCATGGATCATAGAACAATACTTGCTAATACCTGGAGAGAAGTTGCCTCACTACAGATGTTGCTAGAAGCACCTGACACATTTTTAACTCTTTGATCATGAGACCCATCCCCTATAAGAGAGGGATGGGTCTCACTTTCCAGATGTGCAAATGAAGCAGAAGCTCAGAGAGTTTAAGTGAGTTACTCAAGGTCACACAGCAAGGAGTTCAAATGCAGGCAGAGGCTGCACAATCACCCTGCCTTTAGGACACAAGAGCAATCCTAAAGACCCTGCTCCCTCCTGCTGGGGAAGGCTTTCCCCTACTTGCTGTACTATATGCATGCACCTGGCGTGGATTTAACACTATAGAGTTGCTTTGAGGCTAGTGCTTTTTTATATACAAAAACAAATCATTGTGGAAAATCCGTGTGTGCGTCTGTGTGTTTAAGAGCATTTGTCTAATTACCTACTAGAGATGTCTGTCCCCGAAGCAATCACGGTGCAGAGTATTCTGCTTATTCCGGGTGTCTGCTGCAGAAATGGAAGATATTAAATCAAGCTTTGCTCTCTGGGAAAAAAAAGAAAGTCTACTGAATAAAAGTCAATATTATAAAAAAGTGTTCTGCAGCAGAAAGGAGCACGTTCCGTCAGGATAAATAAAGAAAAGAAAACGATTTAAACCAAACTTTGCTTCAAATTAAAATGCAGGTTTATTTTTAAAGGAAGAAAAATCACCTCTCACTATAAGTGTGTGTCTGGGGCACAAACCTCTGATAGAAAATTGGCTCTGCCTTCAAATATTTTGTGTATAGTGATTTCTTCCTTTAACGTTTTGAGAGTGTTATTATCTTTGGATACATATCAACACATTGTAGATGCAAAAGGGAGCAGCCTGTGGATACCAGAGAGAATTTTCAATAACATAATTACAGTGTTGTAGCCAACAAACCCATCCTTCCTCTTGAATTACACTCAGTGTGCAGAGACTTTCTAAGCATTTTGTGAAATCTGCCTTAGTCTGATCAGGCTGCCGTAACAATATGCTGTTGAGTAAGTGGCTTAAATAACAAAAAATTGTTTTTGCATATTCTGGAGGCAGGAAGTCCAAGATCAAGGCCCCCAGCAGTTTTGATTCTTGGTTAGGGAGGACTCTCTTCCTGTCTTGAAGACGACCACCTTTTCACTGTGTCCTCAATGTCAGAGAGAGAGAGGGAGGGAGAGAGAGGGAGAAAGAGATAGATGGAGATGGGGAGAGGGAGAGAGATGGAGAAAAACAGAGAGATAGGGATCAGTATAGGGATGAGGAGGGGGAGAGAGGGAGAGTCTGAGACAGAACTCTCTTTATCTCTTCTTATAAAGAATCTAATCCTATTGGATCAGGGTCCCACGTTTATGATCTCCTTTAACCTTCATTACAGTCTTTCTGCAAATACAGTCACACTGGGGATTAGCGCTTCAACACATGCATTTTGTGAGGATGCATTTCAGTCCATAACAGCATACATGTAATGTTTATGGGATGCGTGTATACACATGTGAAGGCTGGGACCATTTCTGGTTAGGGTGTTTCTTCTGGGAAAATCGCTTTAAAGGATAAACATAAAGAACGTGGTCTTTTTACTTTTTAAAAAATCATTGCCATTACTGGTTTCCTATGAACTCACCACGTTTGCCAACTTCTGAGATGATTCAAACCCATAGAAGAGATTTCTCTGAGATCAATTTGTGATCATAGAAGCTTGGTGGTAAGAACGAAGCTATATATAAGTTGTCAGTCAGCACACTAGGGTTTATCCTGTGAGGGAGAGTCTTTATTTTCTCCCCTTGGAGAAGAGACACACCTGCTATAGCAATATTCTGAGTCAAATATTTAAAATGATTTGTTTCAAATGTATAAAGGACCAGAGGTCTGGCCAGGCAATATTCTGACCCCTGACACTGCCAAATCTTGTCGCCATTGAACTAAAATACAGTCATGGGTGGAAGGCAGAGCCGCTTCCTATTCTCAGCACATCCAGACCCAGGGTCAGAGGGAAAGCTGCCACTCTCAGTCCAGCTCACAGCCTGTGTCAGCGGCTGATTGAGACCCACCTGGATCTCTTATTGTCCCCTGTGATCGAAAGTTTGGGATTAACAGATACACACTACTATACACAAAATAGACAACCAACAAGGACCTGCTGTATAGCACAGGGGGCTCTACTCAATATTTTGTAATGACCTGTAAGGAGAAAGAATCTGAAAAAGTATAGCTATATATGTATGGATAACTGAATCATTTTGCTGTACACCCAAAACTAACACAACACTGTAAATCAACTCTATAAAAATTTAAAAAAGTAAATTTTAGAGAAAGATTTAAAAGGGAAGATTTTTAAAAACATTTTAAAAAGTAGAGCCCCTGAGAACGGACCCCCTCTCCAGTCCTGGACTGAGAGTGACCAGCAGGGTGTCCTCCCCCAGGGCCGCTGACTCCCGAGGAGGAGACACTCAGACATAGAGGGGAGTCTGTCTGAGGCAAGGACAGGGATCCGTGAGAAGGACGCAGACTAGTGGTGCCCTCTCTCCCTCCGTGGCAGCCTGGGGACAGCAGGGGTGTGCACTGCCCTTCAGAGCTTGCAGAAGACGTCCATGCTGCCTGTCACTGCAACCCCAGAGATGCTGACCATCTTTGGCTGGTGAGTGATTGGCCTGGTGGCCCAGACTCCACCCTCAGAGCAGCCTGCTCCTACGTCAGGACAGCATCCCCATCACAGGGGTCCTGGTCCTACATGTACAGACAGGGCTAGGCTTGCCCACCAACTCAACAAGGGGCCAGAGGAAGACAGAAAGCGCACTCTTATGATACATGATGGTGAACAACACAGTGCTGTGCCGGATTCATAAAGATCAACCCTTCCTAAAACAATCGACTGAAAGATTCAGAAACATTAGCTTCAGAGGCAGGACCTGTGGGCTGGCAGGAGGTGCTCTTTCACAAGATGCATCCAGCAGTGGTGGGGTCCCCGCTGCAGAAGGATCCATCCCAGCTTGGCAACCTGGCCCACAAACCCTTTATGGCCTGCCCCTCACCTTTTCACCCTTGTTTCTGGATAATTCCTCACTGCCTCTGAGCCTCTGCTTCTAAGCCTGCCTGAGATGACTGCCTCTTGGGAATCTTCTAGGACCTTCTAGATGGGAGAAGTTTCCCACCACTTGGGTCCATGAGCTGAATTTTCCTCTAATCCTTTTAATCCAGCTTTACTGATATTGACTTAAAAAACCACAGAACTTTCTCTCTGGTACAAAACTGTAACAGGGTATGTGTCAAGATGATTTCAAGTATCCATTGCTGTGTAACAAAACACCCCCACACCTAGCAGATTTAAGCAACGATTTATCATTCTTCAACTGGGTTGTTCTTTGTTCCAGGGTCACTCTGAGGCCCTTCCAGCCCGGAGCTTCAGGGCACCCGGTCCCCTGTCTTCAGCTGCCTCTCCCCTCTGTGGCCTGGAACAGCTCATCAATCTGCCTTGGATGTCTTCGTAAGCCCCAAGATGTCACCTCTGCCGCATGATCTTGGGCAAGGGAAATGACTAGATCAGCCCACAGTAGGGGGCATCCACTCCACTTTTAACTGGGGGGCGGGCTACACATGCAGTCTGAGGGGGCTTCTGAGGGCTGTTTGAGGCCTCGATTGCAGATCCCATTGCCTTCGGGCTCACAACTGTACTCTCAGCAGCTGATGAAGTACTGCTCACAGAACAGTCAGTAATAATCAACTAAATGGAAGAGAATGCACAAGGCTGTGGTCCCTGCAAGGGCTTGGAGCACGTGTGATGGCATGAGAGTCAGGCTCCAGGCGTCAGTGTCCCCTCAGAATTCACTAATCCCCAGTGTGATGGTTGTCAGGATCTGGGGCTTTTGGGAGCTGATTAGCTCATGAGGGTGGAGCCCTTGTGAATGGGATTAGTTCCCTTACAGGAAGAGGCCAGAGGGCTCCCTTAACCCTTTTCCACCATGTGAGGATACACGAGGAGACAGCCATCTGCAACCTGGAAGACATCCCTCCCCAGAACCCACCCAAGCTGGCACCGCAATGTTGGCTGTCCAGCCTCCAGAACCGTGAGACATAAATGTCTGCTGTTGATAAGCCCCCAGTCTGTGGCGCTTTCTTACAGCAGCCTGAATGGACTACAGCAAGGAGGGCCTTGCCTTGGAGAGTAGCCCAGAGGGAACCGTCTGATCCCTCATGTTTTAATCCTCTAACCTTCTCTGCAGCTGAGCTGCCATCCCTGATGTGCATAAATCACACACCACTGAATGTGATAGAGAAGAATGTCTTTACAGAGACCTGTTAGTCTATCTTGAACTTCTTTGCTTTGAACTCTACTTCTTTGGTGGGGAGAACTGATGGGCATGTGAGTCTGCTCAAGTTCACTTCAGGACACTGACCACCACTGTGTCCACGGCAGGAGGGTCTGGGATGGGTGAGGGTCAGCACCTCCAGAGGTGGGATTAAGGATAATCCTTAGTTTGTTGTCTTTGATTAGCATCATTAATTCCCATGGATGTATTTGAATGTGTTTGGATAACCACGTTTCTGAAATTTTGGAGTTTTGCATGCACAGCTTTTAAAGTCAGTTGGGTAACCTCGCAAAGTAAACTTCAGCTGCCTACGTATTTGTGGCAGGGACTCTGGCAGTGGAACCTCGGAGAGTGAGGACCCTGCTCCCAGTTCATCCCCTTGTGCACATGCTGTGCTGCGTCCAGGTACCCCTCTCCCTGGGACTCACCAGTCATCTTCTCACCTCTATCCCCTCCACGTGCCCTCCCTGCTGCCAGATACATGTCCCCCCAATTCAGAGTCTGGCTTTCTCTTTTCAGCCTTTAGACAGTATCGTTGTGACCACTTCCCCCAAAACAAAGCAGGACTTCTGGTAAGGAGGCGCCTCTCCTACATGAGTGTTAGTTTCCTGTGGCTGCTGTATTGATGACCACACTCTTACTGACTTAAGGCAACGCACATTTTTCTTCTTATACTTCTGGAGTTAGGGTCTCACTGGGCTAAAGTCAAGGTGTCTGCTGGGTTGTGTTCCTTTCTGGAAGTTCTAGGGGTGGGTCTTCCCTGGTGGTCCAGTGGCAAAGACTCTGCCCTTCCTCTGCAGGGGGCATGGGTTCAATCTCTGGTTGGGGAACTAAGGTCCCACATACCCCAAGGCGTGACCAAAATCTATTATGAAAGTTCTGGGGGAGAAGCTGTTACCTTGTCTCTTCCAGCTTCCAGGGGCGGCCTGAGTTCCTTGGCTCATGGCCTTGTCCTATACCTTCCAAGCCAGCAGTGTTTCACCTTTCTGTACCTGTCTTCCTGAGTCACGGTTCCCTCTGGCTGACTCTTCTTCCTCCCTCTCCCACTTTTTTTTTTTTTTCTTTTTTGCGGTACACGGGCCTCTCACTCTTGTGGCCTCTCCTGCTGTGGAGTATAGGCTCCGGACGTGCAGGCTCAGCAGCCATGGCTCACGGGCCCAGCCGCCCCGCGTCATGAGATCTTCCCGGACCGGGGCACGAGCCTGTGTCCCCTGCATTGGCAGGCGGACTCTCAACCACTGTGCCACCAGGGAAGCCCCTCCCTCTCCCACTTTTAAGGATACTTGTGATTATCCACCTGGGTCATCCAGAGCAATCTCCCCATGTTAAAGTCAGCTAATTAGCAAATTCATTTCCACCTACAACTTTAATTTTCCTGTGTTGTGTAACCTACCATCTTCACAGGATTTTGTCTGTGCATCTGTCTTGGGGGAGGAGGGGCTTATTCTGCTTAACATCATGTTTATTGCACATGGTTGCTGCTCTTTGACTTTGTGTATCTCTGTCTAGATGTGCTCTGTCCAGGACAACGGCCATCAATACAGGATCCATTAGCCATTAAATTTAAATTGACTAAAATGAAATAAAAATAAAAACTTAGTTCCTCTGTTGTGTCAGGAAGAGTTCAAGTGCTCCATGGCCACCTGATTTTTGGCCACTATATTGAATAGTGTGGGTACAGAATAGCTGTGTTATTGCATAAAGCTCTGTTGGATGACACAAGAGACTGTCCACCCCTGAAGGCAAGGGCAGTGTGTAGGTGCCCAGTGCTCGGCCTGCACTAGCATCAAACTGGCAGCCAATCAATATTCACTGAATGAATGAATGAGTGAATGATACATGCAATGCTAAAGCAGAAGGGGGTGTGCTACCTTTGGCCTCTTGTTTCAAGTCAACAAGCATATGTATAGACACCTACAGTGGCCTGCATCCCATAACATCAATGTCTAGGGAGAAAGGGAATCAGATTTCATTTGAAAATTATTTTAACTGACTTCAGTTATAGGTTGAAAAAGACAATTAATGGTCCAAATGGCGAAAGCAGCCAGAGATAGATAGACAAAATTTGCCATTTGTCAATTTCTAATGAGCTAAAAGTTGTCTGGATTATTTTTCTCAAAATTAGATTTTTCTAAATCTAATTAAGATTTTTTTCTCTCTCGTGTCTTTGAAACTCTGCCATGCCTGTTTCGGAGCAGTTGGAGGTGTGTGTGTGTGTGTGTGTGTGTGTGTGTGTGTGCGCGCTGGTAGTGGGGAAAGGTGAGGCAGATAATTTAAGCCTAAAGGATGTAATTTAAGAGGTTCCATTTTCCAGGCATAGGAGATGCATCTGGCATCAAAGTGAATTCTTTCACTGGTCACTTAACTTAGTGCTAGTTCATGGTGTGGAGCAGACTTCAGACGACAGGCACATGCAGTCCAGTGACAGTCCTTGACTGTGCAGCGATGCTGTCCCCTGGCATCAGCAGCTTGTGAGGAAACAGAATGGGGTGACATAGGAGGGGAGGGAGGACACTGCGGAGAGGAGGGGTGGGACGGCATGGTGCCCAGGGAGGCTGCCTGGAAGCAGGCCTGGGGGCGAACTGGATGTTTTATTCCAAAGATAATCACCTCCACATCAATACAGCGTCTCTGTGCCTTTTTACATAATTCTGAGATAACAGAAAAATGTATCTATTTGGTCTGTGTCCCTGTTTCCCAGCACAGAGCTCCTAAAACCCTAGTAATTTCCTAAGTGATATGAGTGTCTTTTGTTCTGTTAAGGCGACTCTGGGTGGGCTCCTGGCTGGAGGCTGGTCAACAGAAAGACAAAGCCATGATTAGAAGCTTAGAATTTTCATCCCTGCATCCCACCCTCCAGAGAGGGGAGAGGGGCTGGAAATGGAGTGAATGATGGACCACAACTCTATGAGGAAGCCTCTGCGACATCCCAGTAGTAAGGGGTTCTCTGAGCTCCCAGGTGGGAGAGCACAGCCATGTACCCTGAGGGGGTGCACCCCAGCTCCACACGGACAGAAGCTCCCGTGCTTGGGACCCTCCCAGACCTGGCTCTGTTCATCTCCTCACCTGACTGCTCACCTGTGTCCTTTCTCATATCCTTTAATAAAGTAGTGAACGTAAGGAAGTGTTTCCCTCAGTTCTCTGAGCCGCTGTAGCAAATTAATGGATCCTGAGGAGGTGGTGGTGAGACCTCCGATTTGTAGCTGAATTGACGGAAGTTGGGGTAACCTGGGGACTGACTACTTGCCTTTGGGATTTCTGAAGTGGGGAGTGGTCTTGTGGGACTAAGCCTTTAACCTGTGGGATCTGATGCTGTTTCCAAGTAGACAGTGCTCCAACTGAGTTAGATTGTAGGACACCCAGCTGGTGTTGTAGGACTGCTTGGAATTGGGGAAAAAACTTACGTATCTGGTGTCAGAAGTGTTTTGAGTGTGACAGTGGCCTTGAGAGTAAAGGAGGGACCTGGGAAAGGACTTTCTCTACAATAATGTATACAGTACGTTATGTTAACCATTCATGAAGGAAAAGAGAATATTTTAAAATGGTTTTTAATACAAATATAACTACCCCCTGCCCTTTTTTGTCTATTCCAGTGGCAGCCAGAGAAGAAACAGAACAAAATTCCTGCTTTTTCCTGCCAGCACATTTATCCTCACTGTGGTTCTCAGAGAATGTTAATTAGGGAAAATACCATAGATGTCCCCCAAAGATAAACGTCCACACTTCTTTTTAACCATTATTTTCTCAGGACATGATATTCTGTGATACTCTTTGAAAAGCATGATATTGTTTTTGTTGAAAAGTTCTCTCTTCTCAACTTTCTGAGGAAAAAAAACAAGTGCACACTCGCAGACTGGCCCCATTTTTTTCAGGCAAAACAAACGTTGTGTTTTCTCTTCCCACAATGAGGCTCGTTTGCAGCTGCCTCTGCAAGCACTCTGTGGCCAAGAGAAACAAAGCAGGTTCTCCAAGAAGTAAAATGAATTATCTCTATTTGCTACATATACAATATTTTACGCATTAAGGACACCATTAATATATACAAACACTCAATGTTGTACAGTATTTTATTAAATTCACTTATCTTGCCCTTTCACTTTATTATTACATTGCAGAAGAAAAAGCACTACTAACATATCTTGTGTCAGATAATTGCATTTCTTTCTTTTTTTTTCTTCTCCTCTCAGAAATATAGTTCACTCAAAGAATATCCAAAAAAGATAATTCATATTCAGATTTGACTAAAATTAATCGAGTACTTACCATGTACCAGACAAGGCATTGGGAACATTTATATACATTACCTCATTAATGAGGAAATTATTATCAAACCCTGGTTTTGCACTAAAGCACAGAGATGTGAGGCTGCTTCCCTTATGTGACACCAGAGATAAAGAGATTATAATTCTCAAATAAGGATGTTGTTTATACCCAATGCATTGCCTTCACAAATTGTTGGAAGAGAGTTGGGAATTTGAAAAACTGTAGGGGGCTTCCCTGGTGGCGCAGTGGTTGAGAGTCTGCCTGCCGATGCAGGGGACATGGTTTCGCGCCCCTGTCCGTGAAGATCCCACATGCCGCAGAGCGGCTGGGCCCGTGAGCCATGGCCGCTGAGCCTGCGTGTATGGAGCCTGTGATCCGCAACGGGAGAGGCCACAACAGTGAGATGCCCGCGTAACACACACACAAAAAAAAAAAAGAAAAAGAAAGAAAAAGAAAAACTGTAGGGAAAATATTATTACTTATAACTCAACAACAACAAACAACCCAGTTAAAAATGGGCAAAGGGCTTGAATTAATATTTCTCTAAACATATACACATGGTCAATAAGGGAAAACATTCTCAACATTACTAATTATTAGGGAATTGGAAATCAAAACCACAATGAGATACTACTTTATACCCATTAGGATGGCTATTATTCAAAAATAGAATCTAAGTGTTGGTGAGGATGTGGAGAAATTGGAGCCCTTGTGCACTGCTCATGGGAATGCAAAATGGTGCAGTCACTGTGGGAAAACTCACGGCAATTCTTCAAAAAAAATTAATGTATAACTACCATATGATGCCATAATTTCACTTCTGGACATATATGCAAAAGCACTGGGTTTCCCTGGTGACGCAGTAGTTGAGAGTCCACCTGCTGATGCAGGGGACACGGGTTCGTGCCCCAGTCCGGGAGGATCCCACATGCCGCGGAGCGGCTGGGCCCGTGAGCCATGGCCACTGGGCCTGCATGTCCGGAGCCTGTGCTCTGCAGTGGGAGAGGCCACAGTGGTGAGAGACCCGTGTACCGTAAAAAAAAATAAATAAAAAAATGCACTGAAATCAGGAACATGAACAGACATTTGTACATCCATGTTCATGGTGCCATATTTCACAATAACCAAAAGGTAGAAGCAACCCAAGTGTCCATCAACAGGTGATGGATACACACAATGTGGTACATGCATATAGTAGAATATTATTCAGTCTTGAAAAGAAAAGAGGTTCTGACACACACTGTAATATGCACGAAACTTGAGGACCTTATGCTGAGCAAAACAAGCTGGTCATAAAAAGACAAATTATTTCTCCACTTCTATGAACTCTATCAAATCCATAGAGACAGAAGTTCGAACGGTGGTTGTCCGGGACTGGGGGAAGGGAATGGGGGAAGGTATTGTTTAATGGGGACACAGTTTCAGTTTGGGAAAATAAAAAAGTTCTGGAGATGGATGGTGATAATGGTTGTACAACAATGTGAATATATTTAATGACACAAAACTGTACACTTAAAAATGGATAAAATGGTAAACGGTACATGATGTATATTTTACCACAATAAAAATGTATTACTCATGTAAAAATGACTACTGCCAAAATTTAGGGAAAAAACCTAGATTAGAAAGCATAGTGTAATATAAAATGATGGGAAACAGACATCTTTCAGATTTATAGATCTCCTGAAAACCAAAGTGGGGAAATAAAACTGTGAGTTATTTAGTTGTCTATTTAAATGGCAGCTTAAATGATGTGAGTAAGTATCAGTGATCCGATGTATAAAGATTTTAATGGCAGCAACTGCTAATTCAACCCCGGGGGACCCAGAGCCATCTCCTCCATCATAACCAGGTAATGGGCTAACTCTCCCAGGGGGCTGCTTCCCTGTTTTCTCTTTCTGTTGGAAACATTGTTCTGCTGCAGATCCATTTCTTTACTTCTCCTCTTCCCTTTCCTGGGTCTTGACTCCCCCCATCCTGCAGGAAGCCCCTGGTTTAAGCCCGATCAGTGGCAGTAGGGGGCAGGCCCATCCTCTCCTTTAGACTAAGTTATGGGCCTCTGATACCAAGGTCATGATAACAAGAATCACCCCACTGGACGCTGATCTAAAAACATGACCTGGGTAGCCAGCAAACAGAGCAGGGACAGCATGGCCATGTGATGCTTAGAGCAGGGTGGCCAGCAATGCTGAGTTATTTGACCCCGACCCGTTTCACTTCATTGCGTGTAATCTGGACACAGGCAGAGATGATATTCACAGATGAGCTGTGGCTACGGTGCCTTGTCCTTCAACGCCAAGGAACACAAGACCTTAAGGTGAAGTCATGCCCTGAAGGGTACATCTCCCTCAAGTCAAATTTTAATGGAAATAAGCACCTCTGTACCTCAGGTTTAGTTCTCTTCTCAAAAGCTTATTTGGTGCAGATGGAGACTGATGAAACAGAAGGACTTGGACCATTAGCTTCAGGAGGAAGAAAACTCCGCTGCTCAAGATATGAAATAAAAGAGCCATATTCCAGATGGCATATCTGAAATTGTAGAGGAAAATGCCGGCAGATGGGCTAAGTCAGTAGCAGCAGCAACAGAACCTCGAAACCTCGAGGCAAAGGCAGGAAAAGCTGAATTTCCACAGGTCCATGTCAGGACCTTTTGTGAAAGATTTGGATGTGTAATTTATGGCAATTGATTATGAGGAAATTCATTCACCTTTTGGTGCACCTGCACGCGCATGCATGCACACACACGCATGCCTGTAAGTAGTTAGGAAATCTCAGATCCTTTTTTTTTTTTTTTTTTTTTTTTTCTGTTTGGCTGTGCCATGTGGCTTGTGGGATCTTAGTTCCCTGAACAGGGATTGAACCCGGGCCCTTGACAGTGAAAGCGCCAAGTCCTAACCACTGGACCACCAGGGAATTCCCTCAGGTAATTTTTGTTTCAGGTGATACAAAGATTCAGAGCCCAGCTGCTAACATCCTTGGCCTTTCCTCAGCATTGCTAGGGCCACATATTTATTATTTGAGGAAGAAAGTTGACCTGCACTGAGATATTTTCATCCTGCATGTGACACCCTCTACAGGGGTCCCACCTGTGTTGTGCTGGGGCCTGCTGAGCACTTTGGGAGGAGAGGCAACCATCCTCCAGGGCTCTCAGCTGGTGCCTGTCCTGCCAGCATCCTCCTGTCTTGCCTGAGTTGGGCTCAGACTCCATATCTAAGCGTTAGAAACACACATCTTCTATTTGCCAACACAAGCTGTCAACTCTGCAACCTCACATCACAAATAAGAGAACGAGCGGGAGTGTAGATAATGCCCAGAAACAGTGAAGTGGGGCATCTTAGGTGGGCTTCCAAATACCTCTGTGAGGGACCTCTAACAGGAAATGTGAGCTTGGGAATGGGAAGGTAGCCAGTGCTGGTGGACTCATGACCAGACAGTGGCCAGGTATGTATTAAAAAGTGCAAAGCAGAGGATGGAGAAGGATGCAGGTGTTTGGGGGAGTGGTCCACACTTGTTGGTCACCGTATAATCAATATTTCTGGTGAAAGTTTATGTTAGAGGTTACAAAATTGATATATCAATTTAAGCTCATAGTACAGCATTCAGTCTGAATTTTCCAGACAAGTTTATATTACTTCGGGCTGAATTGATGAAAAATAGAAAACTCTTTACATGAGAGTGAAATAGGATGAATCTAGCTCCCAGTTCAGTATTTTCAAGTAGTGTTTTCCTTGTCATTTTCCCATCTTTCTGGGCACAAGGAGAGTTAGTGATGGGTAAAAGCAAAGTATAACGGGAGCCACTGGGAAGGAAACACTGCCTTTAACAAGAAGCCCCATTCCCACCTAGGAAATGGGTTGAGGCAACAAAAGTGGTTCACTTGTTCCCCTGAAAAGTCTGTTCTTGCTGCCTCAACTGCTTAGAGCCTGCAGTGCAGCAATTTCTGGAGTCTGATCTGGTTCATTCTCATCCCCAGTAATTTAGAAAACATAGGCTCCATTCACTTAAAAAACCCACATTGACACACCTATTAGAATGGCCAAGATCCAGAACACTGACAACACCAAATGCTGGTGAGGATGTAAGAGCAACAGGAACTCTCGTCATTGCTCGTGGGAATGCAAAATTGTGCAGCCACTTTGAAAGACAATTTGGCGGTTTCTTACAAAACTAAACACACTCTTAACCATATGATCCAGCAATCTCACTCCTTGGTATTTACCCGAATGAGCTGAAAACTTATGTTTACACAAAAACCCGTATATGATGTTTATAGCAGCTTTATTCATAATTGCCAAAACTTGAAAGCAACTAGGATGTCCTTCAGTAGGTGAATGGAAAAATAAGCGATGGTCTACCCAGACAGTGGAATATTATTCAGTGTTAAAGAAAATGTGTTATCCAGCCATGAAAAGTCATGAAGGAACCATAAATGCATATTATTAAGTGGAAGAAGCCAATCTGAAAGTGCTACAAACTGTGTGATTCCAACTATATGACATTCTGGAAAATGTCATATCTGGAAAACATTCAGAGACAATAAAAAGATCAGTTGTTATCAAGGGGAAGGGCGAATGAACAGGTGATGCTCAGAGGATTTTTAGGGCAATGGAAATACCCTGTATGGTACTGAAATGATGGATACATGTCATTCTACTTTTGTCCAAACCTATAGAATGAACAACACCAAAAGTGAGCAGCAATGTGAACTAAGACTTTAGGTGATGTGTCAATGTAGGGTCATTGATTGTAACACATGTACCACCTGGTGAGGGATGCTGATATTGAGGGTGGCTATGAGTATGTGGAAACTGTACTTTCACATAATTTTGCTGTGAACCAGAAAGTACTCTAAAAAAATCAGTAGAAGATCTGAATAGATGCTTTACTGAAAAAGATGTAAGAATTGACAATAAGCACATGAAAAATTGCTCCACATCATTAGTCATTATAAGAACACAGTTAAACCATATGAGACACCTCTATACTGTTAGAATGTCTAAAAATGCCAGACAAAAATGGACAGTACAAAGTACTGGCAAATATGGGACCCAGTGTAACTCTCAGACATTACTGGTGGGACTGTGATACGATCCAATCAGTTTGGAAAACAGTTGGCAGTTACTTAGAAAGTTAAACATACACTTACCCCAGGAACCAGCCATTCCATTCCTAGGTATTCACCCAAGAGAAGTGGAAGCATACATCCACACAAACACTTGGACACAAGTGTTCACAGCAGCATTATTCATAATAGCCCAAAAGGGGGACAACCCAAATCACCTGGTGAGTGGATAACAGAGTTTGGTGTATTCATACAGGTCATACTGCTCAGCTAGAAGAAGGAACAGTAAAGTCGGGGTGATGCACACAGACACACACAACATGGGAGATATCAGAAGCATGATGCTAAACCAGACACAAAAGGGCACCAAGAATGTGACTCCATTTATGTGACATTCCTGGAAGAGGAAAAGCTCAGAGGACAGAAGTCAGATCCATGGTGGCCAGGAGTAGAGGGTGGGGGAGAGGTGCTACGGACGGAAGGAGGGGACATTGTGGGTTTGAGGGAATTGTGCTCCGTCGTGATTGTGACTGTGATGATGGTTATACAACTGTGAACACTTGTCCAAACTCAGAGGCCGTGACTCTATGCTTCAAGAGGTGATTTTGATGTATGTAGATTATAACTCAATAAATATGATTTTAAAATATTGAAATAAAAGACAATTCTTCCCTAATTAGGTTTGATTTTTACCACTTCCCTCCGGCATAAGACCAAGTGACATTTGCTGTGCAGAGGTGAGTGGGGGAGGGGAGAGGCGGGACCAGGGTGCAGGGGGTATCTTCTACTTGAAACAGCCCAGGTGAGGGTGCAGGTAAGGTCAGAGTGATGCTCTCCAGTAGTGACAAGGTTCAGGCTCCTGGTCTGTCAGTGCAGTGGAGGGGGCCCACACAGCAGGGTGAGGTGGGGACACCCAGAAAAGCCCAGGTGTCCTTGGAACTGAAGGTCAGTGGCTGTCGGCTGGCGAGGCTCCACATGGGCACTGAATGCACTTGGCTGCTGCTCCAACAGCGACCGGGTGCCCTTCTCCCCACAGAGCTCGCAGCTGGTAGTGTGTGCCCCGGAGTGTTAGACTCTGCTCAAGTCCAAGGCCGTGCTTTCTCACTTCAGTTCCTTCCCCAGGCTTCATGTGCCTTCCTTTTGAAAGTCAGTCTCCTATGGGTGCGTTTGGACCATTGGAAGTGATTTTTATGCAGAAGGGGTAACCCTGTAACAAATGGACCTTCCTTTTTTGTGATTTTTTTTTTTTTAGGACCACACTGGTAGTAGTACTGAAATTTCAAAACGGCTACATATTGCTTGTTATATTTTAAAAATTCTAAAGCCTAGATAAATTTCAGTATTTTCTACTTGTGTGAGATAAACTATTCTATGCCAGTGTGAAATAGCACCATCAGTTTTTAATTCAGTGAACATTTTATTAACTCCCTCTTGAAGCCCCCGTGACCGTTTATCCCACCACACCCACCATCTAGGTGCACACGTGCACCCACGCAGGCACACACACTCCCACATACACACACTCCCACATACACACACATGCACACACACACCCAACATTCTTCATTATTGCACATATATTGTCTTTTTTGGGTCATCAGGTTCCTAATCTTACCGTCTGTGGCCCATGCTAGTTACTAGTGAAGCCCACTCAAGGAAAAGTCATACTTTATTAACCTTTATCAATCAACGAAAAAAGTTTTATTTTTCTCATGCTATAAAAATTGCAGGAAGGTAAGAGAAAACTCTGTTTGCAGCATCTGCTGGGAGCCGCTCCACACATAAGTGCAGAAATGGCATTTATGAGCCCACTCATGTGAGGCTTGAGGAGACAGATTCATGAAATTGGCCAAGATTTGGATTAAATTTAAACCATTCTATACAGCTCTACTTTTGATTAAGGCTGTGTGTGCAGTGAAAACCTCCCATTTGAATAGAACCTGGGTCTTTAAGAACTTTGAATGTGTGCAAATCTAAATTGAGCTCTGAGCTTGATCTGGCAGTGAACAGTGGGTCAATTCACATTCAGTATTAAAGCACGGACGAAGGAGAGAGCACACCATCCTTTTAAATTTTGGCTTTGGATCAGAGTTTATAAAAATCAGGATCAACACAAAGACAAGTCACTCCATTTTACTTATTAAATTATGAGACCAAGTTTCTAAACAGAGGATGCCAGTAAGACAATTGAAACCAACAAAGGAGGGAAAAAAAAGAATGCCATGTGTATCCATCCACACACTCCCCCCTGAAAAAAAAAGCTTACCAGGTGACACAGAGTGGCCTTTCGAGGTCCCAGGAATGAGTACTTCTCTTTTTCATAATAGTACCCAAGGACCCATTTGATCATAATACTTAAAAAAAAAAAAAAGAAACTGCTTTTGATCTGACTACGCCAACCTAGTCTTTTCCCTTTACATACAATTCTACATTTCCATCTGCCACTGTTTTCTTTTTCTCTGATTATCAGCAGATGTGAATGGACCATCCTAAGCCTCGGAGCTTGTTTTAATATCTTTAAAAGATTCTCATCTTATTCTCCAGGAGCCACAGGATAAGAGATGAAGTTATACAGTTCATGGTGAGGCTGAGGCTCCTCGTGTCAGAACAATTCTGGGACAAATACTTGAAGAGGCTTGGCCTTAGTCCCACTCACTGTCGAAGCCAGCAGGCAGACATGCAGGCAATGGGGTTCCCAGAGGATTTGGATAGCACAGTGTCCCCCAAAGAGGGCCTGGCGCCAGAGTGCTAATTACGTGGATGTTGAGGGTAGGTAAGAAAATTTGCTTTCAAAAGTTGGCCAAACACTACAGTTTATAGCCTTTTTCCATAAAGACACACTTCATCTCTAATAAGATTCTGTGCTGCTGGGCCACTTCTAGGGGACCCCATAGCACAGACTTCTGCCTCCTGCTCTATTTCCAAGCATGAAATTTCCTCTCTCATATGACTCCCTCTGCCTGCGTCCAGGTGAGGAGACAGTCTGTGCCCACGTGCAGTTGGAGTATGTGGGAACCCCAGCACAGCCACACAAACGAGGCATTTGGAGAAACAGAGATGCCGAACTCAACACGTAGAGCAACCCACAAAATACAAGGAAAGTGAAATATATGTACCACATCTTATATGACTCAGCCATAAGAGGAATGAAATAATGCCATTTGGAGCAACATGGTTGGACCTAGAGATTGTCATACTGAGTGAAGTAAGTCAGAGGAAGACCAATATTGTATTATATCACTTATATGTGGAATCTAATTTTTAAAAAAGAGACACAAATGAACTTATTTACTAAACAGAAACAGACATACAGATATAGAAAAAAATTTATGGTTGCCAAAGGGGAAACATGGGGGAGAGGGATACATCAGGAACTTGGCATGAGCATACACACACTACTATATATAGAATAGGTAACCGACAAGGACCTTCTATATTGCCCAGGGAACTCTACTCAGTATTCTTTGATAACTTATATGAGAAAAGAATCTGAAAAAGAATGGATAGATGTATATGTAGAACTGAATCACTTTGCTGTACACCTGAAACTAACACACTGTAAATCAACCATACCCCAACACAATACAAAACAAACAAATAAACCAACAAACAAAAACAATTAAAGTAAAATAACTGAGCCATCCAGGACAGTTATTCTGTAATGGAGTGCTGCTCTATAGTTGTGAGCTGGAAACTACAAACCAACCCTTATAACTTTATTTGATAGTAGGTGATTGTGTCGGCCTTGTTATCCCATACACAACACACACTGCTAACATTTTCTTACTACCTAGAAAAGACACATATTCACAAGTTATTGGTGGGAGATACTCCATCTCTGGAATTTGCAGCATGGCTTCAAGAAGAGAGTCCATTAGATCCCATGTGGTAAGGAATGGAGTCGTAAGGAATGCTTTCTGCTAACCCCTGGGAAGCCGCGTAACTGCTTATTTTCTGCCTTTTATAGATATTGTGGCTGATGATCACAGAGGCCCACATGCACCTGCTGGGCGACTGAGACACGGATCTGTCAGCTCTTGATCTTGAGTGTGAACAGATAGTTCTTATGGACATGGATGCAGACATATGACCTTTGAGCCATGTGGCAGGGACCCCGTGCCTGAGGAGCAGGTGTCTCCCCTCAACACGTCTGCAAGTTAGCTCGAGATTCAGAGGGAAATCCAAGGGAAAACGGGTCCAATTCCCAGGCGAGCCTATGTAATTCCCTGGAACCCACATTGTCATGGGACCACGGGGACTACTTCTGAAATCTACTAGATGGAAGAGGCATTCCTGAATGGCAAGGATTTGTGAAAAGACAGGGGTCTGAAAAGCAGAGGGCTGTGAGGGGCCATGCACTGGCCCGGCCTCTGAGGCCTGGATTCCAGGCCACTTCTCTGCCAATGATGTGAATTGGATTATTACGTGAACTCACCCTCTTGTCAGTCTCCCCATCTGAAAACTGAGAGGACTGTATTAAAATTTCCCAGCAACATCTTTAATGGTTTGTTTGGTGGAGAACTCACCCATTGCCAACTCTCAAGTTTCTGCATATGACGTGAACACACAGATCATTGCAGCTGCGTTTACTTCTGCTCTCCCTCTCTGTACATCAGGCGCGTGCCCATTTTCTTTTCAATGTCCCAAGTAATGTGGAGATATTCACTGCATTTATATGCTCACTCATTTTTCTCACATGTGGACAGCGAGATTTTCCAGAGGCCACAGGACTGGGCTATCCCAGTTGATTAAGTACAGAAGCAGAGAGAAAATTAGGCTGCCTTCTATGAAACCAGAGAGGAAAAAAGATTTGCAAAAATGTAAAACTATGATGTCCTTCTCACTATTTTCTTTTATGTTTTGGAAATTATTATTATTTTTTAATTGAAGTATAGTTGATGTGCAATGTTGTGTTACTTTCTGCTGTACAGCAAAGTGGTTCAGTTACACATATACATATATTCTTTTTCATCTTCTTTTCCATTATGGTTTATTACAGGTTTTTGAATATAGTTCCCTGTGCTATACAGTAGGTCCTCGTTGTTTATCTATTTTATATATAGTCGTCTGTATCTGCTAACCCAAAACTCCTAATTTATCCCTCCTTTCCTCTTTCCCTTTGGTAACCATGTGTATTTTCTATGTCTGTGAGCCTGTTTCTGTTTCATAAATAAGTTCATTTGTGTCATATTGTAGATTCACATATAAGTGATATATAATATTTGTCTTTTTCTTTTGACTTACTTCACTTAGTATGATAATCTCTAGGTCTATCCATGTTGCTGCAAATGGCATTATTTCATTTTTGTATACAGGTGAGTAATATTCCATTGCATATATGTACCACATCTTCTTTATCCATTCATCTGTCAGTGGACATTTAGGTTGCTTCCATGTCTTGGCTATTGTAAATAGTGCTGTTATGAACATTGGGATGCATGTATATTTTTGAATTAGAGCTTTCCCAGGATATATGCCTAGGAGTGGGATTGCTGGGTCATATAGTAATTCTATTTTTAGTTTTTTAAGGAACCTCCATACTGTTCTCCATAGTGGCTGTGTCAATTTACTTTCCCACCAACAGTGCAAGAGGGTTCCCTTTGTTCCACACCCTTTCCGGCATTTATTGTTTGTAGATTTTTTGATGATGGCCATTCTGACCAGTGTGAGGTGGTACCTCACTGTAATTTGGATTTGCAGAAAAGTGTTTTAACACATGAAGATGTGTTATATAGATTAACATGCCATGGTTTCACTTTTGAACTAATGAATAGATATTTAACAACTTTCTCAACTTTAATTTTTAATATGGTGAAAATTAATAGATTAAACCACCTAAACAAAAGCTCTTTGGGATCTTCAATAATATTTAAGAATATAAAGGAGTCCTGAGACCAAAGTCAAGAGAACTGCTGGGCTAGTGGGTATCATTTTATTATTAACCTAATCAAAACACCACTTTTGTGAGGCAAATCAAATGAAGTAAGTAACATTATTACTTATTAAGTAACTTACTTATTGATGTCTAACCCTTGCATCATCTGTTTTTAAAATTGTATGTTATTGAATACAATGGATGTTTGGTCTGGTAAGGGTGCCTTTGCCACATTTGCCATAGAGCTAGATGTTATTACAATTTACTAGCAAAAATATTCATTCAACAGTGATTTTGTTTGGTTAATATATGACTAAATACACATCAAAGTGTTTCTTTTTTAATGTATAAATGTGTGAATTGTAAAACTCTATGGAGACAAGATAATGAAACAATTATTGACAATAAATAGTATAATAAATGTTTGAATAAAAGGAAACAATGTCTAGTGTGAAATAAAACAAAGAACAAAAACCTTAGAAATGTTTCATTTTCTCAAAAAAAATGAGCAAGGGAGACGAGGAACCCAGTCTGTAGGGAAGAGATGGGTACGGAAATGTGAAGAGGAGCATAGTCCAGGGGACGCCTAGGTCTCTGAATAAGAGGGGAAGGCAGGTGAAGGAACCTGAGGGGCCACAGCCCCACCCAGCTGCCCCTCTGTAACCGCTTCTAGATGCTGCCTCTGTGGCCTCCCAGTAAATCTCAGTCCTAGTTCACATACTTTCTTTTAAGAGCATAACACGGTCCTCAGACACAAAACTATGAGAACTGTGGGCTTCTCACAATTTACATTGTGTCCTGGCGTTTTTTATAACCCGGCATACCTAACTATGACGTTGTTGACCCCAAGAAAAGAAAGAGAAGGAGGAGAAAAAGAGGTAGAGGGAAATAAAAAGAGGAGCCAGGGGATGGGAAGGGATGAGGGGGAGGTTGGAGAAGGCTCGACTCACAGCCCTGGGATGAGGTCTCCGTCCCTTCCAGAGCAGAACTCAGAACTCGCACTAGGTCAAAATCCTGACGGTCACGTATCCTCCAATCCTTTTTTCTTTAGAGCACATGTATTTTATGCCAGTTAGCTTTTACAGATGCTTTTCTAAGAACAGTAATTTTCCCTTAAAACACTCAGCGGGAGCACCACAACTCTGACAGGAGCTGGCCCTGGATTCTGTAACAGGATTGTCCATTCTTTCCTCCTTTCTGGACCCTCCAGGTCACCTATGGCTTGAAGACTCACCTATGCCTCTGCCCAAAGGCCAGGGAGCCTCCTGGGAGCAACCAGGAAGCCCAGTCCCCTGCAAAGTGTCACGTGCAGGGACATTCCTGTGACTGCGTGGGAAACCTGCTGAGCCTGGCCTTTCTGGGGGTCCCCTGGACCAGGTAAGTGGTGTAGACCCCCATTGCGGGCTGCTATTAGGACCAGGAGAGGTGAAAGGGAGAAGGGCTCCCTCTGAGGGTCTTGGGGTCCAGGTGACAGACATGAAGCTGAAGGGCAGAGGGGAGATTAGCCTGGACGTTGCCTGCCCCCTGCCCCTAGCCCACCTGGCTCCCACCTGGGTCTCACCCTCCCCTCACTGGACCTTTTTGTGACTCAACTCTCATATCCCTTCAGTCGCCTACCCCCATCCACCCCAGTCAACCTAGGATGTTCCACCCCTAAGAGACCTCGGCCATCCCTGCCCAGGAGGGCCAGGCAAGGCCCTGCCCCCACTCACACGTTTAATCCTCAGCCTCAGGATTCAGCACAGTGCTCATCTCACCCTGACACCCACATCTGGATCAGAGACCCCTCCTTCTCGGACCTCGAGATCAGAGAAGTGACCACGCTCTTTTGCAACCATGTGTGTGTCTTCATCTCTCCCCCAGTCCCGGGATTTGAGGCTGTGGGATGTACAGTGTGCAATATTCTGATTTGTTCTGGATCCCCAGTGCCTGGCCAGTAGAGGGCATTCGTGACCTTGGGGATGATGAGAATTGGCTTATCGAGGTCTCCATCTAGCC
Source organism: Mesoplodon bidens (assembly GCF_964165515.1). Classification (NCBI taxonomy): domain Eukaryota; kingdom Metazoa; phylum Chordata; class Mammalia; order Artiodactyla; family Ziphiidae; genus Mesoplodon; species Mesoplodon bidens. Next base: position 3,449,433 of record NC_138160.1, read on the forward strand.
ATTGACACCTCTAGCCTTTGATCTGTTTGAGCTCTATCTGCTTTACCTTGCAGAAGCCAAATGGCTACCTGCCTGCCTGGATGCCCTCCCAAGATGGCCATGACCTTCTTTGGGCTACATGACCTTCGGGAATGACACCAGCAGAGAGTAAGGAGTCATGGAAACAGGGGAGCTGAAGGGACAGGGATGGGAAACAATGAAGCATCCTCAGGGGCTTGACACGTGCCGGGAGGATGTCCTCAGGGAGCTCGGAGGAGGGGCTGGAGGGCTGAGAAGAATGGAGGGCTGGGGGAGGAAGGGAAGGGGTTCAGGCAGGTGGAGGAATGCCCAGTGGAGAGAGGAGTCGGCGAGAGCTGGAGGTCTGGGGGTCAGCGTGGAGACCGTTCCAGCTGGGAGTCAGAGCCTGGACCAGGACATCGTGAGGAGTGGCCGGGTGCAGCCTGTGGGTGGATGCAGATAACACACAGACCGCTGACAGCAGAACGCGGGTGTAAGTCAGGAGACACACCCTCCAACTCCCGCTCACAGCTTGTGCCCCAGGGCTCTCTCACTGGACAGGTGAGCTTTCAGTTAATAGCCCTGCCGTCTCCTATCTGCTGATGAGCCACCGCAGAAGGCCCAGACCACCCCCCGACACAGAGAGCAGGTCACAGAAGGATGGGTGCTCAAGTCAGGGGGAGGGAGAGGCACCTGATGGCTGTTTCTACGATGGGCTGGATGGACCAGTGGGGTGGCCGGGGCCTCTTCTCCAAGTCTGCGTGTGTGAGTGAGTGCGATGTGAGTATAAGTGAGCTGCTAGTGAGAATTAGTGTGTGTGAGTGAGGGCATGCAGGGCGTGCAACTTCATGCCTGTGTATTCAGGAATATGTGACTGTGTGTGCCCCTGTGTACATGTGTGAGAGTGTGGGTGGGTGTAAGTAGGTGTGCAAGCCCAGGCCCAAGCCGAGGGGTCCCCTGCTCTCTCACACCGGCCCCTCCTGCCAGTACTCGCAGGGGTCTGATGTCAGTAGGCGACTTTAATTACGTGCCCGGAATACTCCTCATTAAGCTTTGAAGAACGCTTGCCAAACTCAGGATATTTTGCCTACAATTGCTTACCTTCCGGCCTCAGGCGGTCTCTGAGTGTTTAATTTAAAATAACAAGACAATATCCCCATCGTGAACATTTGCCATAGGAAAGGGGGACAATCAAAGCTTGGACCAGTTCAGCTTGTCACAGGCCAGGGGCGGTTGCCTCTTGTGTCTGTGATTGGTCGACAGGCTGGTGGGCAGAGAGGGCTGCTCAGGGGCCCGGCATCCGGGTAGACTCCCACCCACGTGGGTACGCGGAACTGGTGGTGAGCCTGGGCTGGGGACCTACAGGCTTTAGCAGAGTGTAGGCCAGCCTGTGCACATCTACATCCTGAGTAGGCCAACTGGTACAGTGGTTACGTGTAAAACAGACCCGCAGCCCCTTGATGGTGTTCTCAGCTGGGGTCAGAGTGCTTCCTCAAAATATTCACCCAGGACAGCCCCAAAGCTTGCCACACAAAACCTTGTTTGTGGAGACCCCAGGGCAACCCAGATGCTGATGTTCTGTTTGGGGAGAGTTGGGAGAAGCGGAGGGAAAGAGGAGGAGGGGGAGGAAGGGGGAAGGGGGAGGGTTGCTAAACATCTGGAGGAAGCAAATTCATGGCCAAAGAATAACATCTGTTGCTTAAGCATGAACGTATAGTGGCTGGAAATATAATAAGATTCATGGTTCTAAGTAGATTAATTTTGTAATATTTGCTTTTCATCCCCTGCATTTCATACTCAGATTTAGACTTGGGAATTGCCTTAAAAAATCACTCATATGGCTCGAATGGCCCCATGGAATGCATTGTCCAGCCAGATTCTCATATCGCTTGCTTGTCCTGTGGGCCGTCCAGCCCCCTTTGTAGAAGCATCGTGTTCTCACCTACCTGAAGCAACTGGCCAGGTGGGGTTGGTTCTCATCCTCCAGTATCTGCCTCAGAGACTGTAATCTCAGTGAAGACAAGCATTTGTTACAGTGGGTGATTGAGTGAAAACTTCTATTAAAATATCTTCAATGTAAATATGGGTAGCTGAAATTATCTATTGGCAACTCTAAAGAGGGTAAAATCATTCACTCTCTGTATTTTGCTCTGGTGACTGGAATAAAACACCACAGGCTGGATGGCTTAAATAGTAGACAACTTATTTTCTCACAGTTCCAGAAGCTGGAAGTTCAAGATCGAGGTGTGGGCAGGATCAATTTCTCCTGAGGCCTCTCTCCTTGGTTTGTGGACAGCCATCTCCTCCCTGTGTCCTTACGTAGTCATCACTCTCTGTGTATCTGTGTCCTAATCTCCTCTTCTTATAAGTACACTGGTCAGATTGTATTAGGGTCCACCCTCCTGGTCCCATTTCACCTTAATTACCTCTTCCGAGATCCCATCTCCAAAGGTTCACGATTGGAGGTAAAATGGGGTTTAGGAGTCAACCTATGTATTTCCGCCCACCAGATCCTCCAACAAGAGTGGAAACAGGGCTTCCGGTCTCTGAAGGACAACCACTGAACAGCACTCCTGCAGAATCCCGACACTGATTGAGTTTTGTTTCTGTGAAAAGCCAGTTGCCAGGCCTAGAGGACTGAAACCACATTGCCATGTCAGCGTGGTATTTCCTGCCTATAACTTATTCAACGGTCAGTGCTGGTCTAAGGATGGTAACAGAATACTGTGAAGAAATGTGTCATGCTGGTCTGGTCTTCTTTTCAAAGAACACCCAATATAGGTGGAAGACAACAGCTGCCACCATGTATTAACATATAAGTTACCCTTTTAATCAGTTCATCAGTCAGTAAAATTTGGTTGTCAGCTGAGTAATGTCCCCTAATGGAACTTGGACAAAACTGAATACTGGAACGGTGAAGAGGTCCCAAATCAAAGAACTCCACAGGTGTTAACTTAATATCTTTCTTTTTCAAGGTTTGCTGTTAAAGTATCTTCTGATTTTGGTGGCAAATGTGTTGCTGAAAACTTGTATGCTCAGATCTACGACTCCAGCTGGCATCTGTCTTATGGATCATATAAAGGGTGGATCCATCAGGACAAGCATCTCAAAAAGCCCTTCTTTGCTAAGATAGCAATTTTCCCCTAAGGTAATCAGGATTTCCATTTCAGATTTTCTTAAAATGGGACAGTTGTGCTCTTTTCTCAGTCTCTGTAGGGGAGGGGCTGACAGCGAAAGGAAATCTCAGTTTCAAAAGGACAACTGGTCAAATATAAATTTAACCCTTTGGATTTCCTGGCTTCTTGGTAAAGCATGTGCTATCTCACATTTGAGAGTTTGGGGATAAAATGAAAGAATGTGTCTTTGCAGGGCCAGATTGGTGGAAAGCCATAGGAAAGTGCCCACCTTGGCACACTCTGCCTCTGGCCGGGACCACCATCTCTGTGCTCTCCCTCAAATGTGTGGGAGAATGAGGGTGACTCCAAGCTCATTTTTCATAATTGTCTCCATGTGACAAACACAAGTAACATCAATATTCTAGTGTATTTTTTAACATCTTTATTGGAGTATAATTGCTTTACAATGGTGTGTTAGTTTCTGCTGTATAAAAAAGTGAATCAGCTATATGTATACATATATCCCCATATCCCCTCCCTCTTGAGCCTCCCTCCCACCCTCCCTATCCCACCCCTCTAGGTGGTCACAAAGCACCGAGCTGATCTCCCTGTGCTATGCAGCTGGTTCCCATTAGCTATCTATTTCCCATTCGGCAGTGTATGTATGTCCACGCCACTCTCTCACTTCATCCCAGCTTACCCTTCCCCCTCCCCGTGTCCTCAAGTCCATTCTGTACTTCTGCATCTTTATTCCTGTCCTGTCCCTAGGTTCTCCAGAACCATTTCTTTTTTTTTAGATTCCATATATATATGTTAGCATACGGTATTTGTTTTTCTCTTTCTGACTTACTTCACTCTGTATGACAGACTCTAGGTCCATCCACCTCACTACAAATAACTCAATTTCATTTCTTTTTATGGCTGAGTAATATTCCATTGTATATATGTGCCATATCTTCTTTATCCATTCATTTCTCGATGGCCACTTAGGTTGCTTCCATGTCCTGGCTATTGTAAATAGATCTGCAATAAACATCTCCTTGTATTTGTCTGGCCGGGAGTGAAAGGCTGCTGTTCTGAGAAGTAGAAAGAGCCCCTGGCCTGGGGCAGGCCCGCTCCTGCTCATGGAGGATGGGGGGCAGTCGGTTGTGGAGAGGAGGTCGCAGGATGCGGCTGACGGACATCACATGTCCCCAACACACACGCTGCAGGTCAAGTTCGTCAGTTAAACCACGAGGCTGCGATGTATTCCAGGCTGATGGTGAGGCACAAAGGTGGTCCTTTGGTTACTGTTTCCTGTCCCCTTTGCTTTGCATCCTCAGTGAGTCCTGGGTTAAGTAACTCGGGGCTGGGGTTGGGAAGCTAAATTTCATCTCAAGTCTTCCTCACCCTCCCATCCTGAGATGTATGTAAATAGATTCTATATTTTTCAAAAAGAATGCTGTACTAATAAAAGGTGGCAAACAAGGAAAAAAAATGTTAAAATGACCCATAGTGGGCCTGTGGGTATTTACAGTTGGAGGGAAGGCTGCTCTCTGTTACCGTCTGAATGTATAAACCTAACTTGATCACCTTCTGAAGAATTTATGAATCATGCTTAATAATCAGCTTTAGGCACTTCTGAGGGAAACGTCACATTTTGAAGCTACAAAGGTCCCCTAAATAGCTCATGGGAAATGACCCTGCATCCCATTAGATGAGAAAATCCGCTGCCGTAGGACGGGGTGTCAGAGCTAAACCACTTCAGTCTCGACCCACTTCAAAATGTCAAGGAGCCTCCACTTAAACACTTGATTAATCTACAAGGACCAGAACAGACAGCTCCTTCCCTGGGAAGGAGAAAAATCTTCTTCTGTTATTTTTTTTCCCTGAAGAAACTTTTCCTTCACACTTAAGAAAAAAAAAAAAATCTTTCTTCTGCCTCTCTCATATTCATTATTTTCTGTCTTTAAAAAGGCTTTTATCTGACTTTTATCGCTTCCACATGCCCGTGGCCAATGCCAGCATCTTTCCATTTTACAAATCTGCCCAGGTACAGGCTTTATCTGACTCACGCCGGCTTACCATTTTCCTATTTAAATGGCTGATGGTGAATCAAAGTCAAATGTGAAGGTCAGGAAGATGGTTTTGGAGCTTTGTGATCGTAGATACAGACAGGCTTACTTGACAGAAGAAAAGCAGCCCGACAGAATGAAATTCCCACCGATTGTCAGTATTACAACCTACATTCGGAGTGATTTGGGCTCTCCGTTGCTTTTTCTTCACTTATTATAAACAGTAATACATAATTATTCTATTTATTATACATTATGTATAATTTGTATTGATAATACCATTAATAATTTATTTGTTACACATATTATAATTAATAAATTAGAATAATCATTCAGGTAATTTGAATGTTAAATTAAATTAGGTCCCATAGAGCTTACCACTAGGTATCTTATTTGGAAAGCATTACAGAACCACTGTAATTCCCACAATTATAGCCATCATTATATAATCATCATATTTCCACAGAAGACAGATTAGTTCCTGATTGCTTATTGCTTTGTTCTGGGAATTCCATTGTTCAAAGTTGTCTAGACATTTAGGTGAAATGAAAATGTGGCCAGTGTTTCCTAGGTATTTCACATTTAATATCACGGTGTACTTCAGGACTCACAAGTGTTAGGTGGGTCTTTTGATGCCTGGTGTGTGTTTCCAGTTTCCGTGAATTCCTGAGCCTTTGTTGAATGTTCTTTCCTGGGGAGTCCCAGTCAGCTTCCTCAGGGGAGGGTGGAGATTTCCCTGATTCTTGGGAACTTTTCACCCTTTCATACCTGTTAGTCATTTGGGGTTTTGAACTGTACTTCAAAATTTTCTAAGAGGGTAGATTTTATGTTGTGTTCTTAACACAAAATTAAAAAAAAATTTAAATGAAAAAATCAAAGAATGGGATACAAGACGACTCTGGGAGGTGTTGGTGGTGTCTATTCCCTTGATGGTGGTGGTGGTATCCTGCGAGTTCACATATGAGTTTGCAAACTCACCAAATTGTGTGCATGAGCCACGTGCTGTTCTTTTCATATCAGGGACCGGTCCACAGAACTGTTTCAAAGGACAGCCCCGCTCTCGTGGCACCATGGGGCAGGCAGCAAGCTGATATCATTGAGTCAGCAGAAAAATAGCCCCCAGAGCCCCCTGGAGGCCAGAACTCGGCCCTGGTCTTGCATCCCCAATATGAAAACCCACCTCTGTGAGTAAAGTGCGCGTTAAGGAGATTCTGGGCGAAGTACGGGAGGGATGAGCAAGCACGTCACACAACAGAGGCTGGACCACGTGCTCCTCTAGCCAGCAGCTCCTGTCTCTCCACCACACACATCTCTAACAATCCTGCTGGGTGAAACAACCCTCAGCAAACAGCTCCTCATCTCTGCATTAAATGGAAACCGAAATGTCACCTTCGTCGTAAAATAAATAGCCCATCTTTCCCTCATTAAGGTAAATTCCCAGCCTGATTGTATTGTAACTGGAGCTGAAGTCCAGGAAACAGTATTTTCTCACCCTCGTGATGAGGGCCTCTCATGGCCGGTCACCTACCATCCCACAGCCAACCAGTCTCCTCCACCACAGAGGGAGGCTGTGCCCCCTGCTGGGCATCTTCCATTCCCCTCTCTGTCCCCTCCCTGCTGAGCCAGCCCACAGCACCATCCCAGCATCCTAGCTCAGGAAAGCCCTGGCTCTGAATGCACAAAGTGATACTGACCAGAACGTAGATGCCAACAGAACTGTGACCCATGGCCTTGGCCTTACAGAACTGAAGCTAATGTGCCCAGAACTCTCTGGACTCGCTCAGTGGCTTCTGTGCCTGTTTCCAACTCAGCACCAACCACAGAAAGCCTAAAACACCTCCCTAACCCATCATGTAGGATGCCCACCTCTGGTGGCCCTCCTCCAGCTTCCCCAGGCCCCGGCCTCCATCGGGCCCACCTGAGGCCCCGCTCTCCTCTGCCTGCCTTTGGATGTCTGCCAAACACCATGTAGTGGCCCAGCCCGTCACCATGGCCACTCTGAGTAAACAGCCCCTCCCGTTCTCATCTGGGTGGTCTGCTGTGACTCCCACTTTCCCCAGAAGGCAATCATCCAGCGAGGGCGCAGGAAGTACTGACTGCTCACCCAGCGCTGCTGCAGGTATTAGCAGGCCTGACACAAAATTAGTATTTCTGACAATCGACTGATACCATGTCCTCGGCTCTGTGCTTCCAGAGACACGGATTCCATAGGGCAGGCCGCATCCACGTGGCCGGAATGCCCAGGATGCGTGGACTTGGGTCTGTGAAGATAGGGGTGTGATGTATTCTGAATCACTCACTGGTCCAACGGCAAGGTGCTCTGTGGAGGAAGGTGTCTTCCAGCCACTGCCCCAGCCAGGTGATGGATGCCCAGTGCCACACGAGATGCCCTGCTTTCAGTGTCTTCACTCACAGAAGGTCTGAAAAATGCCCCAGACCTTTCCTCTTCCCTTGGCTCTTGGAGTGATTCAGAAAAAAAAAAAAAAATGTCTATATCCTGTCCTTTCCAAAAGACACAGACTGCTCCTGGGCTGGGGTGGGTGGAGACAGATGGCCCTTGGCCCTGCAGGAGATCTCAACTGCTCCATGCCCACCCGGGGTCCCGCATGCCCAGAGCCCACTGCTCCCCCCCATATCTACTCCAACACCGACCCAGGACATTAAGTTTCCTATTAACATGACCCAAGCAACTGGGACTTTCCTGCCCTGTGACCTCCCTAGATCAGGACATGGTTCTCCTGGCGATATGTTCCGATATTGTTAACTTTTTCACATCATGTGGCATGTGGGCCCGAGTTATGGGCAGTGAGCCAAAATCAGCAGGTCTTTCTCTGTGAAGTTCAAGTTCCCTTATTTTGATCTGTGCACCTCAATGCCAGCTTCCTTTCCATTTCTGCTGTGTGCTGTTTTGTGTGAGTTCACCTCTTCGTGCTGGCCTGGGATGCTCCCCCAGGAGCAGTGAAGGGTCCAGTGATGACCAATATCCATAAAGTAGGATGGCTGGCTCCAGTGGAGCACTACCTCTGTGTCAGCTAGGTGTTGGGTGTCACCTCATCCAAACCCCCTCACCCCTGCTGGTGAGCACCCTAACTCAGGGACATGGATTGGAGACACTCTTTAGAGGAGAGATGTGTGTTTACACATTTAATTTTAAAAATCCTTTTGTTTTTTAACATCTTTATTGGAGTATAATTGTTTTACAATGATGTGTTAGTTTCTGCTTTATAACAAAGTGAATCAGCTATACGTATACATATATCCCCATATCCCTTCCCTCTTGTGTCTCCCTCCCACCCTTCCTATCCCACCCCTCTAGGTGGTCACAAAGCACCGAGCTGATCTCCCTGTGCTATGTAGCTGCTTCCCACTAGCTATCTATTTTACATTTGGTAGTGTATATATGTCCATGCCACTCTCTCACTTCTTTCCAGCTTACCCTTCCCCCCTCCCCTGTCCTCAAGTCCATTCTCTATGTCTGCATCTTTATTCCTGTCCTACCCCTAGGTTCTTCAGAACCATTTTTTAATATTCTATAATATTTGTGTTAGCATATGGTATCTGTTTTTCTCTTTCTGACTTACTTCACTCTGTATGACAGACTCTAGGTCCATACACCTTGCTACAAATAACTCAGTTTCATTTCTTTTTACGGCTGAGTGATATTCCATGTATATATGTGCCACATCTTCTCTATCCATTCATCTGTTGATGGACACTTAGGTTGCTTCCATGTCCTGGCTATTGTAAATAGAGCTGCAAGGAACATTGTGGTACATGACTCTTTTTGAATTATGGTTTTCTCAGGTTGCTAAATATTGACAGGTAGAGTCTCAGAGAAAATAAAAATTATGACATTTATGTGAAATACTAAAAGGGGCCAGTATGTCACTGCCATTAACATTTTCGTGGAGATGATGCACTGACTGAATTTTTGACCAGTCAGATCATAGACTGAGACAATAAATGAGACTAAATTCCCTCATCACCTGCTCTTCATACCCCAGAATTGTAGGCATGGTGAACAAAGTAATTTAGGAATAACATACAGTGATCTGCAAAAATACTCATGACTTGGGGATAATAATAAAATTAGAAGGAAATGTTGTCTTTGTCTGCTCAAGCTGTCATGACAAAATGCCACAGACTGGGTGGATTAAACAGCAGACATTTATTTCTCACAGTTCTGGTGGCTGAAGTTTGAGGACAGGGTGCCAGCAGAGTCATGTTCTGGTGAAAGCTCTCTTCCCAGCTGGCAGAGGGCAGCCTTCTCACCATATCCCTACATGGCAGAGAGAAAGCGAGCTCTCTGTTGTCCATTATTATAAGGGCACTAATTCCTCCATGGGGCCCCACCCTCATGACCTCATTGAGACCTAATCACCTTCCAAGGACCCCATTTCAAACACATTCCTATTGGGGTTTAGGGCTTCAACATCAGAATTTGGGTGGGGGGGACACATTCTGACTGTAGCAGAAGTCCATCACAAAACTGTATGTGAATAATGGAGCCTGGGGTCAGGGGAGAGACCATCTGAGAAAGTAGATACAAATTGACCAAAGTCAGCATATTGGCAAAAGCACCTCATCCTGGCTGTGACCTCAGTGATCTTCTGCTCTGGGCAGTCTCTGCCTTGGAAGAGTTTTGGCCCTCCTCCAAGCTATGCTCTCTCACTAACATTTGATTTTATGGCTTTAATTGAAGTCCTGTCAGCACTTCACAATTTAAATGATGGACTCATCCCCAGACAGTTATAGTATCTTCTACATGTCAGGAGTTTACTGGGCATTGAGGTGTAGGGTTGAGTCAGGGAGGATGGGGGACCCGCTGACCCAAGCCAACTTGAGCCAGCAGGAAGCTTTTCTACAAGGCTTTTCTTCCAGGCAGTGCTGGAGGTATCAGCCTATACAAAGGAGGATGCGTCATTCCAAGGTGGGTGGGTTACTGGTTGTTCTGTAAAGTGTGATAGAAACAAAATCTGAAATAGAAGAGCCTATCCTAACACTTCTAGGGGAGAGTAGGTCAGAAGCGATGCCCCAGGGGAGGGGCCCTGGGAGGTGGAAGGTTGCAGTCTTCTATGCCTAGCTGTTGCATAAAATCTTCAAGTGACAGCTTCATGCCCCTTCCTTGATCACTTTCTTGCATTTGGACTATAATTTGGCCACTTGTGTCATTACCTCATAGGGACAGAAAGAGTTGTCCTGAGCAGGGATAACTGGGGCCCATTAGCAGTGACAATCGTCATAAAATCTTTGGGGATCTACATCAGTTTCATGCATTTGTCTCTTGAGGTTGGTTAACCTGAATTTGTCCTGGAGACAGCTCTGCTCTTGGAGGTGGTGATACAATCACCCTCCTTCTGTCTTTTTTTCCAAAGCACTCACTGTTGCCCTTTCATCTCCCTGGCTGCCTTTCTCTCCTGAAGCCTCTGCCACTCACCTTAACCCTCCTCTCGTTCTGCAGAAGCCCTGGTCTGGGCAAATGGAATACTAATACCTGACTAGAGCTTGCTTTCTGTCCATTGGCAGGCTGAACTAGAAAATGCAAACGTGTCTTCTACACTTCTGCACCCGTCCTATCTCTCTTAGACTCACACAGATGGATCACTTCTTCGCCCTCTTTCCCTCAACCAAACTCTATCACCTCTCCTTACTAATTTACTATAGATTAATGGACCCCATAAAGGCTGGCCTTTCTGTTCATAGCCACTTGCTTGTCCTTCCTTCGCTATTTTTCTTTGAGAATCACTGAGTCCTTCATTTCTTTTATAGTATTCTCCTGAGGTACATAGCATATTGGCCTTAGTCTCTGGAGTTTGTTCTTTTCCTCTTTACAGAGAACATTTAAAACCCTATTGAAGTGGTCAATGAAACTCAGTCAAACGGACACTTGTTGGTCTTTACATACAACCTTCCAACCCTCACCAAGAGAGTTGCTCCAGGTCAGACAGACCTGGGTTTGGGTTCTGCCACTAACTGGGTGTGCACATTTGAGCAGTTTACTGGACCTGCTCAGCTTTCTTCTCCAGGATAATGGTGCCTCCAATGATACCATTGGTTCATGGTATCAAAACTAAGCTGTCCCTATGAAAGTCATCTAATGTAGGGTCCGCCTCTACTCAGGTCACTGCACACCTTGTGCAGGTTGTAGGATCCACTGTGGGAGGGAGTGAGAGGGGTCTGATCCTACCTACTGTTTAATCCTTAGGTCCTAACTCTTCCCAATCCACAGAGAGGAACCTGTGGACTAGCCATGGCCCGGATTGCTCTAACTTTCCAGCATACTGTCTAAGAATATATATATATATATACATATATGTATATATATATATATATATATATATATACACACACACACACAGGAACCTCTTCCACACCTGCACTTAATATCAATAATCCATTCCTAACAACCAGACATTCTGCTAACAGGGAGCCTGTTTCCAAACATTACACAGGAAAAATTAAAGCACATGACAAATCAATCCCAAACCTACAAATAATATTATAAAACTGAACAGAAACACAAACTATCACATGTGGATGTAAAATGTTTTAAACACTGTTTCCTGGTGTCCAATTAATGTTTTAAATAGTTACTCTTTTGCATCAATGTCTCCTTTTTTAAAATTGTAGTCAATTTTCTCACTCAGCTCACTCCTTTCATAATAATTGTATCACTTTTTTTCCAAACAAGAACTAGGCAAAAATAAGATCTAGGTACAAAAGGTGAAGCGGGGAATTCCCTGGTGGTGCAGTGGTTAAGAATCCGCCTGCCAATGCAGGTGACACAGGTTCGATCCCTGGCCCGTGAAGATCCCATGTGCCGTGGAACAACTAACCCCGTGCACCACAACTACTGAGCCTGCACACTGGAACCCATGAGCCACAACTACTGAAGCCCGTGTGCCTAGAGTCCATGCTCTGACACAAGAGAAACCACTTCAATGAGAAACCCGTGCACCACAACTAAGAGTAGCCCCTGCTCACCACAAGTAGAGAAAGCCTGCAAGCAGAAACGAAGACTAAATGCAGCCAAAAATGAATGAATGAATGAATGAATGAATAAATAAATAAATAAATAAATAAATAATAAAATTTACCCCACCCACCCACCCAAAAGGGTGAAGTTGGAAAGATGTTAGTATAGATGTTCCAGGGCAAGGAATGGCTCACTCCCAGGAGGACACTGTGATGCCCCTGCGCCCTGGACATCTAAGAATGCACATCTTCTTTGATGGCCTTAGCACACTTTCCAAATGGACTAAATGTGATTTTGTTGAATGACTAATTGTGTTGGGAAAGTAACCCAATAGTTTTCTGGCACATCGGTTTAGTAAAACTACTGCCTGAGATTGGGAGACTTAATCATAAAATTTGTTTGGTATCATCATTGGCCAGAAAATATTTTATTGAAAAATATATACATTATAAGAAGTTGGGCCTTAAAGACCGAAAGGTAATCCACAGGAAAAATATTAACAAATACATGTCAGCACAGTTTGCCCATAGGTTTTGTTCAATATTTACTAACTCATTCATTTATCTGACTCTGTATTTATCAAGTAAGTATTAGATGCTCCAGTTGTGGTATGGATCAGAAATATAATTTGGAGAAAGATATAAATATAGGCCCTGCTTTTGTAAAGTTTACACTTATAAGGAAAAAAAAAAGAAAATTTTCAAAATGTACTTCAAAAAATCAGAAAGTCAGACAGGCTAAATTTCTTTCTTTTAGAGTTACACAAATTTAAGTAAAGGACATATTTATAACAATATTGGAGTAATCCAAAAATGCAAAAATTGAAATATCTTCTATTCACTCTTGTTTTTGCTAGATTGTTGACATAGCTCTGGGTGTGTTCCTGTCCATATCTGGAACATATCTCCCACACCTAATGTCATGTCCTTATCAACATACATGTACATATGTAAGAATATATATATGTAAAATAATTTCTATATGCACATTCATATATATGTATAACTTGACTTTTTAAAATTTGACAATATGTAGCTTGGTTCATATTTACATGTGGGTTTAGATTACTTAAAAATACATATCAGAAACTGGAACAACCACTAAAAAGTTGTTAAAAATAAACATGAGAGATAAAATGCTAAGATCTGCTAAGAGAGGAAATAAAATAGAATCACAGAAAGTTCAATTAAAACCAGAGAGGGCAGGAAAAGAGGAAGAAGAAAGAAGCAAAGAACAAATACAACAAATGAAAATAATTACAAATCTGGTAGAAATAATTCAACTATATCAATTACTACTTTAAGTGTGAATAGTCTAAATAAAGTAAAGACAGGGGTTGTCAGATGCTTTTAAAAAGTGTATTAAAAAACACTATTTTTTGTCTAAAAGAAGCTAACTTTAAATATAAAGATACATAAAAGTGAAAAGTAAAGGAATGGAGGAAGCCATGTCAGGCCAATACTAATGAAAAGAAAGTTAGAGAAGCTGTATTAATTTCAGACAAAGAAAACTTCAGAACAAGGGGATTTATCAAGGATAAAAGAGTGTGTTACATAATGATAAAGGGGTCAGTCCTCCAAGAAGGCACAGCAATCCTACAACTGTATGTACCTAACCGTATGATACCAAAACACATAAAGGAAAAACTGATAGCACTAAAAGAAGACATACATACAAGCACATTTACTTGATGATTTTAACACCTTTCTGTCAGAAATAGATCAGAGACAGAAAATCAGGGAGGATATATATAATCTAAACAGCATTAATTGACTTCTCCTGACTGACTTTTACAGACTGCTCTATCCAATACCAGCAGAATACACATTCTTCTCAAGCTCACATGAATCGATTAACCAAGGTAAACCACTTTGTGTGTCCTAAGCAGACATTAACAAATTTAATATTCTATAAATCATACAAAGTATGTTCTCAGATCACATGGAATCAAGCTAGAAATAACAGAAAAATGGTTGAAAATTCCCAGCTATTGGGAAATTAAGCAATGCCTATCTAAAGTTTACTTGGATCAAATCAAGTCTTCTTAGAGAAATAGCTGACTTATTGAGGACTGTGGTGGGAAATATTTGGGATGAACTCTGAATATCTTAGAGTGATAGAAAGTAAGGAAGTGCTCAACAAACACACACACACACCTGTTGCATGCACTCACATGCACATCCATGTACACATACAATATGGGGGTATATCAAAGGGACACAAGAGCTAAGTGAAAGAACTCACAATGACTGAAGCCATTTTCTTTTGAGCAACACAAAATAAAGTAGCATTGGATTATTTCCTAAAGTATAAAATGAATATTCATGATCCCATAATGATATAAATAATTTATTCAATAAGTAAATAAAGGAGGAAAATAGACCAATATCCAGTACAGAAATACTACAGATAATTTCTGTAGCTACTCTACTCTCTGGAACTGGAGCATAACCCCTTCCACCTTAAGTGTGGGCCCTGCAAAGCAATTTCCTTCCAAAGGGTACAGTAAGCAGGGGGGTAACCTTGCAGTGGAGGAAATACAAATGCTACCTCAGCCAGGTAATGAAGGTCAACACCAGCAGTGACAAGTCATGTTGAAGGCATGGACTGTTGATATGATGTGTTGAGAAAGGTAATTACCTCTGAGGTCTCCATGATAACCCATAGCCCAGCCTAATCATGAGAAAACACCAGACAAATCTCACAGAGGGACATTCTAAAAACTACCTGATTGGTACCCCTCAAAACTGTAGAGGTCATCATAAACAAGGGAAGTCTGAGATCTGTCACAGCCAAGAGGTGCTTAAGGTGACATGATGACTAAATATAAGGTGATATGCCGGATGAGATCCTGGAACAGAAAAAGCATATTAGGAAAAAAAAATCAGGACATCTGTATAAACTGTGGACTTTTGTTAACAGTAATATATCAATATTTGTTCTTTAATTGTGGCAAATGTTGCATATGAAGGTAAAATGTTAAATATGGAAGAATATAGGTATGGACATGTAACGTGTCTATAATATCTTTGCTGTTTTTCTGTACATTTAAAAGTTTTCTTAAATAAAATTCTGTTTCATAAGAAATCTAATTGCTGCTTTAATCTTTCTATGAAAGTTAGAGCATCTCCCCTATGAAGACATGCAAGATGACGATCATGGTTGGAACTAAAGAGACAGCTGGAAGGAAATAGATTACTTTCAAAATAGATTACTTTCAGCCATCTCCCAGGAGCCTTAATTTGACAGACATTCTTACTTGGTAAAGATTAGCAGTTGAAAACTCACAGGACTTAATTTCACTTGTTGCTGCAAATCCCCACTGCCCTTCATAAGTTGCTGCTGCCGTGGTGTTGTCTCTGTGTAGCTACACCAAAGAAGAATAAGTCAGGACTAGACCTCAAGATAAGAGTACTTATGAGTTTGGAAAGTAGTCATAACAGAAAAGACAACAAGGACAGTCAGCTAATAACTGGAGTATCAGAGCTCCTCGGGCCAGCTTAAGTGTTTTAGAGGGGCCATACCCTTCCTTCCCAGTTACACAAAGAGCCCGTGTAAATTAGCAATTTCTGCCAAATGAACTGTTCACCTCCAAAGCACCCGTTTATTTAAACTCAATTACTTACATGACCAGGGCCAATGATTTCTAAAAAGGAGCCTCTCGTCTCCCGTGACAGGTGTTCTGCCAAAACTCAGCATGAATTTTGTTTTCTTTAAAAACTACCATTTCCATATAATTGGATTAACCCAGCATGTGACTGTGGCCAGATGTGGAAGTTCCCTTGATTGGGTAGGTCCCCCATATGACTTTTCTGAGGCTTCTCTCATAATATCCTGAAAGTTAAAGTTGAGTCATTGGCTAGAAATGACCTTCGAGTGTCCTTAAGACGTTACAATTGGTGGTCAGAAGGAAAACGACCAAGGGCTCAATTAAAGTTTCAGACGTGCCAGTAGCCATGGTCAGAGGTCAAGAAACAACGTGTTTATTAATTGCTTGCAGCAACCTTTAATTTTGCTAAGGTGTGTAGGCGGGAAAAATAATTCTCAAGTAATTATGAAATTCACAAAAAGTCCAGTTAGTTGAGCTTTCAAGTCTCCTTTAAAAAGTATTTCAACTGCTAAAAATCCAGTTTATTTCTTTCTCCAGAAAATTTCATCTTTATCCTCTAAAGCCTCAGGGCTTCTGCTAAGCAAATATCTATCAAAATCCTACTATATGTTGCAAACAGGAGGGTTATAAGACTGCCTGCCCTCTAGAAACTTATTCTAGAGCAGGAAATATAAAAGCACACAGGAAATTCAACATGCAAAATTCTGAGAAAACAGAGGGAAGTATTATTTTAAGTTCAGGGAAGGGATTAAGGAGCATTTCATCGAAGAAGTGACATTGGAATTGGATTAGACTTCCAAACCTGAGGAGATCTCTTCATTTTGGAAGGTGGGGGGACACCCTTTGGCTTCACAACATTGTTGATTTTCTCTTTGAATACATTAAGTCTGCTGGAACTATGAGAACTAAACCACTTTCGGAATTTCTGTCCAAAGGTGAGATTAGCATATCCTTCTTGGTATTGAGATTAGAAACCTATGCTGAGCAGGGGCAAGGGACAAGGTTTAAAGGATTAAAAAGCTCCATGGGGCATCTGTAAGAGCACCTACAGCTATATTTTTTTTCTTTTTTTTTTTTTTCGGAAGTGGAGACTTCTCTTCTTGAATGTTCAAAACATACCATTTTCCTTCATAATACATTTGGAACTACTCCCTGGCTCACCCAGTGGGGTTCCAACCTTGATGCCCCCAAGTACCCACACACACCCTTTGGAGACCCTTCCTCAAAGGTAACCCTGGATGATGTACCCTCCTGAGGATGATTCCCAGCTGACTTTCTAGCACCTCCCATACCTGACTGCTTTTATTTTTTCAAGTATCATCTTTAGAAGGGCTTCATGGCAACCAAGTCTGGTCCATTTGGTCGGCAGCCCCTCGTCATGTGGGTGACCTCAAGTTCTATCCATGTAGAGACGCAATTTTGCCATGAAGGACAGGCCCTTTCCTGATGCCTTGTGGTCCTCTCTGTGATTGACCTCTTTTCCTATTTCTTTTCCTTGAAAAACTTTCAGGCATGCTATTGAGACCCGGCGTCTCTGCTTAGTCATTCTGTGATCCTGGGCATGTTATTTAATTCTCTAAACCTCAGTTTCTTCTTCCATAATATGGCAACAATAAAAGCTCCTGACTCACAGTATTACAGTAGGAATTCAGCAAGAGTCCTCTTTTTTGTGAAATGCACTTTGTAAAACAATTAAATGCCATGCTGGTCTGGGTTGCAGCTCCATGGAGGTCTATGTGGAGACATGTGGACCATCTCAAATAAAGGTAAGATGCTTCTACTTCCGGTCAGTATACATCTGCCAAATGTGTTTGAGGCATTAAACATTGTGCGAACATATAATCCCTTTATTTAATTTAAATAGAAACTAGCTTATTTATTTATTTTTAATTTTTTTAGGTAACCATGAATATGTATATAACATACATATATATATATTCTTTTTCAGATTCTTTTCCCTTGTAGATTATTATAAAGTATCGAGTATATTTCCCTGTGCTGTATGGTAGGTCCTTTGTTTGTTATCTATTTTTTATTTATTTATTTATTTATTTATTTATTTTTAGCTGTGTTGGGTCTTCGTTTCTGTGCGAGGGCTTTCTCTAATTGTGGCAAGTGGGGGCCACTCTTCATCACGGGCACAGGCCTCTCACTATCGCGGCCTCTCTTGTTGTGGAGCACAGGCTCCAGACGCGCAGGCTCAGCAGCCATGGCTCACGGGCCTAGTTGCTCCGCGGCATGTGGGATCTTCCCAGCCCAGGGCTCGAACCCGGGTGCCTTGCATCGGCAGGCAGACTCTCAACCACTGCACCACCAGGGAAGCCCTGTTATCTATTTTATATGTAGTAGTGTGTATCTGTTCATCCCAAACTCCTAATTTATCCCCCCTGCCACATCCCCTTTGGTAACTTCAAGTTTGTTCTCTATGTCTGTGGATCTATCTCTGTTTTGTACATAAGTTCATTTGTATCTTTTTTTTTTGATTCCACATATAAATTATATGATATTTGTCTTTGGCTTACTTTACTTAGTATGATAATCTCTAGGTCCATCCATGTTGCTTCAAATGACATTATTTCATTTTTTATGGCTGAGTAGTATTCCATTGTGTGTATACGTGTGTGTGTGTGTGTGTGTGTGTGTACACACCACATCTTTATTCATTCATCTGTCAATAGACATTTAGTTTGCTTCCATGTCTTGGCCATTGTAAATAGTGCTGCAATGAACATTGGGGTGCATGTATCTTTTCGAATTATGGTTTTCTCCAGATTTATGCCCAAGAGTGGGATGGCAGGATCATTTGGTAGCTTTATTGTTAGTTTTTAAAGAATCTCCATACAGTTCTCCATAGTGGCTGCACCAAAGTTAATTCCCATCAACAATGTAGGAAGGTTCCCTTTTCTCCACACCCTCTCCACCATTTGTTATTTGTAGACTTTTTGGTGATGGCCATTTTGACTGGTGTGTGGTGATATCTCATTTTAGTTTTGATTTGCATTTCTTTAATAATTATCGATGTTGAGCATTTTTTCATGTGCTTTTTGGCCACCTGTATGTCTTCTTTGGAGAAATGTCTATCTAGTTCTTCCATCCATTTTTTGATGGGGTTGTTTGTTTGTTTGATATTGAGCTGTAAGAGCTATTTGTATATTGTAGGGATTAATCCCTTGTCAGTTGCATCATCTATAATTTATACAGACACTAGTGTATTTAAGTGATACCAAAATAATCACTGTAAGAAGAAATTTATAGAGATTTATAATAACATTATCAATTATTAATCTATATCCCAAAGTAGCTGAGGGTCAGATTAAATTAATTTCACAAGCTGGAGTTTAACATATGCTGAATTTGAACAAAGAGCAATCAACTTCCCTAAGATGAGGTAAGCGTTTATCAATGGGACATGAAATTGATTGAAGTGAGAAGACTGCAAATATTTTGGCTGACACAGCCAGATGGATGGTTTGAAAGAAAGTCAGGACATGAGGCTAGTCTGAGGATATTTGGGAACTGCTATGACTTTAAGAGAATATAGATTAATTTATTTTTCTTTATTTTTGGAAAGAAAGCTATAGCAAGTCCAAAACCTTGACATGTGACTTTTTACCCATCCATTGATGAGGCTAAAAACTATGTAATTTGAAGGACAAACCTTTCTTGAGATAATTTAAAATAGATTTCAGCAATCTCTGCCAAAAAGCAAAACAAAACAAACAAAACCTTACAGAAGCCCAGATTACTGTAGACGTAATCAAACAGACATCAACATTGGAAAATAAAAAGAAAAGCATGAAATTACTATTGGACCAGTCACTCCTGTTTCACTGTTAATATGAAAGACTCATCCAACAGTTAGTTTCAATTCAGTAAAATGGTAGCAAATCCAGGATGAGTGGGTTTAGAGTGGTTAACAGCTCTGGAACCGAATTCACCCCAGGGATTCTAAGTAGGTAAGGACAGGAGAGGTCAGTATGGTCAGATGCTGTAGGCAGACCATGGCCAGGAAGTGGAGGACTTTCAAAACAATAACTAAACAGTCTGGCAAATAGTTCTTTATCTGAGATGCAGAGAAGATCTTTAGAAGAGCTCATGGCTCCCCATTGACCCCAGTTCCTCAGCACCCATCTCCAGCTCCAGCCTTGCCCTCCCCTTCTCCATTCCGTTCCTGGTCCAGACACACATAATGGCTTTTCATCCCAGACATAACTTTGTGCCTTGGGATGTGCTGCTGTCCCCCTCTTCAACCACCATTTGGAAGCCACCTCCTCCAGAAACCCTTCCCAGGGCATTTTAGGCTGGATTTTCCACTCTTCCTATTTGAATATCACCTACCAGCTGGATTCATGGTTTTCTTAATTGGCTCTCCAGATGCAACCAGAACCAGGAGGGCAGGGCCCACCCATCCCCATAGCAGAAATAAAACCAACATTTCTTGTATGACTGACTAAGTGTTAGGGTTACCATGTTGCGAGTGTAGATTTGCTACTTTAAAGTCACACACTCTCTGGCCTTGGGCTTGATTTCCTTCCCACCCATGTACCTGGCTTAGTCCTGTCCCGCCAATGCCCTAGGAGACGCGCATCTTCTAGAAGCCAAAATTGTACACATTCAAGGACTCTGGAAGCTGGCATGCACACAACTGTTGCAGGCACATCTGGCATTTTTCAAGATGACTCTCCTTTCCCTGACGTTTTTAGTTGAGTTGAGAATATTCGGATTCCAGAGGAGCTGTCAACAGGCCTGTCACATTCATCTTCAGATGACATCTGCTGAGAAATTTTCAATAACATAATGTGTATAAAGCATGTGGAGAGGGGAGGGGCAGCAGGATTGTGACATCAAGGGGAGACTGCTGCACAGAAAGTTTTGATTTGGGAATTCTGCCTGATGTGGTTTGTGTCCCCTGAAGAGAGGGCAAAACTCACACCATGTTCTCATGATCCAGATGCAGATGCCCGGGTGGCACGGAGAGAGCCTGTCTGTTCTTGTGAGGTGGCTGGTGCACCAGGCACAAGGGGTTGGTGAAGGAAGCGATTCCTGTTTGAGTGCATCTGTTTCCTCATTCTTACTTCTCCGTGCTTCATGTATGACTCACAGTATTACTTACTTTGGAAGTTCTTTGGAATTTTTGAGTTCCCCAAAACAACTTGCTGAGTCATCAAAACAAACAACAATATTTTTTCCCCCAGCCCTTAAAATATATAATCTGGGTCTCCCTGACTACAAGGATGTTGGGTTTCACAATGGATATTGTGACCAAACTTTAGTCAGGCTCCTCTGAGCCAATTTCACCATGAGTTTTCCATCTTGGCCCTGTCCTTGCCAGGCCTACACAGTCCAGTTGTCACAGAAATCCACCTAGTCTTTCTAGGAATCCCCCTACATTTGATGTCTCTTCATAGTAACTTTCTATTCAATGACTTTCTTATTCTGCTTGTTGGCTGTAAATCTCACCTGTCTTCTTTGTATTCAGAGCTGAGCTCCATCTCTCTTCTCTATTTCAATAGCCATAAATAAAGTCTTCCTGGTAAGGAATTAATAAATGTCAAGGTAAATTGTTTCTTTAACAATATGTACTTAAGGTTATTTCCTACCTTCCTCACAGATGGCTCTTCTAGGTTTTGCCTTTGTTTGGAACATTCTCCACTTGTCCCAGTGACTTCACTACCAAACCCATTCGACCACACACATGCGACTTCAAGGACAGACTTTTCCCATATTTTTTCTTCCTCACATTGCTGTTTCAGCTCCTGGGTGCAAACTTAAGCATACATTTAAAGGGGATACAATTTTCATAGTAAGCCTCTGGTCTTTTTCTAAATCAGAGAATTTGATGGGAAATAGTATGTCAAATGATCTCACTTTACACAGAGGAAAAAAAAAAGCTTTACTGAGTATGTGGAGATTCAGTGTTTAAGAATAATTACGTGTAGCATGTTACTTCTTCCACCTTCTGTTTGAAGGACTCCTTTCCAGTTACAATAGGATGCCAAGCTAATTTACTATGTAAATGCAAAAATGTATTTTACCTTTTATTTTTGTATTTTTCAGAAAGTAATTTTAAAAGATATTTCAGGACAATACAAAATACTTGTGTAAGGTGGCCCTACACACACACACACCACCACCACCACCACCATGACCACAAAATACTCCTTCTCAAAATAAATACTTTGTTCCAATTTCTATAAGGAAATTATTTATAACAGAGTAGGAAGCTTTTAGTTTTGGTTAGGATTTTCTTTAATCGGAGGCACCATGTGGTAGTTAATACTCCTTACATTGTTTTTAAGAGCAAAATGTAGAAATGTAGAAAATGTAGAATTAGAAATACAAAGCAAAAACTCAGTTATACCAGAGTTGACGCATCAATCAAAAATATCTCTTGAGAGAGATGGTACTGCTCTTGTGAAGGTTGTAGTGAAATTTCCTAGAACTCTATTAAACTAACCCAAGGGCTCTTAAATAAACAGATTGCTAAATTACTACCCTTGAAAATTCTGATTGAATGGGAAGTACATTTTTAAAGTAAAGTTCTCTAATGATTCTCATCACGGGACAACGTTGACAGCTAACGAACTGAATAAGGTCATGACTAGACCATAAAACCACGTCCACACTTAAGGATACCTTGCCATTTTGTTTCTAATAAACTTGAATGCAAGTCTGAATTATTAAATATTGGTCATTTACAGTTTTTAGGTATGTTAGAGATGTTAAAAACAGTACAAACCGATGATTTTCAAACTATGCTTTACTCCAGAGAATAGGAACTGGGGTAAAGATGTGTAAAGGTGAGAGAAGCAATGGGGAAGGATGAGTCAGAATCCACACAAAAAAGAGAACATCCTCAGTTACTTATTTTTATAGTGTTCTTCCACAAACTTCTCTTTAAATAAAAGGTTTCCCTGCTTTAAATAATGTTTGAGAGCAATGATAATACAAGTGTTTCTCAAATTATGTTGAACTGCAGATTCTGATTCAGTGGGTCTAGTTTTGGGTGGATATTTACATTTCTCACAAGCTCCCAGGTAATGTTGCTGCTGCTGATGTAAGGACCACAGTCTGACTAACTGGGCTCTAGACCAACGTTGTCCAATAGAATGTAATGTCAGACACATATGATACTGAAAATGCTTTTGTAATCCTGTTAAACAAGTAAAAGATGAAATTATTTTGATAGACTTCATGCAATCAATATAGCTCACATTTTATCAATTCAATATGTAATCATTATAAAAATGTAACAACAAGATATTTTATTTTTGTGTATGCTGAATCTTTGAATTCTGGTAGATATTTCACAATTCAGGCACATCTCGGTTTGGATTAACTACATTTTAAGTGCTCAAGGGCCACACGTTCTACAATCTTGGAAAGGGTGGCTCTAGATCAAAGACTGATCCAAGGTTCCAATGCTTTTCAAAAGCATCCAAGTAATGTATGGTCAACCACTCCCCAAACACTTCAAATATCACAAATCTATTGCCTTCTAAATTTATCAATTTATTTTCAGTCAGCTTTCCTCCTTTACCTATCCTGCCCCCATTTAGGTTAAAATTCCTCTTGTAGCTTCTGTTCATTGCTTCCAATCTTAATTCTTCAAGATGTGTAGAATTAAGTTAATCTATTTTTAACATCAAGTATTTTCAAATATTGGGGATTTTTTTCAGACATTCTCTTAAGCTACATGGGTCTAATTTATTTCTTCTGACTTGTTTTTGAGGTTCTTTTGTCCAAACCTTTTTTCTCTGGATGTCATTTTGCTTTGGCCCTTTTAAATTCAGAGCAGGGGGCCAAGAGTGACATTCTAGCTATAAGCTAGCTAGGGCAGTTCTTGTTTTAGGAGTTACACTGTTAATTCAGTGGGGGACAGCTCAGCACCTCTCAGAGAAATGCCCACCCCCACCCCCCAGGGGCAACCTACCTCCCCAATTTAGGAACTCCTTGAGCCCCATCATCCAAAAGACTGCTGGGATTATACGGGCTTCATCTACTTTTGGCAAGTGCCATTGTGTTACATTCAGCTCATTGTCTCTGCTAGAAAGACATATTTGATGCTAGAGCCATCACCCAGGGAAATTATTATTATTTCAAGCTTTAAGCCATGCCAAAAAAAATCAGGGCAGCTTGAACTCAATACCAACATCCAAGTGATGGCAAATTCCAGCTTGGCCTTTAACCAAGGGGAACATCCTTGGGGAACTGTTTTGAACTAGTGAGGAATCTAAATTGCATTATCGTGGCTATGTTTCTCTCTCCTGTCCAGGAAGAAGGTAATATTTGCAATTGCTTTGCTGACACTGGCACTCAACTATATCTGTTGTATTCCTCATCTAGAAATCAGTAATCTTGGTCCCCAAAGGAAATGAAGTTCTCTTACGTTCTTGATGAGCCTGACTTGACTCCAGGGGTAGCTGCTCCTTTTCCCTGTGCTTCTGGGTCATCCTTGTCCACTTCTTGGTCCTGGTTTGATGTCCAGTTCTCTGCACTATTATTGCCAAATCTGCCTTTCTCTTGTGTAGAATCGTAACTGCACCTGTTCAGGTGTCCCCCTTACCATGTGCTATTCTGTGGCTGTTCAGTATCATTTGCAGTTAAGCAGTGATGTCCTTCCCATCTTGTCTCAGCATCCCAGGATGTAATCAGCCCAGGCCCAGGACTGAGAACTCACAGCCTGAAAGTTACCCTCTTTCAATCTAATTTGAACTTAATTTCTTGTTCCAATACTTAGTTACTTTGCATCTTCTTGTCCAAAGTATCTTGGACATCAACAAAGAGTGTGGGGTAGATTAGAAGCTGAGGAATTCTGTGTCTCTCAATTATCTATACAGTATTTATACACTTGTCATGTTATCAATATCAAGCCATGGCTGGAAGTTCTTATCTTTCCATCACTTTCTTGGTCCTACTTGCTGTTCTGTGGATCCATTCAATAATTATTTTACTGAGTGGCTTCTACATGTGAGGAAACCTCCTAGGCACGGAGACAAAGTAAAAAAAAAACAAAACAAAACAAAAAAAAACACAATGCCACTGGTGCCAAGATCTTAGATTGCACTGGAGGGTCAGCCACATGGAAGCTGGAGCCAGGCTCCAGGGGTTGTCAGGGTCAGGTCGAGGACCCTAAAGATGGCTGGATAATTATTGCAGAAACCAGGAGGTTTATATGTTAATGGGAGGCCTGAGTGGAAGGAAAACATTGCTGTTTGTTTGTCATTTTATTTCTTGGGTCTACCGAAATCTAGGTTCCTTTAGGTCTAGAACATAGATCACCTGAAATAACCGGTTTTATGATTTTAACCTTGAACTCCTTCAACGAGTATAACACTTTAGTCAAGATTTGAAAACGAGGTTTGGAAATGGTTACTGTTTGTTTTGCAGACATCATATATAATGAAATAATATTTTCACAAATTTATTTTCAGACTTTGAGATCCACAGTAAAATGTGATATAAAGTCAAAGAATGATGTGACAAAGATCACAAATCCTGTTTAACAATATGTACTTTTTTCTTACTGATTTTTTTCTTTTAGCATTTATAGAAAAAGCATTCTTAAAACAGAGTTGAAAGCATAGAATTTTCAAATGTCTGAAATAGTTAATCTTTATGGTTTTTTATTCATTGAAACATTTCCTGAAAATTTTGTGACTGTATGACTTCAAGTTATGTACCAGTTTGTAGTTTTATCCATTCAATTTTATAAAGCATTAATAGCATATAATTCAAGGTATCACACAATCACTCAGTTAATAATTAATATGCCAATATCAGTCACAAAGCAATAACACTTGTTGCACCTCTCCTCAATGATAGAAGAGAAAACCTTATGGCATATTAACATTATTCTTTTGGGTATTAGGAAATGTGACATTGATCAAAGAAAAGGGAAACACCTAATAATACTCTTTAAAAATAATTCTCTTGCATTCTGTGTGAAAAGTTTTACTTTTAAAGAAAAATTTGACCTTTCAAAAAACACAGAGCATCCTATACTCATGGTTATGACACAAAGAAGCAGCATTACATGGCCTGCAGACAAATACTTAAATATTCAGTTTATATAAAGCACTGCAATCCCAAACTGAACTCAATAACATTGTTCACTGCAAAGTGATGGCTACACAGGGGCACAGGGAAGAAGAGTGGGACCGCTGCCCTCCAGAGAGCCTCCAAGATGCCAGGGTGGTGAGGAGAGGACCAAACTCCACCAAGGTGCATGCTAGCAGCAGCCCTGCCTCCTGTCTGCCTTCATGACCACAGGAGTCCGAGCAGCACCTTCTCCTATGGCTGCAGAGAAGCAAAGTAGTGGGATGGAGAAAATGTAAAGAAAAAAAATACTTTGGAATGTAAGCACATTTAGAACAAACTCATAGTTCCAGGCTTAATTAATATAAATGAGATTCCCATGTGCATGTGATTTCTACACAATTTTTAAACGCTTTAAAGTATGTGTGTGTTTAGTTGTATAGATCATTGCCTTCTGTCCAGAATGCTTTAACATGTTCGTTTGCTGTGAGAAGCTTGATATAAAACATGTCACTCTCCAGAACATAGTGTTTCTGTGGCCAGAAATAACGAACCCCACGTCTATAGAAAATAACTCTGGCTTGTCTGCATGACTCTGTATTCTGCAAGTGCCTGGTGCATTAGTGTGGAAATATGCCCAGCTCAGTGTTATCAGGAAGAGAGAGAGAGACAGAGAAAGATAGATGGATAGATACTCATTTTTACCTTTGGAGAGTTTATAGCACATTTATTTAACTTCAATATTCCTTGATTTCATTAAGGATCAGAATCTGAGTACACAGCCCAAATGTACTGGTAACAATAACTGTCCAAAACCCAGTTTGGTCGGAGCCCTTTTCATAAGGCTGGGCGGCACTTCCGCGGGGAATGCGTGGGCAGCAGGGTAGGGGAAGCAGAGCTGGCCCAACCTGCGTGGAGGGTCTTGGTCCCTGAAGCGCCATCCTCCCCACGTGAACCCAGAATCCTGATCACGGGGAGGCTGAGTGGTGTGTGTTCCTGAGCATGGTTTAAATATTCTTTCACATTTGTGAAACACATTCAAAGGCATTTTTAATATTGCTTTCATTTAATTCTGGCTCAGAGAAATGTGTCTGCAGAATAGTTTCCCTAAATCCGGGTTCGTAGCTTCTTGTAAACAAGGGGTGGAGACAGAAAAAATGTCAGTTATGCTTTTCGTATTCACAGACAAGAGCAAGGACAGATTTGGAAAGCGAGGGAGAAGAGGTTTAGAGACAGAGACCCACGTAGCGCCCACATCAGGGATGCAGGATTCAACCACAGATGCCAAAAAGTTCATAACTTACTTTGGTCCTTTATGTCTCCCTTGCCCTCCCCTGCTTAGTTTTAGAAGCCAGAATCCACTAAACAAGGGATGATAATTTAAGGTCAGTCTGAATGGAGGATGTCAACAATTCCTTCCTACAAGCCCCGGCCCGAGAGCCTCCCCACATTTCCCTCCCAGAGCTGAGTCAGAGCTGAGGCCTATGGCTGTCTGGGGCAGCAGGGGGGAGGTTAGGGTTCTGGGGCAGGAGGACCCTGGTCTCTGCTCAGCTCTTGTCTGGAGGCACGTGGTCGCCCTGCCACCTTTCAAGTATGGGCCGGTGTGACTCCTGCTTGGGTCTCTCTAGTCTCCCACATGGGCAGAGCTTCCCCCTCGGCCAGGCCCCTGTGAGGGACCCTCTGTGGGCTGCTATGGCCCCCTGGGTCCGGGCAGGGACGACAGTCTGCCCTTTTCTTCTGGAGTTTTCTGCCCCAGAGAGTCTCCTCTGTCCAGTGAGCTTGTGGCTTTCTTCTTTATCCACACCCAGCAGAGCTCAGGGGGGCTCAGGAATGTCAGCTGGAGGTGGCCTCCGCCCCTTAGAGGTGGCAGTGCCAGGTGAGCGGGGCAGCCCCTCACAAGGCTCAAGAGGAAGGGGAGGGTTCGTGTTTCCCTCTGCCTTGGGGGCCCCTTCACTTGAGGCTTGGCTTCCTCTCTGGACTTCGAGCCCATGCCTCGTGGCTCCTTCCCGCAACCTCCCTGCACCCTGGAGGGGGTCAGTGCCAGGGCCTCCTTGCCTGGGGCCCGTCCTGAGGCCCCATCTGACCTGGACGGGCGAGGGTGTTATGATGCTGGATGTGGCCTGTCCTCTCTCAAGACCACAGCTCAGCTTGCTGAGCTAAGTGGCTGTGAGGACCCCTTTGGGGGCACCAAATGTTGTCTGCTGCCAGGGGCTGCTCCTCTGTGATCCTCTGTGACAAACACCTGCCCTTCCCAGGTACAAGCTCATCTCCGAGAGACGAACTGATGGCCATGTGCTCACAATAGACCAATCGAAAAACCACATTTTTTAAATCAGAAATTCAAATTTTTTATACAATTTTTAAAGGTAATGCTCCATTTACAGTTATTACAAAATATTGGCTATATTTCCCGTGTTGTACAATGTATTCTTGTAGCTTATCTTCTACATAATAGTTTGTACCTCTTATCCCTCACCCTTATATTGCCCCCCCACCTCCCCACTAGTGTTTTCTCTACATCCCTGACTGCTTCTTTTTTGTTGTATTCACTAGTTTGTTGTACTTTGTAGATTCCACATATAAATGATATCATATAGGATTTGTCTTTCTCTGTCTGACTTATTTCACTTAGCATAATACCCTCTACGTCCATCCATGTTGCTGAAAATGGCAGAATTTCATTCTTTTTTATGGCTGAGTAGTATTCCGTGGTACATTATATATATACATCTACTTTATCCATTCATCTGATGATGGATACTTAGATTGCTTCCATATATTGGAAATGGTAAATAATGCTGCTATGAACATTGGAGTGCATGTAGTGATACCTTAGAAAACCACATTCTTGATTTGAAATATTAGTATGTAGACACAGGAAGAAATATATACATATCATTCAGCAATTGTTTCTAGAGTAACTATTGTGGGATAAGCCTGTTAGGTGCATTGTAAAATATGAGGTTAATAAGAGCCCTGAACTGTTTTGAATTAAATTATGATACCCACAGAGGGACATATAAACCCCTTCCCCAAGTGTCAGATAATGAGTATACAGTTCAAGCCTTTACTTTGTACAGGTACATGATTGTTGCAAATATTAAACAAAAATTTCCTAAAGTTTAAAGCTGTTCAAACATACTGCTCTGGAGGGATTTAACAGTCAAGTGATTAAAGGAAATTAAAAGGGATGATATTGAAAAAAAGGAACAAGTACCTTCGGTCCATGGACACTTCTGATTTAATTTCAAACAGAAAGTGCAAGCTAAAGCTTCCTTTTTGGGGGAAAATCGTTGCTGTGCGTCCAGGAATGGTCCCAGATAATGACCGTGCAAGTCGATCTGTGCCTCTGTTTGTGGTGACTCGAACCTCTCACCCACATTACCACACTCTGAGATGGGGGCTTTACACCCTCTGAATTCTCCACCTCCCATCATTACCCAGACATAGGAATGTGTGTGTGGCAGGGGCTTCATCTCCTAAAGCCTAGGTCACTGCCGCCAGCTGGGAGGCATCACCCCACGGGAGCAGCCTGCTCTTTTGTTTCTGGAAAACCAATAGTCCCTGAGAAAGCATTTGTCACCAGCCGCCCTGCCAGGATTGCTAACTGTCTGCAGAGAACTCTGGCCACTGGAGCTTGGAAACACCCTGGGCTGTGTGAACAAGAGCTCTTGAAGCCCCCTTGCTGCCCGCTGCCCTCTGACCTCTCCTGTACTTTCCACTGGCAGAGATGCACTGTGAGAAATGAAGGTTGTAGGGAAACATGCTATGAAAAATATTTCCCTGAGTCAGGAGGCAGGACTCTGGCTCTCAAGGTCATAATGAAGCGATAATCCCTCGAAACTCAGTTGTTACCAGCAGTTAATGACGACTCTGTTGGTTAACAGCTCAACCTGAAGCTCAAGGTTGTTAACACTCCATCAAACTCCTTGTTAAGAGCGGTGGTTTTATTGAAACACACTTGGATCGCAGCTGGAGAGCCGTGCGGGCATCAGGCAGCCCCGGGTGGCTCATGACAGGGATTTTTCCATCAGTCAGAGTACCAGCTGCATTCCATCGTGTCTATATAATAGTTGTTAACTGCTGTGGACTGGTGTCACCGCGTTTGGGGACTTGACGTGACTCGTTTCAACTCCTTTCCCTCTCCTTGCGTCAAAGGCATGTTTTGTTGTTGATGTTACTGTTTTGCTATTGATGTGATTTTAACCTCTATGACTTCCCAAAGGCTCCTTTCAATTCTTAAATGTAAGAGATTGTGCGAGAAAGGCAAGGCATGTCCAATCAATTCTGGGACGTGTCCCCAGCCTGCTCCATCCCAAAGACCAGATGCAGAGTGCGTCCCTCCTGCTCTGCATTTGGAGGATTCTCCCAGCCCCTCCCAGTGCTTCAGGCTTTTCTTTGGGGGTCGTAGACAATCCATTCAAGGATTATAATCAGAAGCATTGTTCTTCACCAATAAGGAGACTCTTTTATCTTTAGGATGCTGGCTTTGCTGGGCCATGTCCTGGAGGACCCACCATGAGTGCTTCACTTTTCCCTCTTTGACAGAAATGAGAGGGTGTGGGTGAGAATATCAGATTGTCTGCAGCAAAGTCCTGGACCCACGGGGAGAACCAGAGGAGTGATTGAGCTGCAGAGAAGGCATGTTCTGATGTGCGATAAGAGCCTGGAATTCACCACGATCTACACAGCACACAGGGCTTCTTGCTTCTTTTCCATCCCCAGAAGGAAACACTCAAGCAAAGGGGCCCATGTGGAGATGCTCAGGTGGATCCATCCATCCGCAGGGAGTCAACACAACTCTGTGTCCTCCACATGCTAAGTTACTACCGGAGAACCCATCCCTTTGTCGGGTCTGTCTGCTCGCCTGGAATTCATTATCATCCTAATGCCCGGGGCTGCCCATGCCCTGGTGCAGGAGGAGGAGGGTAGCCTCTGGAACAGGCGGCATTCAGAGCCCCGTGCAGATGGGCCCGGGCCCTTTGTTCTGCCCGCCCGGGAGGCTGTTATGGGAAGCAGCCAACCTGCCTCTGTCACCGTGAACATTGTCGTGCCATTGTGTGCTTTTAATTGTTACTATGTACGTGGAATCCGAGAGGTTGCTGTGGATATTGAGTACAAGAGCCCGGAGCCCTTTGCCAGACCAAACACATGTCCTGGGCATTCAGCCACAGACACCTTTTGCTCAAAGAAATATCCTTCTGACAGAGTAATTAAAAAGTCTGATTTATTTACAAAACAGTCTATAAGGAAACCCCAGAATGATCTGTCTCTGACACTTTCCCATGTGGCTATCCTAACAGATTCTTCTACAATGAAGCAATTCTTTCTGCCCCTGTGATATCAAGGCGGGTGGACCACTAATTAAAAAAAAAACAAAACTGACCACCATCTGACAAGGAGAGAGAGCAAGCCATGGATCCAATTTCCAGTGCTTAAAATGTTGTTCCCCGGCTCTGTGCTCTACAACCACAATCTCTGTGCCTGGTCCTACAGAAGGCGAGGCATTTTGTGTAACAGCAGCCATGCTATTGCCAGTCAGGGGTCTGCATTTGCTAGTGTATTTTTATAACAAAGTGAAGTATTTCAGTTTAGACAGAAGGTACATTTTTACTGTGGTTCATGGTTGATAAGAAAAAAACAAACAAACAAACAAACAAAAAACGAGTGAGGTTATTCTTTAATGTAGTTTTTTTAGCCATGTTGTGCGGCTTGTGGGATCTTGGTTCCCTAAGCAGGGAATGAACCTGGGCCCTCAGCATTGAAAGCTCAGATTTCTAACCACTGGAATGCCAAGGAATTCCCAAGAGTGTGTTTAAAGTTAAAATGTTTAAAAGTCAATCAGCGTGGAGACCTGGGTTCATCTCGGGCCCAAGGTCAAAACCCAACCCTGGCTCATCCTTCGCTTCCACCTAACACATCACTTCCTCTGTCCAGTCTCGATTGTGCTACCCATATGTCCTGAATCCCAGAACCTCCTCAAGTTCTCCAGGGCCTCCTCCTGGACAGACTGGGCTTCCATCCTCACAAAGGATCCTGCCCTTCATCACACTGCCTTCCCACCACTCCCTTCTCCCGGGGTCTCTAGTGCCTGGAGGTTGGGTGGATCACAGCACTAAGGATTAGCTTTGCCAACTGTGTTGCTTCAGGGAAACATACTTTCCCTCCCCTCAAGGAAGGACCCAAGCAGAAAGAAGAGCCTCTTTTCATCCCTGCTGTCCTCCTGCATCAGTGAGGACCCACCCTTGGCAACCACACCAGGTCATGGGAACACCGGCCACATGATTCCTTCAACCAGCCTGGGTGTCAGCTGGAATGGCTTAGCCTCTGAAACCCTGAGACCTGGAATCCCTCTCTCTGGACACAACCTTGCATTTTTCCATCTTCTCTGAAAGATACCATGAGCAAAAGAAGTGGACCTAGAAATCTCTTCTCCACTTTCCAGAGGAGGTCTAGTGACCGTGAGATGAGAGGATGGATTTGAAACGCTCTTAGACTCCAAGCTGGCCCAGGACCTCACTTTTGTTCTTCCCCTTTATTTTACTGTGTTGGAGTCTGAGGTTGACTACCCTGGTCTCCTGATGGGGCTTTGGGGGTCATGATCCTCAGGGAGCTCACAGTGCTGTGGGAGAAACCTTGGTCATTGCCATTGTAACTGTTGGTTTCTGGGGGGATGTATGACCCTGCTCCAGGGAGAGCCTAACCCACTCACCCGCACCTTTGGTGCCTTCTCCTGTCCTTCTGAATCATTCCTTTGACAGTGGCTCACCTTCCTCTCCCCCTGACGACATCCCACACTGTGCACGCTCCTGCCACCTCCGCAGAAAGCCATTCACTTCTTGGCATCTCAGGTAACCCCGGTGGGTATGGCTGACATTGACGTCCACCCTCACTCTTCACTAAGCTGCCTGCTCAGAGCATCCCTAGGGTACCAATCCATGGTCTTCCTCACAGGGTTCTTCCTCCTCACCTTCTGGCCTGAGGTTTTGAAATGGACCAACCAGGAGTTCCCAACCCTCTTCTACATGTTCCAATGAGGCGTGTTCACCAAGGGCATTTTCCTTCCATTTCTCCACAGTGGTGGATGGTGGGACAGCCCCTCCTGTCCCTGAGAACAGGTCCCTCTCGTCCTGTCCCCTGGGCCTCTCCTGGCTCTGGGGTACCTCGCTCTGTCCCTGAGGCATCCCCTTCCCTCCACCCGAGTCAATACTGACTTTGACTCTCCTCCTCCCGTTGTGTCCTTTGCGGTCTCATCTGCCCCCCCCCCATAAGAAGGACCTCCAAGTGACCAGCTCTTCTCCCAAACCACAGATGTGGATCCCAGATGCCTGCTGGACCCTCTCGGAGTCACACACCTCAAATGGATTTGCACCGAAAACCTTCCCCATCAATCTTCCCCCAAGGCTCTGCCCTTCCTCCTGATTCTTCTGTTTCTCTTACTGATGCTTCATTCTTCACTCGACAGAAAGCAGACTCTTCGGTCACACTGGATTCTTCTCCTTCCTTTCTTCATGTGCCTGGTGAGTCACCATGCCAGGCTGCTGCCGCCTCGACTTCTTTCCATATTCCTCCTGTTCCCAATGCTCTAATAAGACTCTCAAAGTCTCTTGCCGGAAAAGTAGCAGCAGCCTCCCGAGGGGCTGTCCCCCCTCTGTCATTTGTTGTTCAGTTACACCTTTATTCTATCAACAGTCTCTCACCTGCGGACAGGCGCCCTGATGGTGCTGGATGGGATGATGGCCTGTCTGCCTTTGGTCCATGCTCACTGCCATCCCACCCCTCCCATCTACCATCCATTATCCACCACTTTTCATTTGTGCTGGTGCTGTTTGCCAGGGATGTGAGAGGAGCCGAACAGAAACAGGACCTGCCCTCATGGAGTTTATGCTCCCGTTGGGGATGGGGACACAAAGTCAAGTAATCAAACATGACAACGTAATTGTAAAAAGTCACACATGACAAAACAGAGAAACGTAGGGTGTTACAAAAACAAACACAAGGAGTAATGGATGCAGTGTGAGGAGGGGGCACTACCAGGAAAGTCGAGTTCGGATCTGGGGATGGGAATTTGTTACCCAGGAAAGAAGTGGGAAGCTGGATTCCAAAGACAGGGATGTGTGTGCAAGGCCTGAGATGAGGGCCACGGCTCCACAGAGAGCCTGGAATGAGCTCAAGGTGGGGGGATTCCAGGGAAAGGGAGGAGAGCCCCCTGTAAGGAGGCAGGAAGCCAGCCTGGGCTGGTTCGTGCTGGGACTTTGTCCACATGACTCGGGTTTGGGGCTTCATCCTAACAGCCTTCATCCCATTATCTCCATTATGTTTCATCATCCAGGAAGAAGGACTTTGTGCAGAGACTTGCAGCTTTCGAAGGCTTCACCAGGGGACACCTTGTGTTGGTTTAGGGGCTGTGGTCTCAAGCTACAGCTGATGAGAAGGACAATGCCTTTTCTGCTCTAGCAAAGGCCAAGTTCATGTGATGGAAATCCCACAGTGATGGGCATGAACCAAGCTAGAGGTTGACCTGGGTCAATTATTCAATACTTCTAGTTCTAAGAACATCCATGCAAAAGTCTGCAGAATGACTGTACCATTTCTCCAGGAAACTAAAACACTTTCTTCTCCCTGTTACCATTTCTTCCCTCACACTCTCACTGAGGAAAACAGGACCTCAGTAGGTTAGAGGTCCTTGGACAGGCAGGGCTGGTGGCCTGAGCTGACCACTGTCAATCAGCTGGCACCATGCTGTGCAGACAACAGCACTGTAGAGTGGTGGGCATGGCCAGATAAAGTGCAGGGTCTTTGTCTGGGACCCCAGGACTGACCTCTTCTTAGGAGATACCCAGCCCTCCAAACAAGTGACTAATGTGTAAGTGGGCAGCTTCCTTTTCCATAGAAATCAAATTACAATATGTTGTTCTAATGAAGAAATGAACTCACCAAGTTATGAGAAAAAAAAAAACTCACCTGACTGTTTTCCGTATATCTTAGTCCATTCAAGATGCTGTAACAGAATACGATAGACTGTGACTTGTAAACAACATTTTTTTTTTTCCCTCATGATTCTGGAAGCTGGAAGTCCAAGATCAAGGCACTGGCAGATTTGCTGTTTAGTGACAGCCCTCTTCCTGTCCTCATATGGTGGACTGGGCAAGGGAGCCCTCTGACGTCTCTTACATGGGCACTAGTCTTATTCATGACGGCTCTGCCTTTATGATCTAAGCATCCCCCCACAAAGGCCCCACCTAACACTGTGGGTTAGGATTTCAGCACATGAACTTTGAAAGGACTTAAACATTAGTCTATAGCACCGTCTATTTTTTCCCTTGATTTTTGAATTATCATTACCTGACTGAGTTTGCAACCTGCTTTCCTTAATATTGCTAATGTGGTCATCATTATAAACCAGATTCCTGGGACAAAGATAAACTTAGGGACTGGAAAACCAGAAGGCACATATGAAGAGGGAATCCAGTTCTGTGATCTTCCATGAAGACTCTCAAAATTCACATAGGGTGCGTACCACTGTGCACGTAGGGTCACATCAGTCAGGTAAAAGTCATGGCTACTGATCATTTGTTTCTTTGTGTTACCAGAATGTTTTTTTTTTAAAAATAAGTTTCAACCATATTTTAAAAGTTTTTAAATCTGTTTGACATTTGATCACTTATATGACATAGTATAATCCTCTATCTCATTGGCTTCAGGACAGACACTGTTTTGTGTTAGCTCCATTAAATAGGTACAAAAACATGATACAAACAAGAAAATGTACCTGAAACCATGAAAAGTTCAAAGGAGCATCAGAGTGTGAAAACTTACTCATTTCCTTAGGGCTAGGTGGTCCATTACCCAACTGGGAATTAGGACTCTAATATCTAAGACTTAACTTCTCTTGTAGAGGGATGTAAACCAGTCTCAGATATGTGAATAATGGCACTTAAAAAATAAATCAATACTAGAAATCTTTTTTTAAATTGAATTAATTTTTAAATCCATTTTAAGGTCCATTTCATGTCTTTTTGCTGGGACGTCGGGGTTGTCGTGTTTGTTTTGCTTTTAGTGTAAATAAGCAAAGATGGACACCCAGGGAAGTGATGTCCCTGCAATGGCTCATTCTTCCCATGACTTAAACAATTGCCGATGCGCTGCTGAAGGATCCCAGGTCAGGGCCCCTCCAGGAGAGGCCTCGCGACACCTCCAGCTCCAGGCAGGAGCCCGGGCCATCCCTGCTGTGGTTCCTCTCTTTTCAGTCCTCCCTCCTCTGTGCTGTAGTGAACTCTCCGTCCATCATTAGGCAAACAGAGCCAAGGAATTGAGAAATGAACAAGATAGACGTTAGCAGAGTAGACAAAATACAATAACCGTATGAAACGTAAGGAGCTCAGCTCCCACACACGAACTTGGAACTTCTCTTGCTCAGCAATGACGTCCAGTTCCCATGGGACAAAAAAATGTCTAAGAAAACCAAGTCTGAGTACTCAATTATGTTATTAGCCTTTCATTCCAAATCAAATATCTAGGAAAAATCCAAAAGTCTCCAGCCAGAATTGAATAATTTGTGAATCCTGCCTTGATACTGTGCACACAGAATGTATTGCCACGCTTATCCCATTAGGAAAACATCACCACCTTCCCTGGGACTCAGTGTGAGGTGATCTTTTCTCCCATCTCTCCAACCTCTCAGCTTAGGAGGAAGCCTTGACTGCATGCTCGTGATCCTTAGATTTTATCCAATCCCTCCTCCTCTTGATTTTGTGCTTACTATCCAGCCCGGATGGATCCATCCCTGCACCTAATCAAACTGTTATGTCAAACACACAGGACATCTGCAATGGACAGAATGTATCAATTAAAAAGTGTGAGTTTAAAAAAGGCTGTTATGTGCCCGCCTGTCCCTGAGCTGGATCAGTGTGGCTGGGGCAGTCTGTGCTGTTAGCGCACTCCCGGGTAAAGTTTGCAGGCAAAGTTCAGTTGCGGAAATTGCACACTTGAAAGATGCCAGCTCAGTGTCATGTTCACAGCCACAACGAAACACCTGCTCGAGGCTAAGACAAATGCCAAGATGGAGGGGGTTCAAAGGAACTGGGTGACAATCCCAGGATGAGGAGCTAGGATGCCCACAATCCAGTGGCTGCCTCCTTTGTCTGTGGCTGCTTGGCTGGGACAGTGCCCAGGTGGGTCTCACTCTTCCAGAAATTTCTGACAGGGCATTGACCTTTACTGTAGAATCGAGACCCAATCATACTGGGTAAAAAGATGTGTCAGGTCCAATTCCAGCATACTGAACCAAGTAGTGGAGACCAGAAAACATAAAGGGTGCCATGGCCTCGGGATAATCCAATTGACCTATTTTTTATGATTTTCCCTCATTTTGCCTGTGCCCAAGGGCACCTCGACAGCCTTGATATACAAGGTCCCTGAAATAGAGGACTGCCTTGGAGGTCTGCCCAGGGCGTTTCTGGGCCCCGTGATGGAGGAGTTCTTTTTGCAGAACGTTGTGCAAAGAGCTGGAATTTAAACTTGTATTAATTACTCTTCATAGTTCAGCCATTCCCAGGATTGCTTAGCAGCAATGCTGTGGGATCTACGACCAAGACTTCACGATCTTCATAAAAAGAGCAAACACACACCTTGTTATGGAAGTGGAAGCTTTATTTAAACTTCTATTTGAAAGGTGGGGAGAGGGCAGCAGGAAGCAAGGGAAAAAGGAGAGGCTGGAGATGTCCCACAAGGCAGGAGAGAAGGAGGAAGGTCCCAAAAGAGGCTCTGTGACTGTCATTTTGCCCAGTGTTGGCCCTTTCTCATGATGGAGACAAGCCTCTGCTCTGATCTGGTGTCTGGAGGGAAATAAGTAGGTGGACAGTGAGCTGGGTCTCCTTTCTGAAACTTCCAGAAGGGCCTGGATAGAGTGTGCACCCAGATTCTCAGAGGGACACAGCCCAGATGAAGTCCACAAACTTCTATGAGGAGAGTCAAGACACAAAATCAGGTCACGTGATCTCGGAGGCAGGCAAGGCCCGAGACGTAGGGGCGAGTCCACGTGCCAGAGACCCAGGACAGCCAATGGAAGCTCCTGGCCAAGGACAGGAAGGGACCAGTGTCCCAGCTCCAAGGACCTCAGGCCAGTGGAGCTGCCTCTTACCTGAGGGAGGGTCAGCCTTCTGTTCTGTTCAGTCCTTTAAGGGCTTGCATAAAGTCACCCAGGCTGGGAGCCAATCTGATCACTCTGTCAGTCTCCTCCAGACACACCCAGAGTCATGTCTGACCTCATCTCTGGGCCCCCCATGGTCCAGTCATGTGGACATAACAGCTACCATCGCAGGGAGCAAGGTGAGGGACAGAGAGGTCCTGTTGGGGCCTGATGCTTTAGAATTGTCCTCCACAGCTGCACATGAGTAGTGGTCAGAGTGAACCCTGGGCAGGACCCCCCACAGGGGCTCAGCAGGGAGGAGGGAGGACCCCCCTGAGGCTGAGGCAGGAGCCCAGATGGGAAATCCTTGGGTGAAGACTCTGGCCATCATGTGACTTAGAGCTTTCATCCAAGGATTCAAGCAATGCTTCTCTTTCAGAATTAAATTAAGAAAACAAAACAAAACAAAAAGGAAACTGAGCAGGACCTCACTGGGCCCTCCCATGTACAAGAGTCCCTCCAGGCCCACCTGCCACTTTCTTGTTTAAAGAAAAAAAGCGTTTAGCCTCCTGGGTCTTCCCTGATTCCAAAGAGCAGATTCAAGCAGTTACTAATTAGGGAAGTGAGGAAAGGCAGAAACAGAGGAACAGAGGTCAGGAAACAATAGTTCATATAATAAAACAGAGTCCTTGTTCCTCCTCCAGGATGTACATGATGATCTGATGCAGATCTTTGATTTGTTCTGCAGGAACTGAGGCCTCCACTCAGGTGGAGGATGGTAACTTTGTGCTGAGATGCCAGACCAGTTGGAAGCAAAAGGTTAGTGACTGAGATTCTGGAAACACCACCATGTTACATCATCACCAACCAATCAGAAGAAAGTCACACACCCTGCGACCCTCACCCCAAATGTTGCCTTTAAAAACTCTTCCCTGAAAACCATCCGGGAATTCGGTTCTTTTGAGTATGAACCACCCTTTCTCCTTGTTTGGCCATTGCAAGCCTTTCTCTGCTCTAAACCGTGACATTTCAGCTTGTGTGTCTCACTGTGTGATGGGCACCCAGACTTGGGTTGGATGACAAAACCTCCCTTGATGAGCAGGTGTGTTCCCTTCCATCAGACATGGGAAATCATAGCATATCCTACTTCCTTCCTTCTTTGTAGCCAGGGAAATGTAGAAATAAATGCACTATAACTAAATGACAACAGACATTTCTGATAATAATTTTCTGGCCCTTTCTGTCTTTTATAGCCATTTAAAAATTTCCACTTAAAGATCTTATTATACATGTCTCTCTCACTTTTTTTTTTTTCAAACATTGTGTCACACCTTTGGAGGAAATGAGGTTGTGAATCATAAAAACACTTAATATTTGTATGTATATCTGCATGAAGCTTGTGTTCCTCTTTAAACATTCAGCTTTGTCTTCATGAAACAGCTTGGAAGGGCGTGAGTCAGAGCCATGGTTTCTCCCTGTGCAAGATCAAGGGTGTGAAGTTACTAGGACATAGAGACTCTTAAAGGATTCAAGCAGCAAGCACCAGTCACACCATCACCATTGTCCATTATTAAGCATAAACTTATTTTGTATGTTTTTTCATATTCTCTGCTCAGATTTTCCAAGCTCTTTATTTGCCTCCTTCTGAGCAACCCAGTAATAATACTATTTCTCTGTTTTTTTTTTGTTTGTTTGTTTTGTTTTGTTTTTTTGCAGAACAAAAGCACTGGTAAGGTCTGCAGGGTTTGGATCATTCTCAACATTGTGCCTGGAATGTTGGCCTGCTGGAGGCCATTGGAGCCGATGCCAAGGAGGGCAGACTGCATGGCATTCAGAGGTCTGGTCCACATGCTGCTCTGCAGGGACCAGCCCCCCAGGGAGCCTGGACAAGTCCCCTGACTTTGCAACCTCTTTGTGTCCTCATCTGTAAAGTGAAGCATTTGCAGTCCATCCTCCTGATGTGCTCTTTTTACCTTTAGCATACTTTAGAATTCAGTGACATGTGAGCAAAGAAGAGAGAAACAGAAAATCAGGAAACTTTGTGGCAAAAAGAATTTCTGTAGAGATCCTGATTTGAGATGGCCACTCAACCTTGGTGGCAAAAGCTATACAACAAAGGCGAGCATCGATTTTGGCAGGCACACCCATCTCGGGGCTGGTGGAGGAAGCCCAGTGCCTGCAATTGCCAGGTTTTCCAGGAAGCAGAGCATCCTTCCTCCACTGCTGTCATCTGAATATCACATCTTTGCTTAAAATCCTGACAGCTCTTAAAATGCAGATACCCCTGGGGTAAGACCGTGGCTCCTTCGCAAAAATGAACAATCTGTTCAGTTTAATAAAGACCAGCTTGGAGGTGATGATGGAGGTTGGATGTGGGCACAAGGGCCCTGTCTCCTGGTGGAGGAGGGTGAGGCAACAGGAGTAGGGGGGTGTGGAGGAACAAGTCCCCCTCCTCCACCCACTGCAATATTTTACACGGAAAGCACCCCACCCACCACACCATCTTCTCTTCTCTCTAGTCTCACAGTAGTTTAAAAATAAATGATTCTTTTCCTCAACGAG
Source organism: Mesoplodon bidens (assembly GCF_964165515.1). Lineage (NCBI taxonomy): Eukaryota > Metazoa > Chordata > Mammalia > Artiodactyla > Ziphiidae > Mesoplodon > Mesoplodon bidens. The sequence goes on from NC_138160.1 coordinate 3,489,916, forward strand.
CATGTGATCCTTGCATGCCTAACTATTTTGTCAATTCATCTGGCCACAAATGGCTGCTTATTAAGCCCATTTGTTTCTCTCACTTCAAAATAAAGTCTGGATTCAGACCATTTGAGCTACTCTTGGGAGAGTGTGTAACAGAGGTTTCTGCTGGTGGAAAACATTCTCTCCAACTATAATATCAACATGTGAATCTTGGAGAACATGCCTTTATTTTCAGACAGGGTGCCTTGTGATTCCTATTAATGTTTTTCTGTGCAAGCCTTTTTTTATTTTAAAAAGTTATAAAATGAGGACATCAGTATTCATTTTTCCATCCTTGGTCCACAAGCTGGACCATATGCAGTGCAAACTGAGAGCAAAAGGATCACATGATTATTCTAATTTACAGATTTTTAAAGATGAAACTACTCTCTTCCTCCTCAGAGCTTTCTGAGAAGGGGAATTACTTTTCTTTTTTAAGGCACATTTGTGTTTTATGAAAACTTATTATTTTTTTCTTAAACAAGTTCTATCTTGGAATTTCCAAGGACAGTATAGGCACAGGGATGCATGCAGATCTAAACAGACAATTTTACTTAAGGATTAAGCAGGAGACAATCTTGCCCAATCTTGCTAAGTTCTGTGTATGTCTGTGTGTGAGTGCATGTGTATGTACTTAGTAACAGTTACATCTAACCCTGCCCTGATGTCAAGGACAGAGACCAACCAGGTGCTCTATGAAAAATGTACCAAGAGACACCTAGTCTATATTTTCCTTCAAGAAAGTCCCGGGTGTGATGGAGAACAGTGTGGCTGGACCTTACAGCAGTGGGTTCTTATCCCAGGGCAGTGACTTATTAACTACAGGAAATCATGAATGATGTCACTTCTCCCACACCCACTGTCCTCACACACTAAACAATGTGCTGTACTATGTGGCCACTGACAGAGGACACAGGAAGGTGGATGATTCGGTGCTAGGCCAGAAGTCCAGGGCTCATCACGACTAATCAAATCACTCTCTGAAGGGGTGGGAAACGATACGGGTACACGTCCCAGCTGCTAGCTTGACGTCTGGATCTCCCCACTCCAACTAGAAGCAGAAGGAAGAGGAGAGCCAGCTGGGAGCTGAGGCGGAGGAGCTACCATTCCTGGAGCCAGCTGTTCACAGGGCAAGATGCAGAGCAGGGCCTGGTGTTCACACAGGGAGGAAGTGTTACCATAAGATCTTTTGGGTAAAGTCATGAGATGAATCCCAATCTTTAGCAGGACAGCACTACGTGGTAGAAAGAGGAAGCTGGACCCCTAAAACTTAGTAATAGCACAGACAGAGGTTCAATTATACTGACAAAAATTTTAGCTTGAGTCTCTTCATTTCTAAAACGGGGATGGTATTATCTTCCTTAAGAGATTTTCAAACAGTTAATTAAAACAATGACTGTATAAAAAACATTCAGTACCTTACGTGATTTTAGTAAGTGATAGTTGTCATAACACTGGTGACAATGTATAAGTTAGTTATGGTATAACAAACATCCCCAGACTCAAGGACATCAAACAATAAACATTTATCATTACTCAGACACCTATAGGCCAGTGGGGCAGACTTCTGCCTCTATGATCAAACAGGGGTTGGTGCGGGTGGCCGTTTCAGGCTGGTCTTGACTCCTCGGGCTGGGATGATGATCTTCTCTCTAGAGGTTAGTCTGGTTTCCCTCTTACGTCAATGCTGTCAGGCACCAGGAAAGATAGAGATTTCACACAGCTATTTGAGGCTCAGAACTGCCAGGACATCACTTCTCCCACTTTGTATTGGCTACAATGGGTCATGAGGTCACCCTGATTCAAAGGGAGGGGAAATAGAGGCCCCCATTTAGGGAGAGAGCAACCAAGTGACATGGCAAAGGCAAGGCACAGAAGCGGTGAGATGGAGTCCTTTAAAGTCAGCACAGCCAGTCACTGATCTGATGACAGTGCCCCACTTGGCTGAAATTTCACTTGCTGTTGAATCAAGTAAATGCCTCTGGCTGGTGCTTATGAAAACAGTGGTTCTCAAATTTCCGAGGTGCAGCTTATTCTCTGCCACAAAATCATGCCTGTCTCTCACTTCTGAATATGACAGGGATGTAGCTATAAAATAACAGCATTTTTAACCTACCAACCTATATTTTACAATGATGATTTCAATGCAGATGTTCATGACATTGAAAAATGTGTCAGATAAAACACAGAGATCTTCCACCCAAAATCACTCTCTCATAAACCGTACATGATACACACATACAAATCTACTGATTTCCTTTTAAAATATATATTTACCCCTCTGCTACTTAGGGTGGTTATTTTGAGAAGAAGAGAAACATTACCTGAACGTATTTACCATGACTTAGGTCTGAATGGTAGCTTGTTATATATGATCCTTTTTAATCAAATTTTCTCCATTTTACAGGATAGTAAAGGATCAAAACATTATTGGAAACAAACCCACAATCAAACCTGGAAAGAAGGCAAAAGACAAATCCACAGGATAACCTTTCCTGCCTTTGCAGTGGCATATGTGTAACTTAATTAGCTTTGTAGAAAGGAACAGTTTAGATGGCATGGATGCTACTGGAACCATAGTGGTCATCCCAGCCTGGGCTACCCTCTGGGCATCTAGCATCCCTCTCCATAGCTTTCCCTACCCTTCAAGCTTTGTATCAAAATATCTTCATGACATATTCTAGAGCTGGCACTCTGCTTTGTTCCTCAGACCCTTAAAATGTGGAGACAGTATTTTGAAGAGGTTTTGAAGATGGGATTCTGAAACTTCAGAACTTGCAGACGATGGAGCATACACAGATGTCTTAAATATCTTCAGAAATCATTTGTCTCTTGTCAGCGCTGACTGACAGCTCTAATAAATTCCTACATTTTAAGCAGACTCCATCCCTCACGCACCCACACCCCCTCCCCAAGCCAAGTGGGACATCTATTGTCAAATGCATAAACTAACATTAGAAATGCAGACTTGAGATGGCCAGTGGTAATGTGTTATTTAAAACATATGAACCCAAATGAGGGCTTATGTTCTCCAAATTGAAATTTATAGTTTCATTTTAGAGTGTGAACCTGGATAGTGATGGGGCTCAGGCGTGCTATTATAAAGTGGCTTTGGAAACAAAGCAGGTAAGCACCCGGCAGTGAGCAGCGATGATGGAAATGCTTGGACGGCCTATGAAATATTGAATCCTGCTGCCTGTACTGATGGCTACAAACTTAGAGCAGATTTTGTGCGGGTGCTGTGTGGTTAGTGTTGTACCTGCTTTTACACAATGTGATTTAAATGCCAACAAAACAAAACAAAGAAACCACTGGTTGCTGTCCTTTATATCTTCCAGGCTGTTAAACAGATCCCAAGAACCAGAAGTGTCATCTTTGAAAACCGATCGCCCCTCTATTAGATCATCATGGGATTGATAGCTTGGTCTGTCACTCTAGCAAAATTGTTATAATGTTAGACTTTACTGCAGTTGAAATTCGAGCCAGTTTACTTACAAAACATTAAGGGTCAGAGAGTCAAATCAAGCAGAATAACACGTCTTCAAGGGGCCTGTGATCCAGGCAGGGTTGTGGCTTTCTGTACACTTTAAGGTGTCACAGTGTAACATGTGACAATTTTTAAAACAAGACAATCTAAATAAAATAAAATAATACAACAAATACATAAAACAGTAAACACAAAATGCATAATAAATAAAAAATAGAAAAATAAAAGAAATTAAAGAGCAAAATAAATAAAATGAAATAAAATTATATCATGATTGGACTCTGAAAAACAGGAAAAAAATAAAAAAGATAATTAACTTAAACTTGGTAGAGTAATAATTTAGAAATTCCTGAGTATTTAAAAAATCTTAAGACCTAATCTCTAGAGAAGCACTCGACCCCCACGCTGAGCAATCCTCTGATGTCGGTGCTTGAATGATACCATTTGTGGTCCATATTCGGCTTCTGAGACTGTTCTGGAAGGGACGGCCCGTTTTTTCCTCTATATGGTTCTGTGTGCCTCAGTGAGGGACTTGCATCCCAGCCCGCGTGTGGCCCTGGCTGAGGCTGCTGTCCTAGGGGCGTTAGACTCAAGCGGTTCCCACCTCACTTTGTGACCAGTGGCCTCCCTCCCTCCCTCTTCATAGGAGGGGCTGCGTGGCTGCAGTGTGGATCCTGCAGTGAAGGGAACTGCAGGACAAAATGTGAAGCAGAGAGAAGAGAGGAGAGAAGCTGAGGGCTATGCCTCCGGGAATGGGTTCCCCTGTGTGAAATATACACATACATCCAAGTGACAACAAGAACGTCAGAGTCAGAAGGAAACGAACGAACCCCAAACTCAAGTTCCTTGTACGGGTCAAAGACACAGCCTGTCAGCCTCCAGGGGGTGGGGGGCTGATGTTGGCCACTGCAGCACAGCTGTTTCCCTGGCCCGATGCTGACATGGGGCAGCTGTCCTAACCCCTCTTGAGAGAACTCACTCTGGAAGGATGAAGTCAAAGGATGACAGTGGGCAGTGTAATTAGATGATGATGATTATCATCCTGCCTGTCATGCTGGGCCCAAGTGTGCACCTGACATAGCAGGAGAGCCCAGTGGTCTCTGCAATACGAGGCCAGAGTCACAGCAACATGGAAATGCAGTGATTAATGGCCTTTGCTTAAGTCTATGGCCACATCCTCAAAATGACAGAAGAGTACTGACACGTGCTTATTAAAAACTACAGATGTGAGTCTCTCCTGGTGGGGAGCTGCCACAGGGTCATAGGGCTGTGCTGGCCAGCTGGACTATGTCCCCATTCATGGCTCCTTCTTGGGGAACTGAGAGGCCAAGTCCGTCCCTCGCCCCACTGGGCTCTTTCTTCTCACATCCATTCATGTTCTTTCGTCTTCTCTGCTGAACCAGCACCCAATCATCTTGTAATGAAATCAAGTGTGATCATCTCAAAACATCATTACACTTATGTGAAGGTCTCACAATTCACTCAGTCTCCCAGCCAGCGAACATCATCACTGGGGTTTAAGCAGGGACCAGGGACACGCTTCACTCTGAGATCTGGGTCGATGGCCTGACCCTATTCCTCGATGGGAGGGCATGGCCTGAACTAACCAACACACTGGAGTCTGTTTCCTCCTGTCTTCTCTACATGTAGGGTTAGAGGCAGGAATATTTTTCTCAAGGCCCCCCTTTCTTTTCCTCCATCCTACAGTATTTTTCTTTAGGCTATTTGATGTTTCTCTGTGTTACAGTAACCTTGGGAATTTACAAATGTGATGCAAGGTAGAACCTTCTCCACATATTACAGCAAAATAAACACTATTTTGAAATACCTAGAGTTAAATACACACACACGCACAGAGTTTAATCTCAAAGTTTACTGTGATAAACAGCTGTGTGATTTCGACAAGTTTCATAACTTTGACATGCCACATTTTTTCCAGCTGTAAAATGGTGATAATAATATTATTTGTTGCATGAACTGTGCTGTGCTACATAATAAGTGAATACTTATGACATTGGCATGTGTCCGATTCTGTGCTTAAAAGATGTTGGCTGCAATTTTTAAAAGTATAAATATTTGAATTACTATTTTTGTGAAGTTTCCAAAACAAGTCACTAAACAACCAAAAACTTCATAGAGATTAACACATTTGATTTAATGCAAGAAACTTATTTCAGTCAGAATTTTGGCTTATTTTGATGTTGGAAACCACGTAATTGTTGGGTCTTTCAATCATATAATTCTGCAGTCTTTAAGAGTGGAAATGAACTTATTTACGAAACAGAACAGACTCACAGACTTAGAGAATGAACTTACGGCTACCAGGGGGAATGGTGGGGGGAGGGATAGTTGGGAGTTTGGCATTGACATGTACACACTGCTATATTTAAAACAGATAACCAACAAGGACCTACTGTATAGCACAGGGAACTCTGCTCAAAACTCTGTAATAACCTAAATAGGAAAAGAATTTGAAAGAGAAGAGATACATGTGTGTGTGTGTGTATATATATATATATATATATATATATATATATATATATATATATATATATATATATATATATATATATATATAACTGAATCACTTTTCTGTACACCTGAAACTAACACAACATTGTTATTCAACTATACTCCAATATAAAATAAAAATTAAAAAAAAAAGAGTGGAAGAGTCTTTCCTCTGGTTCACTATCTACTGTAGTCTTTTTCTATTAAAAATTACAGTTTCAACATCAAGTGAATAAAATTTCACTAAAACAAAAGATCCTAATTAAAGTGATTCCAATAAGTTACTGTTTGCTCCATTAAAACTATAAGCTTGGGCTTCCCTGGTGGCACAGTGGTTGAGAGTCTGCCTGCTGATGCAGGGGACGCGGGTTTGTGCCCCCGTCCAGGAAGATCCCACATTCTGCGGAGCAGCTGGGCCCGTGAGCCATGGCCACTGACCCTGCGCGTCCAGAGCCTGTGCTCCACAATGGGAGAGGCCACAACAGTGAGAGGCCCACGTACCACAAAAAACAAAAACAAAACAAAACAAAACAAAAACAAAACTATAAGCTCTATTATAAATTCTTCATGATAACATTTATTCTCACATGCATAACAGGAAATATAATTTAGGTGGAACTATAAGAAATTGCCTTTTTGTATGTCAAAATGGTCTAATATTGGCAATTTCATATGGTTTCAATGAATATTTAATTTGTGAAATGCAGCAAAGGTACATCTTCCTAAAAAAAATTGATCATCTGAAATAAAACATTTTAAACAAGACAGTTTAAAAGTTAGTACGTTTTGAATGAACTGCAGACAATCCCACCATATATACATCATCACTGTGAACTGAGTAGCTGCCTCGTTTAGGGCTGAATGAAATATTTATGGTGGACCAAATAAAGCAGCAATGTAATGGCAAATTCTTATATCTGGGGACATCACTGTCACTGTGGGCACCCGTGAAATAGCTCTGCCCTAATTTCCCCTGACTTTGGATGTGTGCAAATCACAGGGAAATGTGAACTGACTACAGACTGCGAAAATCAGCGAAGACAGAAAATCATTGCAAATCGGAACCTTATCAATATTTCACTAGGCTAAGACTAAACATCTTATTCCTCCAGAAACAGAAAGCCGTTTTCCTCAAACCGTAACACTGGGATTAAAAAAAAAGTTCATCACAATACAGTTCAATGCCAAGAGTTTAATGTAGACCTCAGAATCCGTTGTTTGTGTATATCTGCGTCACATGAAATGAAAATGTGCGTGCTGACAGTATCTCTGGATAATGGAACTATTTTCATGGTAAAACATTTAGCCTATGCACTGCCTGTAATATATGAGCAGAGTTATGTCTGAACCTGTTGGAATATATTTTGATTTTTCTTACTAGGGTGGCCATGACCTAGAACCCACCAACAGTGTCATACAACACTTCCCATCCTTTCTGATGCCAGAAGGAGAAAGAATGTTCTTTCATAGCCTGCTTCTAAGTTTTTCTTAACATCTCCACTGTGACAGCCTCAAAAATGAAACAAAACCATAAACAAGAAGTGACCTTTAAACTAGACCCTAAAAAGAGTAGATTATCAAGCCTGGGGTTTTCACCAAGAAATATAGTTAACCGCATAAAGCTTTGGAGATATAATTCTCTGTACTGTGATAAATTTCCCTTGGATGGAGGCAAATAAACCAAGAAAAATAAACAAAACACACCAATTAAGGTTCAGCTTCCTACTTCACATAAACTGAGAGAACATTGATAAATTTAGCCATTTGCTGAGCTTGGAAGGCTTATGTTTTGCTTTGTCATTTGAGTTTTTGCCTTAAGGAAGAAAAAAAAAAAAAGAAAAATTGCTGCCAGTGTTTATGAAAGGGGGAAGTCTGCAGAGGATGAGGGCTTAGATATGTCAGAAGTTTCGTCAAATTTGAAATGTTCTGTTATACAACTATACTCCAGTATAAAATAAAAAAGTTAAAATAAAATAAAATGTTCTGGGCAGGAAAAGGTGGACAATTTAGGGAACATACAATTGTAAATATATATATATATATATATATATATATATATATATATATATATATATATATATATATTAACTACTTGTAAGACTGGATCTTACACACACATACACACACACACACACACACACACACTCTCCTGTCCTCAGAGTGCACTAAATGTCCTCCAGTCAAAAACTCGCCCCTGACCAAGTGCTCCCTGGTCCTCTCTTCCTTGTCAAGTCTCCCTTCCCGTTCTCCAATGCCCCGAGCCCCCTACCCAGTTGGAATGGCTCCCGCTGAGGGTAGGGATTTTTCCTTCTCAAATGGAAAGGTCACATTTTAGCCCTTTCCTACTAAATGTCTCCCACCCCCACTTCATGCCTTTTGTCACAGTCTCCTTTGTGACATGCTTACCCCGCAGGGCTCCGTGTGGACATCCTCCCTTCAGAGTTCTCCGCAGACTCTGTCGACCCTGCCTCTGGTCCTTGCAGGCTCCCCTCAGGCCTCTGACCTCCCTTCTCACATTCTCCCTGGGATCCTAATCCGTGGCCATGGTTTCTCCCATCACACAAAGGCTCATGATTTTCCAGCAGGTACTTTTGCCCCTATTTGTGTTCTCGGGAACAGTTATAACTTGAAGAGCCCAACATGAGAATGCATGGCCTCCGTTAAATCTGTTAAGAATTTCAAGGTGACAACAGTGGAGCAAACCCAAACATGGGTCCTGGGACAGTGCATGGGTTGGATGTGGTTCCCGGCTTCTGTGATGGGAGGAGCTGCTGATTTGTAGTGGGTGTCATTCTCTGAATCAGGGGAGCTTGACCCAGAGGGAGTGATGGGGAAGGTTAGTAGAGCCTGGTGGCCCCAGGAGCCAAGATGGCACTCAACAAGAACTGTGCCCAACTGTCCAACCAAAAGAAATGAAAACTGGGGGATCGGGGAGCTGGTCTACACCAGCAAAAGTCAACACGACCTAGATTTCAGGCTGAGCCAGCTTCACAGCCTTAATCAACTGACAGGAGCAAAGGCTGGGTCCCTGTAAAGAAGGCAAAGTTTGGGCACATGGGGTCAAAGGCTGAAAGTCAGAAGTGCCCTGCTCACCATTGCTCTCAGGACTTGGGGGTGTCTCTGCTCTTCCTCCATCCTCCGCACCTTCAGGTTCTGTGGGTCATGAGGTCATGGTTCCCACAGGTGAACACTTCTTACTAGGGTACCCAGAGACTATTCATTCAACTGTATGCCACGGCTGCATCTCCCATCACTCAGAGTCCTGGTGGTGCTGGACAAGCAGGCAAGGGGAAGTTCACCCCCTTAGCAAGAGAAGAGCTGCTCTTACATCCCAGATGCTGGGAAACAGGTTTGGCTCATCTGCTGCAGCTCCCCTGACCACTCTTGTCTTTGAGGCACACCACAGATTCAGAAGGACGTGTGGCTGGCAGCAGTATGGACAGCGGGAGGGGACTCTAGGATAGCCAGTGCAGGGAACAGTGAGGAGGCCCACCTGCAGGGGCAGAGGCTGAACTTACTCTTGTAACTTTTCCCAGGAGGTACAGCCAGCTAGAATCTTGGAGCCACTGTTTTCAATGGGATGAACTCACTATAAAAACAAACAAATGGACTCAAGGGGTACAAAGTGTGGACCACAGTGGATGCCACCTGGTGGCTTTGGACACACCACCCAAAATCCTCAACAGGGTCAAACCCTCCATTCCCTTGGCTTGGGTCAGTGCCACTTCTTGCTGAGGACTCAGCTGATTCCTCTGCAGGAATTGTGCTCAGCCGAGATGGTGTTCAGCACAAAGTCCTGACCCCTTCCCGAGACAGTGTAAATACAATGTCATGTCCATGAGAGAATCCGAAAGCCACTCTGCCCCAACTGGCACAACTTTGAAGAACCATCCCAGCATCTGAGCTCCCCAGGACCAATCAAAGCCTCTGCTGGATTAGTTCTGTAGCACAGCTCCTCTCTCTGTTCAAGGCTGCTCCCCTGCCCTGCACACACTTTGTTTCCGAGAGCACTCCCCAGGAAACTGATTTCCCATCTCAGTCTCAGAAATTGTTTCCCTAGGAGCCTGACCTTTGACACTTCCTCTCATTTCTTCCAGACCAATAACCACATTCATGTCACAGCACAGGTGAGCAGGGAATTATGTTTCCTGCTCTGGAAGAGAGAGGTTACTAATTAAAAGAATTGCAGATTTCTTCCAGCACATGGACAACATGTAGGAATGACCTTGAAGGCATTAGACTAGGAAGGGCAGAAAGTAAATCTGCGCAGGAGAGGGTTTACTGACACAGGAGCCGTCCTTGTTACTTGGGGCTTAACATCTGGACTAGGACACCAAGAAGAATCTTAATATACTTGCCATGTGGCTTCTTAATGTGTGGACCAATAGATGAGCTGGAATGAATGGAGTAGAGAAGCTGGAACTTCCCTGCCAGGGTGTTGAGGTGAAGGACAAAGGCTCAGGGAGGTGGCACTGGGAGATGAGCTTATTATATGAGAGTAAACAAGGGCCCCTAGTCAGATCCCTACAAGGCCTCAGAGTGGGCTCTTTACTTAGATTAGTGTCTTTCAGAAACTCAGTGCTGGCTCTCAGCCATAGGTCTGGGTTGCCCATAAGAGATGCTGACATGAAATGGGAATTCCAGGTACCAGTGGGAAGGCTAGAATTCCCCAACAGCAGAGCTTAGACATCAACAACAAGGAGAATGTAATTCCGCAGCAGACGGCAAAGCATGGTGGCCAGCAGGGTGTTTTAACCTGGAAGAGTCAGGAAAGATGCTAATAGACATTAGTGTTTCTAGGGCTGAGAAATAGGGGCCACCAACCAGGGTATGGTCTGATTTATACAACAAAAAGAGAGAAAGAGAGGGAGAGAGAGAAAGCGAGAAAGCTTGGAGCAGACGTCAAATCAGTCCTGCATCAAACCCATTTCAGAGTTGGTACAATAGATCCAGGGATTCACCCTGTTTTTTTTTTGTTTTTGTTTTTTTCCCTGGGTCCCAATCGACTTGAGATAGCACTCCATTTTTCTCCTGGATCCTGGGCAACCACGGTGACATTTTGGTAACCGTGGCATTGGTGAGCTCCTACTACGTTACCAGTGCTTAACTTGTATTATGGCACTTAATTAAACCCTTACTAAAACCTTCTGAGGGAGACATAATTATACCTATTTACAGGTGAGACATTGCACCCAAGTTCAGGCACTCTTCAATGGCAGACTGGCATCTAGGCTCTTCTGGTACATGACTCTGAACTGAAGTTTGCAGTCAATGTTCATTTCCATTTATTTACAATTAAATTTTCAGACTATGATTTGCAACTACTTGAAAATTACAGCAACCCTCTGGCAATACACAATGGCATGCACATTTTGTCTTCTCCTCTCTCTGTGTGTCCTACTCACACTACCTCGTACTTTCTTCCTTATAGAGAAAAATTGTAGTCTTTTCCATCTATTTTTAAATTGTCTCCCCAGAATAAAATTGAATATATATATATTTAAATGTTGATTAGTACTATTTCTTTTTTGTTCTATTTGCTTTTAACTGCTAGCATTAAAAAGGGGAATGAAACGTTTCAATGGAAAGATCTAAAGCGTGAAGACGTCCTAAACAGACGTTTGTTGGAGGCATTTCCATATTTTGTCCAGCAGACTTGAGAGGAGGCATCAACCATTGTTAGAAGTGGGCTCTTTGCAAAAATCTTGCACATCCTCAAGTGACAGGAAAGAGCACTGTCTGCTTTGCCTCTGCAATTCATCCTATTTTCCCTAAATGCTGCTCCCCTTGGTACCCTCTCTGTATTCCATGTTGATTTGCTCAGCTTCCACAGTCTGCATTTCCTAATAAAGACAGAACACAGATGAGCACTCCTGATAATGTCCTTGACAGTGATCTAGCCCATGTTGGGGAGGAGTGGAGCCTCGTCTGTGTGTACAAGTTTGGAGAGCCTCATGCAAGATGGAGGGCACTGAATGTGATGATGACTATTTCTGGGTTAAGCTTTCAAAGCTTTCTTTTTAGGAAGTGAATATATAAATAAAACAGGCTATCTATCTATCTATCTATCTATCTATCTATCTATCCACAAGCAGGCAAAGGAGGAGAAAACCATCGTGGTGTAGCATCCTGTAATCACAGCAGAGCCACCCCTGTCCGTGGCTAATGTAAGGGCTATGAGATGTCATAATCCCTCCCCTGAGCTCCTTTAGTGCAGCCATGATGACTAAATTTCTTGTGTCTTATCACACAGTCGCAGGCTGGAACCAGGAGAAGGGGCTCTGAAGAAAACACAGCATGAAAACGAGAAAGACGATCAGATTACCAGCCCCTGGAGCTGGTCCCAGTCTGACCAGAGCAAGCTTGATTTCAGACCCGCGGGGGACTTAAACACCAACCTCGTCCCCTTCATCCCAGCACACCATTATTTTTAAAGAACCCCAGACATCTTTCCAACCATGATGGTGTGGTTTTCTCTTTGTGCTATGGTCTACCCATTATAAATCTTCTGGAGAAAGAGAAAAACCCTTCTGGAACTTCAGGGGTGGGGAAATCAGATGAATTTCAGGTTAGAGATCCTCCTTAGAAGATTGAATATCAAAAGAGGTTGTGACATGGGAACCAAAGCTCTTTGCCCCTTCAGGACGTGTGTCTCACCCAGGTTTTCTGGGGCAGACAAAGGTGGGGTTCTTCGAGGCACAGAGCATCCTCATTGCTCCTAAGAGTCTGAACCTTCACCCTCCACAGACATAATACCCAGCTGTGTGCACAGCATCTCTCTGCTTCTCAGAGGGTTTGCCTGTTTTGCATTTGGAAGGGGAATTTATTTCGCTTGTTGAGGTGGTAAAAATTGCCTGATGCCTGATTCTCACTGTGCTTAGTCCAACAATCGTGGCATTCATGGTCAGTAAAATAAATACACCTGCATTACCTTTTATGATCTAGGGCAGTGTTAAGCACAGGATAGGGGCACAATATCTACTTGACGTCACAGAGATCCAGTCAGTGTCATGGAGAACCAAGATAACACACCACCTACCTGCCATGTTCCACACAGGTTGTGGGACTTTAAGCCAATCTTTCATAAGCTTGGGGAGGGTGTCGATGCGTCAAGGTGGGGAACGCTTGTTCTCTGGTCCCCTGGCCTTTAAGATAGATGTAACTGCAACAGGTTACTTTAAAAAAAAAACTTTGGGCAAAGGTAAGTATGCACAAGGGCTTGGGAAACAGTGCTCTGAGAAAGAAATCTTGTACTGAACACACAAACCCCCTGAAAGAAAGAAGAGTTGGAGCGTCCTGGTGAAGAACCTGAAGAAGGAGACTGCATGCTGAAATTTACCTCAAAAATGGTTACCCCGGGAGTCTGTATAAGAAGAAGATGGACGGAAGTGAGGTGATGCCAGGGCACAGATCTCGAAGGCAATATTGGTATGAAAAGGAGCTCCATCGGGAAGCCAAGAGAAGACTCTGCTTCTGAGAAGGATGAAGACAAGGGACATGGGTGGGAAGCTTCAGGAGCACTGGCTGTGGAAAGCGCATGACAAGGACAGGTCTGTGCAGGTGAGGAGGGTAGATATGAGTTGGGGCCACTGTTGCTTCTTGAGAATCAGTTAGACCCCATCGTGTTTTTCCAGGTGAAAGGAGAAAACCACTGAGGAATAAACAACTTTTGAAAATCCGTAGGAAAACTGGCAAGAGAGAAATGATGGGGTGAGCGTTGACAAGTGGAGATGAAAGACAGCAAAAGTTAACAAAACTACATATATTTGAAGTTTTAGGGACCAGATCTGATATATTATGATAATTTATCTAGAAACACTTTAGTTTTCTTAAGAGAATTTGACCCTACTTTAAAGAAAAGTGATTTTCCTCTCAGGAAGATATTACTCATAGGTGAAATTATAATGATTGATTTAATATTGATATGATCCTATATAATATGTATTAAACATTACATTCAATTTTGAGGTACTGATTCTCCTTTACCCCATTAATCACACTATCCTTGAACTAATATACAGATTAGCCCCATGTGAAGAATTGTTTACAAGTTCAAGTATAAATCACTAGCTCTTGGTAAAATATCAAATACAGTGTATTTTGTATTTACAAAACAGACCTAGAGAAACTTTGGAAAAAGCCATCTTCTCAAAACTTAAAAAAAATTATATTTTGTTTGTTTATTTTTTTAATTTATTTTTTATTGAAGTATATTATCTTGAGGTAGAACAACAAAAAACTTGGCAGATTTGCAAACTGAGGGAACAGCCATTAGAGCTAGGGGAAGGAAAGCACACATGTATTGAAATAGACAACATCTGTAAAGTGTATAAAGCATGCCATGTTCTTTTATAAATGATAAACTACAATAACATAAAATAAACTTTAGATCAATAATAAAACACAAAATGTCCAATTATTTGAACTTTTCTTATAAGTTGATTCCCACTGACTGCAGATTTTCATTGTCATATGTCTGGAGGCAGCCAGGTGGTTTTGAAGGGTCCTAACTGTGTGGTCATGGGGCTGCAGGTGGAAGCCCAGCTCAGGGCTCCCAGCAGAGACCCCTGGAGGGAGCAGCCCCTGAGCCTCCCGATGCTGTGTCATCACCTGTGGAAGGGGGTCCAGTGCTGGGCAAACAATTGCCTTGAGGAACTTGCAGGGCAGAAAAAAGTGTCCATGGATATGGGCTATCATCACTAATGAGGAGGTGTGTGTGTGTGTGTGAGAGAGAGAGAGAGAGAGATGTTAAAGGAAACTCTATGTCATACACAGAAATAGTTGCATAATTGCTCTTTCTCTGTAGCTGCATTTCCTTGGAAATGGGGGGGAAATGTTTGTATGCTTACTGGTTTGTCAAGACAAAAATTGTTCTCCTAGCAGGTTGGCATCTGTATAGACCTTGGTTTCTCAGCCTCTGCACTCTTGACATGTTGCACCAGATACTTCTTTGTTGTGAGGGCTCTCCTGTACATTGTCAGATGTTCAGCAGCATCCCCGGCCTCTACCCTCCAGATGCCGGTAACACATTCCCCTCCAGTTGTGACAATCAAAAATATCTCCAGACATTGCCAAATGTCTCCAGTAGGCTCATGGCCCCCAGTTGAGAACCACTGGCTGTGGGCTGTAAGATAAACTGGGGACAAATCATCCCCATACTTCAGTGCCCAGTACCTAAACCTAAGCATTCAGGAAGGTTGCCTCAGAGGAAAGTCATGTAGCTTTGCATCCTCAACAAGAAGGGGCCTCCGGTGCAGTCCTAGGATGATGCACACTTCGACGCTGACCTGCCTTCATGTACCACAGGAAGATGGGGACATGCACAGTGACATGCTTTCTTCAGGTGACAACCATCTGTTTTGAGGTGGAACAAAATCATAACTGGACCATCTTTAAGGTCCCCAAATTATTGCTTCCACAATTTTTCTTCTGAAACAAATCCAAGGCTGTGAAATAGGGAGTTTTTAAAAGGAGAATGTGGTGTGCCCTCCAAATAAAGTGTAGGAAAATATGATGTGAGGGCTTCTGAATCTCCAGGGGTAAATGGAATAGGAGGCACATCCTGGTTGGGGTGCAGGGCTCTCATTCATCCATTTGTGAGGTGAGTGTTTGCTGGACCCTGGAGGCACCATGTTGGAAGAGACACAGTTCAAGCCTTAAAGGAAATCAATCAGGATCACTGAGTTGTCCATATACTTAAGGACCAAACATGCTTCTGAAGATTAAATGCAATTTAGATTATAAACACCCTCTATAAGTAAACTCTCTTTAAACCCTCGCATTCTCCTGCATGGATATTGCTCCACTGCTCAGATTTTTAGTACATGATGCAGCCAATTGTGTGGCCCCTTAAGAAAATTAGAATCTTATAGTTAAGACATTTCCTAAACTGGCTTATACAATTTAAAAAAAAAATTTAAAGATTAGATTGTATGCACAATGTAAATAATAATATAAAGTGATTTAAGACTGAAATACCCTTTAAAAAATAAAAAAGCTAAATTTAAAAGAAAAGCATTATTGAACTTGATTTGTAACATTTTGTTCTAATGAGCTAGTGTAATTGTCATGCTAATATTTTAACTCTGATTGTAGTAAAGATGAAAATGTCAGCCTGTTATGTATGATTTGTTCAGTAAAGAAAAAAATGAGGAAACTGCAATTCATAACATTTAAATCAACAGTGAATTCAATTTGTAACAAAATTTTCAAGAAATTCACCAAAACAGTTCAGAAGAAGTTTGTACTTCTCAATTATCTCAGAAAATGGAAAAACAGAAGCAAATGTTTTGGGTAAAAATATGTTCTTTCACACAATGTTGCACATTCAGAGTAATATATTTCTTATTTGAACAATTTTGTTTCCTTATATCTAAATATTTGTAAAAATACAGATTTTTAAAGGATGAAACTTGTTGGAAGCTCTATGCATTTGCTAATGAATACAATAAGAATATTTTATGTTGCTTTTATATTAATGATATTCCACTGTACTGCATAATCCTGTTTATAATTTTACCTTAAAACTAATTTTTAAATTGATTATAAAATTACTTTGCAAAAAATCTTGAAAATGACTAATTTTACTGTTCATTTTATATTTAATGTATTTATTTTCAATTTTTTTCTTTAATAATAAAAAGAGCTAACATTTAAAGAATGCTTGGAGCATTTTGTGTATAAAATTATTCACACGCATCCTGTCTTGTAACATATGCAATGATTCTCTGAAATAGGTAATATTGGTAAAACAACATAGAAATGTATGTTCTAAAGTATTTACCAAAATTCTTATCATAGTAAACAGATTTCTACATTGAATTTTAAGCTTAATGTTTGATGCTGACTATTTTAAATATAATTTACTTATTGAATATTATTTTATTTATAAATTTATCTATTTTATATTATTCTACTATTTGAATGGATCTCTTTAGCTAATCTCTACTACTGGACATTTATATTTTTACCTGTTTTTCCCAATTCATAATTAACTAAGATTCTCCAACATAAATCTTAGTGTTCTTCTTTGATTCTTTCAATCTAAAATTCTATATCACACAAAAAACAGCATATAAATATTTATAAATTGTCAAAAACTGACAGGAATTAAGATGTCTTTCAATAGAATGGATCAACCATTTGTAGTAAATCCATTTAATGAAATATTCAGTGACAAGAAGAAATGAACAGGCCTCAGAAAGCATGGATAAGTCTTAAATGCATATCGCTAAGTGAGAGATACCAATCAGAAAAGGCCACAAATTATTTGATTATATTCACACAACATTATGGAAGAGGCACTACTGTAGAGATGGTCTAGAGACCAGTAGTTGTCAGGAATCCCAGGGCTTGAATAGGTAAAGCATAGCAGGTATTTTAGGGCAGTGAAATTATTCTGTATGAAATTGATAGGGTGGATACATTACACTTTTCAGTTTTCAAAATCTATAGAACTCTACATCACAAAGAGTAAACACTAATGTACACAAAATTTAAAAGTTCACTTAGAAGGTAGAGAAATATCTTGTTTAAAAGTGTAATATTACCAAATATAACTGTATTACAAATGTATGAAACCATGTCACTGAAGGGGGAGGAATGAGAAGGGGGTGACCTATACATCTTTGGGAATGGATGGGATTTGTAAGACTAAAAGCAAAAAGGAACTGCACATAAGCACTGTACTCTAGTTGATAAAGTTGTTTTCCACAGGGATGTATGTTAACAACTCTGGAAAAACTATACTCATCCACTAGTATTGAACAATTATGTAAATTGATACAGATGGTGAGAGTCAGTTTTCTGACTCTTAGAGTGGAAGGTACAGACAAGCAAGTGAGAAGGCTAAGTTATCCATATGTAATGAATTAGACTGGGAGACATCAGTAGGAACCTATACTGAACTTAAAATAGATACAGATAAGGTCACATATAGAAATAGATATAGATATAGATATAGATATAGATATAGATAAGTATATATACATAAGTTGGTATACACTCCTATGTTTCTTTGCTGAGAGGACTGGAAAGCAATGACACCCCATCAGCAACAAGAACAGCTAACACTAAAACCTTGGTTTCTCATACCATTCTCTAATAAAAAGAATAAGGGATATTTAGAGAATAGCTGGTTGTGGGACTGGGGCAAGAAATAGACAAGATGAGCCTAGACTATCTTACATTAATCTTATATCTTGTAGCACAAAACATAAGGAAGTGCCCAAAGGAAAAGAATATGTATTCACAGAGGGATGTCAAAGGGATACAGAGTCCACTGCAAGCACCAATAATCAAATCTGGGACAATTTTAACAACAAAATATATACCGTAGTATTTGTATCATAATCAAAGTATGAAATAAATATCCATGAGTCCAAACTGATATAAATGAATGAAAAAATAAGTGAGCAAACAAACCAATCAGGAAGTAAAGGTGAGATCATAGAAACATCTCCTGTGCAGAAGAATTCCAAATAATTTATGTAGACATTCTACCCTGAAGGAGGTGAAGCATAACTTCCCACACATTAAGTAGGAACTGCACATAGTAACATCATTCCAAAAAACACAATATGAAAAGGGGAAAAAAAGACTGAGTTTACAGTTGAAAAACTTGAGAAATACTACATTAGCAGATGATCAAGTTTACGATTAACAGTTTTAAGTCATGTTGATAGTACTGACCCTTACTATGATGTGAGCAGAATGTCAATTTACCTCTTGCACTCCTCTGTCAAACTCGTCACCCCATCTAATCATGAGAAAACAGTTAAGACTAATACCAATTTAGTGACATTCTAACATACCTGACCAGTGTTTTTAAAAACTCTCAAGGTTATCAAAAACTAGGACAGTCTGAGAAATCATCACAACTAGAAGAGACATAGCAACTAAATGTATTGTGGTGTCCTGGATGGGATTCTGGAACAGGAAAAAAAAAAGGCATCTGGTAAAAACTAAGGAAATCTGAATAAATTGTGGTCTTTAGTTAACAATAATACATCAGTCTTCATTCATCAATTGTAATAAATTAATGTAAGTTGTTAATAATAGGTGAAGCTGGGTGTGAGCTATGTGGAAACTCTCTGTACTATCCTTTTTATTTTTCAGTAAAACTAAAACTATTATAAAATAAAAAGTTTATTTAAATCACTCACAAGAAGGGGCTTAATATTGGAGTTAAAAATAGAACATTGGCGTCTGCATAAGAAAGCGTCATTAATTTGAATATAGACAAATAGAAAATTTCAAATATGAAGAGCAGAGAGAATATATATTGAAAAGAAATAAATGCATCCTCAATGACCTGTGAAAAAATTTTTTTCTATAATATGTTTAATTTTAGACCCAGAGGGAGAGAAGATAGAAATTGGAAAAAAAATTTTAAAAATAAAAATTAATTGCAAAAATTTCCCAAATTTGGTGGAAAATGTCAACCTAGAGAACCAAGAAAAACATGAATCCCAGGAAGAATAAATACAAATGGAACTGAACCTTGGCAAAAAGTATTCACACTACTGTATACCAAAGATAAAACAAAGAGCTTAAAAGCAGGCAGAGAAAAGAAAAGACACATTATCTGCAGGAGAGCAATAAAACAAATGATGGCTGACTTGTCATCAAAAACAACTGACATCAGAATTATACAATAAATTTTTTAAGTGCTGAAAGGAAAAGAAAACATACCCAGTCGAGACCTCGCTTATAAATGGAAGTGAAAGACAAGTTTTTGTGTGAGCAATAGCTGAGAGGTTATGTAGCCAGCAGATCTGCACTACAAAGCTTGCTAAAGGAAATTCTTCCTGCTAAAGGAAAATGAAAACAGATGGAAAAGAGAATAATAAATGGTCATTTGTGGGTGAACATAAAGATCATCTTTAAAAAAAAATTGAAGACAAACTGTAAGACCCAAAAAAAAAAGCAAACTTTGTATTTTTTTATGAATGTACTTATAAAATAAATAACATTCACACAAAGGACAAGAATAAAAGTTATTTTACATTTGAGACTTTCTTATATTTCACTTGAATTGGCACATGTGACCTCCATGTAGGATGTGGTGAGTTGAGAATATATATAGTAACTCCAAAAGAATCAGAAAATATGAATATCTATAGCTGCATACCCAATAGAGGAATTAAAATAGAGCACTTTTAAATATTACAGTAATCCAAAAGAATTCAGAAATGAGAGGAAAAAACAGATGAGACAACTAGAAAGCCAATAGAAATATACTAAAAATAAAATAAACCATATCAATAAATTAATTATAAAAGGCATGTTATGTATAAAAAGACACATATGTATGTAATTATAATTACAACTACAGGCAGAGATTGACAAATACAACTAAAAAATATCAGAACCCATTTGTTAGCTGTCTAAAAGAATGCACTTTTAAAAAATTCTTTTCAGTTTTTGGCCATGCCACACAGCATGTGGAATATTAGTTCCCTGACGAGGGATTGAACCCACACCCCCTGCATGGGAAGCACAGTCTTAACCACTGGACTTCTAGGGAAGTTCCTAAAAGAATGCACTTTAAATGCAATGGATAAGATACCTTAAAATGCTAAGATTAAAATTAAATTGTGAGCATAAGAATGCCTCTGTGGGTATATTTAATACCAGAATAACTTGACTTGAAGACAAGAATTATGACCAGAGGTAAAGAGGGGTGTTCCACAATAATAAAGTCAACAAATTATCATATAGACATAACAATTGTAAATGTATATGTGCATAATAACAAACTTCATTTACATGAAGCAAATAGCAACAGGACTAAAGGGGACTATAGTTAATTCACAATCACAGAACAATATTTAACACCCTTCACTCAGCACTTCACAGAATCTCTAGGAAAACAATCAGTAAGTATGTATAGATACAATATCAGCTATCTTTGAGTGACAGATTTAGGATGTTATATCCAGCAAAGGCAGAGTACACATTTTTCTTAAATATACATGGAATGTCATCACGATAAACCATATATTTAGTCATAATGTAAAGTATTGACAATAAAATATCTAGATTATTCTCATTAACACATTAGACAAAGAAGAAATCACAGAAGAAATTAAGAAATATTTCAAATAAATGATAATGAAAATACAACATGTCAAAATTTGTGGGATTCAACTTGAGCAGTTTAGAGGGAAATCTATATGTTAAAATCCTTATGTTAGAGAAGTAAAAATGTTTATTATGCTTGTTTTTGAAAAAGTGAAAGAGCAGGTCAAACAGTAAGAAGAAATAAGAAAATCAGAAATGTAAGAACAAAAATTACTGAAATAGGCAACAAAAAGAGAAAAATAATTGACAAAAGCAAAAGTTGGTTTCTTGAAATTATTAAAATTATAAACATTTAGCAAGACAGGTAGAGACATATGTAGAGAGGTAATGAATTGAAGTATTATAAATGAAAGGAGAGATACACTATAAACCCTACAACCATTCAAAAGATAATATAATAAATAATTTGTGACAATGAATTTTACAACTTAGAAAACATGGAGACATTTCTTGCACTACCTAATTTACCTAAAGAGATTCAAGAAGAAATAATACAAATAGCCATGTATATACAGAAAATTCACTACATAAACAAACAAAAAATTGCCCAAATAAAATTCCAGATTCAGATGGTGCTCTCAGAATTTTTTCAACCACTTAAGAAAGATATAACACACATACTCTTATTAGTATTTTTACAGGGAATTGGAAAAGTGGCTATTAAGGTAGATTAAATAGAAAAAATAAAACTCTATTTGTAGAAATTATTATAAACATTATAAAAATCCTAAGGGCTGTACATAAATGTTACTTGAACTAATGAGTAAATTAGGGTACTCTTTAGAATACAAGGTCAACATACAAAAATTACTTGTTTCTTTTTGTACCACCAGTAAACATTTAGAAATAAAATTAATAAACTATTATATATAAAATAAATAACCTACAAGGATATATTGTACAGCACAGAGAATGTACCAATATTTTATAATAACTTTAAATGAAGTATAATCTATAATGTATTGAATCACTATGTTGTACACCTGAAACAAATATAATACTGTAAATCAGCGGTACTTTAATTTAAAAAAAGAAACAAAATTAACAAAGCAATACAATTTACAGTAGCATCAAAATATGATACCCTTAAGCATAAATTTAGCAAAATGTATACAAGTTCTGTACCCTGAAAATTTAAAAATATTGTTCTGAGAAAATAAAGAAGATTTAGATAAATGGAGAGATATACAATGTTCATGGATCAGAAAACTTGATATTTTTAAGATGTGAGTAATCCTTCAAACCAATCATTTCTATGAGTTTGAAATGAAAATCTCAGCAGATTTTTGTGGAAATTTGACTAACTGATTTCAAAAATTTATGTGGAAATGCAAACGACTATTAGGAAACAAAACAACAACAAAAATGACACCATGAACGTAAACAGCATTGTCAAATGAATTAACTGAAGTATTTTTTTTTTGTACTGGGTCCACAAATTTAATTGATTTATGAGTCATATATACAAAAAGAAAACCTCTAACAAAATTATAGTAGTAACCAGAAGTTTTTAAAAATGAAGAATATAATTGGAGGACTTAGATTATTAATTTCATGACTAAGTATAAACTACTGCAATCAAGTCTCACTGGTGTAAGAATAGATGCTTAGGTTAGTGGAACAGAAAAGATAAGACAGAAATTAATATGCACACATATGGTCAAATGCACCAAGATATTTCAGTGAGGAAAGAATCTTTTCATCAAACAATGCTGGAGAAACTATGTATTTTATTCACACACACACACACACACACACACACACACACACATACTGGGCATCACTTCTTACCTAATACATCCACATAACCTTTCCACAAAATATAGACTCATAGGTATAATCTAAATCTATAAATTTTCCTGTGGAAAACACAAAAGAACTGGATAAATATACATTAAAAATAAAACACTGTCCCCTATCTTATAGATTACAGAAAAAAGTAATTTGACATGGCTCATATATCTGAACATACACTAAAACTATAAAGCTTTTAGGTTAAAATATAGGATAATATTTTCATGACCTTAGGGTAGGCAGATATTTCTTAGAAAGAAAACAAAGGAACTAACCACAAAAGAAAAATAAATTGATAAATTGAACTTCACCAGATTTAAAAACTTGTTTCAATCAAAATGTATTTTTAAGGGAATGAACTGTCCAGTCACAGAAAGGACAAAATATTTACAGTATGTATATCCATATTATACAGTGATGTTTTATAAACCAGTTATAAAAAAAATAACTCAATAAAAAATAGACATATGACTTGAACATTCCCTTAACAAAGAAAATAGATAAAATGACCAATAAGCCCATGAAAACATGCCCAACATCATACTTTGCTAATGGAAATCTAGTATATATTCAAGCACTGTGGCATAATATTTGGCAACTGCCAATAAAGTTAAGCTTACTGCTGTTTTCTGATCCATCAATTCCTCCCGATATATTTACCCAAGAGAAATGAGAACGTGTATCCACCAAAGAACTTGCTCAAGAATGTTTATTTTGGCTTTATACGTAATAATCAAATATGGAAAATAACTCAAATAGCTATCAAGAGGAGAATGGATAAACAGATTTGCTATATTTATGCAATACTTATAGTACTGAGTAATAAAAAGAATAAATGTCTAATACATATTTCAATATGGATAGACCTTACAAACTTTTCATTGAGAGAAAGATGGTAGATGTAATAGAGAATATACTGTATGATTATATCCATATCAAGTTTAAGAACATACAAAGTAAATCCATGTTGACAGAAATCAGAAAAGTGGTTGCCTATGGAGTGTGTGGCAGGCATGAGAGAAATTTCTAAGGTCATGGAAATGTTCTAAATCTTGACAAGGGTGTCATGCATTTATAAAATCTGTTTAATTATACACTTACAAACCCCTCATTTACTCTATGCAAATTTCACTTCAGTAAATAAATGGATTTAATTACTTCTCTATTCTTTCCATAATGTAGAGCTGTGTCTATGTTACCTCACATTATCTATTTCTTGTAAGATAAAAGAATTGATACATAAAAGTATAGTTTTCTTATATTTCAAACTGTTTTTATTCATGCATTTTTTACATCATTTGCCTATAACCTTGGTGAGAAGTTAGTCACCATTTCATATGTACATTTTACCAATATAAATTATTCTCTTTGTACCACTTGCCTTTCTAAAATTTGAATTCTACTTTGGCATTGATATCGCTACTCTGTTTGCTAATACATTCCTTAAGTCTTTCTTTTACAGTATTTCTAATTCTTCTATATATTTTAGTTTTAGGGTTGTCTCTTGTAAACAGGTTTTAGTTGAGCTTAATTCATTTTTAATATGGTTAATCATTTCATATTTGTTTTCAAAACTGATCATTTGAATTATTATCTTCACTTATGTTTTTTAATTTTTTTTATTATTATTATTGGCCGTGCTCAGTCTTTGTTGTCGCGCTCAAGCTTTTCTCTAGTTGTGGATAGTGGGGGCTATTCTTTGTTTCAGTGTGCAGGCTTTAAGGGCGTGGGCTTCAGTAGTTGCAGCATGCAGGCTCAGTAGTTGTGGCTCATGGGCTTAGCTGCCCTGTGGCATGTGGAATCTTCCCAGACCAGGGATCGAACCAGAGTCCCCTACATTGGCCACTTAACCAGTGGTCTTAACCACTGGACCACCAGGGAAGTCCTCTTATGGTTTATTTTTATTAGATGCTATTTTCTTTGCTGTTTTGGCCTCTAGTGATTTCAAGGGTACAGTCCTAACTATTAAACTAAAGGATGCCTATGAGTTAATTTTTTTCCTATCAACATGAGGAAGAAAATAGCCTTTATTATTCCTATAATACATAAGATGAGAACTCCAGGCCCTTTCACTTGTTGACCCTACTTTCTTCCCACTCTACTTTTTAATTTTTATTGGTGTAATAGTGGACCTTTCAATGGTGTAACTCAGTGAACTGAGTTATTTCAATCAACATGTTATTCATTACTGTTTTCAAGACTTTATTTGGTGTTTATGGATTATAATTTTGGATAGGATACCCTTCTGCTGTTGGAGAACTTGGCATCTAAGGCTGTGTTTCCCAACCTCTGGATTTAAAAGTGATTAAAGTAGCAATATAGATTCCGCCCATCATATAGATTAAACATCAAGGGCACTGAATCCATTTCTTAAATTTTATTAGATTACTTCTGAATAGTAGTTAAACAATTCAAACTTCCTGTAGGTTTTTTTTATTTTTATTTTTTAACATCTTGATTGGAGTATAATTGCTTTACATTGCTGTGTTAGTTTCTGCTGTATAACAAAGTGAGTCAGCTATACATACACTTATATCCCCATATCTCCTCCCTTTTTCATCCCACCCCCACCCTCCCAATCCCACCCCTCTAGGTGTTCACTGAACACTGAGCTGATCTCCCTGTGCTATGCAGCTCCTTCCCACTAGCTATCCATTTTACATCTGGTAGTGTATATATGTAAATACCACTCTCTCACTTCGTCCCAGCTTACCCTTCCCACTCCCCATGTCCCTAAATCCATTCTTTACATCTGTGTCTTTATTCCTGTCCTGACCCTAAGTTCTTCAGAACCTTTTTTTTTTTTTTTTAGATTCCATATATATGTGCTAGCTTATGGTATTTGTTTTTCTCTTTCTTACTTATTTTAGGAGGAAAAAATGTGCTTGCAGAAGTCCCCTATTTCCAAAAATATAAATTGGTGTACAGAAGTTCAGGCCATATACATGCAATGCATCAACACAAAGTCACAGGGCCAGAGGAAACAGGGCATTTGTGTCCCTGGTGAATCTCGTTCTCCTGAATGTGCACATGCCCCAGACACACAGCAGACACATCACCATCAGCCTGTTCACTGCACAACCTACAGCTTTAACTACCATCTGCACGGCTTGGAGAAGCAACCTCGCTCATAGGTAGATATAAGGAAACACTGAATAGGACACCTGTATGGAAGGAGAGAGGTGGAACTTTGTTAACAAAAATTAATAGTTTAAGAAAAATCCTCCAAATATATGGTATTTAAAAGATGAATGTTGAGGA
Source organism: Mesoplodon bidens (assembly GCF_964165515.1). NCBI lineage: Eukaryota > Metazoa > Chordata > Mammalia > Artiodactyla > Ziphiidae > Mesoplodon > Mesoplodon bidens. The sequence goes on from NC_138160.1 coordinate 3,516,077, forward strand.
TGAACAGCCATCTGCTCTTCTCACTTGGGCTAACAGCTTCTCCAGTGTCACAAATAAGGAACCAGTGGCTGCATTTGGAGTCTAATTTTTGTTGTTGATTTCATTCCACATAGATGTGGGGTGGTCAGTTACACCAGAAACAACAGTTATCTCCTATTTCTTGTTTTGAGAAGAAATCTGGCTAACTGTATGGTGGTCTTCGGGTCCCTTTCTGTGTCTGGTGGAATGGGAAGGGTGGTTCCAGATCTTCTAGAGAAGGAATTACACATAAATTACACGTTTGCTAGCAGAGCTAATATACTAAGTGTAGTCTTGTCTATGAAGAAAATAAATCACTGAGAATATATCATTAATAAAGACACATGAAACCTTTCACATTATGTCAAATTACTAGAATTAAGAACTCTGAGAGAGGGAGGGTGAACCAATAAAACTTGAATATGCTAAGTGATCATTGGAGCTGTGTGTGATAATTGAAATTGCTTAGCAGTAATTTAATTAAAATTTCATAACTATTCTGTCCTTTCCTGTCTTCTCTCTGTCATAGTGAGGAGTTTAACCTGTCAGTAAAGGTTGCTTCAGATGTGTGCACATTGGTGACAACAAAGCTGAAAGCAGGAGACAAGTGACAAATGTAAGGGAAAGACATTATGCATATTAGCTAAAATACTTTCTTTGGATCCTAAATTTCGGTCTTTTCCTGAGGAGTATGTCCCTACCATTCTGTTTGATACTCCTGGAGAAGCTACTGTTTTAAATTTATAATCTCATAATCCCTTATACAATGACTTGTGTAACAATAAATACTTGTAATTATCCTAGACAGATTAATTATACAAACTATTTCACCTCTTAGGGTGATATATTCATTATCTATTAAATTATTATTTTAAAAAATACACATGTGGGAGAAAGAATAATTGCCATTAATTTCCTCTCCTCTGAAAGTTGCTCTGGGAAATTTAAGTAACAGACACGCCTTGTACAAACACCCAGTGTATATCCATTTATACAGAAGTTTCTATGGCATGATCTTTCAGAAATGTGTCTGATGTCATCTTTTGGTCATCATCAATTCATGGATTCATTTTCCAAAACTTTGGGTGTTGAGTCTGAGAAATGAGTTATGGTTTAAATTCTTCAAAATCCTATACTTTGTGTTAAGGATAGGTCTGTTAAATTTAAACTGCGTTTTGGTGAATATATTTTCCTTTAAAAAATAGGTTCTGTGTGTTTGAAGGACAATTTAACCATGTGTTTTTAATCCATTTAAGGTTAGCTTACTAAAATATTTATTTGTAAGAGCTCTTAGAAGTTCAGGAAGGCTTACAAATTTGATTTACCAGCCATTTGAAGCTTTTATCTTGAGAAAGGATGTCTCTCTTTGTTAAGACCAAACCAATTAGAATCTCTCTGGGCTGGGTTTTCCATAAATCTTGAACTTGGAAATGTTTTGGTACATTCTAAAAAAATTTAATATCCATAGTCATTCTCCTTTTAAGACTTTAAAAGTTAGATTCTAGTTTTTATAATCATATAGTGTACTAGATATCAATCTATTCAAATCACCCAAGATATGCACCCTAAAAACATTGATGTGTTGAAGGAACAACTTCATAATTATATACCATGGAAAGCAGAGTTACATCCATGTATACATTTCTTAAATGGGATTTGAATTGTTAAAGTCTAGCATTTGACAGGTTGATGTTATTTAGGAAATAATAGTTCGTACCCCTGATTACCCTGTTTAGCAAAGAATAAACAAACTTGCACAAAGGATTTCTAGAACAGTTGATATCTAAGGGGCATATGAATAAAAGGTGGAGAATTATATTAAATTGTATACTGATTTTACTTCCTAAACAAACATCAGTAATAAAATCTTCTTAGAAAGTTTCAATAAGTTAGGGCCAAAAATATCCAGTACTCACCTTCAAAAATTTAACATAGATTCCTTACATTGTTTATTTAGATTATTTATTTTTCAGCCTCTATAAATCTGGGGAAAATGTGCAGAATCCTGTCTGTGGGGAAAGCATCATTCTATGGGTTACCTCCTTAGGGGCACCATGTAATGAGCTGGAAGAAAATCAAATTACTCTCCAGCAACCGTAGTTAATGGAATTTTACAGGCCCTAGAAAAAGTCTTCAATGCCAAGTCTATACTTGGCAGACTCTCTTGCAGTCATCTGCTCTTCCTTTAATTCTCCACCTTCACAAAAGACATAGGACTTGATGAGCACTTTTCTTCACCTATTATCTTCCCACAGTGTTCGCAGAACCCTTACATTCAGTTTTCTCTACTTGCCCAACCGTGGAGGGTATTCTGACCATGAGTACCACCCGTGATGCACACACACCACTCTCCAAATTCCTTTTGTTTCGCATGGTGTGTCTAGCGTAGGTGGCAACAAGAATGCTGATCCATCTATACACTCAAGGTGCCCTGCTCAGGTCACTGAGCTCTGATCCACATTTCAGAGCATCCTTAGAGATTTTGTATCAGCATCTCTTTTCCTCTTGCCCAGCGATAGTTCCAAACATTCATGGTGCTGTTTCCTAATTAAGTAAATTGAGACCACCTGGGAGGAGAGATTTGCCCATCCCTGTCTCCTTCCCACCACTAATTTCCATCTGCACTTACTTTTCCTTCCTTCTCTCAGCTTTTACACTAATGTTGGTCCCTCTACCTAGAAAGTCCCCCCACTCTTCACTTGTGTAACCTATTCTTCAGGAGGGGTCCTTCATTAACCTTGTCTGTGTGCTCACAGGATGTGCACACTATTCCCTCAGTGCCAAGCAATAATGGCCCCAATATTTATCTAATCCTGCATTATGAGGAGAGAGTGTTGGTGTTTAGTGAATGAATGAAGGGTGGGGCCTTCTTGAGGCCAAGGGAATGATTAAGTGGCTCATTTCACCTAGCATGATGCTTAAGATTCAAAACAGGTTATTGAACATTAATTACTATATTTCCAGAGTTAAAGATGCCAGTTTTAAACAAATTTGTTCACTTATTTACAGCCACACTCAAGTCACTTTCTCGAGGTCATGGGCTGCATGTCAGATTGCTAACTCTCAAAGTCCTCTGATGGTTTCCATTGTTCTACATCAATAGAGGTCTTCCTCAGCTTTCTAACATGTTTTTCTTCTCTCTGGAATTTCTTTCTGGACTCTCTGATCCAAACCTCTTGATTGATTCTCTGCAGTTATCTCAAATTCATACCCCTGGTTTCAATGTCTCCCCTGATAGTCAACCTGCTAAACACCTCTAACTGGATCAATGGAAAACCTCTAGTTCTCAGTCCATCTAAAACACAGTATATGATCCTCCTTGTAAAATCATGCCACTCTTCCTGGTTTCCTGTCTTGGTTCATGACGTCCAACCAATGAAGACAACTTTCTCTGTTTCTTTCTTGTATTCTACAAAAGATCCAAAAAAACCTGCCCTTTAGAAGACATGTGCTCACCCTACTCCTGCTGTGATAACTCAGGCCTGGGAATACACTCTCATAACACGAATTCTGCCCCCTTGCTGCTTCAGAAATGGAACAGTTTTTGTGCCCTACCAGGGATGGGCCAGTTCTGAGCTCGTGCTTCCTTGTCTACCTCAAGCTCATTTCTCATCTTTTTTTTTTCTTTTAAACATATTTATTGGAGTATAATTGTTTTACATTGCTGTGTTAGTTCCTGCTCTATAGCAAAGTGAATCAGTTATACATATACATATATCCCCATATCTCCTCCCTCTTGCATCTCCCTCCCACCGTCCCTATCCCACTCCTCTAGGTGGTCACAAAGCACCAAGCTGATCTCCCTGTGCTATGTGGCTGCTTCCCACTAGCTATCTATTTTACATTCGGTTGTGTATATATGCCAATGCCGCTCTCTCATATCGTCCCAGCTTACCCTTCCTCCTCCCCCATGTCTTTAAGTCCATTCTGTATGTCTGTGTCTTTATTCCTGTCCTTACCCTAGGTTCTTCATAACCACTTTTTTTTTTGAGTCTCCATACATATATGTTAGCATACGGTATTTGTCTTCCTCTTTCTGACTTACTTCACTCTATATGACAGACTCTCAGTCCATCCACCTCACTACAAATAACTCAATTTCATTTCTTTTTAAGGCTGAGTAATATTGCATTGTATATATGTGCCACATCTTCTTTATCCATTCATCTGTCGATGGACACTTAGGTTGCTTCTATGTCCTGGCTACTGTAAATAGAGCTGCAATGAACATTGTCGTACATGACTCTTTTTGAATTATGGTTTTCTCTGGGTATATGCCCAGTAGTGGGATTGCTGGGTCATATAGTAGTTCTATTTTTAGTTTTTTAAGGAACCTCCATACTGTTCTCCATAGTGGCTGTATCAAGTTACATTCCCACCAACAGTGCAAGAGGGTTCCCTTTTCTCCACAACCTTTCCATCATTTATTGTTTGTAGATTTTTTGATGATGGCCATTCTGACTGGTGTGAGGTGATGCCTCATTGTAGTTTTGATTTACATTTCTCTAATGATTAGTGATGTTGAGCATCCTTTCATGTGTTTGTTGGCAATATGTATATCTTCTTTGGAGAAATGTCTATTTAGGTCTTGCCCTTTATTGGATTAGGTTGTTTGTTTTTTGATATTGAGCTTCATGAGCTTCTTGTATATTTTGGAGATTAATCCTTTGTCAGTTGCTTCATTTGCAAATATTTTCTCCCATTCTGAGGGTTATGTTTTCCTCTTGTTTATGGTTTTCTTTGCTGTGCAAAACTCTTAAGTTTCATTAGGTCCCATTTGTTTATTTTTGTTTTTATTTCCAATTCTCTAGGAAGTGGGTCAAAAAGGATCTTACTGTGCTTTATGTCATAGAGAGTTCTGCCTATGTTTCCCTCTAACAGTTTTATAGTGTCTGAACTTACATTTAGGTCTTTAATCCATTTTGAGTTTATTTTTGTGTATGGTGTTAGGGAGTGTTCTAACTTCATTCTTTTACATGTAGCTCTCCAGTTTTCCCAGCACCACTTATTGAAGAGGCTGTCTTTTCTCCATTGGATATTCTTGCCTCCTTTATGAAAAATAAGGTGACCATATGTGTGTGGGTTTACCTCTGGGCTTTCTATCCTGTTCCACTGATCTATATTTCTGTTTTTGTTCCAGTACCATACTGTCTTGATTACTGTTTCTGTGTAGTATAGTCTGAAGTCAGGGATCCTGATTCCTCCAGCTCCGTTTTTCTTTCTCAAGATTAATTTGGCTATTAGGGATCTTTTGTGTTTCCATACAAATTGTGAAATATTTTGTTCTAGTTTTGTGAAAAATGCCATTGGTAGTTTGATAAGGGTTGCACTGAATCTGTAGATTGCTTTGGGTAGTATAGTCATTTTCACAATGTTGATTCTTCCAATCCAAGAGCATGGTATATCTCTCCATCTGTTTGTATCATCTTTAATTTCTTTCATCAGTGTTTTGTAGTTTTCCACATACAGGTCTTTTGTCTCCTTAAATAGGTTTATTCCTAGGTATTTTAATCTTTTTGTTTCAATGGTAAATGGAAGTGTTTCCTTAATTTCTATTTCTGATTTTTCATCATTAGTGTATAGGAATGCCAGAGATTTCTGTGCAGTAATATTGTATCCTGCCACTTTACCAAGTTCATTGATTAGCTCTAGTAGTTTTCTGGTAGCATCTTTAGGATTCTCTATGTATAGTATCATGTCATCTGCAAACAGTGACAGCTTTACTTCTTCTTTTCCAATTTGGATTCCTTTTATTTCCTTTTCTTCTCTGATTACTGTGGCTAAAACTTCCAAAACTATGTTGAATAAGAGTGGTGAGAGTGGGCAGCCTTGTCTTGTTCCTGATCTTAGTGGAAATGGTTTCAGTTTTTCACCATTGAGAACAATGTTGGCTGTGGGTTTGTCATATACGGTCTTTATTATGTTGAGGTAAGTTCCCTCTATGCCTACTTTCTGGAGGGTTTTTATCATAAATGGGTGATGAATTTTTTCAAAAGATTTTTCTGCATCTATTCAGATGATCGTATGGCTTTTACCCTTCAATTTGTTAATATGGTGTATCACATTGATTGATTTGCATATATGAAGAATCCTTGCATTCCTGGAATAAACCCCACTTGGTCATGGTGTATGATCCTTTTAATGTGCTGTGGATTCTGGTTGCTAGTATTTTGTTGAGGGTTTTTGCGTCTATGTTCATCAGTGATATTGACCTGTAGTTTTCTTTTTGTCTACTTTTCCTTCAATATTCAGATCAAGGACCATGTAATCCAAAGTGCCTCGATAGTTGGCCTCAGTGCACACATAGATCTCATCTCTATTGTAAGAACATCTAAATAGTTTTACCTTTCTAGTTAATTTCACAATCAACTAAGATGACCTTCCATCCCAGCTGGCACAGATATGGGACTTTTGTTGCTAATCCCAGTAAAGTCCAGGAAAAACTAGGGAGGTTGGTCACTCTATATTTAACAAATTATTTTGTCCATAAAATGCTAACATATTGAATAGATTTCATTTCCATTGAATGTACCTCTATAGGATAGTGAATTAATGTCATATAAGTGGAATGATTGTTTTAATCTACTGTTAATATCTTGTAAATAAATCTATGCCATTTGTGGTGTTCAATGTGACTAATAGCCTTGCAAACAATTTTCAAAAGACTCATATGCACTGTGAATATTCTATTTGGATTTCCATTTTTCAATCAGTTTTGCTCCTATTTAGTGCTTACACAATTATTCCAAAGTTTTCTTATTTCCCCAGCCAAAGGAGTATAGAATTTAGACTCCCTGACAGTCAGTAGTGCATCAAGATTTACTCACGACTTTTTGGAGCATCATCAAATTATTTCTATAGAGGTGGTTTAGTTTTGTGGAAAAATGTTTCAAACAGTGTATGAAATAAGCGAACACACAAAACTGTGTGTTCTGTTGTCTCCATCATGCCGTCATCCCAAAGGCAGCCTTGTGAAGGGGGAGGGAGAAGATTCACAGGAGAAGCCGTGCAGCCTGATGGTTAAAGATGCAGAGCATGGTTCCTGGAGACTCGGGCCTGAGTCTCTGAATCTGTTATGTCATGTAAAATCATGCGTAATAACATCTGCTTTTTAATTGCTAGCTTATGTACTGTTGCCCATACCTGTCTCTTAGGTGAATATAACCCTTAACAATCTTTCATGGGTTTGCATGAAGGGTGCTGTGAGGGTTAAAGCTAGTAACCATGCAGAGTAACTGGTAGAACCTCTGCCCCTAGAAGGGTCAGAAAATGGGGGCTCTTATTAATAATAACCTCATCATCTGTCGCCTTATCTTCCTTAGACCTGGCAGGGGGAAAAGTCCTAGAAGCTGATATTTAAATGTCTCCATTACAAATACTATATATTTGGATTACTTTTCACTTTGGAGAGTTTCAATTTATACTGAACTCTTTACATTTATATCCATTAAGAGTATCATAACTATATCCATAAGATATAGTCAATCCATAAATTATATCCATTAAGAACACCAAATCTATAGGCATTGTACAATCATTTTCAAATTATTCCTCTCTTGGTTTGTAATCTATGCTATCCAAATACATAGATTTGTTCTGATTTTGTTTTTTGTTTATTTAAATTTTTTTTAATAAAAATTGTATATATTTAGGATATACAACATAGTGATTTGATACACACATACATAGCAAACACATGGATTTTAGACAGTACTAGTCTGGTTAATACTTAACATCTTTAAACTCCAATAATTCTTCCTCTGATAGTAAATACAGAGTACTCTGTATCAATGAAGTTGAAAATGATTGGAGTTGCTTTTATAAGTCAGAATTTAAAGACTGACTGGGTTCTAGTCTTGACAGAATGATCCTTTGTCTATAGGTTTTAGCTGACTGAATGGATGATGAAGGGGGTATCTGGAGCTTCGTGTTAGAAAAAGCCACAAGCCTCAGGAGGAAGACTGAGCTACTTAAATCTCTCCAGAGCCATTTTTGCTAATTTTTTACACACTTTTTAACCTTCGGTAGTTTTCTTATATGTTACTTGGCCCCTAATTTCACTGTTGCTATTCTTGAGATTTGTTTTTATTTTTTCTTTTTCTTAAAGTTATTCTGCTTAAACACACACACACACACACACAAAACAACTGACTTGCTGTCTTGGCTCATCCTGTTTCTACAAAGGGAGAATATTATTTTTGAGTCATTGTTTGGGAAAGTTGCTATCTGGCTTCATTCATTTATAACAAGCATGGATGTGGATTTCATACAACGAAAGGAGATAAGCCACCTTGTTGCTGCATGTAAGAAAATACCTCCTTTCTGAATAATTGCATCTTATGGCACTAAACAGGTTCACAAGGACGTCTTACAAGACAAAAACCATTGACACTAGTCTCTGATGGGCCGGCTGAGTGTGAGGGGGTGGTTTCTGTGTGTGAGGCTCTGGAGGAGGGGAAGAGAGAGACCAGAGAGGAGAAAGGGCAGAGGAAGAGAGAGGGATATACACCAGCTGAAATAAACACCAGATTTCTTGGCAAAATATAATAGTTTGTTACGTAAAGTCTGGAGATGATAATAACGTAATGTCATGTATATCAGGAACGTTAATTAAATAAAATTAAATACAAAAGGAAACAAATATTTAAATGTTGAATTTCGATGTAAACATTGGTTGAAAACTATGAAACCTGGGAAGATGAGGACACACAGGCTCAGCTTGGAGGCAGCTCTCACAAGGCAGGTAGCAGGTGTGAGCACAGCATTCAGGATGGGAGACCAGAAGGTGTAATTTAGATGATGTTGAAGAGGAATTTGGTGAAGAATTTGTTGCTCAGGCAGGAAGCCTTCACAGTTGCACTTTCATGGACGAACAACAATGAAAAAATTGCCCCTTTTGTTCAGTGGAGACCCGCATACCCCCACCCCCAACTCTTCCTGGACAGAGGATACTTCACTGCCTGGGTGTTCCCTTGAACTCATGGTACTTTCTGTGTAGGAGATGTTTCAGGCTGTATGTAGGAGATGTTACACCCCCAGGGAGAAAGAAAGTTAAGTTTCTTTTAGGGTGTCTGGTTTCTGATTCCAGAGGAACTATTAACAATATCTTCCACGTATGTGATGTAACATAAGCTGCTGCAAAATCATAACCACATCTGGTAGTGGAGTCCTATGTCCTGGTACTTTAAGAAACGTGAAACCATATATCAACATATCCAAAGTAGTTTTGAGGATCTACTCTGTCTTATTAACACAACATGTAGGCTATTGAATAAAACAAGGTCCCTATCCTAGAGATGCTTGTGTAGGTGCTGATACCAGGGACATAAATATGAAATGGCAAAGGAGAGGAACATCCTGTAATTCAGAACTCGCCATTCTACTCTACTGAATATTCCCCTCCCCCTCCCTCCTCCCAACCTTCTTTCTCTCTGTCTTTCCCAGTGAGCGTCCACCAGGGCTTCTGCAGTGCACCAGCTGGGATGAAACATGGTCCTGGGGGGAGGGTGCTCTGCAGCATTTTACCCTGACTTACATCGTCTGTAAGACAACCATGGGGGGGCAATGGATAGGACTTACCTCCTCACCAATTATTTTATCCCCAAAGCCTCTGTTTTTTTTTTTTATATATAATTTATCTTATTGGTGACATAAGTATAATGTTTTCCCCTTCCAAGGACCCTGTGAAGCTAAAATGACAGGTCACATCCAAAACACTTAGGAGGCAGATACCGGGAGAAGAATCCAAGTGGGCAAAGGATTTGAGCTGAACCACAGGCACCGTAACCTTTACTAAGAAACATTTTAGCTATAAATGGTAATGTTTACCTCAAAAGCTTGCTGTGTGGATTAATTCAGATCCTATAATTTAAGAATTTAGTACAGTGCCTGGCATAAAATAAAGGCTCGATAATTGCTGACTGTTACTATTTTCTTTATTTTGCCCGTGTGATTTTCTTATCTCCAAATACACTAAAATTATAGTCCCTAACAAAGTCCCTGGATAACAGAACCAAGCATAATCATATTTGAAAAACAGGAGGGGGATTTCAACACACAATTGCTTTTCTTCTTAAATTTATCCCAAAGCTGCTTTTTTATGCTAAACGTCCCCTTAGGACATTTTTTTCTTTAATTTTTCTTACTTTTAAAAATATGTTTTCATTGTGGGAAATATATTCAAACCTGGTTCTTACTGTTTTTCCTACCGAGAAACCTATTGCTTTTCACTAATTATACTTGGTTATTGAAATTTCTTGGAAAATATTTTAATGGTCACTATTTCAACTCTACCATGTTGATTTTACTATTCCCTTATATTTGTGTTTATATTTTTTCAAATTTTCTATTAAAAATAATGCTACAATAAAGTCATTGAATAGAAATACTCTCTTGCTTATTTCCACTGAACATATTTCTGGAAACGAAATTACTGCTTTTACTTGTATACGTATGAATTTTTTATATGTATAAATTTCTGGACACATTGCTAAATTGATTTTAAGAAGTGTATCAATTGTTACACCAACAATCTCCAAAAGAGGCTGTATTACCAAACCCTTCCAGTACTGAGTATTATAATGTTCATGCTTTATTAACTTGATATCTTGATAGTTTATTTTGTTTTGATTTATTTTTATCACTGGAAAAATTAATTTTATGCTTATTACCATTTTTCACTTTCTCTTCTGTAAAATGTATCTTCATTTTATTTTCTCCATTTTATATTGGGGATTTTAGTGATGATCTTACAGGTAGCTTTTGTATATTAAAGATATTTTTATGGTCACATTTGTTACAGAGATATCTTCATAGTTAGTCTTTCTCTTCTAATTTTGTTGCTGCTATATATGTGTTTTTCTGAGATATATTGCTGGTTTTCTTCCATAGAAAATGTTTCCTCACCAAGAGATCAGGTGATTATTTGATTCTATGTTCATTTTTTTGGTGTGATTTAAATTTTACATATTTCTCTATAATTTAATTAAAATGTACTTGTGTTTTAATAAGAAGCAAATATATATATGTATATTATTTAAAATCTAAAACCCCCACAAATAGGTTTGTATATTTTTTATGCCTCACTCAAGTTAAAGGGTCAGCATCGCACGTTTAAAGTTATAACTGTCAAGCTTTATGCTCTGGGTAGCTAATTCTAAATTGGGTTTTATAAGTGTGTTGGTCATTGTAGGTCTCAGTAACCATTTGATAATCAACATGTTAGGTTGTGTCCTTGGGTTCCAATGCACTCACCATGAAAGTACCCTTAAATTAAAATATACGGACTACAACTTGGCTTCTGAGCTCTAGTCCTGCTGGCCTTCCAAAGGCTGTCCCTGTAACCCAGAGATGTGCAGTCAGAAATGTGCCTTCTCAGCTCAAGATGCCTAGTCAATAAGCTAATGGCAGGAATCAATGAGAAAGATTTGGAGGAGATCTTAATTAAAGAAACAACTGTTAATACAAATTACGTTTCCGATGTATTGATAGAGCATGGGATGCCAGTGGGCGGCAGTGAGCAGTCATCGGTGCGTAGTGACAGAGTCCCTCCATCACTTCCTGATGTTTATTCCCAAACAGATAAGGGAATATTTAATTGATCAGGGGCAGCTGAGGCACACATCCATATGAGGGCAGAGTCTCTAATAGATTTATTCTTAGTTTCCCCATCTTTTACTTGTTAAAGTGCTGGTCAATTACTTAGAATTATCTTTCCCTTCTTTTTAAAACTCAGACATTAATTTAGACTTTTTATCTACCCAAATCACCAAATACTAAAGTAAGTTTACACTATGACTTGAAAAATCTCATTTTAGTTCTCTTAGCATTATGTGATAATAGCTTTCCTAATGAGCCAAACAAATGTGTCATTAAGAAGCTTCATAAACCTTTGCTGTTCATACGAGAGCCATTCCAAGCTGTACCTGCACATCCAAGTGAGAAAGATAAACCATTTCAGAGAACAGAAAATTTTAAAATTGACAGGGTAAAAATAAACTAAAAAGGGGTGAGAAGTGGGGCAGAGGGAGAAGGGTAGGGTCTAGGACCAGGGGATGGGGGAGATGAGGAAGGGGGAGGAAAAGAGGTGGGCAGAGCAGAAAGCGCTCTTCCCTCTGGCAGGACACCACCACCATTGCAAGTCAATAGCCAGAGTCCCCAAGTGGTTTCCTCTGAGACGTGGCTTAAAGAGGCGTCCATCTGTGTTGTCAGCAGTATTCAGTGGAGAGCTAATGGACCTTCAAAGATCAATATGCAAACCTGCCCACTGTAATGTCTAAAACCCGCTCCTCCAACAGCCTCTGCTGACCAGAAGGAACAGCTGATGTTAACTAATCCATTTCTAACCGGCACTCAGAAAGGCACAGATGCTATGGTGAGAGGAGTATTTCTCTTCCCCTTGGTTCTTTAATTGTGGGAAAAGACGTTCTTCTCTAGGAAGCTGGAGGGGAATCAGAAGGGCAGCTCAGTGGTTGCCATGCTGTGCCATCTTATTTATATGTCAGGGTTTTAACAAAGTCATGAGCATCCCCACCCTGGTGACATTGCCATCTAGAGCTGCATAAGAATGAGAGCTGGGAATGCAGGTCTGAGCTGAGACTTTTCCAGCCACTGTGAGGTTCCAGTATTGTTTAGGCAAGGGAGTTAGGAACCCTCCAAATAGAGCAAGTATTTAGAAAAAAAAAATTCAGTTTGTAGGAAAGTCACCATGACTTAGAAGATATTAATGAGAGTATAGCTCTGATAATTAATTAAATCATACTGACCTTAGGGCAGGGACGAAAGAAATTTGGATTTATTTGTGTGACATTACACTGATATCAAATGTGTGCAATCAGAAACCTTGTCACTGGTTGTTTTTGAGTGCCTAAATGGCCCTGTTGTGAAAATTTTATGAGACAGTGATCTATCTCCACCCATTCACAGATTGCTAAGGAGGGAACGGGGAGAAACCTTGTATTCAAGTCCTATTTTACCCTCCCTTCATCCTTGAGGAATTAAAGGAAAATGAATCTGAGGTTAGGAGTATAGCAACCATTCACATATTTTGCTGTTAATTCAAACATGGGCTGAAGTTCATTTCTTTATTTGAGAGAAAAATAGAAGGGCTGCTGAGCATTCACTCCATGGCCTACGTTGCTAGTTTACTCTGCAAATGAGAAACCGAGGGTGGGCGTTTGCAGATTGCCATTTGTTAATCCATGCATACACCAGAGAGAATCTCCTGCTAGACTCAGAGTTGGGGGGTAAACTCTACCTGTGTGATAAACTGGAAGGAGAAAAATCTCTTCCTAAGGAAAATCATATACTTTCTGTACACATATGAAACATACACCTTATATTTAAAGGTCGAATATGCTCAGTGGGTCTCCTATTCTGAGTACTGAGATTTAGATCCAAGTCATGCATGAAGCTTATCAGCACCCAACTCAGCAAATGCACAAGGTGTTGCCACTTGTTAAACAACATAAACTGACACGTGGACATTCACATTCAAAGTCTAAAGACACTGCCAGCTGCTGTTTCCCTGTGCCTGGGAATGGTATGTGTGAGTGAATACCTTCTTATCCAAAGTCTTTGGGAAGGAGTGGTTGTTGACTATTTGAAGATGGAGATTTGGAACCAGTTCAGTCAAGTCAAGTCACCTTATTACTCCATTGCTTCCTATTATGGGAAATCACACTCCCTCCAAAATGACATTTGGATACATGGGTAACAAAGTTCTCATGTGAATATAGAAATGTTGACTTGTTCGGCTTAGAAGTGAGGCAGGGAGGTGAGGTTGATAAACACATTATATCTCCATGGTAGCTCCCTATGTGATTATTACCCCAATAATCATGCAGTTTGAAGGTTACAACATCTGAACACTCAGCTCCTTTCTACAACACTTCTTCCTCTTGGACTCAGCCTGCAATGACCTTAGAAGCTAAAGAAGTGCTGGACACAGCCTGGACATGCTCACGATGGGGCTGGTGACGAATGCATGTGCACCCAAGAGGGACACCTCTGTCCCTTCCTTACTAACCCTCAGGCTACAGACCCTGCAACCCAGAGCGAGGAGCTGACAAAGAGCATATGGCATTTGGAGGTTAAGCTGTTTAAAGCGAACAACGGCTCTAATCACACCTAAACCTCTGCCCAGATTTCCAATTTAGAAATGGTATTTCATGGGTAGATGTTGCCAGCTAGAATTGGCAGCTTTCAATATGTTAGCCTTGTTTCTGTTGCTTCCAACATTCAGTTTGATAAGCATCTCAAAAGAGGGAAATTGAGCAGAAGAAACAAATGTTCACTGATCCCTAAGAAAAGTCATTTCTGATCTTTTCAGCCCATAAAGATTGAAGATGGATGATGTCATATATGAGACTCCATGCTTCCTGGGAGGTTCAGGAGAATGAAGAAAGATACACGTAAGAGTTATGTTGTTGCTGTTTTTTTCCTCAAATCTGCAACGGCTGAGAGGCAAGCTTGACCACATCCTGTGAATCAGTCAACCAGACCAACCTGATCAGGATGTTTCTGGAGTCCAAAGCAAGGAGGCTCTGGACAGTAGAAACAAGCCCTGTCCTCATTTCTGGGTCTGCCATGGACATGCAATATGGGTTTGGATACATCATTTTATTCCTTAAACCCCAAGAATCCCACCATTTAAAATGTGTATACTGGTAGTAGTCACTATCAACATGTTCCATAAAGAACATATATTTACTCTTATATTAGTACAGAATTAATAGTTGCAATTTATGTGTATATATATATATATATATAAACACATACATATCACATTGAGCTCTTTATAAGAAACGTATCATTTAAATACAAGTTGATATTAGTATTTTGTAAATAATTCAAGAATGAATAGTGGCTGTCATAGAAAAAAATATATATATATATATATATCTCCCTTACGCATTTTGTAACCTTCAATAATTAAGGTGTGCATGTGATTTGTGTTTCTGTTGGATGATTCTTTTCCTTATGATTCCTGTTATTAAATACAAACGTTAATTTGGTGTGGGTTAATTGGATGATCATGTATTTCAGAGCACTAGAGTCCTAAAAGTCTGGCTAAAGAGACCAGCTGCAGCTTCTAGATGAAATAGCAAATAAGCAATGAGCTGACGGAGGCACGTGGAGATCTGTGCTTGCCCGCTGCATGCAATTTATCTCTTAGGTGGGGTTGGAAAGAGTATCAAGTATGTTTCCCAAATCTCAGCTGTCTGAAGGTATCCTGCTGGGGTGATTGCTCCATGGTTTTGTGCTGAGTGCAGACGGCATTCGAGTTAGGGGGTCTAAGATCTGTCTCCACCGTTGCAGGGCAGGAACTCATATCAGGATTAGAGCTGACCAATCAATCAATCACCGATCGGTAAACAAATACACACAGAGAAACGCACCATCGGGTTTGTTGATATAAAGCCATATAACTAGCTTGACTACTCACCCATGGTAGAAATAAATACCTAGAATCCATGCTAAAATGGCTGTATTGGCAAAGAGGCTTAACTCTTATGAAGACCCAGCTGAAAACCCCTGTAGGCCATTGATAGAATTGGTGCTTCTTAATCAAACCTTCTTCTGTCAATGACAGCTTAATGGACCATGATTCACTCTGAATTCATAAAAAGGAGTGAAGGCCATCAGTGTGTTCTGTGCAGTGATACATATTTTGTACCCCCATTCTTCTTCGCATAAGAAGATCACCACCACCACCAGGCAGAGTTCTAGAGGATGGGGCAAGCCCATTCTTAGGAGAATGTGAGCATCTCTGGAGGATCAAAGGATTGTTTTTCAAGTGACTCACCCACACTCACACACACACTTCAGAGACTCTAATGCCTTGGACACCCCCCACCATTGCTGAGAACTGTCACCCTTCTGAACCCAGTGACTGCAGGGTCATCGTGTGCAACCGGTGGTCAGTGGGAAACCAGCGAGGAGTGAAGACCTGAGACCCAGCACTCAGGGCCCTAAAACCAGCCCAGCCTCCGCCAGAGACCCAACTTGTGCCAAAGCAGTCATGATGCTACAACAGAAAACGAGCACTGCCTTGCATGCATGCAGCCATCTGGGCTTCCTTATTGGGTTTGTTCCTTATGAGTCCAACAATCAGCTCAATTTCAGGCGAGGAAACCAATGCTGAAGTTAGGGGACAAGGTCAAGATCACTGAGGGTATCGTGCAGCTAGCTGCTTGTGGGTCACATAAAAATTTCACCCCAATCTATTTCATTAAAAATTCAGTGAAGTCATAATAGTTTTTAAGGAACCTTCAGATACACTAAACAATATTTTAAAGGGTGTTGATTCAGTTAAAATACACACTTGCACACAAATACAGACCCGCAATATTTCCCCAATATAACGAAAGTTTTTTTGTTGTTTTTTGTTTTTTTGTGGTATGCGGGCCTCTCACTGTTGTGGCCTCTCCTGTTGTGGAGCACAGGGTCCAGATGCGCAGGCTCAGCGGCCATGGTTCACTGACCCAGCCACTCCGCAGCATGTGGGATCTTCCCAGACCAGGGCATGAGCCCGTGTCCCCTGCATCAGCAGGTGGACTCTCAACCACTGCGCCACCAGGGAAGCCCGAAAGTTGTTGTCTTTTTTTCATCTCATTTTGTCTTTATTTCAATTGGTAAAGGCAAACAAGGAGATTGTATATGTCAGCCAATGTCTGAAATGGTATTTCTACACTTTGAATATTGTTTAATCTCCTGAAAAGAGAGTTCAAGTGTGTCTTTAATGTCTTGATTTTGTAAATAAACACTATGAATGAGAATTTCTTAAATATCAGTGTATTATCTACCCACTGCCAATGAAGGGTGTGGAAAGTGAGAGAGGTTTCCAGAGAAAAGTCCCTCCAGCCCAACTGCCAAAGGGTTTACGCATACTAAGCATGTGGGCCTGGAACACTGGACATCATCACACAGTTTGGACAGAGACGAGGTGGCGTGAGAGCTGAGAGGTTCCCGAACAAGGGAGCTGAGGTGCCAGGTCCCAGCCCAGGTGGCCCGTGGCTCCAGAACCAATACCAGCTTTTACCAAGAGGGGGTGGACTGGAGGTCACCAGTGGGTCCTGGGACCCTTCACTTGTCTGTGTTCACTTTTCCTCTCCTTGTGGCCTGGATGCACAGGCCCACAAGTGGGTGGCACTCTGTCCACCTGTGTCCAGGAGCAAGAGATCATGTGATGATCTTCACAGTTCATCATGCTGAGCACTTCTGAGAACACAGCACCTTCAAATCCCTGAGGTTTCATAACCACTTCTCCAATGCCTTTTCCTGCAGAATGTGTTTTCCATACCTAGTGTGTTGGAGTGGAGTGGGTGTCTAATAAAAATGACTATCAATAAAGAATAAATCATCCTTTCTTAGCTGTACATATGATTGTGTCACCTAGTGAAGCAATTCCCTTTATGGCACACATCTGACCATTGGACCAATTCTGGGCAAAGACTGATGTAAGTAAAGGGAAGGGGGAAATCATTCACATTAATGTTGAAAGAATGTTAAATTTGAGTGACTTCTCATGAGTTCTGTGTATCCACTCATAGATTTTACAAGTGAATTTCAAGAGAGAGAGAGTGGTGTGTTTTTTATTTCAACATTTAGACTGAGAAGTGGCAAAAGCATTGTTCCTATCTTGACTGAAATTAGTCCTTAGGTAAATTTAATTGGATGCTAGGATTAAACTCAGATGTTCAAAAGATAGCAAAATACTACGAGTTACAAAAATGATGCATCTGTCTTAAATGGATGTCCTATGAAATAAAACATCTAGGATAAATATCTGTGATTAATTATTTTCCAGCAGTGTTTAAAAATATGTGTTTTTGCCAGCGGAAGATTGTAGTCTTCTTGCAGCCAGGGCTTGGGGTTTGGTCCATCCTGCTGACCAGAGAATAATAGTTTTCCATGTTATTAAGTTAGAGACTGAACACAGCAAGGGGGAAATGAAGAGAGAGCCACCACCACATCTTTCCAGAAAAAGTGGGGCACACAGTGACCTGGAGTTAGCATTTTACAAAATATTTCCTGAGCAATGTTTTCATTAGTAGCCGTTCAACACTTCTCCAAGTCAAAATCCATTCATGTTTTTCTGGTGGTAATAAATGGATGGGTGAAAGATGAAGATATTTAAAATGATCAGATAAGTTCTTCTCACCCCCAAAATGTTATGCATGTAAGAGTAAAAACCACTTTTGTATCTTTGATTTAACTCTCGAGGGAGAGAAAGAAAAAAAGTCTCCAAATATGTCCCACAGCTTCTTAGAGAAATGAGTAACAGTTTAGCAACTCAAATTTTCAATTCAGACTTGCTTCATTGGCAAAAGCCACTGGAAACTTCCTCAGGAAATCGTTCCCATAGACTCCTCACCATACAATAAGATACGGGAAACTCCTCAGTATTACAAACAAAAAGAGTGCTTTAGTTGATTCTGGGAACAGGCAGGAGGGCTGGTTCGAGGACAAAACCAACAGGAGAGAAAATGGAGCAACCACAGCTCACCCCAAGCCCCTCACCCTGTCTGCACCTCCTTCCTTTAGAAGCTAATGAATTAAACCAACTGCATGTTAGAACAGGGTCACCACAGGCTGCTGTGTCCAGTGATGGCATTTGCATGCTGAAAACTCCAGCAGCGATGCCCAGGTAGCTCGTGAACGTTGCCCACACCCAGAGAAGAACAGAACTTCACCCCACATATGGCTTTAGAGGTGTCTATTAGCTGGAACAGAGGATGTGTTTCTACTCAGCCCTATACCTCCAAACTCTGGGTTCACTTGGATCCTGAGTAAAGGGCAGGTGGGGTCGCCTGAATTTCAGTTCATCCTTTGATTCCCATCATGCTTCTTAGACTCACATTCTGGAGGGAAGTGGCCTGGCTGCCAGGAGGTGTCCTTGGATGGGGTCCACAGGTTTGCTTTGGACTGATCAGACTGTAACCATGTCAACAGGCACTGAGACTTGGAAAAAGAGACCTAGGGTCTTGAGCAGGTAGAACCAGCTGGGGACGCAGACCCACCCCAGTCTACAGCATAATGTGTGTTAGTCCCACACACACCCCACATTTTATTGCTCTCCTGTCCAGAGTGAGCTACCTCAGATGCTTTCTTGGATAACTTCCATGAGACAAAACGCTCTGACATAACGTCCACAAAGCTGCCATCCTGGGTTTCAGCGTGGGAAGAGCTGATGATAAACCTGGTATGTTCCAAAGTTCACGGTTCTTAAAGTGACAGCAGAAGCCTGAATGTCCCTTTCAGGAAGCAGCGCCACCACTGTCAAAATCAGCAGCCTCCTCTGACAAATTAGATGCAATCACATGCCTGGTATAATCCTGATAAAACTCCAGGGACAGAACTCTGGGCAAGGCCTGGATAGATTTTTTTTTTTTTTCCAGACAGCCAGATGATTCAAAATTATGGCCATCAGACACTGGTGAGGAAGAAAAATGGTGCTACGTTAAACAGAAAGCACTTAAATGCCACACGTCTCGATAATGTAATATCTCCACAACTGTTTCTGTTTAAAGCTAATAAAAGTAAACATAAGACATTCCCGTCCTTTCCTATCAAATTTATTACTTTGAGTGACAAAATGACAAAATGATTAGCAGTTAATAAGGCCTTGGCTTAAAAGATTGACTGACATTGCATTACTCATTTAATTTCCGCTTCTCTGAGCTTTTCTCCCTCTTCCTTCCAGCATGGAGGGAATTAATATTATCACATCAAAGGCTTTCCTTTAAATGGGGGAAAAATCATTTAAAAGGGCACAGGCTGTGATTATTCAAACTAGGTTATTTGCACCTTGTATATATAACAATATCATGGTACAACTTCATTTCACTCAAATTGCTGTCAGTCACTAATAGAAGAAATTTGCTCCCATTTTATCAGTGCCATTGTGTGGCGTCAGATGGGGGAGGGGTATGAAATGCAAAATCTGATAAGAAGCATATGAACTGAGAGCTGGGCCTGGGCCACGTGATAGAAGACAGATTTCTAGACTAATGCTCAGTATGTAAATTCTTCTTCTCCCGCCTTTTCTCCTTTTGCCTCTTTCTACTCTTTGTTTCTCCTCCATCCCCCAGTTTTTCTTAAAGCACGGTACACTCAGAGAGATAAATGTCAGCCTCCATAGAATTCAGGATGTAATGCAGTGACACAACGTTAGTATTTTACTTCCTTTCACTCTGAGCCTGGCAGACAAATTACACCAAGGCTGATTTAATACCTAAAGAAGTATGTCATCTTCCCATAGAATTGCTGTATCCGTGGGTGAAATTGGGAGTGACCCTACACTTGGCCCAAGTACCAGCCAATGATCTATGAGCATTTAAGTCTTGATAGATGAAGGTACTGACCTCTCTAACTGTCACTGTGTTAGAGCATGCATGACAAACAGTTTGTTTGTTAAGTGTTTATTCTTTCTTCCAACAAAACGAGGGGGGAGCAGGTGTTGACCAGTGAGTTGGTGGGGGGGGTGCTAGGAGAGTAGGGAAAGCTGACTCCTGCGTGAAAGTTGGAGCATCCATCACACAGAAGGCAGAACTTGGTTACCAAGGCTCCAGGTGAATTGAATCCCGGGTGTCCTGGGGGAGGAAGTGGAGGCCAGCAATCAAGTAAGATGGGAACAGGGTGTCCCCATGTCGAAAGGTTGGAAGACAAGCCATGTTAATTCAGGAAACTGCAGAGTGAAATTAGTCCAGGCCCTGGTGAAAAGCAGTGCTGCATGTTGTGCCAGGGAGATAAATTTCCCCTCACCAGCTCTGACAAACCGGCCACTGACAGGACACTGCTGTGCGGGGTTCATTAAAATGTCCAACTCACAGGAAACTTTACAAATTTATAACGCTTCCTATGGATGGTGGGGTCAAGTTCAACGGGAAGGAAAAAGCAGTCAAATAGCTCAGGGAGTTATTCATGGATTACTATTTCAACAAGTTAGCATCTATAACAAAAATTAAGACCACCATAATTGTCTTTGGGATTATAACACTAAATCACAGAAATAGACCAAAGCTATTTCTTTCCTTTAACCTGATATTATTCAAATAATGCCTGAGAATGCAATGGACTACCTGCCATTACCAAGATGACAGAGAATGACTTCTGAGCTGTTCTAGATCTCAATTTAAAAAGATGGGTATATGACCAGGAATGGGATTGCTGGATCATATGGTAATTCTACTTTTAGTTGTTTTAGGAATCTCCATATTGTTTTCCATAGTGGTACATATATACAATGGAATACTACTCAGCCATAAACAAGAATGAAAATAATGCCATTTTCAGCAACATGGATGGAACTAGAGATTATCATACCAAGTAAAGTAAGTCAGAAAGAGAAAGACAAATACCATATGATATCACTTATATGTGAATCTAAGTTATGACATAAATGAACCTACCTACAAAAGAGAAACAGACTCACAGACATAGAGAAGAGACTTGTGGTTGCCAAGGGGTGGGGTGGGGGAGGGATTGGAAGTATGGGGTTAACAGATGCAAACTACTACATATAGGATGCATAAACAACAAGGCCCTACTGTATAGCACAGGGAACTATATTCAATATCCTGTGATAAATAATAATGGAAAATAATATGAAAAAGAAGGTACATATATGTATAACTGAATCACTTTTCTGTACAGCAGAAATTAACACATTATAAATCAACTATATTTCAATTAAAAATGAAAAAAAGAGATGGAATTGTGGTTTAATTGTATTTTAATGCTACAACAGGATTTCCCTACTTTCTTCTGATTTACTAATATGGCTTGAAACTCAAAAAATACTGCCTTTCTATAGGAACATGTATTTTCTTTGGTGGATTTATCTTCTTTAAGTCTGGGACCACTCTCCCAGGATGTATAAGCTCTGAGTAATGATGCTTGTTTAAGTAGCACAGCATTTTGTTTAAATGCTCACCTAACATTCCCATGTCTTGCTCCAGGGTCAACTATAGCAACCTTCCTTGTTGAACAAAGATACTTAACAGGACATCAATAGTCAATTCAGTTTGAGATCAACTCCAGGAGTCACAGAAGAAAGAAGAAAGTCTCAACTCAAAAATATTTTTTTTCCTGAAGTCTCTCCTTGGGTTAATATGCAAAATATATGAGAAATACCTATAACTCAATAGAAACAAAAATGTAACCCAATTACAAAATGGGAAAAGACTTGAATAGACATTTCTCCAAAGAAGACATACAAATGGCTAAAGGTATATGAAAAGGTGTTCAACATCACTAATCACCTGGGAAATGAAAGTCAAAACCAGTGAAATATCACCTCACAGCTGTTAGAGTGGTTATAATTGAAAAAAAAAAAAAAAAAAAAACAAGCAAGAGCTGGTGAGGATGTGGAGAAAAGGGAATTCTTCTACCATGTTGGTGGGAATGTAAAATGGTACATACTATGAAAAATAGTATGGAGGTTCCTCAGAAAATTAACAATAAAACTATCATATGATCCACATAGACAGTGGGATATTTATCCAAAATAATTAAAATCAGGTTCTTGAAGAGATCAATGCATTCCTATGTTCATTGCAGTATTATCCATAAAAATGCAGTGATATGGAAACACCATAAATGTCCATCAATGGATGAATAAAGAAAATGTGGTGTGTATATACAATGGAATAGTATTTGCCTTAAGCAGGAAGTCCTAACAAATGCAATGACATGGATGGTCCTGAAGAACATTATATTAAGTGAAGTAGGCCAGTCCCGGAAGGACAAATGCTGATTGATTCTGCTTACATGAAGAATCTAAAATAGTCAAACTCAGAAGCAGAGAGTAGAATCATGGCTTCCAGGGGCTAAGGAAGGGAGCATGGGCTGCTGGTGTTCGGTGGGCATAAAATTCCCCTTATGCAAGGTGATCAGGTTCTAGAGATACTCTGTACATCGCACGGCCTGTAGTTAACAGCACTGTGTTATACACTTACATCTGTGAAGTGGGTAGATCTCCTGTAAGTCTGCTTGCCCCAAAAAACAAAGTAGATCAAAATAACAAAGGGAGACACGAAACTTTCAGAGGTGATGAACATGTTTATAACCTTGATTGTGGTGATGGTTTCAGGGGTGTGTGCAAGTCCAAATTCATCAAATTGTGTACTTTAAACATGTGCAGTGTTTCATGTATCCATTAGACCTTAATAAGGCTGTTAAATAGAACAAACTCCTTCAGTGGTCCACATAATTATAGTGATGCTTGAAGTAACTACTATTTCTATTTCAAAGGTAATCATTTTTGGAGAAGGAATAATCCATAATTTTAATCATAATAATTTAAATAAAGTTTAATTTAATCCTCATCAAAAACATGATATCCAAACATATATATATATATATATATATATACAGTTTATGCATGTATATACACTTTAAAAATACACTGAAAATCTTGATAAACTATTGGCTTAGCTTTTATTCCTTAAGATTTCAGACACATGTATTGACACCTGTTTACTGTAATATAAATCTTGTGTTCTCTAAAGATTTTGAGTAAGTGCTATGATATTTAATCAGGAGCTAAAACGAAATGAAAACTATAACCTGGTCAGAATGGTGCGTTAGAAACCAGATCTCTGTGGGCCTCCAACCTGTTTCAATACCAGCTTGCTGTCCATGCCCAATGTCTGCGTACATCTCTGTAAGTCACAGGACAATGGAGCAACAAAGTTTCGTGGCAAAGAAAAAATAAATGAAAACATAGCACTCATATTTTGAAGAAAAGAGAGTAAAACCTCCCCAACTGATAAAGTCTTAAAGGCACAAGGGGAGACTGCTCCCAGTCCCCTGGCACCCCCAGGCTGGCGATGGAGGGTGTTCCTCTCTCAGGCCCAAGGGTAGCAGGCGGAAGAGGCTGCAGCCAGGCATGGCTCCCAGAAACCGAAAGGGTTCTTAGGCTGAGAACATCTGGCACAGGTGGCCTCAATGCCAGGCTCTGAAGAGTAGCATTCCAAAGAGAAAGCTTTGCGTGCAGACGTGATAAAGTTTAAAATGGCTTCAAAGACATGTGTTTTGGGTTTGTTTTCTCATGATATGGAGAAAGTTCTTAATTATCCAACATCGGTATTGAAAGGAATAATTGTCTAAAAACAACCGTGGAACTTCACATCTCCTCGGACGCATAGGAGCCATCCTAAGTCCAGAAGGTTTTCTGAGGTCCGCTCTGAGAAGGAAGGTGGGACTGTGGGACTCAGGTGACCTTGGCCATTCTCTCCTAAACAGAAGTCACCTCCAAGTGATGAAATTCAACAATAGTGATGACACTTCCCATTTGTATTATGCTTCACAACGTATCAAATATTTTAAGATGCATATTCTCAACCAAGACTGCTGCCCTTTCATGAGGTCAGACTTGATGACATGGGGACTTTTAGGGACACATAGGAAAAGACTCTTTCCAGGAAGACCAGGAGTGAGTGGGCTAGGCTGGAGATGGTTGAGATGCATCGGTGATCACCTGTCAGGAAGTAAGTCCTATTGTCACCTTGGTGTTTATGATCTGTCCTAAAAAACATAAAAACTGCATTGGTCTATAATGCACTGGGCCTGGAATCGATCTGAATGACACTTGAGAATTAGGAGATCAGGGAGGAAAAACCAAACCAGCGACAGTCCAGGTGTTGTTTTGGAAACATATTTAATGAGAGACTATGGGTGGGAGAGTGATGGACTCCACAGATGCCTCTAACATGGTGGATGAGATGGAACTGGAGTGGGTCTCAGGAACCGGGAAACATGATGGTCTGGAGACAGTGGCATCCCAGTCCCACTGAAGCTATGGAGCTGAACTCCAGCTTGGAATGAGCTGAAGCACCAGTCGGAGGGGCAGCGAGCCCTGTGCAGGAATTGGCCCAGGAAAGCAAGACGCTAAAGGGGGCAGGGGTAGCTGAAGCGAGAGGTAAGGGAGTGGTGGTTGGGGGATTGTATGTTTGTTTGTTTTTAATAGGAGCTACTGTAGAATCTGGGATTCTTGATGGAAATGACCTGACAGTGATGGGGAGGATGAATGATGATACAGGAGAGTGAGAGGATGGCCAGAGGAAGGCCGTGCAAGGCTGGCCACTGGGGTAGGTTCATCTGTCGGGAGGTGAGGTTCCCTTGTCCCATCCACCCTACTCCATGGACGTGTGGAGCCACAGAGCATGCATGCCTGGGTTCTAATGCATGCTGGGGAGAGAGAGGGAAGAGAGCTGCAAGAGAGAGAGCCTATGAGGGTGCCTTGGAGTCTGGTCTGCAAAGAAGGAAAGTGAAAAGAGGAAGGGGCTGATGAAGGAGGAAACAGTGGAGATCTTCCAGCCTTCACCTTGACCGTGGGTGTGTTTAACCAAGTCTGCTGCAAGGGCAAAACACAGTGGTCAGAGAGTGGAGGTGGTTATCATCAAGGGCGACAAATCATACATTGTAACCCTTTGTTTAATGTTTAAAATATTGTTAAAATGAGTGATGCTTGTAGCGGCCTTGTTAATTTTTTTAAAGGAATAAGCAACAGCAGATTAAAAACAAACAAAAAAGAAACATGGACTTATAAAGAAGGCAGATAATGAGAGATGGAATTAATATCTCAAGTAATAGTTTTTCCAACTTTCTAGATATTTCAACTGTTCTAGAAACTCACGCCTCGTAACCATAAATCTCCTAGCCTGAGTCATGATAACGGTACGAGACAGGAGGTAACAGTTGCTGAACAAGTGAAAAATACCAAAATAAATGTTTTGTGGCCAATTAAACACACCCTGCATTTTGAGCATCACCAGAAATGGTGCTGAAAACCGTTGAGGGTTATGGTGGCCTAGATATATTTCCTGGGAGTTTCACAAAAGTGTTGATCAAGGATCTTTTTCACTTCAGTAAATTCCACAAGATCTGCTTCCCCCGTTCTCCATTAGCTAATTTGCTCTCACCTGCCATCCTACGAATGCAAATCAGCCTCGTCCAGCCATGCAGAGTAGGCGGATTTCTCCTACAACCTCGAGTTCTCCCTCTGGGCCTACGGGCATTTCTCGGTCTTTTAAGCTGTCATTTGTGGTCCCTGGGTATCCAATCTGTTAAATGAATTAGCCCTCAATTGTTCTGTTTGGCCTGCTTGAGCTGGCTTGGCATTTTCTACCACCAGTCCCCATCCATTACCGATGCGCGGCCTGGGTACTGGCGTTGTAAATCATCTAGAGAGGGGTTGCCCTTTCTCCCTCTGAGAGCTGGTGGCCCCCTTGCTTTGCATCCCTGCATTTATGTCAGTTTAGCCCTCGAAGAGCCTGTTTGGGTGTCCATGTAGTGTTTGGATTTAAGTGAATTAATCACCATTTCCTTTTCTCTGAGTCTATGACAGACCTGGAAATAACTTTCAGTTCCAGTTTTGGATATTTCATATAAAAGTTCAAAGCCCATCAATGTGCACTGATGACATCTCACATCAGTCAGGGATGCATTTATTCCCGTCACACATGAGCTAGGTGGGCAAAGAGAGGTGTGAAGGACAAAAATCGAGAGAAAGCACTGATTAAGGGATTCTGGTACTAGATGTCCCGAGAGCCTGCTCACTTAGCCTGTCTTCCCCTCTGTTCCGTTAATTTGTGATTTCATTGTCACCTCTACATGTGCCTTTGTGTGGCTGCATCTCTCACATCCTCCCATAGGCCTGGGCTGAATGATTGTACAGTAAATATAGCCCCTTTCTGAGGGCTTGTTCTGAGCTGGTCTCTGCTCCAGGAACCTGACGTACTGTCCTGGGTTTCCTGCTCAACCCCTCTACCCCTGACAGGTGATCCTGTTATGCACATTTTACAGATAGCAACACTGAGGCTGGGAGGGGATCCGAGACTGGTCCAAGGACACACACAGCAAGGACTGGGGTGGAAGCTCATCTCGCAGCTGGTTACAGAGGCTCTGCTATAAACAACATCCATATGGAGAAGATGCCAGAATGAACCACACATGGAATGACAGCCACTCTGGTCCTTCTGGCCACCAACTCAGCAAGTTGGCTTGATGCATCTAAGTTATTTATCTCTTCACTACCCATAGCTTGATTCAGGTTCCAAATGCTTCAATTTTAATCTAGGTATTTTACATCAATTTTCCTTTTCATTTTGCGTTGATTCATCTGATTACCATGTATTAATCGGCAGTGATGCGTTAGTTTGGAATATAGAATAGAAGGGAAATACATTATTCTGAATGTACAGTTACCACCCAATCTGTAGCATGATGTGATGTAAAATGTAGGGTCATGTGAATCAGTGCAGGATGGTCTGTGGGAAAGGTGTGTCCCTCCTGGGCTGGGGAAACTCACCCGGAACAGCAGGAGGAAGGGTGGTTTAGAGAGAGGTGTAAGCACCCGTGGGGGAGAAGCAGGCAGAGTCGGGAAGTAAAGTAATTTACTACGTCAAGATTCTGATGCTGACTTTGTTGAATGTGATACTTACACAGTCTTTAAGAAAAGCATCCATTATGAGTGACAGAAACCATGGGAGGGGCTCTGAAGCTTCCAGATCAACCAGCTGGGAGCTGCATTGGGGAAAAAGGTGAGGCTACTGATGGGGAGGGAGGGGCTGGGACAGAGAGTTTGCTGAGTTGGGGAGCGTGGATCCAAGCCGTTTAAGGGGGTTGCGCGTGATCAGATGTGCCTTATAGAGGGCCCTCTGGGAGCTTAGCAACGTCTAAATGGAAGGCACACACACAGGTTCACATATATGTGCATGCACACAGGTACCCATACACATGCATGCACACACCTCATGTACACGCAGTGGCTCATAAGCACACCACACGTGTGCATGCACACTCACCTCGAAAGTGTTCTCACACGCATACATGCACAAGCCGGTCACAACAGTGCATGAGGAAAATGATCCGAACAACCTCAGAGTTGCTGTGATTCGGACGTAGAGCAGGTTTCAAATCCCATCACTGCTGGATGTCCCACAGAAAGCATTTTAAGAGATAAAGAGAAGAAAATGGCAGCATACACTTTCCCGTCTAGTCTGCTTCCCCGAGTTTCTTGTTTTGCTTCATTCTGGGGGCAGTTGCCCATTTCTGTCGCTGATTCACCACCTGAGAAACCCCAGGTCTCTTCGACTGGTTTCTTTTTGTCAGTTTCCTGCACATGAAATTACCATCCACTTAAGATATTCAGGGTATATAAGCCCTAAAGTCTTTTTTTTTTTTTTTCAAAAGTAATGAATTCCTGTAAATCGAGCAAAGGGATGCCACCTCCAACTCCCTCCTGGAATTGCTTATGTAATGCCGTGGCTCCGTGATTGTACCTTGTTTTAAATTCATATGTATTCATTTCTTTAAAATAGTCTATATTTTATATTGATAAAATTATCAATAGAAAAAAGATACCACACAAAGATATAAAAAATTACCTGCCAAAATAATGATTTATGCTGGTTTTGAGCTTCCCCTCTATTATTCATGTGCATAAGACTTTTTTTCTTTCATTTTGACATTCACTTCGCATTATAAAAATGTGCTCCTCTCCGAGATGTCTTCATCTGAATAGCAGGTAGACAGGAATGGACCAGAGTCAGGCTCCCGTGTCTGACATCCTCTGTCAGGACGCAGCCCTGTTGCGTGGCGAGCCCACCACGTGGGTAAATCAGAGAGGGAAGGCAGGCTCACAGCCACCAACAAGGGGACAGATCCCCACAGAAGCTCCAAGCTTTGCAGGAAGAAATGATCCATCCACGAACACCTTCCTTTCCCAGGGCTGATTGGAAACAGGGCTGCTTTCTGTTGACGTGAGTCATGTTTATTTGGAAGATCAAAGGCAGCATGAAGCCATTGATATTAAAATGGAAGAAGAAGCGATTTGAACATTGAAAAGGAGCTGGCAGGAGGGTAAGAAGCCAAACAAAGCCTGGGGGCGGCAGTACCTGTTCCTGCTTCAGTTTTCCCACGTGAAGTTTCCATGGTGAGTCTGAGTTCAAAGACGTGGGGAAGCACATGGGACACTGAAACTGCCCACCTGGGGTGGGGTGGTGGGTCCTCTGTGCAGGCCACTGGGCTCCATCTGGAGGGAGAGTGGTGAGGGGAGGGGACAATGGAATGGGATGAGAAGGAGCCTGAACCTTAAACACAGAGGAGTCCCTTGGGGCCCCAGGTAGAGACGCTCATGTTCAAAGAGCTGATGGAGTTTTTCTGGGGACCACAATCCCCTCCATCTGATCACGACCACAGTATCTTGTCTTTCTTAACTAAGTTCCATCACCTGATGCCTTTGGGTACCAAAGCCCAGGTAAAACCTCCTACGCGACCTGGCTTGCACTTGTATGTAGAATGGGGGTCAATCTCAGCCCATGGACTCAAGTGTGGAGGAAATACAGCTCTCTGCAGACTCTGCTCCCATCTCTATATTGAATCTTCTTTCCCCTGGGGTGGCAGGAACTTAAACCTGCATCAGATGCCACCATCCCTGCTTTATGTGTAGGTGGAGGTTTATAGAGACCAAGGCATGGGGGGATATCTTGTCCTCAGCTGTCCACCTCCCTAGGACGGTGTTGGGCGGGAGACCTTGGTCCAAGCAGGTTGTTATCATGTGCCCCTCCTGTGGGTCCTCTCTCCAGATTACATCCTGCAGCTCGGTCCTGGAGGACTCTCTCTATATACAACCCAGCTCTGGAAAGATCTTGAACCCTCCAGCGTGAAGTACTACCAGGAAAGTGCTGGGCTCCAACCCAAGCACCATGGTGTCCTTCTGCATGTGTTTACATGCTCCAGTATGTCCAGAATTGTCCTCCTGGCAAACATCCCACGTCCCTCTTCTCTGAATGTGCACTGCTCTGCCCACATTTACCTTCAACGGTGACTTCCTGAATGAGTATCAACCCAAATCCACTGTACTTGGGACAGCACTGAGGAAAAGGGGGCAGTGCTATGTGACATTTCCTACCCTGGGTGTCTGTCGCATGTGTACTAAGGCAGCCGCCAGGGTTTTTGTTGCTGTGTTTGCACAAACAGCTCTAGGATATCTGGGGCTGTGTTGTCTAGTTTACTACCCAGTCCCCAGTGTGGAGCATCATGCTTTGCCCACGGTAGGTGGTTGGAAAATATTCGTCAAAATAAAAATAGTCTAGTTGACTCTGCTTTGTAAATTTACGTTTATTGCTGTTAATTCATCTCCACCCTGTATATCTAAAGATGCCTTTAGAGTCTAAATTATGTTTGACCTATAAACAACCAAAGCCAACCCACAAGTTTGAGGAAGCTTACTTCTATATGGTCCTCAAGACACTGATGCCTTGTCTAACACACAGGTGTTAGGTCCCCAAGGTCACATCACTCTACTATTGAAACCTTTTAGATATTGGTATTCATCCAGGGATGGAGGGATTGATTGCCCTGTCATCCAATACCTGCAGATCCAGGCATCTGTAGGCTATATTTATTTTTTATTTTTCTATTTCCTTCTCCATTTACTTTACTTTTTCTTTCCAGATTTATTGAGGTATAATTGGGGTACAGAAAACTTCACAGAATTAATGTAAACAGTTTGGTGTGTTTGGATCTACCATCGTGTGTCCATCACCGTAGTCAAGGTAGCAGACAGATCCATCACCTCCAAAAGTTTCCTTATGTCCCTTTGATTTTTGTTTTGTTTTATTTTGGAGGTAAGAGCACATAACAGGAAACCTACCTGCTTAACACATTTTAAGTGCATGACACCTTATTGTTAATTGTGGGCAGGATGTTGTAGGCAGACCTCTGAAAATGAAACACCTTATGTACCTACAACTTCTACCCACGGACAACAGCTCCCCTTCCCGTGTGCCCCCCCCAACTCATCCCCTGGCAACAACTGCTCTTTTGTCTGCTTCTATACATTGAACTATTTTCCATACGAGAGGAATTGTGCATGGTTTGTCCTTCTGTGTCTGGCTTATTTTGCTGAGCATAATGTCCTCCAGGTTCACCCACCTTGCTGCAAATGACAGCTTTTCCTTCGTTTTTAAGGTTGAATAATATTACATCATGTGTAGAGACTACATTTTTAAATGAGTCCTCAGGGTGTTATCGGTCTTGTGTTCTGATCAGAGACTCAAGGTCACAAGTGACAGATGCAAGGATTACGGGATAATCCAATGGTCAACACAACTGTGTGAATCCACAGTCATCATGGAACCCATGATGCTGAGAGGGTTACTATTAAAAATAATAAGATTTACTGAGTTTTGGAGATTTTGATACAAACATACAGAAAATATAGACTGCATTTAGTCCCAACACTCATCGTTTTACACTCTTAAGGAGCA
Source organism: Mesoplodon bidens (assembly GCF_964165515.1). Taxonomy (NCBI): domain Eukaryota; kingdom Metazoa; phylum Chordata; class Mammalia; order Artiodactyla; family Ziphiidae; genus Mesoplodon; species Mesoplodon bidens. The sequence continues at coordinate 3,547,375 of NC_138160.1, forward strand.
GATTTAGCTTCTTTTTCTTTACCTACCTGGTGAACACTCTGGCCATTGGCTTCAAAGGGCTGCCTATGACCCTACTAAGCGTGGATTTGGGGTACGGCTGCACACTCCAGAATCCAGAAATTTTCCTCCTTCTTGTCAATTCTGACCTACTGAAGTCCATTTGCCTACTGGAAATCTCACTGTCATGTGGTGATCTGGTGTTTAAAATTTGTGTCAACTTGGTTGGGCTATAGTTCCCAGTTATTTAATCAAACACCAGTCCAGGTGTTGCCACGAAGGTATTTTGTAGACGTGATTAACTTCTACAATCATTTGGCTTTAAGATAAGGAGATGGCTCTCCCTAATGTGGCTGGGCTTCATCCAATTCCTTGAAGTCTTTAAGAGAAAAACTGAATTTTCCTGGGGAAGGAAGAATTCTGCCTCAAGACTTTCTGATAGAAACCCTGCCTGAGTTTCCAGCCTGAGGGCTTGCCAGGTCCCACAACTGCAAGAACTAGCTCCTTAAAATAAATATCTGTCCATCTCTGTCTCTGTCTCTATCTCTGTCTCTATATGTATCTCTGTTTCTGTCTGTATCCCTATCTCTGCATCTGTCTCTATCTGTATCTCTGTCTCTATCTCTATATTTATCTCTATCTTTATATCTATCTGTATATTTATATCAGCTGTATCTACATCTATATCTGAATTGTGAAATAAAATTCATTTTGTATGGCAAGACAAGAAAAATTTAAACATAAGAATGTTTCTCTGCCCTTTGGCCTCCTCCCTCCCCGCACTGTACATTGTGTGTCTGCATTAGGCATCAACCAAACCTCCCCATCAGCAGAAATACCTGCTCAACCATAAACAGCAACATTCCCCCAGCACCCACAAGACAGCTCTCTAAAGATAACATTCCTTCTGGATCTCGTAAAGAGCCACATGATGACCCACCACTTTGCACTTACAGATCTGGATTGTGCAAACTATTTACATCATTTAATGCACAGCCCTCTGCCTCAAAAAACCTAAATAACTGTGCTTTGACCTCTAATGGGCAAAAGACCTCTCGGAACATTCTGAGAAGCTGATCCCTGGTTATAATCCTCAATTTGTCTCCAGTAAAATTTCCCATTTCTTTCTTAATCGACTGATTAATTTTTTGCTAACACAGTGCATTCTACATCATCCATCTCTCTCTCTCTATCTCTCTGTATATCTCTGTATCATCTACATACCTACACATTTGTTTCTATACCTATATCAATACATACACATCGTGCTGGTTCCATTTCTCTGAAGAGGCCTGACAAACACAGGGTCTATGACTTAGCTCTACCAAAGATCTAGTCCAGACATTTCTAACATTTTCCACAGAGAGCATCAAAAATTAGGTCATCTTCTTTTTCCTGCACTTAGAGTGGCTATTTCTCTCATCTTGCTCCATTTTCTTCATATTTAAAAAAATTTTTATCTGACACTATTTTACTTTAGTGTATATTATACATAACAATGTACTAAGCTATGTAAAACTTCCTATATATCACACTATACCCTATTACATTATCCTATGTCGTGTGTGTGTGCGTGAATGTGTGTGTGTGTGCCATCTGTCTCTCCCTACAAAAGGATGGGAAGGTGTAGGAGGGCAGGGGGTTCACCTGTTATCTCCTCTGTTATGGCCTATCACCTAAACTCATTCTTGGCACAATGTAGCTGCTCAGTAAATATCCGCTGAAATAATACAGATGAGGTTTACAACTCTGTTCATACATATTCATTTGATGTGTAGATCATATTACACTGTAAACACTGAAGGAACACAGTGTTCACGAGGCTCCTTGCCTTGTCTTCTAAGTAGGTACCTTGGTGAGCAGTGAAATTACATCAGTCAGTGTGTTAATGCAAAATAAAAATGAGTCTCCGAATGGGTTGGGGGAGGGGCCCACCAGGAGAAGGGGTTGGTCTTTTGGAGGTTTGCACACAGGGAGCTACGTGAGCAGAGCATATCACTGCTCACCACATTCCCTTCTCTGCAGGGTTGGCCTGGGGGGTGCCGGCCCTGATCCAGGAGGCTGGGTGAACCCAGGTTCCTCCAGGTACAGCTGTGTGGCTTTCCTGCTCTGGACCTCCGTTTCCTATCCAAAAAGGGGGTAGGACACGGATGGACCTAGAGGTGATGGCACTAAGTGAAGTGAGATAGACAGAGAAAGACAAATATCATATGATATCACTCATACGTGGGATCTAAAAAAAAAATGATACAAATGAACTTATTCACAAAATAGAAACAGACTCACATATGTAGAAAACAAACTTATGGTTACCAAAGGGGAATGGGGGGAGGGATAAATCAAGAATCTGAGATTAACATATACACACTACTATATACAAAGTAGGTAAACAACAGAGGCCTACTTATATAACACAGTGAGCTATATTCAATATCTTGTAATAACCTATCATGGAAAAGAATATATATATATATATATATATATATATATATATATATATATATATCTGAATAACTTTGCTGTATACCTGAAATTAACCCAACATTGTAAACCAGCTATACTTCAATAAATAAGGAAATAAATTAATAAATAAAATAAAATGAGCTGGGACAGTGCTTTCCACAGAGGGATGGAGGAAGAGAAGGAGCCAGTAGATGGCCAGGCCTCAGAGCTCTGCCTGGTCTGGTCCTTCTTACAGGGGAGTGAGCTCCACAAATGTCAGGAAGGGCAAGCTGCTCCCGTCACTGTAACACACCCTCCTTCCTCCACCTCCTGACCTTCAGGATCACCTGTCAATGGCGTCCATAACCGGGCCACAGAGAACAGGATTGCTATTTAATAGTCATTGAATCTTAAAATAGCCTTTTAATTTTCAACGAATTGCTGTTCATCTTAGCTAGCTAAAATGAGGTAAGTGGTAACGTGTTGGTCAATGTTCTTCATTCTTTACACTCAGTGGGTGAATGACCTCTCTATCCCTGAATTGAAAACCTTCCTGACTTCAAACTTCTCATCTTCAATTCCAGGCTGGACCACCGTCCTCCTGAGGAGCATCTGTTCTGTGTTCAGCACTTAGTGAGGTGAAATACACAATTTGACATAAGTTAGTTAAAGAATATATGATGAATTAGTTAGATATATAGATGATAGGTGGATGGACAGACAGTTACATAGATAGATAAATAGATACATAGGTGACAGATAGATAATAGATTCAAACCAAGAACATCATTGAGTCTGTTGGCAGATTCAACATCAATCTTCAGTACCTGCTGAGCTTCATGTCACTATGGAGATCTCCAATGTAATACGTATCTAGAATAATTTTTACTCTCTATTTTTAAGCTATAAGACACAGCTCTTTGAAAACTAATACGGTATTGTGATGCCTACTTGAGTCATTCACAAGTCATCACAGCCTCTTTTGTTAAAAATGTTGAAGCCACAACACCCCTCCCAGCTCTGCCCTCCCCCATTCCTGACAGTCAAGGAAGAATCCGTCTCAGATGGTACATTTTTTAAGCCTTTGAACAAAGACACATAAATGCATAATGCTATAATATTCAAATCCTTTTCCAGCACAAGCTTGCAAATCTGTTTTCAGTGTGATCTGATATTTGACTTCTTGAAAGAAATATATAAATAACAAATTGACTAGTCATAGATATTTATCTTTTGTCTTGACATATGCAAAGCAATATTTTTTAAAGTAATAAAAGGCCAGACTGAAAGTTGAACTATAAAGATGTGACATTTGAGAAAAGATGCCAAGAAATAGTGGGTGACCATAAAAAAATAAGCTGTGTTTTCCAAACGCTAAGAGGGCTTGCCTCAAGAGACCTCTGTGATTCGCTGCTAGAAGTCTGGTGGTTTACTTTCATTTAAGAACCGCTGGCCATCCAGCCATGGGACTTGATCGCAAGTCTAAACTGGGGATCAAACACCCTCAAACTGCCAACCAGGCCCCCGTCAAGCAGAGGTGTATCTCTGTACACACAAAGCTGTATTTCACATTAGTGCCTCCCAGCTGAGTGTGGAGCCCTTCTGTTTTATCACAGAAAACTGTGCCAGAGGAAAAAGAAGCACTCTCCCCAAGATACCTGAGACAGGGCTGTGTAGATGAAATCTCAGTGCATCCCCTGAGAGGTGCCTCAGTCTCTGGCTTTTCAGCCTGTAGCATCACCCCAAGGCTGGGCTCTGAACCCCACAGTGTAGGGCTTCAAGGAGGCCCCAACATGCAGAAACCCTAAGCAGTTCAGGTGGCTTTCCCTGCCAGAGGGTGACAGATCTCCTGTAACCCCAAAGATGGCCTTGGGGAGCGAGGGAGGCGCTTCTTATGTGAAACCCCATCCAACTGGCACCAGATTTAAATCCTTTAACCATCAGCACCCCTTGGTCAGGGGAGGACTTTTACATGTGGGCATGGAAGAGTGAAAAGGGAACCACCCTCTGCCCCAGGACTCCCAGTGTGGCCACACAACGCCCTTCCCCGTCCCCTCTCTAGCAGAGATTGGGTGTGATGCCTGGGCCCAGGGAAGGCCGAAGGAAAAGTGCACCCAGGAACACAGAGGTGCGAAGCTCAGAGTCAGCCCAGAGATGGGGGGTGCTCCAGCAAAGGCAATTCCTTTTGTTCCTACTGAGAGGTGAGTCATCAAAGATTCTTGACATCTCTTAGCCTCAGCTTGCTTGGATGTAAACTCCCATGACCTTTATGTCTGAATTTCACAGGCCAGGGAGCTGGGGCAGGCACAGCAGGATGTGGTCACCAGGAGGGACCTTGCCTGTGGGGGACTCACAGTGACAGCAAGCTGCCGCCACCACCCCGCCAACTCCCGACAGCATCTTCACATGGATCGGGGTCTCCCATCTCTCTGTCATCTCTCCACTGACAGCCTTGAGGGGAGCTGTTTATTTAAATATCTTGGTAAAGATGAGATATCAACTAGTTCTGCTAGCAGACAGACCCTCATGGGCTTTTTTTCCCCCTTATCCAGTAACCGTCCTTTAATATAGAGATTCCATCATGGGCAGAAGTATCTGCAAAACATTTGTAGCTATTTTAAGATCAAATACCATTATTTACATCACGTTGAAGAAAGTTAATTGCCAGTACAATGGGTCATCTCATAAGTTCTGGAGGTTTTACTTCCCTGCAAAGTTTTACTTTCAGGTATAACTGTAATAGATCTTTGTTTTTGTGTAATTCACACTGTTCCACGTTCCTTAATAAATGGATGTTTGGGACAATAATGGAATAACTAAGCCCCCGGGCTTCTGTCTCCTGGCCTGTCTGTTCTTTTGCTGAAAGACCAGCAACTCTGTCTTGGTCATTCCTTCCTCCATCCAAGACAGTCAGAGGCTACAAGTTGGTAGGACCTCCTGCCACAGGCTCTGGCCAGCACGGGTAGTGGGCAAGCACCACCATCGGTGGCCCTGGCTGGTGGAGGTGTCACTCACCTGGAGAACACAGCAGGTGCATCCACCCAAGGCCCAGGTGAGAACCACGTGGCCGGAGAGTCAGCGGCTCAGGTACGGTGAGGCAGGGAAGACGGCAGGAGGTCGGGGCAGAAAGCCTGGCCCTGTGGAGTCCAGGCAGAAATGCCTTTACCTGCAGGCTTCTCAGGTGTGCCCTGTGGATTTTTTGGCTCCTTTTTTGTGCGGTCCTAGAGAATTGCATTAAAGGGTTTTTCAGGTATTAGAAAACAAAAAACAGCTCATTAGGAGGAGAAAGGGCTGCTTGGTAAGAAGCAAAGATCCATACAAACTCAGTAGAAATCCCATCCGTGTTTTTTTAACCCCGTCACAGAGTTACGCAGGCAATTTCAGGATGATGTATCAAAGCTATCAGGCTAGGTTAACTTAAAATTCATACCTAAGCAGAATTTTTTTAAACAAACATTTTGTGTTTGTTAACACTAGATGCTAGGCTATGGACCACTGAGAGCCATCCAGCCACCTCTGCTCTCCTGAATTGTTTGTCAGAAGGAAAGCACATCAGAGTACATCATCTATTTTAGGAAGATTTTTATTAAAACACGTAGCAGTTAAAAGAAAAAAGGTAGTAAATTTCTACTGAAGTGAAATGACTTATTTCTGAATTATAACAAGTCCTTGACTGTTTGTATGTAACTCTTAGAAAGATTTCCAGTTTCACATTTTCTGGGGAAATTCACATTTTCTTGCTTTTATTAAGAATTCCTTGCTTTTATTCTGAAAATGTAAAAGGGAGGGGAGGATACTTTTTGAATGAACGAAAACATGATTTCATTATTCATATCCTACATTGTGTGCTGCTGATTTCAACCGAGGAGCCAGAAGAAAGAAGAAAAGGAAGAAAGTTGTTTGCAGCTAGTGTGTGCTTTCCATGGCCTTTTTGGCAAAGGGACACAGGAGATGATTCCAGCATCCTTCACTCCTCCTCCTCTCTCACCTGAAGGTCTCTGCTGTGTGACAAAGACAAAAACAGCATCCTCTTCCCTAAGGTCCTGGCCCACTCAGTCCGGTGGTGCCTGCACTCCTGTGGTCCATGGGGGTGGGGGTGGGGTCCTATCACTTCCTGCCACAAACAGGGTCACCTCTCCACCGGGCTCTCTCCTGAGCCCTGCTGTTCCGGGTGAAGAAGGAATGCAGAGCTGTTGAATGATGATAGGGGTAGTGAATAAAAAAGAAAGAAAGAAAGAAAGAAAGAAAGAAAGAAAGAAAGAAAGAAAGAAAGAAAGAAAGAAAAAATTAAGGGGCAGCAACAATCACAAAATAAAAGGTGGGGCGGGTGTGAGAGAAAATGATTCCTGAAGAATGTGAGAAAGATAAATAGGGCCAGGACTTTGTTTCATTGTCAGGAGCACTCTGGGGTTATTGGAAGCTCTTATTTATGCTCTGTAAGCAGAACAATACTGGAGAAGAAATGATTAAATACCAGCTCTGCGAGCAGCAGACACCTCATTGTGGTGTTGGGTGGTTTTGATAAAGGCAATATGAGCTGGTAACTGATACAGTTTGCCAGGGAGTCATCTGGGGCTGCTGACAGCTCCAGCCCTGTAATAAAATCATTAGAATGTAAATGTTTTTATTGCGGAATAAAGAGCCTCCAGCGAAGTCGACACCGCTCTCCCTCCGCCGGATGGGAGCGCCGATTAGCATTCAAATGATATCATGATAGGCTGGTTATCTTTATTAAAATTTCTCAAATCTAGTCTTCATTTTGCATGATTGAGTTTTAAACAAATGCAATATCCAGTCGGCTGGTGAGCTGGCCTGAACACTCCTGAAATAATTAAAGTATTCCTTTTCTTTTTTTTAAACATGTGTTTCATAAGAAATGAATTGGATTTGCTATTTTAATATGACAATATCTAGTTAGCTTTGCATAAAAACAGGGATGTTATAGCATAATTATTGAAAGTGTACAGCTTTTAAACATATGTTTCATAAAGCTGAATTCAATTTTCTGAAATATGACAATACCAGTCACTTGGTGAAGTGTGAAATCAAGAGATGGCTTGATTATTGAGATCAATCCCGCAAAAGTCTTCGTAATGGATGGCAGCCCACGGCGTTCATCCATGGTGTTTCCAAAGGAAAGAAGTCTCTTTTCCCTGAACATTTTACGCCAACCCCAGCTCTGATGGAAGGAAGGGCCTCAGTCTATACTTTGATCACAGGCTCTTGGTCATGAAGGCATTGATTACCTAGAACAATCTAAACCCTCATTAAGGGCTAAGAGACTCTTGGGTGGATAAGAGCAAAACGGCATTGTCTCTCAGTAGAATCCCTTTGTCAATGGAAGGGCGATCGGGTCCATTTCACTTTGCCTCTCTAGCCACCCTTTGCCCTGAGTCTGGGCATCCTTTTTCCGCACTGACCATTCTTAAAGGTCACACTGTGTTGCAGACTCAACCATTGTTAGCAAGACTGACAATAGGTCGTTCTTGGTTATAAAGAGCTGAGAAAATCAAAAGAAGTGTTTCTTAAAAGTATGTCCCTGGAATAACTGGGCTACAGAGCAGATCTCCTTTAAGTGAAGCCATCTGAAGAGCTGACAAATCACGGTTTGTCTGTGGCTTAGAGAGGGGAAGGGTCGGACCATTCCACTTTGATGTGAGCTGCTTTTGCTATTTGTTTTTTGGCTGAGATAAAAACATATATTGAGATGAATGACACTGTATTTTGTCAACCTATCTTATCATATTAGCAGACTCTGAATTTTGTAACAGTAGCTTTCTAACCACAGTATAAATTATGAATCAGATGATTTTAATTGATAGGTAAACACTTATTGGTTAGTATGGTTAATAGGGTCAATATGTGTATAATAGTTAGGAGTTTAGAAAGTCTGACGTTAGATTCTGAATTGGCATATATGCCATACTTTAATCTTTCTGAGTCATAATTTTAAAATAGAATGTTGAGCATTCAGGGCAAATCGAAACAAGTCTTTTTCTCACCAAATCACTATCACAAAGAAGAGGTGTATTGGTGGTCAACATAGAAAATATTTATTCTGAAAGGTACTCATAAGGGCAGGTTAGTGTTTTGGAGCTGTAGCCATTAGAGAGGAATTCTTAATATCCGTGCAAAGGACAGAACCATGTGCTTCCAGGAACGATCTATAATCCCGACTAGAAAACAGCTGGTGTGGTCAGTTGAGTATTTCTATCACACAGAGAGAAAGTCAGGGCCAGGGACTGATGAGCATTCACAGAAGAGAATGGATTTAGAAAGTCCTTTGTGGCAGGGACCTCAGTAAGTGTCCTCCAGCATATTAACAACTCAAATTGAGACTGAGAAACCAAAATCTGATGTGATAAAGTGAAAAATGAGCCTCCTTCTAAAATTTGACTGTGATGGAGGAACTGGGAATTGAAGCAGAAACCACCACTTCAAAATAGGCTGCAGGAGGAGCTGCAAAACAGATAAACTCTAGCAAAACAATATAATACCGATCACAGATCATCGGGCTCAAAGTCCTTAACCCCAGAGTGCTCAGATCTCATGTTTTAGGGTCAGACCACAAAGTGATGAACAAGTAACTGCTTGGACTCATGTTTTCTAAAATAAGACCAGTGACTGTACCAGAAATAAGACCAGTGATTGTACGAGAAATACCTAGGATCAGAAATACCTGATCCTTCCCTGCCAAGATACCCTATGAGTAACTGTGGTTCTTTAAAGGTCATATGTAGACTTTTCTAAAAACCTCCTTCTGAGTTCCCTGTAGTGTATGATGTCCCTTGCTGCAGCAAGTAACATACCTATGGTAATTGACTTTAGGGAGCCTTTGACTGATGACCATTGTTGTGAATCTTATTTTGGGAATCTTAATTCTTTCCATGTTCTCAGAGTTTTAGGGGAGGAAAGATCCACAAATTAACTGGAATTTAAAAGGCTTCCTCTGATCCATGGGTGGAGAGAATCAAGTGTGCCGTGCCACCATCGTCCAACAGTCCCCTGGTTGCAAGAGCCCAAGCACTTGTACACTCTAGGTGGGGGTGAGTGGGCTATCACCGTCCACTGTGGGTAGGAATTATTTCTCCAAAAGTGCTCTCAGCCCCTGACAGAACACTGTTGGTTCCTGATGAAGCCCTTTTTGAGAGCTGGGTGCTGAGCTATGTGCTGCAGAAGATGCTCAAGATGGGAAGAGGCCCCTGCCCTCAAGGCCAGAGAGTAAATACGCACAGACCAGTGCTTGGTGTGGGTCGTGTCTAGAGGTGCTGTAGAGAAGATCAGTGTAGCCTGGATTTTAGCCTAGAGGGCATCAAATCAGGTACACTCAGTAATAAAAGAATAAGGAGGGAGAAAGAAGAGATGACTCATGTTGTAGACTGGATGGACTTCAATGTCAGTAATTTCCTTAACACACCATGTACCCAAGGAAGCATTTAATAGATGTCTACCTAAGTGGTCCAACACCATGCTGGAAACCCAACTTACCAATAAGGTCTTCAAGTACTTATCTGTAGTTCTTAGTGCTTCTAATAGCTTTTCCTTTTCTTTTTTTTTCTTTCTTCCTTTCTTTCTTATCATTTTACTTTTATCTGGTCATAATTTGACAGCTGAGTTTTATGACTCATTTGATTAACGTTGACCACTTGTTGGGTTAATGACAGTTCACATTTAAATTAAGGAGTTTTCATCACAAATATTATGGTGTGACTTACTTCAAAGCAATGGCTGTTTTATCCTATTGCAATCTTTATACCAGACATTTTACCTTCCAAGTACAACAAAGAAGTGAATGAAAACATTAGGAAATATGATCCAGGTCTCTTACCTGCATCTGAGTTTTGTGTTTTGTACGTTTGGAATTTCCCACCTCGGAAACTCATGGTATCTGTGTGGTCTGTACCAATATGATATTTTATTTTCAGTTTTCTTCAATTGTCTTGCCTTAAGTTGTTCACTTTCAGAGTAGAACTAAGTCTTGGGTGAAAACACTTTGTTGCCAAAAAGGAAATAAAATAAAATGAGTGCTACCTGGCCTGCAGCTGATCATGTCAATAATCTGGGGAGTACAAGTAATTCACCTCTATACACCTGGTGTCAGGAGGAAGCAAAATGGACAGAGACAGGGACCAAGGAAAGAAGACTCCCAGAGCCAAGAACCTCTCCTCCAACAGAAAAGGTGCCTGTTCCCTTCAGACTATTTTATTCATCCAAAGGTAAAGTTATTTCAAAAGAGTTCACTGTGCTTAACTCAACAACAGAGATATGAACTCAGCATCATCCATGGATGTGACTTTCTCATATGACCTCATGGCCATGGGTACCATTACAGGATAACAAGCTCCCTCATCCAGGAGGTGCCAGAGGAATGGCCCACAGGTCAGTGGGTTGAGCAAGAAAGACCATTAAGACTCCCGTCAACAATGAGAGTCTATTATAATGTTAAATAGGAACTCAAAATGTTGTTCACTTCACATTTTATTTAAGTGGATGCTGGTGATTTGATATCTTCTTTAGCCTGAGAATGGAAGGGTTTGAAGCCGTACAAGTGAGCACCTGACCTCTGAAGGTGGATGTTGAAGGAAAAGGAAATTTATATGCTTCCCATCTTAAGAGAAGGCAATCCGTAACTCATTGCAATGTCTCATTTCATTTTATTTTTTCTGTTAACACACATGACAACCATATATTTGAGTCTAAAATTAGGATGTAGAGCCACATGCATGAGGTTCGCGTTCCACCTCATTTCTAGGTCTCGCAAGAAAGACTGTAATAAGAAAGGCCCATTGATCTTACCTGTGTCCCAGACCTCCTCCAAACGGGTGTCAGATTTTCCATATTGATGTCGTCAAACGTTGGCAGTCTTGGTAGTGACTAAACTAGACAAATTGTCAGGGGAAGAAAGAAGGTTTTTTTTTTTTCCCTCTTGAGCAGCTGGACGTAGAAAAGAAGACAGGCATGAAATTTGTGGGTTTCAACAATGGCAAGAACTACCAATTGTGTAATCCAATTTCAACAGGGGATTTCTCTTTATCTTAATAACTAGTGAAATGGGTGGACCTCAAATTTCATTTCAGTTTGGAAACACGCCTGACATTTTGGAGATGTTTATCCCAAACTCAGCCAACTCTATAAACCTCTCCAGGTCCTAAAATCTTTCTGGGAATGGCCCCAAAGCAGATTTTATGGTGAGATTTCTAATACTTCCAGCTTCTGGAACAGCCTCCCTCATAATCCTTCAGTAATTCAGCCTCTAATCCAGACCTGAAGAAAGAACACAGACAATTCTGGAAAACAAAAATAATGAACCTGTAGGAACCTGTCTACATTTCAGATAAAGTTTCAAGGAAGTTCTAACTGTCTCCAAATCACACATCCCTTTCTATACTTCAGTGAAATTCTTTTCCTGCTGTTTGTGTGCTTAATTCTCAAAGCATTAGGAAAATCATATGTCCCAACATGGCCAGATTCTTCAAAATATGGAAGATTATGAATAAATAGGAATCTTAACACGCAGGTTGCTATTTTTGCAAAGTGTTTCTTCATCTTCTGCAATCTTTTCCAATGCCAGAGATAAGCAATTCTATCCAGCCTTCCCGTTCCCCCAGGAAGTTCACTTTTTCATGTGAAAAGGAATATTAACAATGTACTCTGCATGTCAGTCACTTCTCATGACAGCCAAGTTCAGGTTTCTTTGCCAGAGCTGTGCTTAATTTTGAGGTGTTTCAAGTCTTTGCTGACTTGTGCCCAAAGACATAAGGATGTTGAAAGTGCAAAGTCGTACAAGTACCAATAAGGATGGAGTTTATGTAATTGGAAGTGGCAAGGAAACAGACGGGTCCCACAAGGCAGGGATGGATTACTGGGCAAAGCAAACAGATCTGAAGGCCAGGCTTGGTGCCAAGGCACATGGAGAATGCGGGGCTGTGCCATCCAGGGGACTCGGCAAGAGAGAAGGCTCTGCATGGACTGGAGGGGTGCAGAGAGAGGGCGGTCACTCCCAGAGCACCTGTCAGCCCCAAGTCAGTTCTGGGGGTCCAGACTATAGAGGGCTACTCAATCCACAAGTGAGTCTAGGGGCTGCAGGTCCCTCCACTACACCCAGTATCAAGGTCATCACTGGAGCTGCCTGTGCCCCTGGGAAAATTCACAGGAGGTCTCAATGGAAATGAAGCTGAATCACCTTAGGGAAAGACATCCCCCCCCACACACCAAGGATGCATGTGTGCAAGAAGGAGAGAGGCTTGGCTCCAGTATTCTCTGAACAGCTAACACTGAGAACAGTGCATCCAGGAAGCCGTTTGATATCTTCCTAGTCACTCCGACTTGCAAAAAATACAACAGACACACACACACACACACACACATGCACAAATGCACTCAGGAAAGACGTTTGATTCATCTAGGTTTAAGAAGGGGTGTCGGGCTTCCCTGGTGGCTCAGTGATTGAGGGTCTGCCTGCCGATGCAGGGGACATGGGCTTGTGCCCTGGTCTAGAGAGATCCCACATGCCTCAGAGTGGCTGGGCCCGTGAGCCATGGCCCCTGAGCCTGCGCATCCGGAGCCTGTGTTCCTCAATGGGAGAAGGCCACAGCAGTGAGAGGCTCGCGTACCGCAAAAAAAAAAAAAAAAAAAAAAAAAAAGAAGGGGTGTCTGTAAATTTTGAGTCTGGGATGTTTATATATAACATAAAATTTACCTTTTTTTAAATCGTTTTTAAGTGTGCTATTCAGCATTGAGTGCATTCACATTGTCATGCAGCCATCACCACCATGTACCTCCGACCTCTTTTCAACTTGCAAAACTGAAGCTCTGTCCCCATTAAACACTAACTCCCCACCACCCCCAGCTTGTGGCGCCCACCTTCTAATTTGTCTCTGAATTAGACCACACTGGGGTCCTCAAGTGGGTGGCATCAGGCAGTATTTGTCCTTTTTCATCTGGCATCTTTTATTTAGTGTAATGTTTTCAAGGTTTGCCCATGTTGTAATATATCTAAGATTTTCATTCCCTTTTAAGGTTGAGTAATATTCTACTGTATGTACATAGCACATTTTTTCTCATTTATATTTATTATAAAATACGGACTCAATTCCCCGTGTTGTGCGATATATCCTTGTACCTTATTCTATACATAATAGTCTGTATCTCTTAATCCCTACCCCTATCTTGCCCCTCCCCCCTTCCCTCTCCCCTCCAGTAAACACTGATTTGTTCTTACTGCACATTATTTGAACCATTCATCTGTCAGTGAACACTTGGTTGCTTCCACACTGAGCTATGGTGAGTAATGCTGCTGTGACCATAAAGGTTTATACCCACAGTAAAAGTTTGGACCTGCCTTCCCGTTCAGGCCCCTCATTCCCCTCTCAAGAGAAGACCATATCCTGAAGTTACTTTTTATCTTCCTCAATAACTTATTGAAATTGTCCACTTATGTATGTATCCATCAATATACATATTATTTTTGTGTGCTTTAAAGCTAGCAGACAATCTATATTGCCTGGTTTTGTACAAGATTCTATAAGCATATGTCTATATTTTAAAGAATGAGAGAAAGAAGGAAAAGAAAACCAGTATTTTATCAAAATCTAGTTGAGAGTTGGGGAATGACTTCTATGAATGTTACCCATAATTATTTTCATTTTTATTTTATTTCCCTCCAACTAGTTTACCTGGTACCAGGGACACAATAAACTTAAAAATAATTGTGACTAGAAGTTTTCAAGTACCTTTTTTTTCTTTTTTTTTTTTTGAGGATCTAAGTCTCCATGCCAGGGCAGGCCCTTTAAGAAGGAAGGCGCTGGGCCCCAGGATGTGCAGATACCCTGTTTCAGTTAGCACAATTTTAGCTGCAATCAGAGATCTGAGTCTTAATTCTGCAGGGCTTTATTTCTCACACACCTAAACCCCATCTGGAGGCTGGGAGTCTGTGAGGTGGTTGTCCAGACAATCACTGGGGCCAGGCTGGCTGCATCTGTACCACATGGCTTCCCATTCGGCCCTGGGCCAGGTATCCTGAAGGCAGGGCAGGAAGCAAGCCTGGGCGGTAGTGCTAGAGATCGGGGCTGCACCTCCAAGGAGCCTGAGTGGGTTGCCTGGGCCCACATGTGGATGGTCATCACCCAGCCCCAGGACACAGTGAGTCCCAGGCCTGGGTGGGGTGAGATGATCATGGTGCAGTCCAGCCGTGCACCTGGAGGAGAGGGAGAGAGGCTCGGGAGCGGGGTGGGTGGGGTGGGTGGTGGTCTTCTCCACATTCATTTTATCCGCTGCTCTGAAGAAGGACTCCTTCCACCCAGGGGAAAGTAACACCACCGGGGTGGGAGGTGGTCTCTGGGCCTCCAGACACACCTATGTTTTGCACAAGGTTCCTGCAGGTTTGAATTTCTCCAGAATAGGCCTTGTTCTGCTGTGTATCTGACATTCTCACTAGCTTTCTCCACCCCATGGACTCCCTGATTCACATCTTCCATCTTATTTTTTTCTTCCTGCTTTCCTTTTTCCTGTCCTTTCTCTAGTGCTCCTGGTTCTGTAATGTCCCCAGGTAATATACGGACAAGGTAAGCAATGTGTGTGTTGGGCCAGCGGGAACCTCGTGGCCCTTTCCTCATCAGTCTTTGGCCAAATTCCATGGGAAATGTCACACAAAGAGCTCTCCCAGGATTTCCCTGGGGACACTGGGTGCCCAGGAGCCTCATGAGATTCTGGTCCAAAGTTCAAAGGCAAGAACCAGGGCTACAAGGTGACAGTGGCAGAGACAACGACACTTGGTCCACACCCGGGGTCAGCTACAAACAGAACCAGCTCTGCCTGGCCCCATGCAAAGAGCCCCTTTGTAGTCCCTAAAATTCTGCTTCCCAGAAGCCTACTCTGCCAACACAAAACACAACAACACATGAGCAAAAAAGAAAAGTTTTCTGTTTCATGTTAAATAGGACAGATATTCTATCATTGATTCAGAGAGGAAATGTGCTGAGGGTGAACTCAAAATGCAGCTGAAGCAAACCCCGGGGACAGCTTATGGGATGGGATTTGAGTGTGGCTGTAGAATGGAAACAGATGTACTCCATGAAGGAAAGAAAAAAAGTTCGCTTTTTGGGTCAAAGCAGCAGCAGGCTAACACCTGCACAAAGGATTTCCAAACGAAAATGCTCAACTGTGTCTGTTCTTGAGAAGGGTGTAGGGAGAGGAAAAAGGTAGCTGCCATCGCCAATAGTAACAGGATACGTGTGAGCCCCACACAGCTCCGAGAGGACAAAAGGAGCACAGGCAGCTCCATTTCATCTGATGATGGGAAGACACATGGATAAGAGGACCACGGGAGGAACAGCTGGGACGCCCGGTCCATTTTTATGCCTGGAGTTCCCGTAGCTGCCTGCACATTCTGCTCTCCTCCCTTGCATATTTAAACTCTCCCCTGTTTGGGCAAGTCAACCAGCAATTTCTTTTTTTAAGCTTGAAAGATTCTTTGTCTTCACTCATCTGTCACTGCTGTCATCAGGACTCCGAGCATTTCACCTGCAGCTTGCAATGTGCTAACTCGGGCCTTTGATCCCAGCCACGTCAAAGGCACTTGATACAAAGTGTAATTTTGCAAAGAAAAGAATCCTGCGGGAGAGCTTTAGGAGATGCCTCTGTTTTTAACCCTGCTTCCAGAAAGAATTGGACGCCAATGCTTCCACTTAGTGCCTTTGCTTCTCAGGTGAAAGGATCACTTCTGATATCTGAACAGGATACGTTGAACATTTCAGAGATGGACTTGAGAATCACCACGTGGCTACCAGAGTCTTGGGCTGAGTGGACCAGATGGTGAGCAGATTTAAGCAATCTTCCAGTCTCTTGGTCAATGACTGAATTTCCTGTGCATATTTGTTGCCCATCAACAGATAGATCTCTTTCTAGAGCAGCATCTTGGCACTTGGGAGCATGGTTGGAGGCTTTTTTGGAGGCCCCTGTTTGATTTATGTAAGACGTGTGCAGCCTTTGCCTGCAAAGCCGGGCCTGGGTCGGTGGCCGCCTTTGTCTTGCTGGTGTGGACAGACCCTTGTCTCTACGAAATAAATGAGGGTGAGAAAATCAGGGAGCAATTGGGCATCCACCTCAGTCTTGCTCTGCCTTTTCAGAGAGGAAAATCGAAGAGCACGAGTCCTTCAGCTGTGAGGAGAAATATGGTTCTTTCCACGCTCTCCCCAACGGCCCTTGTCAACACCCCCCAGGGTTACCCACCATCACTGTAGACGGGAAAGACCTGGGAACCCCCCAGGCCATACTGACCCCAACCTCCAACAGAACTGATGTGCTTCTGTGGCCCCAGATCTGACCCTCAACCTGGGCGGCATCGGTGACCCAGGAAAGGATTTCAAGGGGGCAGCGATCACCCCGGGAGCCCCCAGAAGGGGCATCAGCTCAATCACACACTCCATTCTGATAGTAAAAACAACCACAAAATACTCATGTTTAACTATCAGACGTGATGATTAAAATGACATTTTCCATTTGCCACATCAAGTCTGGACTCTTCCACATGGTTCTTGAATCAAAACAGCCATCTTGCACACTAGTACTCTTAGATAAATAATCTCAGATATCTGAATAACCTAAGTCATTGAATCTGACTGAGATGAAGAGCTGACCTGCACTGGGGTGAAACGGACCTTAGGATAAATCAATGGCCCCAGGGACTAACAAAGACGGCCCCATGCCAGGCAGCTGATCACTTACTATGAGACAGGCCGATGCTGGTGCTTCCACTGTACCGTCTGTGGCTCAAATGTGGCTGCAGCTGTTTTTGTGGATGAGGACAGTGAGGCTTAGAGTCTGAGATTCAAGTCCAGACCCATCTGGGTCCAGAAGGAAAGCTAGACTTTTACTAGATTCCTGGAATCAGCTGTGTGTGTTAGTCTTACAGATGGAAGGCTGACAAAATTTCAGGATTAAGTGTGGTCACCTTTGTAGCTGTGACCACCCCCCCTCCACCTTACCACCAATCAGGTCTCAAAAAGAGCACGTGGAGCATCTTCAGTGAGGAAAAGAGTGAACAGAATATCCCCTGAGAGACTGCGTGGCCCTGGCAGGAGATTCTACTAAGAGAAGCCGCCAGCTGCCTGAAAGCCTGGCCCTGGGCTGGGGTCCTCACCGTCTCCCACTGTGTCTACCAGCCACACACCCCTCAGCTCCCTGCCTTCCCCACCCAGGAGCCTGGGAGCCCTGGTCTTCCCCAAAACCACAGGGCCAAGCCCTGATTATTTTCACCATTCACGCCAGAGCGGGGAAACATGCATTTTGTAACAAATAAAACAGTTTAAGATATCGGGACTCAAAGTTTTCATTTCTTGAGCTCTTGCAAATTGCAAGCCGTCACAGATGCACGGCTTTCAAGAGGGTCTATTTGACATCATAACCTTCTGCTTTGATGGCTTTGCTGACACAATACTGTACCCCGTTAATTCTCATTCCCAGCTCCTCTCTGCCTCCGACATGAGGCTGCCTGAGGAGTGTTAGGCTGAGGTGGGGCGGGGGTGGCGGGTTCTTTCATCTTCACCAAGAGTAAGAAGTGATGGTGAGCATTCGAGGGGGCTCAGGGCTGCTTGGGAAGCTGATTGAAGATGAATGAGCCCTACCTCTGGACCCTCCCTGAAGAAACAAGGGGCCCCGGCTCTCTGCGGGGTTGTGTGGTACCACTAACAAAGGCACAGGCAGAGCCAAATGTTGGCCCCTGGCAGGTCCATGAGTAGGTGGGCTTGGCCACACTCAGCATCCAGTGAGCTTTGGGGAAGTGCTCATTTGAGCCAACTCAGAAGTGACCACGGGAGCCTAACACAAAGAGGAAGGTAAATTAGCAGAAAAACACAGTGTAATAGAGCCTCTCACACCATGTTCAAGGGGACTCCAGGGACCAGCCAATCCATGCAAGAAGAATGGTACCACTCGAAGGGGACCGCAAGATTAATCACCGCCGTGATGCAGATTTAGCGCGTTAGGTGAAAAGATAAATGTGTAAAAAGCTGTGTCAAAACCCATGGTGTGGCCCACACGGCAATTCAGGGTCAGTAATTGAACTTCGCTCTAATTATCCTAGGGAGATAATATTAACTTACAGCCGGGCACGAGCAGGAGAGCCCATAACTCATCACTGGATGGGCGGCTCATCGCATTGTGTTATTGAAATATGATGGCTCCATTTTTATCCTGTCATAATGACAACTGATGTGCTTATTTTCTTTCTCTGCGCCTCTAGGGGATGATGAAATAGTAAGCAAACATTCTTTCTGGTGAAAGAGCAGCACTTTATCACGCAGGCTTCAGCTCTGAAAAAGCACTTGTAACCTCAGAAACAATTTCCCGGAACGGAGGCTGCCTCCGGGTCCGTCCCGTCCCCGGCCACCGGCCTGGAGGTGTGGCTGTCAGCAGCTCTGGCTTCCCTCCATGGCTCCAGACCCCTCTCCACGCAAAAGCATGATTCTGTTACTCATTTGTTGGGATTCTTAGGCACCCAGGCCTCTTTAATTTACTGGTGTCGCAGGGTGGAGTTTTCGGGAAGGAACAGAGATTTATTAAAACCCAAACTCTGGTTTTATTGCTGTGTTTACTCTTCAGGCTTCAGAAGTCAACACCCCGACTTCACTGGCCACTTTTTTTTTTAACTTTGTTCCCCTTGGTGACATTTTCTTTTAGTTTGCTTCACAGATTTGTATTTGCATCCTGAGAATTGTTCTTAATAAATTACAGACAAAGGCAGGGATAAAGGCCTCTGCCTTAAACTTTAAGATGAAGTCCCATACGATTCAAAGCAAACACTGTTTTTCTGGTTTATTTGAAACGAGGCTAAAGAGTATGTATTTAGTTGGAAAGAAAGGGAATCCCCTCTAAAATACAGAAGAAGTGGTCAGGAAGGACGTGGAAGAAGCCAGAAGCTCCCCTCAAGGCATCAGGGAAAGTTCCGGGGTAGCTACAGGGTCCCTATGCGCTGATCCCCTGAAGGGAAGTGTGAGAACAAGTTCAGCTGCAATTAGGAAGCGTAAGTGAGGGAGGGGCAGCTGGGGCACCTTGAGAAGAGGCTGCAGGGAATGAGATGGGGCGAGAGACAGAGGCCTGACCTCTCCCCAAAGCCCCTCACAACTGGGGACTTAATGGAGATCTTCGTTCTCAGGGAGGTGCTGGTAAATAAAGGCTTTAGGAAGCCCTCCGCCCTCCCTCTGGGGAAGTTTATCCACAATTCGACAGTTTGCTATTTTAATTGGGAACAGAAAGCCAGTGCAGAATCCAAGATCTCAGGGTAAAAAGGAAGTTTGTCTAAAATCATCTGCACTCGGTCCTTACCCTGGACTGTGGAAGGTGGTGGCCATGGGCAGCAGTGTCTGGGCTGTTGGCTGGGCAGAGGTGGGACGCCCTCCCCAGGGACCCCTCCCTCAGAGACGCATTCGCTGTCATTGTTTGAGCTTAAAAAGAGGCTCCCAGAAAGCTTTTGATGAGAGGAAAATGTAGTTTCATACGATCACAGGGCCCTGGTTTCTGCTTTCCTGGTCCTAGCGTGGTGCAGGGTCCATGGAGTACAGGACTGAGGGGGAGGTTTTAAGACAATTCACAGGACAGACCATGACCGATGCTGCCCATGTATTTAACGTTAGTGGGAAGGCAGAGTGAACACACTGACTTATCAAAATCTGCTTGGACCCTTGAAGGCATCCATCAACTTTCAGGGTCACCATGGTAAGAGGCTCTCTCCTCTCAATTATTCTGATTCCTGGACTAGATAATCAGAAGGACATCATTCATTCATAATCACTGTGTGCCGGCTTTCAATGGGGGATGAAGGACTTTCCATCTATATTTCTTTTTGGGTTTTCTGGTCAGTCATCATCTTAACACAGGAATAAACGCACAGAGCAAAACGCCTGGGCGCTGCAGGTGACAACTGCCCAGAGATCTAGGCTTCTTCGTGGAGAAGAGATTTAAATGCTCCTAGTAACATGAACATCATATTTGGGTCCACGTGGGGACCAAATTTGCTGGCCTTTCCGTGAAGGAGCCGAGGATTGAGGGTGATGGGTCATCTATAATCTGAATCCACAGCTCCCCGCAGGCTGCGGGACTTTGCTCGACATTTGCGTATCAACATGAAGGGAGCAGCAGGGTGAACCTGAACAAATCTACTTACACAAATCGCCAGTTCCAGTTAGAACAGCCCAAAATCAGCCCCCAAATTCTGTTGACTCAAAGTTGCTTTCCCAGTTTCTGCTTTCTTTAGTGATGTCTCAGCCAGCCAGGAAGACAAAACAGCACTGTAAAAAGACATTAGGTTTGTATTTACATGAAAGATCATGACAACCTGGTAAAGCATTACTGTCTGTAAAGTGTTATATATCTTAAGGGCCCTCACAATTTGTGTTTCAAAATTTTTCTTCCTACACACTTGCAGTGTATAATGGACATTTCTTATGATGTTTATAAAAGAACATCTCTCATCTGCTAGCTAAATGGAATGCAGCATTCTATGAATTACAGTCTGAAACTTGCTCAAATGTGCAAGTATTTCTGGGACAGATTTTTCTCCAAGAAAAATTGAAAGGAAATGTGCAAAGGTATAATCCGTTACAACTGTGTTAAAGGTGTGCCTGGAACATTACTCTCAGAGTACTCGGGGTAGCAGATGGGAGGACATTTATTTGGTGGTTTATTCTATTAGGCTTAGACTTTTTTATTTATAGAGACTCTAGCCAACAACTTTAGGCATCTTGGTGGATCATATCAGGCAGTATTCTTCAAATTCTGTTCAAGATAAAAACTTTTAACTGAAATCACATCCCTACCTCATAACTCTGCTCCTCTCAGTTTAGCTGAGGTCAGATCACCTGGAATAAGGGTGTGTCTCAGCTCCCTTGCAGCTAAATGTGACCATGTGACTAACTTCTGGTGAGCAATGTAAGTGTTCAGTGTTGTGTGGCAGCTTTGGGGTAACGTCCTTTACAAGAGGGGATGTATGCCCTTGACATCTCCTACATCTTGCTTCCAGCTCACCCCTTGGACTGTGATCTGACCACCAGATCTCCTCCTGGAACCTGTGGTGAGCCCAGACCAGGTCACAAAAGAACCCCCAATGCCTGCTGTGGATAATCACCATCCAAACATATATATATATATATATATATATATATATATATATATATATATATATATATATAATTTCTTTATCCAATCCTCTGCTGATAAGCAATTAGGTTGTTTCCACATCTCAGCTATGGTGAATAATGCTACAGTGAACATGGGAGTGCAGATATCTCTCTGAGTTCCTGATTTCATTTCCTTTGGACATAGACCCAGAAGTGGGATAAGCCAGGCACAGTGAGAAAAACACTGCATGATTTCACTTACAGGTGGAATCCAAAAATGTTGAACTCATAGAACCAGACAGTAGAATGATGGTTACCAGGGGCTAGAGGTGGGGGAAGGGGGAGATGTTGGTCACGGGATATAAAGTCTTAATGATGCAAGATGAATAAGTTCTAGAGGTCTGATAAACAGCTTGGTGACTATGGTCAGTTATGCTGGGTTTTATACTTGAAACTGGCTAAGAGAGTAGATCTCAGGTATTCTTACTACACACACAACAAAAACAACTCTGTGAGGAGATGGGACCATCAATTAGCTTGACTACAGTAATCATTTTACAATGAATATGTATATCATAATGTCATGTGTCCACCCTAAATATATACATACAGTTTTTATTAAAAAATCAAACCTTATGAGTCTCCATGACACAAGTCAACTTACTCCTTACTGACCCAAGGCCCCATCACATGGTTGTTTATGATGCAGAACTTTCCCTTTTCTATTTCTCCTTCCTCTGCCTGAGTCTCTCCCTCTCTCTTGCTCCAATGAGTCTTGCCTCTGTCTCTCTCTTCTCTCATTCATTCTCATTGTGTTCAACATATTCTTTTCTCTCTTCTCTCCTTTTCCCTACTTAATCAATAGTAGTCCTTGACATCCCTCTCCTGCAGGATTCTAAGAAGATTGTGGAATGGAAAATTTATTTACTGCAACAAGTCTCCCCAGATTCAGAGCTCTGGCACATATATAGCCTTTCCTTTGAGTACTGTGTTTCCAAAGTTTTGCATTGCTATTCAGAAGACAAGCATTCAGAAGAAGAGATCCTGAATTCAGACTATACTTCAAAGCTACAGTAACAAAAACAGTGTGGTCCTGGCACAAAAACAGAAATATAGATCAATGGGACAGGATAGAGTGCCCAGATTAAACCCATACACTTATGGTTAATTACTTTATGAAGCAAGAACATACAAAAGATGAAAGACATTCTCTTCAATAACTGGTCCTGGGAAAACTGGACACCTACATGTAAAAGAATAAAATTAGAACATTCTGTAACACCATATACAAAAATAAACTCAAAATGGAAGACTGTATACTATAAACCTCCTAGAGGGAAACATAGAATAGTCTTTGATATAAATTATAACAATTTTTTTGTATCTGTCTCCTAAGGCAAAAGAAACAGAAGCAAAAATAAACAAAAGGGATCAAATTAAAGGAAAGGAAACCCCTCACAAAACAAAGACAACCTACTGAATGAGGGAAAATATTGGCAAATGATATGACAAATAAGGGTTAATAGCCAACATATATAAACAGCTCATACAAATCAACATCAAAACAAACAAACACACAAACAAACAAACAAGCAACCTAATTAAACAATGGGCAGAAGAACTGAATAGACATTTTTCCAAAGAGGAAATGCAGATGGCCAGCAGGCACATGAAAAGGTGCTCAACGTCACTAATCACCAGGAAAATGCAAACCAAAACCACAATGAGATATCACCTCACACCTGTCAGAATGTCCATCATCAAAAAGAACCCAAATAATAAATGCTGGAGAGGGTGTGCAGAAAAGGGGAAACTTGTGCACTGCTCATGGGAATGTAAGTTGGTGCAACCACTATGGAAAACAGTATGCAGGTTCCTCAAAAAACTAAAAATAGAACTACTATGACCCAGCAATTCCACTCCTGGGTGTATATCCAGAAAACAAAACAAAACAAAACAAAAAACAAACAAACAAAAAAACATAAAGACTTATCCAAAAGATACATGCACCTCAATGTTCATAGCCAAATTATTTACAATTGTCAAGATATGGAAGCAACCTAAGTGTTCATCAACAGATGAACTGATTAAAATATGGTGTGTATACACAATGGAATATTACTCAACCATAAAAAATGAAATTTTGCCATTTGTAGCAACATGGATGGACTTGGAGGGTATTATGCTAAGTGAAATAAGTCAGAAAGAGAAAGACAAATACTATATGATATCACTTACACATGGAATCTAAAAAATACAACAAACTAGTGAATATAACAGAAAAGAAGCAGATTCACAGTTACAGAGAACAAACTAGTGGTTACCAGTGGAGAGGGGGATAGGGGGCAGGACAGGATAGGGGAAGGGGAGTAAAAGGTACAAAATATTAAGTATAAAATAAGTTACAAGGATACATTGTACAACATGTGGCATATAGCAACTATTTTATAATAACTATAAATAGAGTATAACTTTTAAAAATATAAATCACCATATCATACACTTGTAACTTATATAATATTGTACAGCAAATATATTTAAATTTAAAAAAATATTAAAACGAGAAGGTAAATAAATTAACCTAGACAATTTTTTTAAAAAAAGAGCATAACGCAAACTCCACTACCTAAAGAAACTGGGCACCAAAATCTTTAAGCATGATGTGTCCACCTTGACCCAGACAGGATTCATGAGGTGGTTATAGTGCCCTCCTTAGCTCCTGACTGTACCGGGTAGAACATCCAAAATGTACGAAATAAGGCAGCAGCAATCTCACCCGTCTCTAATAAGAATATCACACTCATGTTCTAAAATGCTTTTGTCCATCTACACAGTGCAACCTAAAATGGATTATTTTCTTCTCTTGTTTCTCACATCAAGTGGGACTGGCTGTGGTTCTCTGAGTGTCAGTGCCCTGCTTCCGATTTATTGGCCAATTTTGTTTGAGCAAGAAATAGATGGGGGGCTTCCCTGGTGGTGCAGTGGCTGAGAGTCCGCCTGCCGATGCAGGGGACACGGGTTCGTGGCCCGGTCCGGGAGGATCCCACATGCCACGGAGCAGCTGGGCCCGTGATCCATGGCCGCTGGGCCTGCACGTCTGGAGCCTGTGCTCCACGGCGGGAGAGGCCACAGCAGTGAGAGGCCCGCGTACTGCAAAAAAAAAAAAAAAAAAAGGAAGAAATAGAGTGTTGTGCACACCTGAATATTTATGTTTGGTGATAATTGTTAAGCTGTTTCCAACCACAAACAAAAATAGAGACAGGATTCGACATTTCTTTACCCTCCTTTAACCAGATTGCCACTAGATTCTGGAAACTCTGGCAGGTGGAGATAGAAGCCACTTTGTTATAAATTCATAAAATGAAAGATCTTCCTCCATTAAGCTGACACTTGACTCACAACAATGGATTCAAAAGTAGAACCATTCCTCGTTACCTCTTCCCCCCGTGCCAAATATTGAGAAAATAATTATCCTAAAATTGTTATGATTATTTTAAAACCACAATGAAACTAGGACATGACATAACAGTTCAGGGGAGAAAATAGAGCTTACAATTTGGCATTTAACAATGACAAATAGTTTTACATTAAAATTAATTCTATTAACACATTACAACATGTTCTATGTAAATTATATGCTACATAAACATTTTCTCAATGGTAAGAATCTCAAATCCATGAATATCTCAAAATCAGTTAGAAAAGTAAAATAAAAATAGAAAGTGAAGAATTAATGAAGCAACATTTTCAGGGTTTACAGCATTCCAACCCCTTTTACATATGGCCCAGTCACTCAAAACAAAGCGTCCTTAAAGAGGTTATAGGTCACACAGAGGAGATGTAGCTGTGGTCCTTGCTTTGATGTTTTGTTCTGTTGAGTAGGCAGAAGAGATGTGAAGATTAATTTTGAAAAGAGAAATGCTTGGTGCCAACAGAGAGTTACAGATAAAGTGCTGGGAGAATCTGATGAGCACAGGCTGAAATTGTCAGCACTCTCGTAAGCAAACTCTAGGGTAATGGTAAAGGTTTCATGGAGCGATTAGAACCTGATGTAAACCTGAAAAGATATGAATGATTTAGACACAGATACAGGGGCCGAAGAGGAGACTAAACAAAGACTCCGGCACTGTTGACTGTCATCGTAGGTTGGTTCCCAGAGGCAGTGTCAGAGGTAAGAATTTGGGAGGTGGTCCCAGGAGGAACCAATCAGGAAGGGAGGAAGGAAGGGGGTGTTAATGAACAGGGTACCAGGGAGGCACCACTGGGGACACTGGGAGTTCAGGCTCCAGGGTGGTCCCCAGGGGACCAGTGGAGAGCAGCTGGGGATTCCCCTCCAACTCCCTCAGGTCGCTGGATGGGGAAGCTGTGCCTGGCCCCTGGGTGCTAATTACACTGCACATCCAGCTTCCCTGGGACCAGCACACAGAACAGGTCCTCAGGCAGACTGTGCCCAAGGTAGGAGCAAGCTTTCTTTAGGAGACCGACGGGTGCCGAGGGGTAAAGGGCAGGACACCGTGGGGTCGGCAATAGTCACGAACAGAAACAAAGTCCAGTTCTTCTGGAAGATTTCCTTTTTGAAAGGATATAGGAAAACGACTTTTAAAAAGTAAGGGGAATTTTTTAGTACTGTTTTAAATGAAGACACATAATTCTGGAGATGACCACCTTTTCTGAGTTTATGGATTGCCAAAACTCAGATTCCACGGGATCAAATGTACTTGCTAGAAATGTAACAGTATGAAAAAATTCAACAAAATCTAGAGGAAATTTCCAGACTCCAAACTCTTTACATCATAGAGAATATACAATATAAAACTTAACAGGTTTGGAAAAACTCAGGGTAAAATGACTCATCATCAGAAGGAAAAAAATTCCATAGCATCCTCACAGAAGGCAGAGATGTTGGAATTAGCAGAAGGAGATGTCGAAAGAACTGTTATTCTTATTTTGGGGCATTCATGGGGGAAAGATGGATAGAACTGATAAGCAGAGAAGGAATCTTAGCAGAGGAATGTAAACTGCTCTGGCAAGGAGTGAAATGCTTTCTGGGGACCTAG
Organism: Mesoplodon bidens; assembly: GCF_964165515.1. Classification (NCBI taxonomy): domain Eukaryota; kingdom Metazoa; phylum Chordata; class Mammalia; order Artiodactyla; family Ziphiidae; genus Mesoplodon; species Mesoplodon bidens. Next base: position 3,573,983 of record NC_138160.1, read on the forward strand.
AAATCCACATTTGGCAACCCCAAATTAATCACTCATTTGTGCAACAGACACTTAGCCCAAGTCTGTTCTGTGCAGAGTGCTATTCAGGACCGTGGGACACAGGGATACTGGATCGTTTACATTCTGGTGGGAAAGCATCTAATATATAATTACATAAATATAAAGTATAATGTCAGGCAATAATTACATGTGCTGTAGGAAAAATAAACAGGGTTAAGGGATAGAGGTTTTCAAGGGATGCTATTTCAGATAACAATTTCCTGGAGGCATAAAAAGCCCTCCCGCACAGGACCACTGGGCCCGTGTGGAAGGCTGGTGTCAGGAAGAGGAGGGAAAGCCACAGGCAGAGCAGGAGCCATGGCCAGGCTCCTGAATTACTGCTGAACAGTTGGGGTGGAGTTTCCCCTTTGTCTCCACCTCAGGGTGCCTCTTTTCTTCTCCTTTTGTCCATTGCTGACTTCAGGTGTTGAAACCTCAGGCAGAGCCAGAAGAATTGGGTAACGTGCCCTGCAAAGTCAGTTACGTGAAGAAGGATGGAGGGTGATGTACAGATGTGTCTTACTGCGACCCTGGACAGTGAGGGTCAAGTTCTCTTATCAAAGTACAGGTTTGTTAGTTTATAAGAAATAGGGTCAAAGTCATTCTCTTTGGTGTTGTTGAAAAAAAGGGTTTTTTAAAATGAAAAACAGATGTAGGCCTTTGAAAGGAAATTCATCCTTATGGTAAAAAAAAAATGTGTTTCATTTCAAGCATTTTGGAGTAAAGTGGGCTAGCTAAGAATGAAAGCATCTCCCCATTCTCAGGAGACCTGATCTTCCCTCCCTTCCTGCTTCCGCATCCCCTCCCCACTACGGGCCCCCTTCCAACACGTAAGTGCACAGAGGGCCTGAGTCACTGCGGACCCAAAATTATGCAAGAGGTCAGGCCAGATAACGAAGACAAAGATGGGTTACATCCTGGAAGGTCAAAGGTGGAGGGAAGGTCTTAGACACCAAGAGAAGGAAAGAGGAAAGAGAAAAAGGAAGGTGAGGAAACGATTCACCTTGGAAACAATTAGCTGAATTTGACAACACAGAGTGTCCACGGTTTTCCCCAGCTTCAAGAACAAAGTGTGCAGGAAGCAAGACAGGGCATCACTGGAGCAGGACAGCCTCCTTTCCCATCACAACCTCAGCGCCATGTCATGGGTCCTGGTGAGGAAACACTAAGATCCACCTTCCAGACATTTTCCTTTGCAGAGAAAAGAAGGAGGTACACCTGTGGGATTGAGAATAAAGACTTATATCAGTAATTTAATAAAGCAGTGGATGCAGAGACGTATACTCATAGATGTCTCAAAAATCTACGTTCTAGCCCCAGGTGTCCTCCGATTTGAGCACATTTATGACTTGTTTATTTCATTATGTGCCCCCTCCAGGCCAGGGACTGTGCCACATTAGAGGGAGCTCTGCAGATGACATCAAAGTTTCCCGATGAACTAGCGGTCCTCTGCGATTATCCTTGGAAGCAAGCCCTGAAAAAAGGCAAAACAACCAGCAGTGCGGAAAGAGGCAAAGTCTTGAAACAACCCTTATCTAGAAAATGTTGGTTGTCTTGGCTCAGAAGAGGCCAACTTGCTCAAAGAAGTATTTCACCTGCATTGGGGGAACCACAGCACTTTGAATTCCCTCTTGGGAAAGTTTTCTTCCCCAAGCTCAATCCAGAGGGACCCCTCCATCAGTCGGTCCAGGTGTTATGAACCACCAGCTGGTTTTTGGTGCTCTGAAGACCTTCCAGTGGCCGTCTTGCAGAGGTAGGCTGCCGTGCCCTGGTGCAGAGTGTGTGAATGATGGGCAACCCAGGGCCACAAAGGTAAATCAGAGAGAAATGCCACCAAGAAGAGCATTCTTCCTGTCACTCCCTGGCTGTCCCTGAGGACAGTCCCTTTACCCTCTCCAAGGCTTAGTGTTTTCAGCCATGAAATTGGGACTTACATGTGCCCAGGGTCCTTGCTAACACTAACATCGATGGTATTCTACTCTCTGAAATCTAAGCCAGTTTGCCACAACTGACCACTATCTGTAGCTTCTCAAGATGAGAGAGGGCCTCCTGACACCGTGTTCTCTCCAGGCATCACTGAAGGTTCCTTGAAGGCAGCACGTATTCAACTCTGGACCCCCAAGGAGTTAGAGTCCCAACCCCAAGGGGAGACACACCTTCTGTCCTTTCCAGACAGCTTCCATATACATCTTTCCTCCCAGGTCCTTGAATTGTTGTAAAATATAATTGAGGATCAGTCTTGCATAGTTTGTCCCCACTCTTGTATTGATTAAAACAAAAACCATGATCTTTGCTGTGACCTAGAGAAATACATATATGAAATGAAACCCCATTCACAGTCCAGGTAATGTCTTTGTCTGCATATAGGAATAAAGTTATAATTTAAATATGATTCTTTCTGCAATTACAAAATACTCCTGATTCTTATTCTAGGTGGATGCTTTATAACTTTTGAAGATTATTTTTTCTACTTCAAATATCCATTTACCTATAAATTCTAGATTCTCAGAAATTACATCAACCTCCACTATTATATTTTCCAAACCACCCAGAGTTTATATTTAAACATTGCAAAGTGCAAACAGATCATTACAGGTTTTTAAAATGTCAAAATGTTTTTAGAGACATGTTTCAGACATCTAAACAGATATGAGGATTAAGGAAAACAGTACGGATCAAGGAAAAAATAACAGAAAACCTATTACACAACACCTGGTGATGGAAGTTTGGCAAGCCTGTTGATGGACAGGGCATTACTGAAGCAGAATAGAAGCAACAGAATGTTTCGGATTGTAGACACCTAATTACTGTAGCCTACTTAAGATAGGAAATATCCTAATAAGAGTTTAAATTAAAATGATATATTATCTTAAATTTTGGATCTGTTGCTGCCATAGTGAGTATGTCCATAGTTACTGGCTAGTCCCTCCCAGGGATAAGATGCTGGTACATTACCTACCCTGTTGCTGTTCGTGACTTTTCAAATCATTGCTCACGCATAACAGAAATTGACCACATTCAGTAAATTGAGCATCTTTTCCCTTCTGTACTCACATGAGCTGAATCGGCTTTTTCTCTGGGGGAAAGCAGCTCCGTTTACATTTACCAACAGGTGTGTATAAAAGCCTAATGTCAAGAAATCCATTTGCTCTTCAATAAAAGTTATCATAACGTCTGAAACGCCTGATTTATGGAGAACCTGCTTCCCCCGGATGGCCTGCCGTGTATAGTTAGAAACCCAAGACAGGTCATGCAACTTACACCAGGGGGGATAATAATGTCTCTCAGATGAGGCTCCTTGACAATGCCCGTTCTCCTTATTTAAATGATGAACATGATTGGTGGAAAGTGCAGGCTGTAACCCAAACACACAAAGGAAATGACTGTAAAGAATAATAAAGCAGACTGACAGGTATCACGCCCTGCTTGCTGCGAACTCCTGGTCTTAGATTTACGTATTTAACCTTCACAAAGTAGATTTGATAAAAAGTCCAGATGGTTAAGAGACAGAAAAATGAAAATGTTTTGTGAAGCCTGTTCTGATAAGGGAGTCTGCCTCTCGGTGCTGGCATGGCCGTGCCCTTCTGATTGGGGGCTGCCCTGCACCACCCACCCTGTGTCAGCCCCACGCCACATGCCCGGGGGCAATACATCACCCGAAGATCACCTTCAGCTTGCAACTTGCAAAACTCCAAAGCAGCCAGACCCCTCTGCTGTGTGCAGACGCATCTGTCACGTAACTGCAAACAAAAGCTCTGATAAGGACCCACAAGGAGATGGGCCACGTGACAACTGCCATCCAGCAGGGTCAGCCAACACAGGGCAGCAGTTTCTGGGGAGCTGGGGGAGGGTGATGCTCATGTGGGGAAGAGGGACATTCCTGGAATGCATGCAGGAGAGATGAAAATGCAACTCCTTTTTGTGTGCAGGGATTGAGATACAACACAATGAAACTCACAACAGGCAGAGAAGCAAAATGAAAGTTTTTTTCACACAAATTTTTTGGGGAGGGAGGGGGAAAAATGATCATGCTTTTAGGGAAGGCCTGGGAGCTAAGAAGGGTGGCCCTATAACTTGAATTTGCTGAGTTCATAGAATAATAACAGAAACTTGATATGATTTTTTTTAGGGAATTAATGAAACCGTGGGCCGTAGAGAAGGCAGGGCTGGGAGAGGCTCCTAGATGACCTCGTCCTGCCAGACTGAATACTTTTAAGGCCATTAACTCTGAGCACTATTATGCTGAGGTCTCTCTCAGACATATCCTCTCTCCAGGATGGAGTCAGACAGTCACCTCCCTCTAATGCCTCCTGGACTTGAACCCCAACCTCCTCCACCGAGCCTGCTGGGTAAAATGCTTTGCACCTAAAGCATTTGTCACACCCGGTTTCCTGCAGAAGTTTCTTCACATGGGACTCTGGACCATCCTGCATCCTGAGCCCCACCTGGGACCCTGCATGGTCAATGCTGGACAGTATCACCTGTGTCACATGCAGGGTTAGCATCATCTACCTCACAATATAGGGTCACTCGTGCTTTCATCCATCTCACACTGTAGGGTCAGTATTGATTAGAATCTTCTGCATTATACTGGAGGACAAGAATTGATTGGTATCATAGGCCTCACACTGCATGGTCAGTATTGTTCTGCACCCACAGTCTTTAGCAGGCCAAAGGTGAGAATTCTTCTAACTCTTGGTGCCATCACTTGCCTGCCTGATTGCAATCCCGAGGGGATAATTTACAGAAGTTTAAAAACTGAAATGAAGTCTACTTGGAATCTGGAAATGTATAGTAGTTAATAGAATCCCCTCACGTATTAAGGACTAGAAGGGATTTGATGTTTGCTTGGACCTGCCAGTGGAGGAAGAAGTGAAATGCCTGAGAAGAAGGAAGAGCTTAAAACAGAAGAAAAGGCATTCGAATCTTGGATGAAAGTGGAGTCGTGTCTGCCGGGGGTGAACGGAGAATCATCACCAGCAGAAAATCTGAGACATTCTTGGCGAGGAGATTCCTGAGGCTCCACGTGAGCCCCTGGCCTGTAGAAACCAGCTCATGATGTGATACCAGCTCTCAGCAGGAAAGTGCCATCCTGAGACCAGCCTTTGGCTTTGCTTTCTCCCTGGATATAAGGAGTTCTTTGCAGCCCTTGAAGTATTGGTTTATATCTATCTAGTTACCTTCATAGGAACGGAACCTACCTGATTAGTGAGTTCTGACTCAGTGTTAAACCACTTTGGTGTTATTGATGGTTAGGATATTTGTAGTCCCGAGGATGATTCATCACATCCTCATATTCCCTGCCCACCCTGTTCTATGAATACTGTAGAATTTATAAAACTTTGCTGCTCTGTTCCAAATCATGAGCTCACAAAACAAGGAAGGGTGTTATAAAATACGAATATAAGCAGTTTTCCAAATACACTTCATCCTGTCTTTACCATAGGCTGGTTCCCTTGCAAAGTAGCTGCAAGCTGACCCACCGCTGCAGCATGACTGTTTGAGAGGAGGAAAGCACACGTTTAATTGTGGGTCCCAGGGATACTGCCTGGCTTGGGTGAGCAACTCAGCTGGGCAGCGTCAGCCGAGTCCTCCAGAGAAGGGGGTGTGTTAAGGGTTAGATGTAACAGGTGTAGCACATGCAAAGCCTGCAGACTCCACCTGAGGTAACAGTGGAAAGCGCTCAGTATCTGACATGTGTTTCAGACCAACGCAGTGCAGCCGTGTTAAATAATGCTGCACAGTCCTGCCCGCTGATGGCATGTGCAAACGTCTGCTAAAACTGGGTCTCCCTACCTCGCTGCCCACTGTGCTTGGCGCTGAGGCCCTATCTCCTTAGGCAGTCAGTGCTGAAGGTTGAGGGAATGAATAAGTGAATGGATGCCACTTCCCGCCAGTTTGAATTTGTAACTATTGGCACACCATTCACAACTTTTTACAACTGAAATTTCCTCTGTCACTGTTACACATCCCAGGCTACATTTTGTTTTAGATGTCAGATGATTATTGATATTGTTTTGGTTAATATCCCCAGTTTCTTGAAATGTTTTTGTCGCGTGACATAATGGGCATGACCAATGGATGATAATGAGGTTCCTTCATGTTGGTTACAAGGCACATTAGACCCTTCTGAACCCAGCAGAGGACTCAGAAGAGAAAAAACAGAAACATTAGGGCTGATCTAAGCATTGTTTTTTGGCCTATCCATTCTAATTTTTGAAAAGTTTCTGGTAGTATCCTTGAAAATTTTACATACATCCTGAACGCGTGTCTGCCAGATACTAGTAACCCAACGTGATTGAGAATGACCTGGATATTAAACGTCAGATACCAAGGTTAATCATGGGAGATCTGATAAAACCCTAAACTGTGTTTGGAGAGGAGAGGGAAGACAGCCTTTTTGACATTAAAATGTCTCAGATGCCTTTACTCTGTCAATCAAAGATGCTCTGAATGGCCTGGAATACATTTGCCATTAGTAGCTCTGCTGTGGGCACCAGCTAGAGGACATTCTGTTTTCAAATGTAAATATCTCTGGCATTTCAGACATATTATACATTTTGTTTTCCATCTTAATGTATCCAAAATCACCAATATCTGCCATTACAGTAGGTTCTAACAACTGTTTTTGTTTTTGTTTTTGTTTTTGTTTTCTAAACACTGTGATCATGGCAAAATGATGACGCATTTGTTAGGATCTGGTCTTCTTTGTGACCCTTGTGTGTGGGGGAATTAGCATATGCCAAAAGTGTCAGGGTCCTGTTTGCTGTCAGGGTGCCGCCCAGGTCTCCCTCAAATGTGCTTCAGGGATGATTCCCATGGTCTGAGTCATTCTGCCACTATTATTATTTCTAAAAATAGCTCAGTGTCATGCATCCCAGGATTGGGAGGCTGCTCAGGATTGCTTTGCAAAGTAAATGGCTATTTTTTGTGCGTAAAACTGCCAATCAACAAGGCGGCTTGTGACCCGATCTTACAAACCAATGCTATTTCTTAAAGCAGTGTAAAACTTACATGTGAGATGCCAAATAACCGTCTTGTGACATCTGGCATCCTTATGTCCAACACACATCCTCCTGACAATTTATTTAATTTCAGGAGTGCGTTCTTCGTCTCCTAGAATCATATAGCTTCAATAATTAGCTCTACAAATGGCAGCTTTGGGGTCTTCAAGAGAGAGATGGAGCAGACACTTACTGGGCATCCAAAAGAAAATCCAACACAGATTTTTAAAGAAGGAAATGTGTTTAGAATGTGTGCACATTTTACAATTCACAATAGCAATGACACAGAAGCAACCTAAATGTCCATTGACAGAGGAATGGATAAAGAAGATGTGGTACATACATACAATGGAATATTACTCAGCCATAAAAAAGAATGAAATAATGTCCCGATGGATCATTTGAACACCCATCACAGAAAACTCTGGAACCTGTGTTTTAGAGAACAGGTTTAACCAGGAGCAAATGAGATATTATTCAACACTTTTATATCTGGAAGTATGTAACATTTTCAGAGGTGAGCTACGTTCCTTGGACAAACAAATCGATCCATCTGTGACCATGCAGTGCGGTTCTTCTCCTGGAAGATGAGGTAAGTCTTTGAGAGTCAAGGGTCTGTTAGATTCCTGAGCCTGCCAGACTCCTGGATGTCATCTGTGTCAGTCACACTGTTCTGCTTCAGGTCAGGTCTCTGCTAATGGGGAGGTCTGCACTGTCCCCTCCAAACAAGGGCCATGATACAAAATAAAACAGTCCCTTCATTTTGTATAAGGCTTTTACACTTGTGGGCTGGGGAATGTGTTTTATTAGCTTATTACCCACTTGGCACTTCAGACAGCCTAACCCCCTACACTGCAGAGAGCAATTAAATGGGAAAGTCTCTGAGGATCACTTTAAGAAATGAATGTTCCAGTGCAGGGAAGTGAAGGTGATATAAATAAACGTTTCACATAGATAGTGGTGAGCGTGTGTGTCCTCTTCTTAATGCATGGATTTGTGCAGATTTGTACACATGCAACACATTTTTAAATGAAATGACTTGGGGATCTTCTCAAGATCAATGTGTACATTTCCTTCTGTTAACTATTGAGGTTAATGTAATAATGTGATTTTATGACTTGTACTTTGGGAATGATTGATTTGTCTTTTTATAAGGACCATGAAAATCATGTACTTTATTCCAGTGTTCCATTTCATGTCAGTGCCTTTCCACTCATAGAAAGGAACCCACCCTGCTTGAGGATGCGGATTTGGACACCTGCACCCACCCACTCAGACAAAGGCTGACACTCACGTGGTCCATTTAAACTCTCACATAGTAGAAAACACTTGCGATGTCAAGGATTTCTCTGCAATTTCATGATGAGTTAACCTAAACTTTACAGAGAAGAGAAAATAAAATAGATTTAGTATGTGCTATAATTGGGCCCAGCTTTCAACCTATTACTTCTTCTGAGTAATGAATAGCATGTATCTTTCCCAGTGAAATTAAGGATAAAATCCAGACCTCCTGAAATATTAGCTCCTCCTTCTACCTGAACTGAAGTTCACCTTTCTCCCCCAGGCTGCTCTTCCAGAAAGGAGAATTGATCAAACCGTTTTAGTACCAAATTGATTCACTCAACTCCAGAGACATAACAGTTGTAGCTCTATGAAAAATACCCAGCTATTATGAATTAAATGTATTTTTTATACTAAAGTATTATTACTATGGAAAATGCCCCAATTAAATTAATTTTGTGACTTTCCTGTATTTTTTTCTTTGACCATCTCAAGAGTCATTGTTTCAAAATCCTGTTTGTTAATGTTGGAATTTTATTTATTTTCCACAGCTAAAATTTATTTACATTATTTATATATGCATTTCAAAGGCATTTTATTTTGTAGGACAAAAAAATACTCAAAACAATTATCCCCCAGATATAGTTTCTGAATATTATGTTATAAATAAATCTTGTCTATTTATACTGTCCATAGCTAATAATAGCTTGTACAGAATTTCTTTTTATAGTAGCTATTATTAACAATGGAAAAAATAGTTTGAAACTAGTTAGGGTATTTTTTCTGAGAATTCCTATGTTTATAGAAATTCATATATACATATGTTTATGAATTAACACAGGTGAAACACTGTCTGAAAACACAGGGGACTTTTTTATGGCTTCTTTATTTCTCTTACCTTTTTTATTTAGCAAGGGGTAGTTTTTCATTTATTGCTTTTGGGATGAAAGAGAGAAAGAGAGACGGAGAAGGGGGGGCAGTGATAAATAGGGCTGAAGCAATTGAAAAGTCATCAGTTGCATAGCTTAGCTTTCTGGTCACTCAGAAAGGAGTAGAAATGAATCACAGCTATATTTCACTCACATCAGAATCACTCAAATTGCTTAGAAAATCCAAGGCATGTTCAGTGTGAGCAGCGTTGCACCCTAGTGGCTGCAGGGTCACCTGCCCCAGGTGAGGATGGCTTGGGGGGCAGCTGCCCAGGCTCACCATCATCTCATATAAAGAACTGCAAGGAAGAGTTAACCAGTTTTCAGACATTTTCTACAGAAGTGAATTTCTGGAACCAACTTGTTTTCCTCCAGCTATGAGCTGTGTAGCCTGGCAAATGCATCAAAATTTAGGTCCTGGGAGAGCTCATAGGGATCCAGATGAAACACCACCCACGGTGCCAAGGACAGCTGTGCGCAGATGGAAGAATTTCTGCATTTGCAGGGGAGGAGGTCGGGATGGGGGAGGGCAGCAAAACTAGCCATGGGACCTGCCCGGGCTGAGATGGCTCCCAGGGGAAGCTTCTGGGGGAAAGTTTATGACTCTCTCTCCTTCTTCTCCTTCCCTCCTCCTACTTCTCCTTCTAATTCTTCTAATTCTCTGTCTCCTTCTCCTCCCCTCCCTCTCTCCCCTCCAAGCTCTCCCCCTCTTCCTCCTCCTTCCTATTCTTTAAAGTTAAATTGGAAAAAAGAAATCATGTGATTGAATGAACAATGTCCATAAAAATACCTTCGTTCCATATGGGGAAGCTTGGATGGGCCCCTGTTGGCTCATGCTCTGCCCATGTTGTGCTCTCCCCTAAAGTTCTAACACACGCACCCTCATGCTCTTTTCCATCCTTTTCCAGTACCTGCACATCACGGGATAGGGAGGTGATGGGGAGGCGATGGGTAGATACAGCAAGTTCCTCTACAGCAGCCCAACACAGGAATATGCTACAGTTTAGCAAAACAAACACACAAAACACTTTCTACCATAAGCGAATAAAATTTTAAAACATTTTAGTTCTATAATCCTATAAATTATCATCTATTATAATGATGAAAATTAAGTGGTGAACCATAGTTAATATTTACTTACCAATTTGTAAGTAAAAAGACATGGATCCATTGTAATGTCACAGCTTTTATATAATAATAGTTGGGCTACATAACCATAGCTCTGATGGAATCTGTATCTATCTCATTCCCATAGTGTTGTCCAAAGATTTCAGTTGGTGAGGCCTGTGAAGATATCAGCGTTTTTTCAGATAATGTACAATCAGTATCTCCTAGATGGTATGATATTTTCTAAGTGCAATCCTTCCAATTAAAAAATTAAAAAAAAGTTGTCTACGTAGGATTTTTTCGACTATGTGGATGGAAATGTGTGGGACCTACTTATCTTATTCAGAAAGACACTAAGTGCAGTGTGGTACTGATATGGAATATATGCCTTTCTTCACAGCGTGGAGAGGAGATGTAGACATTTCACAGAAAAGGAAACAATCTATATATTTTTCTTGGCATGATTTGCTAACTGTGGGAGTCTTGTTGAATTTTACTTAGTCCATTTATTGAGGAAATAGTTTCCCAAAAGAGCCCATTTAAAAATTAAAGAAATATTTGTCTTTCTCTGTCTGACTTACTTCACTTAGTATGATAATCTTTAGATCTGTCCATGTTGCTGCAAATGGCATTATTTCATTCCTTTTTAAGGCTGAGTAATATTCCATTGCGTATATGTATGTATGTATATATATATATATATATATATATATATATATATATATATACACATATATGTGTGTGTGTGTGTGTGTGTATATATATATATATATATATCACATCTTTTTTACCCATTCCTCTTTTGATGGACATGTACTTTGCTTCCATGTCTTGGCTATTGTAAATAGTGCTGCTCTGAACATTGGGGTGCATGCATTTTTTCAAATTAGAATTTATCACTTACTTGTGACATCTAAAAAATGATACAAATGAATTTATTTACAAAACAGAAATAGATTCACAGACATAGGAACTTTTTCATTACCAAAGGGGAAGGGGAAGGGGATGTATAAATAAGGAGTTTGGGATTAAGGTGTGCACACTACTATATATAAAATAAGTAAACAACCAGGACCTACCATATAGTACAGGGAATTATACTGAATATCTTGTAATATTGGAAAATAATATTGGAAAATAATCTGAAAAAGAATAGATATATGTATATGTATATATATATATATAACTGAATTACTTTATTGTACACCTGAAACTAACACAACATTGTGAATCAACTATAATTTAAAAAAATAATAATAAAATAAGTTTTATCTTTTGTCTTTCATTTTGTATCTGAGAATGTCCAGTTTTATAACAGGAATAAACTGAACACAGGACAGGAGAGAAGCATCTCAGAGGACCCTTCCTCAGGGACCGAGAGACAGAAGCACCCACCTCTGAGCATCCCTGCAGAACAAGAGAGAGGAGGGCTCTGGGAGATGAGGGCAGAGCTCCCCATGTACCAGGAGGGGCAGCCAGGGCAGTGGAGCTCTTGCATCTGGAAGGCAAGGTGGGGAACCATCAGTGATGGCCTGGGCATGACGAGCCCTTCCCCATGCTGGTCTCAGAAGTCACTGACGGCTGAGGCTTGGGACCTGTGTTTAGTGAAGAGGCCATTGTGATTCAACCCTTGAAGAATCTGTGTTCATAGGCCACGATTTCTCAGCACAGACTCTGTGCAAACCCTGAGTGAGATGAGGGAAATAACCTGCTACAAATCCACCTCACCCTGCTGTCTGTCTCTGAGAGCTCAGGGGCCTTTGTCCCAGCCTGTTTTACTTAAAATATGATTATTTTGATATTAGATTTTTTTCAAGAATTATAACAATTCATATCTCTTCTACAACTGCCATAACCACAGTGACTTCTGACACAGCTTTATGTTTATGGATTCAGGTCTCAATACCAATTTCTTTTTTTTTTTTTTGCTGTCATTAAAAATGTCAAGTATGACATTTATTTTCCCTAGGGATATCTCACGGAATATTCTTTTTTTGTTTATTTTATTTATTTTTTATTTTTTTATTTTTTTTTGCTTTATAACAAATTTAATCAGTTATACATATACATATGTTCCCATATCCCCTCCCTTTTGCGTCTCCCTCCCACCCTCCCTATCCCACCCCTCCAGGCGGTCACAAAGCACCGAGCTGATCTCCCTGTGCTATGCGGCTGCTTCCCACTAGCTATCTACCTTACGTTTAGTAGTGTATATATGTCCATGCCGCTCTTTCACTTTGTCACAGCTTACCCTTCCCCCTCCCCATATCCTCAAGTCCATTCTCTAGTAGGTCTGTGTCTTTATTCCTGTCTTACCCCTATGTTCTTCATGACATTTTTTTTCTTAAATTCCATATATATGTGTCAGCATACAGTACCAATTTCTGTCACCGATTTAACCTGCTCAGTTTGGCTGACACAGGGTGAGTCCCCAGTAGACGTTAGTTGAAAAGTCTCAGGGCTAATTGATCTTATAAAGTATATATTTTTTCTACTTATTTGTTGGTCACTCAATTTTGTTTTAGTCACTTTTTTCATCTGGAGTTTGACATGTGGACTTAATTAAGTTGGCTTTTAGATTGTGTGCCTTACCTTAAAAAAGTCTGTTCCACTCTGAGATTGTAAAATAAATAATTCCATCCATGCTTTCTTCTAAAACTTATATGATATTATGCCATTTTTAACATTTTAATCATGACCTATGAGGACTTTTCTTTTTCTTCTCCATCTTCTTCCTCCTTCTCTACCTCTACTTCCTCCTCCTCCTTCCTCTTTTTTTAAATTTTTTTTTCTTTTTTGGATATAATGAGAAAGAGGGTATCGCTGGGCAGAGCCCAGACCACTGGCCACTGGGAGAGGACAGAGTCTCCAGGCTTCCCGTATGGGAAGAGCCAGATGGTTGACAGCAGGATGGAGGCTGATCAATACACACCTAACTGGATGAAGGTAGCTGGCCCAGGCGTCTTGATCTTGGACAATGGTTGCATTGCTTCTTTGAAGAGGAGCCACTTCTGCTCCTATACCTTGTCAATTATTTTATATCTTCTGCCTTCTTCCCATTTTCATTCACGTGTACTTCATCTTCAAGTCCTTACATATGTTCTGGGCCTTTAGAAAAATGAGAAAGGAAATCAAGTCTCACTCTGAGAGGATGCAGCACCCACCACGCGGGAAGACCACCTGCAGGTCTGCCTCATGACATGCAGTGTCTGAGACTGAGTGTCATGGGGAGCTCACTGTGGGGCACATCCCAGAGTCCCTGCCCCATCTGCCCCTCTTACACACCCCTCTCCACCCCTGCAGGCCTCCCTAAGTTCGAGTCCAGCACTTGCCAGAGTACGGCAACAGCTCAGCCCCTGGTTTTAATCTGCTTTCCCTCTAAATAGGGGCTTCGGTGATCTAAACAAGAACAGGGGTAAGGAATAGCACCATCCCAGCCCTGACTTAGGGCACAGTATCTGCAGACACAGACAACATCTCAAGGTGAAGGGCTTTGCCTTTCACATCTGCAGGGAGCTGACGGGTCTTTTCCGTTTCCACTGGTTTCCCCATCACCTCCAGGAATTTCAGGCTCCAGATGTTAGCACCTCTTGTCCCCCAGGCAAAAGTCTATCTCTCCTCTATCTTCCCAAAGTCCCTCTTCTTCATCTCAAGTTGGTATCTCAGGCCCAGAAAGGCTGTGGGAATGTGTTCAGCCCAAGGAAGGGGGAGCAGAGTGTGGACCCTATCCTGCCCCATTCACACAGAAATATAAGTGGAGGGATGGGTGAATGGGTGGGGGCATAGACAGATTACTGCAGTTTTTTGATTTGTTCTTTACCTATTTGCCAAAAGATTAAGGATTTATGGACCAGCCTATATAACTTTATAACAAAAAAGAGGTATCGCCTGCCATAAGTGAAGATAAATACAAGAGCAAGTACATCAAAGAAGGTGGTCATGCCTTCAATCCACTCCCTACCACCGATGGGGATTGTACCTGCCTGACAAACTCTGATCAACAGGAAGAAAAAAAAAACAAGATTCTTCTTATCCTTGGACTTATTCAGATTTTAGCATTTCATAGAGGGCTTTTTTTTTTTCTATAATTTCAGAGCTGGTATAAAGGGATACATGGAGATGTGTCATTTTCCTATTCTAAAAAAAGACAGCAATGCCAAATGTTTCATCAAAATATTATTTTTTCCCTGGAACCAAACTTAAGTTTGTGTTCTTGGTATAAAGTGGAGATTATCATCAAGTAGTATTTTAAAAAGGTTATAAAGATACTGTTTGAAGATAAGATTTTTATAACAAACATTGATAGAAGTAAGGGGTGTAGGTGATGGGGTATAGACAGTTTGTTTTCTGATAACTTAACTTTATACAGTTACAGACGATAAATGACTAGCCTGACCATTAAGTTGTGTCTCTGAAACATTGATTTTCTCTATTAAACTTCTTTCAGTGGCTAGATCCTAGTCAATTCCTGTTCAAATGTTTTATGGTGAATGAATATTTGTTCCCCTACAATTTGTGTGTTGAAGCCCTGACTTCCCATGTGGCTGTACTTGACAATGGGACCACTAACAAAGTAATTAAGGTTAAGGGTGGGGCACTGATCCAGTAGGATTAGTGTCCTTGTTAGAAGAGGAAGTAGAGACCTAGCTCTCCAGGTGTGCCCTGAGGACAGGCCCTGTGATGGCACAGTGATAAGGTGGTCATCTGAAAGCCAGGAAGATAGCTGTCCCCAGAAATCCAACTCCAATGGAACTTTGATCTTGGACCAATAGCCTCAAGAACTGTGAGAAAATTGATTTCTACTGTTTGAGCCATTCCATCTGAGGCATTTTTACAGTGATCTGAGCTGACTGGTACAGTGAACAGACAGAGTGTTATTTATCCATCTTTTTGCTTATCCATCTCAGACACTGGGATGCAAGATCCTTGTGGCGGAGGTTTGGGTCTTATTTGATAATTGAGGAATCCTCAGTGTCAAGAATGCAGCTTGCACCTGGGTGATGCTCCATGTTTTTTTTAAATAAATGGATCTTCTGAGACCACAGCCTGATCCTCCTCTGAATGTGCTCACTGGGGCCCTGAACCATCCCTGACGGCCTCTGCTCCAGCCTGCCCTTCACCTCCTGGGTCTGTTTCTGCCAGAAGCTCTTCCTTCGGTTTCCTACCTGCATTGACACTCGGGATTCTTTCCCTTCCATTTCCATTAGATTGTTGATGCTAAAGTTCCCCTTGTCACTGTCATCAGATTTCAGCTATAATCAAGAACTCATTTTCAGACACATATTTGTCATATTTTATAAGTTGTTTAAGAAGTTACTGATATGCGGCCTGTTCCTGAATCTGTCTCTGCCACTTGCTACAGCCCTAGGAGTTCGGTTACTTAATCTCTGCAGCCTCTCATCTCCAAGATGAGAGCTTCTGTCACTTCCTGGATCCGCAGGTTAAACGGTGTTTCACTCGTCTGCAGCCTGATCCTGTGTATGCATAGCAAGCGGGGGACTCCAAAAACGTTGCTTCCCTATGATTCTGACCCTCTTTTCTCACCATTTCTATAGCTTCTCTTAAGAGGCCATGTGTTTGCAATATCAAAGCTGAACCTTAATGAGTTAGGTACTGTTGGGTGTCACCTGGCTGGCAATTCAGGAAACAAAAATGTCTTATTGCCTTGAACGAGTTACTGGATCTTCAAAAAGTGAACTCTTACCATCAGAAAATTACGTATGAAAACACTTCAAAAATCCTATAGGTGAAGTACTGACACTTCTCTTTAACAGAGGGAGACACTCGGCTCAGTGCAGGGAAGCAGAGGAAAAACAAAAACAAAATCACAGTCCCACCATGTGCACTAAGCAGGATGGTGGAGTGAGGGTGGGAGAACGTCTTTCTCCTGCCTCTGTTCCCAATTTCTTCATCACGATCTTCAGAGGCAGCCACTCTTCCTCCAGGGGCATTGTGATCCTCAGAGCAGAAAGGCAAAGAAGGAAAGATAGTTACTATTCATTATTCATTCCTTTTTCTTTACTTTCAAAAATAAATGTGAGTTACATGTGAGGGAAGCATGGAGCGAGCTTCCCGTGATGCTGAGTGAGAAGAGGCTAGCTGGGGGCTGTGTGCGGACCTCCAGTCCCACCCCAGATCCCGCAGGTGACCTAGGAGGACAGGGTCAGAGGGGAGTCGGGGATAGAGCTGCGGCCACTCTGGTCAGCACACCCTCGGCCCAGCTAACTGGATGAGGAACTGCCTTCCCGACACAGATGGAAGGCTGAGAGGTGTGGAAGGGGCACTTCTGCCCTGTCTGGGTCTCAGGAGGGCTGCCCAGAGGGGAACCAGACCCTTTAGTTACAGGCACACGTGGTGATGTATTGTCATGTACAATCAACAAACACGCAAAGCAAGGGCAGCAGGTGGGCAGTGGGAGCTGACCAGCACATCCCAGGGAAAGAAGGCTCTGGGAGAGTTTTACCGTATTTTTAACCCAACTCTTATAGGACAACTGGAACTTTACAGATGTACCCAAACCTGTGTTACAGACTGAAGTCACCATCACCACCCCCGTTAGCAAGGAGCGGGCAAAACCTTAACAGAGAGCGGTGCTTTCCTCCATAATAATTATCTCATTTCAGCGATAATGGTCATTCCCCCGGATGGCCCCACGCGGTCTTCGTCCTGAGGGCTTGTCCGTGTCCATTATTTAGTTAATATTGTCATGGTCCTCTGAGCACAGTGGTCCACCGGAATAGCCTTTTGGCTGCCAGTTTTTCAGCTATTGATTTTCTAGTTGGACTGGGGAGAGAGGGGGTGTGAGTAAGATCTGTCCCACTGACTTCATTGACATGTATCATTCCATATGTTTGGCAATGACTCAGAAGTTCAGGTCAGGCACGCACAGCCCCTGCCATTGTCAATGTAGGGAAAGCTCAAGAACTGGCGGCCAGACCCCAAGAGCACCCATATGGTGCAAGCAGCATCCGCCTGGATGTTAAGACACTGGAGTGACCACGGCTGGGAGCTCTCAAAGGGGGTGTAGGCAAAGTGTCTGGGAAACCATGAGCTCGGAAGAGGTTGTGACTGTTCTATCACGTGTGATTGTTTGGGACCAGACCCAGCTAATGCAACCTGCATTGACCATCTGACAAACATCCCTGTCATTTGATGTGCCTGTGTCCTTTGCTGTGACTTTGAAGAGAGATCTTCCCGTAGATGTCACACCCGCCTGAAAGTGCTGGAATTTTGGAGTTTGTTTCCTACTGTCTGAAGCACATGTACAAACAGTAGTAGTGACAAGACACATTGTTTATCCCTTTCTTTGCTGAATTTACGTTTACTCTCTCAAGTAAACTCTACGAGGAAGATGTTAATATTATCCAGTTGTTCAGATGAAGAAACTGATGGTTTCTGATGGTAACAAATGGTGGACTTAGACCTAGAATGTTCCACACCTCTCCCTCATGTATCTGAGCAGAGAGGGTGGTGAAGGCAGGTGCTGGCATTGCTTTTGTGCACCTGGAGAAAAGCCATCATGTGGCAAAGCTGAGGCCAACGCTGTGTAATGGGCAGAGGCTGGGATGCTGCTGCAGCCTGACTGTGTCTGGCTCTTCCACACTTCGGCCTTGAGTTTTCTGATACGGCTTGGTAGCTGTATCAGAAAATGGAGCGGTATCTATGGAGAAAGAGAGGAGAGACATATTTGTCCAAATGGGCAGAAATCTCTTCCCCAGCCAGGAGATAGGACCAGAGTCCTTGTGTATCGGCCTGGTACCCTGTGATGAGCTGACCTGAGTTGGGAGGAATCAAATAAAGTTCAAAGGGAGTTCTTAACTTCTTCCACAATGATGATGCTCAGAATTTAAAAACACGGTTAACAGACTGCACCTTTCATTCGGCACTAAACTACCACGTGGGAGAGTGATACGGCCCATCTCTGGTCAGAAATATGTATGCAGGGAATCAAGATGCCATTGCAGGGGATGCACATAAACCAAGGCCTGTTGACCCAGCCCTGGAAGCAGATGTTAGCTCTGGACAGTGGTTTGAGGCTGTGAGAGCAAGCTTAAAGGTCTAGGGTGAAATATGCTCACTTCTCCAGTAGGTTTATACCACACTTAAAGAACTAGACAAAGTTTGACTGGGAGGATGAGAAGGAGGGGCTGCCGAGCATCACTGAAGGCCACTCCACGCCCCCGGGCAAGCTCTGAAGGTGGGAGGAGCCTGCTGTCAGGAGGACAGTAAGCAAAGAGCTGAGGAATGTGGACCTGAGGGGAACAGCGGGCTCCCCCTGCTTCCTGATTGACTTGTAGACAGCCAGGCTCTCCTGGCAGAGATTTAGAAGCATGTGGGCGCATGGAGGGATGTTTCTGTCCAAGATGTGAGTGAGTCCATTTGGACAACTTTTGAAAGAATGGTCATGGCAGTCGTGGCTACACCAAACCTTGGATGTGCCGTCACTGTTACTGACGAGAAAAGTTGTTTTGACAAGTTCAAGATCCTTCACATTTAGCCTCCTCTTCAGGTCTGAGGCATTTGCTATCAGGATGGGATAGAGACACTGACACGGCCAAGATAACATAAAGCAGGGCCCTTCCTGGGACATAAATCTCAATGAGAACTTGGGACACATTCACTGGATTTCATCACGGTGTTGGTTTTTTTTTTTTTTTTTTTTTTTTTTTAAGCCCCTGTAACTTGTATGATTAAGGTACTTTCTCCTGACCTTGGGACCTATCAGGAATCAGTATGGTGCCTTAAAATGATTTCAGCTTCAAAACATTTGACCTATGAATATGCTCATCATTTAATGGATTGTACAAAGACCTTCCCAATTTAATGATACATTACTCTTGGGCTGCCTCCTAGGCAACACTCAGGATATAGAGGAAGAGAAAAACTAAAGCCTGATGACACTAGATGTAGTCATGCTGAAATATTTCTTATTGAACTCTATGCAATCATAAAGAACACACTGTAATTGATTATATAAGGAGGGTGAAAATATTCAAAATCCACAAATACGGAAGGGCTGAAGGTACTAAAATACCTACTCTGCTTATGTATATCTCATAAGTCACTCTGCTTTCCATAAGATACTCTTTAAAAGCACCAAACAAATGAGCTGGCATGTAGCAGGCACTCAGTAAACATGTGCTAATTTTGAATAATTAATAATGCACAACACCATTCCTTTTGGATGCCATTCTTTCCAAACACATATATATTTTAAAGTTTAGTATCTTGCTGCTAGGAATAAGATATACGTTTTCATCAACAGGTAACTGTTTATTAGTTCTATCATATAGAACAAATTTAATTAATTGTGGCATTCAAACTCATATTTACCGATGGCCAGATATACCCAATCATCCTAAATTGAGGAAACAGACAAGTCTACTGTTGGCAATTTATAAACCTTAACAAACAGATTTTCTGAAGTTGTTCTTTGTTTTCAATCTATTAGAGTTTTCTCCCGGAGGGTGAGTTCACAGCATGTTCAATTAATGCATTTCCTCAGAGGACAGTTGGATCCTTGGACCAGACCCTGAAAGGAAGGTGGGTGTGAGGGATCCTGAGGGTGAGGAGATCTGTTGTCATCTTGAAGGTTCTGGGTGGTGGGGTGGGGGATGGATGCCTTGACTTCCCTGAAGGGTGAAGGATAAGGAAACCTATGAGCCCTGGGGGAAAATAGGATTTTGAAAGGTCAACCCTAATTGGGAAGGTGATTTAAGAAACCAGTCAGCCTGCAATGATAGAGAGCAAATCGTGAGGAATAAAATCATACCGAAACATCATTGGAATATGAAACAAGGCAGGGGTTCATTTTTTTTTGAATGGCTCAAATTTTTGAAAGCAGAATGACAAATTAGAGGGTATTGCCAAATACCGAATCTAAGCCACCATACCGTCTTGAGTCATGCCGTGGAATCACTGTGAATATTGATGGTCTCTATTTTCCTCTTCTGGCCTTCAGCATTTGCTTTTTTATGATCTTTTTTTCTGATCACCTGAGCCAGCAAAAATGAGTATGTGCAGAACAGCATTAAGTTATATTTTCCTCATGCACATCACTGTGATAATGCGTGAAGCCAAGATTGAAAACGGATTGAAAAAATACTACCAAAAACACCACATCTGCTCAAAACCCTTTAAAACGCCAAACATTTCCCCGACACCAGATAATTGAAAAATAAAGCACAAAAGTCATCTGTCATGATGTCTTTAAAAATGAAATATTTGCAGTCCCGTCCCCATCAATGTGTGCAGCTGTGTATCCCTCAGTCTGAAGCCAGGGGAAGCAGAATACTCCTTTATATTAATGACATTCAGCTTTTTAGGACCATTTCCTCTTGGTTCTTTCTTTCTCTATAAATTTTTATTTTATATTGGACTACAGTTGATTTACAATGTTGTGTTAGTTTCTGGTGTACAAAAGAGTGATTCAGTTATACATAGACATGTTTATTCTTTTCCAGATTCTTTTCCCATTTAGGTTATTACAGAATATTGAGCAGAGTCCCCTGTACTATAGAGTAGGTCCTCGGTGGTTCTTTAAGTTCACCACCATTATGTTACATTACTTTCAGCATTTAAGAGCAGTGAACCCCCCAAGAGGGAAAATTCTGGGATGCCCAGTGGAGTACAGCCTAGGATGAAACAGCAGTAGAACGGGTAATATATGAACACAAGTATCCCTTTGAAATCATGTCAGGCGGGGACGAAGTGCACACTGATTCTTAGGCAAAGATTGGGAGAGATTGTTGGGTTCTCAGCCAGCCCTGAACCTTTCCCTCCTCTGGATCCATTCAGGGTGATCATCGTGTGTTAGCCCAGGCAGTGCCCTTGTAATCTCAGGAGTTTATTGGGAAGATACCTGTCCAGGTGGATGTCATGGCATCATCCTTAAAATAAAGTATCTGGCTTGTCTCACATTCATGTTCCTTCTTTAAGTCGACTTAAGTGAATGGTTCTGACCGGCGCTGTGAGCACTGTTTACAGGGCTGGATTGCTTCTCCCAAAGGTATGCTGACACCCTAACACCCAGTGCTGTGAACATGACCTTATTTGGAAATAAGTTCTTTGCAGATGCTATAGTTAAGATGGGACCTTAAGATGGGACCCTAAACCAATACGGTGTCCCCATATAAATGGAAAATTTGGGCCCAGACATGCACACAGGGAGGACATCATGCAAAGATTGGAGTTCTGTGGCCACAAGCCAAGGGATACCAAAGATGACCAGCAAACCAGCAGAAGCCAGTAGAGAGGTGGGGGAGAGATCCTCCTCAGAGCCTTCTTATGGAAACAGCCCTGTCGACACCTTGATTTTGGACTTTGGGCCCCTAGAGCTGTGAGGGGCTAAATTTATGTGGGACGTTTTTAGAGCAGCCCCAGGAAACTAATGCTCATGCTGCACAAGGAAACTCACTTTCAGCATTAGAAGGCTTCGTCCTGTGAGGGAGCATCCATGATATTCCCTGACTGCTTTGGGCTCCTGACTGTGACCTGCATCTAGGACAGGAGAGAAAACTCAATTGCCAGCTGATGGGCCCTGTCTCAGGAACACTGGGCAAACACCTCATTTCCCCAGAAAGTCTATGTTGGGCAGAAACCCTCCCTCCACGACATTCCTTCTTCTTATACAGGAAAAGCTCCTAACGGCCTCAGCATCCTTTGCCTTTCACAGCAATGGGGGCACCAGCCTCCTGAGAAACTCAGTTCCCTCTCTTATATCCTAAAAAAAGTATGGCTTTCACTTGCCGAAAAGTTACTTCTGGTTTGTGAAAGGTCAAGGTTGTGCAGTCACCTTCAACGGGTGGTCAAACATCAGAACACACAGTTGACGCAGGTACCTGGGATCCTCTGGCAGCTGAATGACTTACACTGCGGGGGCCTTTCTTAAACTGCAGAATGTACACACAACATTCCTCCTGCCCCCCAGAATTTGTCAACAAGGTAAATGAGAGGCAATCTGGGAGGTATCACTTCATTCATAATTGAGCGTTACTTGATTGTTAAGTCATGTTTGAAACTCACACACGAGAGGCTGGGTTCCAAAGCTCTAAAGCACATTAGGGTTCCATCTCCATGACTGTCCTGAGCCAGGGAGATGCATGTGACATCGTGGTGATGCACAGGTGTCCATTTACAAGAACATCAGGGTGCTGGGAGCTCTCACTGCCCAGTGATTGGGACCTGTCAACCAAATCCTAATTCTGATGGAGTTTTAGATGTAGGGATGCGGGCAGGCAGAGCTAAGGTGAATCAATTCCAGTGCTTTCTGTGTAAGAACAGTAAAGATTTTGTAAAAAGTCATCTTTGAAGGCAGAATACGAGTCTCTCACATTTTGCAAATCATATTTATTATGCCCATGTAGAAGCAGCTAGAGAGACCCACTAGCAGGGCAGTTTAGATGAAAGATTAGCCTCATCGATTGCTTTTGCAGTTACCTAATCGAAAGAAATAAATTCAATTTTCTTAAATGCACCAAGTGGGTTTGATCACCTCTCTCATATTTGAAAAATGTTCATGAACTCGAACATTCGTTTCAAGCAAATCTGATCTCACGCCACCTAAGGCTGGCTAGAAACCAGGCTGAAAATGTTTCTCCTTCGCCAGCTGTTAGGTGAGACCTTGATAATAAATGATAAGGGTCCTGAGAGATGGATCACCTCCAGGGGCCCGGGGCCCAGCCAGCCTGATGCTGCACTCACTCTGCTGCCTGCAATTCCTCTCCTCCTCCTCTATCTGTTATCCATCTCATCAATCTGTCTTCCTAGATTACCTTCATGATACTGAAACACCTGGTCAATTCCTCCTTCCTTTTGGAGGAGGGAAGGAATTTCAGTGGTGTTCAGCTGGTTGTTCTGGCGTTGCACGGTTCAGTACCAAAATGCAGGTAGCCATCATTCACGTGTGTTTCTCCCATCACACTGGTTGTTGTGCAGCTTTTATTCTACTTCCAAACCACACCTGTGTTGATCTGGAACCCTAGCTGCTGCTCAAAGAAGCAAACAATGAGCTTGGAGGAGCAAAAATCCACCCACTTTTAGAAGATACACATGTTCCCGGGAAGAGAGTCAGTGGCAGTGTCACTGCAGATGGACGTTGTGTGTATGGGTTCCACATCCACAAGATGATTCATGTTTGAATACACTGCACGCAAGCATCTAGAGGTCAGGCTTATATGTTTCTCTATTTTTTTAAAAAAAATAACTGAGTGTGCTGTTTTTTACTTTTTTAATGAATAAAAATATACCTTATTATATTATATGTAAAAATTGCTGTCATTTGATGCATCTCTTAGTGGAGCTCAGTTAAGGACTTAAACTGGTAAATTCCTCTCCAATTTTATTTTAAAACAAGGAATATTTAAACAAATTTGTAATAATGCATACGTGGGAAAATGTGGGGTTTTTTTCTTTTCTTTTCTTATTTGTCTCCCATTTTCCTTCTCCCCTCCCTTCATTTATATCAACCAATCTCCCCTTAAACTAATGTATCTGTATTAGTTTCCTTTGTTGTGCAAAAACATGACACAAATTTCACTTACTATGTTATAGTTTCCATGTGTCAGAAGTCCAGGCCCAGCTCAGCTGAGTTCTCTGCTGAGGAAGAACTCCCAAAATTAGAATCCAGGTGCTGGCTAGGCTGCATTCTCATCCAGAGGTTTGACTGGGGAAGGATCTCCTTCTAATACCCTCAGTTGCTGGCAGAGTCCACTTCCTTTTGGCTGTAGAATTCATGGCATGTGCTTCTTCAAAGCCAAGAAAAGGCAGTCTCTGTGGCTTCAAATATCTTACCTGTGGACCTGCTTTAAAAGGATTTACCTGATCAGATCAGGTCCACCCAGGATGATCACCTTTTGGTTAACATAAAGTCAACAAATAAGGACTTTAATTATGATGCAAAATCCCTTCAGCTTTGCCATATAATGTAATATAGTCAGGAGTGGTAGCTGATTATCTTTGCTATATTTTATCAGTTAGAAGTGAGTCACAGGACTTCCCTGGTGGTGCAGCAGTTGACTCTGCAATTCCACTGCAGAGACCATGGGTTCTATTTCTGATCAGGTTACTAAGATCCTGCATGCCACATGGTGCGGCCAAAAAAAAAAAAAAAAAGAATAGTGAGTTCCAGTGCCCCCACTCATTCAGAGGGAAGGGATCCCACAAAGGCATGGACCACCTGATGCTCACAGTTTCCTTCCATGTGTCCTCATGTATTGACAGGACCCCTCGTGTACAAACATGTTACCTCAGGCACAGGCAGCACCTCTGTCAATCACCATTGGCATTGCACGACTCAAGGGCTATTCCCTGAAGCACCCGTAAACTTTGCCTAAAGACTTTGGACCCTCATGCAGGCAGGCTGAAAGGAGGGGGGCTTAGTGTTTGCCAGCAGGGCCTGAAGCCGAGACTGGCAGTAACTGGTGGGTGGATGCCCCAGTGCCCCCGTCTTTGGTCGTGATGATGCAGGTTTATTCCTCTGTCGTCCAGTTCCCAGCAGGACTCATCCCCAGTTTCCCAGAGGCAGCATCCTTGACAGTGTATCATGATTGGCTCCTCCCTTCCCTGTGTCACTTCCATACTCCCCTATGGGGAGTTCCTGGGGTCACCTCCCAGATAAGACACCTGCCCTTTGGTCCTGGCGCAGCTCAGCATCTGGACCCCATGCAACACAGTGGTTACGTCTGTACTGCCAGGTCCTGGAAGTGTACCCTCACATGGGTCTGTAACTTTCCTAGGGATGCCATACCAAATATCACAGACCTGGGGCTCAAACAACAGAGGTGCATCATCTCAGAGCTCAGGAGCTGGAGGCCAAGACCAAGTGTGGGCAGGGCTGGTTCCCTCTGAAGCTGTGAGGGAGACTCAGCTCTGGCCCCTCCCTTGTCATCCTTGGTGTCTATCTAACCTGCTTGTAGATGCATCTCTGCCTCACCTTCACATAGTGTTCTTCCTGTGTGTCTGTGTTCAAATTTCCCCCTTTTTAATAAGGACAAAGCAGCTTTTCAACAAATAGATTGAAAGGAAATTGAGAAAACATGGGGTGTCCTGCCTCTGGTTGTGAGGAGGGAACTCAAGCCAGGCCAGCCCTCCTTCAGGAAACAAGTAAAAAACAAACAAACAAACAAAAGGTCATGAAGAACCTAGGGGTAAGACGGGAATAAAGATACAGACCTACTAGAGAATGGATTTGAGGACATGGAGAGGGTGAAGGGTAAGCTGTGACAAAGTGAGAGAGTGGCATGGACATATAAACCCTACCAAACGTAAAATAGATAGCTAGTGGGAAGCAGCCGCAGAGCACAGGGAGATCAGCTTGGTGCTTTGTGACCACCTAGAGGGGTGGGATTGGGAGGGTGGGAGGGAGGGAGGCGCAAGAGGGAAGATATATGGGAACATATGTATATGTATAGCAGAATTACCAAAAACTTTTAAGATTTTATTTCCCTGTTTTTGCAGGAAGTGTCAAATTTCTGTGTTTTACAGTCTCTCCCTATGACAGCTTCTCTCTTTTTTGCCACACTGTGTATACACACTTGGATTTATATCTTTCATCTTCCTTTTGATTTTTAAGTATTGCTTTCTAACTTTGTGAAATATCATTGTGGGTGGGAAGTTAAATCTCCAAAACAAGATGTGCACTTTTCCTCTCCACATTGTGCTTTCACTCATTTAAAAGTAACCCTTTGTATAGGTCATAGTTTATCAGTTCATAGTAAACCTATGAATGAAGGCCTGCAGTTCATGAATGCATGTATGTGTGTGCATATATTATATATATATATATATGTATATATATTTCTATCCATCTATCTATAAATCATCTATCATCTATTCTGTATATGTACCATCTCTCTATTATATATCAATCCATCTCTATCTACCTCTATTATCTATCCATTTATCTATTGTCTCTCTATAATCTATCTCTCATCTCTCATCTACCTACAATCTCTCTATTGATATATACCTCTATCTCTCATCTATCTATCATTTATTATCTACTTCTTTCTCTAATCAACCTATCTATATACAACTATATATCCATATACCATCTATCTATATGTACCTATGCATCTATTTATCTACCATCTATTATTTATCTACCTTGATCTCTTATCTATCTATCATCTATTTATCTATCATCTATCTACCTATTATCTTTGTCTTCCTCTCTCTCATCTGTTTATGAAAAAGCTGCTATTAAATATTGAACAGCACACAGTAGAGGACCGTGACCCTTGAAAGAATGGAAACAAGCAAGGTGGATCTTCTTTTTGGCAGACATGTTTCAGGAGGTGGTGCGACAGGAGAACACAAGTGGTGCACAGCAGGTTCATGGAGCTGAAGTGAGATCAGTTAAAGTCCACAAAGGCTGGGGTATTTGAGGTTTGCAGCACAGAAAATAGAGCAGGGAGCACAACAGAGACAAAGCCCTAGAAGTTGACACGGGGTCCCCCTGAGCGTTCAGGTAGATGCCAACCTCCAAGCTGTCTAATGAGATACAACGCTGGGCAAACAACGGCCAGTGGGAAGCTTTCAGTCCAAGCATGGCTGAACCATGAATAATACTGAGGCCAGCTATGGGAACCCCAACCAGCCAAGGTGGGAAGACCCAGGCCCAGGACGCTGGGTCCAGTATATAGGGAATGCTGCTGGACGATGCCTGGTTCTCCTCCCAGGAGCTGCATTATTTTGCCTTTCAACAGGCAATAATTGAAAGGACCTGTTTCCACAGCATTATCAGCTGAGTTTGTTGTCAAATTTTTGGATGTTTGCCAATCTGATAGTGATAAAGATTTCCACTGTAGTTTTGATTTATGTTTCTCTAATTATGAGAGAAGTTAATGTCTCTTCATAGGATTAAACACTACCTGCATTCTTTGACTATGATCTGTCTATTTATAAGTCTAGCCCATTTCTCCAGAGTTTTTCTTACACTTTTAGAAGCTCTTTACATATTAGAGATATTAACTTTTTGTCATGCTTGCAATTTTTTTCTAGTTTTTCATTTTGCTTTTTATCCAGCTTATAATTTTTTACAAAGATGTTTTTGCAAGAGTTTTTAAAAATGTCCTCAACTATATCAATCATCCTCTTTCAAGTTTTACAAAAAATTACCTATGTTTTCTTTTATTATTCGTATGGCTTCATTTATCACTATAGGTCTCTGACAAATTTAGAATGTATCCTGGTGTATGATGAGATAAATAGATCCAACCGAACCTTTTGCCATCTGATCGGTTATCCCATTACTGTAACAACACTTACTAAAAGGTTTGCTTTTTCCTACTGATTTGAAATGCCACCTTTACCATGTAATTCACTTCCATATGCAATTGAACCCACTTCTGGACATTCCATTCTGCTTCATTAGTGTGTTTATACATCGATGTGCAGCAGCCCCTCTGTTTTCATGTACCAAGGTCCTTTTTTTTGATAGAAGTATAGTTGTATAGTTGATTTACAATGTTTCAGGTATAGAGCAAAGTGGTTCAGTAATATATATATATATATATATATATATATATATATATGTTCTTTTTCAGATTATTTTCATTATAGGTTACTACAAGATATTTTATATAGCTCCCTGTGCTATAGAGTAGGTCCTTGTTTTTTATCTATTATATATATAGTAATATATATCTGTTAATCCCAAATTACCAGTTTAGCCCTCCCCTCCCCCCCCTTTCCCCTTTGGTCACCACAAGTTTGTTTTCTGTCTGTGAATCTGTTTCTGTTTTGTAAACAAGTTCATTTGTATCATTTTTTAGATTCCACATATAAGTGATATCATACGATATTTGTCTTTGTCTGACTTACTTCACTTAGTATGATAATCTCCAGGTCCACCCATGTTGCTGTAAATGACATTATTTCATTCTTTCTCACAACTGAGTAGTATTCCATTGTACATATGTACCACATCTTCATTATTTATTCATCTGTTGATGGACATTTAGGTTACTGAGGTTCTGTAACAAACACGGTGTATCATAACTGTATCATATCATATCATATCATTGGTCTTATTTAGTACCATTGTCCTGGCCATTCATCTTTGTTTCTTCTTCCAAGTGAACTTTACAATCCACTTACTTCCCTGGTGGTCCAGTGGTTAAGACTCCATACTCCCAATGCAGGGGGACCAGGTTCCATCCCTGGTCAGGGAACTAGATCCTGCATACCTCAACTAAAGATCTCAGCTACCGCAACTAAGACCCAGCACAGACAAATAAATCAATATTAAAATCAAGTTACTTTTTTCTAGAAGAAAGAAACAGCTGCTATCATAGTTGGAATTAGATTAAACTTACAAATTCATTTAGGAGAACCAATATTTATGATGCCAAGACTTCCCAGGAGGAACACAGTGTGATGTTAGGTTGGTCCAGGGGTCCTTTCCTGTTTTTTTTTAGTACAATTGTCTGCTTGTCTATTTTCACCATAGAAGGCAAAGTGAGAATTTTAAGTATGGATTATGTCATGGCATTTCTCTGCTCAAAACCTTCCAATAATAAATGCTTCATCCCACCCAGAACAAAAGCCAAACTCTCCCAGCAGCTCCACAGCCTTAGTAATTAATCTCATCACTCCATAAGCTCTAGAACCTCATTTTCTCCCATCGCCGGCCCTTCCCCATCCCCGGCTGGCTTCTATGTTCCAAACTTCGAGCATTTGGCTTCCTTTCCATCCTCTTAGAAACACCCTCCCCAGCCATGTACCCACCTCTCCTAAGCCTTGCTAGCTGCTGTCTGCTCACGAGGTCTCCCTGCCCATCTCTGTGCCAGGGGGATCTCCTTTGCCCTGAACTCCTCATCTTCCTTCCATGGCTTATTATGTTTTTTATAACTCTTACTACCCGATAAACACATAATTTTCACATTTATTGATGAGTCAACTCTTTATGTTGAATTAAAGTTGTTCTCACTGGTGACCCCCCCTGTTCCAGAGCATTGCCTGGCATGTAGTAGGTGCTCAGCTAACATCAGTCAAACTATTGTGTGAACAATTAACATGGAGGACAGCAGCTCTCTGCTCACTGAATCTGTTTCTGAAAATCTGTTGGACATACAAAATACTCCGGTGGGGATCCCTGACGGAAACGGGAGGACTCAGCCACTGGAAGGGTAGTGTGTGACTTCTGTTTTCTCTCTCACCTCCTTCTGCATGCCTCTCCCTGTCCTGGGTACAGATATTTACAGCAGATTTAGAGAAGATGAGCATTTCCAAGTGGTTACATGGAGAGTTCCCTGCCCTTTTGTCCTAGGCCAGACAATCTCTGAGAAGTGTCACAGTTTAATCTGATAAATGGCAATTGGTTCTGCAAATAAATCCAGACCCAGACATAATAATCAGACCTCCGAGGTGAATTAAAATAATTTTATCCCTAAGGAAGCCAGATTCAGTCTCACCAAAGTTTTTCTTTTGTACCATGAGAAGGCCTTCTACACCTCCCTTCCACTCACGCACAGCACACACACATGTGCACACATGCTCACACCCACACACATGCATGTACACACACTGCACATACACTATATACACAGATCCCACACACACACACACCAAACAAGTACACACATGCTCATAACCACACAAATGTATGTGCACACACAGCACAGACACCATACGCTTACACCACACACATGTGCACACATGCTCACACCCACACACGTGCATGTACACACACTGCACAAGTCACATACACACACACCACACATACACACACACCACACAGACTCCCGTCAGGCTGACCTGAGCCCCTGCAAGGTGGGGCACTTTTCCTATTTGCTCATTCACCTCATCTTCCTCTTTGTCCCTAAAAAAGTAATTAGTATCTTATTTGAAGAAATCACCTCCATTAACCGCTTACTTAGAATTTGAAACATTTGAGCGTCATTTAATTGTATGCTGTTAAAATTTCATTTCCAGAATACAAGGAACCTGTCAGTTTTATAGGCACCATTAGTTAAACAGGAAATAATGAGATACAGTCCACTTAAGCAATAGCAAAGTGCAGATTTATTTATTTATTTATTTATTTTTAACATCTTTATTGGAGTACAATTGCTTTACAATGGTGTGTTAGTTTATGCTTTATAACAAAGTGAATCTGCTATATGTATACATATATCCCCATATCTCCTCCCTCCTGCGTCTCCCTCCCACCCTCCCTATCCCACCCCTCCAGGTGGTCACAAAGCACTGAGCTGATCTCCCTGTGCTATGCGGCTGCTTCCTACTAACTATCTATTTTACATTTGGTAGTGTATATATGTCCATGACATTCTCTCACTTTTTCCCAGAAAGTCCAGATTTATAATCTCCCTGATTTTCTTAGAGAATATCAAAGAAGTTGAAAATTACAGTTTGACACTGAAGAGGTTGAAATGAAAGATCTCAGTTTGCGGAGATGTGTTTTCTGTGCGTGGCTGTCAGATGTAAATGAGAAGAATGTGCTTGGTCTCAGTTATACAACACAAGCTCGACTGGTTGAAAGGATCACACTGGTTCACTTCAAAGCTCCAGACCCTGTCTTCATAACCAAAACCAGAGGCAGAAATTCACATAGGGAACCATATAGTTTTCTTATCATAAATTTTTATTATGGTGTATAAAAGACTACGAGGCACAGTATGCTTGACCTCTTAATCATGTGTCTCACCCACAAATCAAGTTCCTCATGAATTATCCCAGAAGCTGGTCCCAAGATCACAGAGCATCTCCCCTCAGCCTATTCCCAACCATGTACCTGACTGACATACTTCACTGCGGGGAGAGAGAAGGAGGCTGATATTCCTTAGAATTCAGTGCCCAGTGCTGCTCTCAGGGAGGCCAGGAGCTTCCTGGGAGGAGAGTGTCTCCCTTAACTCCTTGCTTCAGTGGTTCAGTGTTTCAGGGCCATGCTGGTGGGCTCTGAACGTGCTGCCAGGCTGCATTTCAGGAAAGGCCTCCAGTCCCAGGGGCTTCCCAGTGGGACCTGAGCTGGTGACTGGGACTCGCCACCATCCTGGCTGGTGAGGAGGTGACCCAGGTTGGGTGATGCCCTATCCTCTCCACCCTCCTCTCCTAGGGGTAAGATGTCATGGGCACTCACTGGTTCTGTCTAGGGACTGAGTGTGGGACCCCACAAGGCCCTATCCAGGGTCCTGAAAACGTGGACGGCATGAATCAGTGGCCAGCAGAGGCCCCATGAAGAGGGTCAGGTGAGGATTCAGGGAGACCCTGCCCTGAAGGCAATGTGCCCACTGTGCCCAAATATTGTGAGGACATTGTTCCTTCAGGCTGAGCACATCCCCAGACCTGCATCTGTTCTGAAAAAGGATGTGGCTCCTAGCTAGACAGTGTCTCCCCCTCCTCTGTGCATGGCATAACCTCTACCCTGCCGAGTGACTAGAGCATCCAATTACAGCCCATTTGCTCGATCGCTGGCCCCCTCCTCCCTGTGCACACGTCAAACCAGACTGTGGTTTCTGAGCTCTTAATGGGGATCACGTTAACATAGAGCACCTCTCGATTGTTCCTTCCTGATTTCCTACAACGTGGTCTAAAATCCAAGTGTCTCCCATTTTCCAGCTTGCATTTCTGACAGGTGCCCTTTCTGTTGTGAGGTGAGCCCTCGATGGAAAGCGTGCAGGTGAAGAAGGTAACTCACGTGCCTGTGGAGTGGATGGGACCTTCCAGAACTTGGGAAGTGAGAAGAGTTTCTCATGAGTGGGCAATGCCACAAAGTACTTTTTTTTTTTTTTTTTAAGCGGGCCTCTCACTGCTGTGGCCTCTCCTGTTGCAGAGCACAGGCTCTGGATGCACAGGCTCAGCGGCCATGGCCCACGGGCCCAGCCGCTCCGTGGCATGCAGGATCCTCCCAGACCGGGGCACGAACCCTCGCCCCCTGCATCGGCAGGCGGACTCCCAACCACCGCGCCACCAGGGAAGCCCCACAAAGTACTTTTAATTGATCATTTTGCCTAATCACAAACCTAGAGCTGGTTACCGAATTTGTCTTTTGAGCCTGACACTAATGTGCTAGGTTTATTTCATCACCCCAATAGGAAATGAACACCAATGATTCTATATTATACCAGCCTGACACATCTACACGTTGATTTTGACCCGTTTTCTTGCAAAGACATGGTTCTAATGAATGAACGGATATAACGGCGACCAGGAAAGCTGGTGTGGGGAACTGCCTGCCCTTTCCACTACACACGTGAGCATGTGTCTCCTGCCCTGAGGCCAGACTCCTTCAGATGAAGGATACCCTACCTGTCAGTTCACACCCAATTCATCTTTTCAAGGGCTATCCTGAATCAGATGATTTGGCTTTTTAAAATCACAAAATGGAACCATCACAGATTTAGGATAGAGTGGGCGTGATCGTTTCCTTATGATGATCGGTCGATGCCATCAACTCATGTGAGATGAAATTAGATCAAAGGAGCTCAGGATGTTGCTATTTGTAACACCATCCTGCACCTACAGGCCTGTGAGTCTTGGGCTCCTTCATATGCTACTGTTTGTTGGGTGTCACAGCCCAGGCGGTGTAGACATGGGTTACCGTCTTTTGTTTTGTTCTACTTTCTTTACTTGTGCTTACAATGCTTAACCTGTGGGTTTCCATCCATCTTGGGTGAGCATAAAGGATCCTGGACACCATCAACCAACACAAGGAGATGAGGCTTGGGGACGTGGATATTTGCTAACCCACTTCTCTAAATCTCGTTCTTTCTACTGGTTGATCTCTTTGGGGAAATTATCTATTTTTAAGCATTATTTTTCACGGTTTCCATTTTATCAATATTTTCTCTTGCTCTTGAGGATATATACAAGATTCACCTTACCTCTGAAAATCAGGATTCTGCAAAACAGGTGCTGAGAATTCTTGGGCTACACAGGGATCAGAAGAGATATTGACAAGACCCAGCTTCTTTTTGCATTTTCAGTAATTCCATGCACACCCAAATATATCATTTATTTCATTATATCATGTCACCCTCCTGGGGGATGTCTGATGCCCATTTGCAGAGGGAGCCAGGAGTTCTCCTTGGTCCCCTGTGTAACCGAAATTTTGCTCTTCCAACAAACCACACTTCTTCCTCTCCTACTTCTTGTTCT
Source organism: Mesoplodon bidens (assembly GCF_964165515.1). Taxonomy (NCBI): domain Eukaryota; kingdom Metazoa; phylum Chordata; class Mammalia; order Artiodactyla; family Ziphiidae; genus Mesoplodon; species Mesoplodon bidens. The sequence goes on from NC_138160.1 coordinate 3,607,461, forward strand.
GGCTGTGCCTCTTGTTTAATTAATTAACAGCTCTCGGTCCACCCCCCACCCTGTCTCATTATGCAACTGCCTTTCTCTCCCTTCTTCCCTCTCCTCACTTCCAACTTTCCCTCTGTGGTGCTCTAAGCCCTGCAGTAGAATTCTATTACCTTGAATAATGCTTAGATTTTCTGTTGAAGCCAACAGCTAAAAGTACTCAGTTAAGTCAAATATGAATACAGGTATTTTGGGCTGAGAGTGAATAACTCTAAATATCTATTCATCAATAGATAAGTTTAATTGATTAATTGATTTAAAATAAAGCAATTTATTTTTTTAATCTCCCTATGTATAAATCATAAAAAAACATTTATTATTCCCTCTTAAGATTAATATATTCTCTGAAATCATAGTTTACAGAGAACAAAGGAGAAGGAAAGAGACATTCTTTCTGTCTGTGCTGGATTTTTTGTGTTTGTATTTGTTTTTAATTTGAATATGGGACTTGGACCTCCTAGGACTGATAGGCTCTGAGAAATAAAGACAATAACGTGGACAGGACACCAACAGGACACCCAATGCCCAGGAGAAGAGCAGTTTCCAGTCGACCCCTTAGCCAAGGGAAGGGAAGTTCAGGTGTACCTTAATCTTACTTATGTTTCACAGTAACTACTTCTTCTACCTTCCCATTGTGCATGTTTCAAAATCTAAACCTGCATGCTATTTGGAAGACTGCTATTAGAATAATTGAATATCCCAGAAGAATTAGAATCAAGAGAACTGTTATTCTGGGGACATTGGTCGTGAATGCACCACGAAACCCCCTTTGTTTCTTGTGGCAAGAGGAACACACAGTGGCTATGGGCATGTGATTTGAATTCTGGTTCCAGACTTTCCTGTGCCCTGTCATAGTGGGCCAGTCATTAAATTGTTCAGTTTCTTAATATGTTGATCTTAAAATTGGGTATAATAATGCTGGGTCACAGGTTCTCTGTAAGAACTGAATGAAGGAATAAATATACAACTCTTAGCAGAATTCCCGGTGTCTCTGGGTTACATATTGGCTGCTGCTGGAATGATCATCATAACTGCTGTACATGTTTTTTTTTTTCTTTCTTTCTCATCTTTCCCTCTTGTTTCTGGTGTGCATAGTAGAATATGAAAGGATGGTGGAGAAAAACACTTTCCCCATATGATTTGGATCTGAGAATGCCATACTGTTTTCACTTTATCTCTGCACAACTGTTAGAAAAGGTTTTCATAAAGTAGAGTCTAAAGGAAGAAAGTAAGCGTCCAATAGAACAAATGAGGGTCTGATGTTAAGACAAAGGTGCTGGGGTAAAAGGATTTCCTCTCACTTATTTCCTGAAATAAAACAGTATTGACTTGCAGGTAACAATTAAAGGTCAATATCATTAATGTTCAATATAAGAACTTGTTCAACCCAAAAGTTGCAAGGTACTACTGAGTGAGCACTTAGGACCTCTCAACCAAACCCCTTGGGGTGACTGGGATGCCACATCCACCTGGCTGGAGTCTCTGGTGCCGGGTGCCCTCCAGGAACTCAGCCTCATGCGTGGGTGCTGAGCACTTCACACGAGGGTCCGTTTCACACCAAGGTTCACCAGGAGGCAGAGGCTGGAGAAATATTAGGAGAGTCTTCCTTTTCATCTTTGCTGATTTGAGCATCTTATACTTACGAAGCATTTCTGATATTTCATGGAAAATGTCAGACCATCTTCTCTGCAATTTCTTGGGAAACATGAACTTAAGGAAAATTAAAGGATTTTCCCCCTTTCTCTCTCCATGTTAACACATGCTTGACTCTCTAGACTCTTTGTAGTTAAGTCCCATGTTCACATTCCCTGTCCTTCCTTGTGACATTTTTCATCTGGAATCTCTAGACCCATGGGTGAGTCATGATCCAGAATTTAGTTTATTGTAATTTTAGTTTATAATAAGGGCAGGTAATGATCATGGTGTCCTATCATTTTTCTTTAGACAGAACCTTCCCTGCCATAAGCTGGAGCACAAGAACATAAAGGTATGATGCACTGCTTTCCAGTTCTCTGAGCGAAGAGTGTGGGCCAGAGTGCTGCATCCTAACCTACCACGTGGCTTTCAGGGTGTCACCTTGGTTCTGTGTCTGAGATTCTTCTCCAGGCTGAGTGAGCAAAGACAGACATGGAAGGCTCTTTGAGGAGACTGTCATGGTCACATCTGAGTCCGTCTATGATTCCGGAAACTGGTGAAAAGAAAATATCCTGTTTTATTGGAAGATGGAGGTAATGATCAATCAGCAAATATCTAGTAAATTAAAATAATTATTAGGATATATCAGAGAGTCATTATTTTCTACAATGGCAAAAGAGGGGACATCACCATGTTTCCCCAAACGCCAACCTGTTGATCCAACCCTCCGTGCTTCCCGTCCACTCAATGGAAAAATTATCAAGATGCCTTCTCTTGAATCAGAGAGACCCAAGGATCCTGCTGTAGAGACCTCACCCAGAGAACCTCACATCTGAAGAAGGCCAGCAGGGTAGTGACAGCAGACCTCCAAATATCCCTTAATCCTCCTGCAAGACAATGTGGCTGTTTGTCTTGTAGGTGGCAGAGCTATAAGTAATAAAGGTCTTGGGATCATTTTTCTGGGAACCATACAGCACATAACTAACCTGCGGTCTGTGGAGTTAAAGATGTACTTGACTTCTATCTGCTGAATGGGTGGCTTTCTTTCTCTCATTCAGGATCTGCATTTGCATTAGAAAGACACACAGACAGACGGGAAAACCTGAAGCACTAAACCTCGCTGTAAATCAATATTTCCACCTTTTAGTTTAGGACCATCTGACATGGATGGGATGGACATTCCAGACCTCACATCTGTATAGGCACAGGGCAGGATCAGGGAATTCATTGTAGCTTCTTATTTAATCGCTGACGCGTTTTAAAGCCTGGGTCTTTATGAAGCACCTTGTTTCTGCTGTGTTCTGCTCTGGTGTGTGTGTGTGTGTGTGTGTGTGTGTGTGTTTTCTGTATAAAGAAGCCTTGTCTAGCTCCATCTCCAGAAGGCGGGGGTAACATGAAGTGAGGGAAGGCTGGAAGGGTCCTTGGTAACTTCCTGCAAATGCTCTAAGTTTTACAAGTGTTTGTGCTTTAAATGATCAGGTGTTGAATGTCTAAAAATCACCTCTTCACTTAAAAATGTTCTCTATACAAAATATGTTCATCCTTTTCTATTGTATCAACATTTCTCTTGAGTTGGCCATCCAGACCCACTTGTCTTGCTGGGCTTCTCTGGACCAACTCTGAGCTGCAATTCTTCTCATCAACACCTTCTGCATAGGTGGCCCTGGAAAAGAGACCCCGAGATTTATGATGCTCTTGCTGGAGGTTCTGAGTTCCACACCAGCTCTTGGTTTCCCTGTATTCTTCCTGGAGTGTCAGTTTCCTATTATAGAGCAAAATTGAATCACTACTTTCTTGTTTTCAATGGAATCAGAAAATAACAATGCTTTCTAATTTCTGGGAAAATTGACATGCTAATGTTTTGAAGGGCTTTGTATATGGGACTAAGTTGGTCTGGTGATAAATCTTTACCACCTGAGCTTCGGACTCAGAATCCTGGCTTCAAATCCCACAATTCTGAAAATGAGAATGGAAAGAATATAATAATAACAATAATAATTATCTCATAGGCTTAAATGAAATGGTCTACATACATTGTTCAGCACAATGCCTGACTCATAGAAAACACCCTGAAAATAAGAGGAAAAATAAATGTAGAAAGGCACGATTTATTACTTTTCTTTATACAGTTAAATCCAACTCAAGCTCCATTCACCGAGGTGGCCCTGAGTCCAGTTTTGTTCCTCCTGAGAACATCTTCTACTTTCTAAGGTGACATGGGAGGTCCTGAGGTTCATGGAATTTTCTGGAAAAAAGGTCCCTCTGTCAGTTTTTCTCTTCTCTTTGTCGGCACACCATGCCTCTGATGGGCTCCAGGAGGCCTCAGGAAGTGGGGCCCTGTTCCCTTAAATAAAAGGACAGCCAGGCTCCCATAGGTGAAGACTAGATGGGCGCTTCTAGCCTGATGCCTTGGACTTGACCGACACCTAAACTCTGGGGGATGGTGGATGTTGGATTTATGAGAGAAGGCAGTATCACATTTGTTGGATGGAATTTCTCCATAGACAGGGTGGGAACCTTACTTAATGTACTTTTTAAATTAGAAAGATGAGAAAATTAAGGGCTCAAAGGAGTTTAATATCTCAGCTCAAGATTCCTCCTCCTGGCAGAATCAAAACAGAGATTCTTTTCCCCGACACCAGTCCAGGTGACAGTTCTACTCTGCATGCCACCTGCTTGTTTGCTAAACCTGCTCTCTATGAGTTCATTTGATCCATCCATTGAAATGTTGGGGGGAGGATAGGCAGAGATTTTAGGTTGGAAAGGGCTCAGACTGCTTGTCAAGGAGACAAATGTGGGGTCCGGAACAGCTGAGGTGTTGATGTTGAGTGAAAAGAGAGCATCAGAGGCCAGAGATTTCTGTTCAGCCAGAAAGACATTTCCTGCCAGCCCTGGATCTGGAAGCATTTTACTTTTCCTCCGACATCCCCTCAAAGCTTTGCAGAAGAAAAATTTTAGTGAAAACCGGCAAGGCAAAAAAGCAATTCAGTAGAAAGAAAGACAGCCATTTCTTGCTGAGAGTAACAGGCAGACCCCATGCGAGGCTTCCCTGAAATAGACAAGGTGCTCCCTGTCCTGGCTGGGAGCCATCGGGCAGGACTATCACCAGTACCTGCAGGAGCATATTGCAGGTAACTGGAGCCAGAGCCACGTTTTAAGACTTTGAATTGAAAAGCAACTGATGGGTTACTTGAGTCCCTGAGAGATTGATGATGCTTAGTCATTGGAATATCACCATTAAGACAAGGAAGAACCAGGACCAGCAGTGTGGATGAAGAACAGCCTGCAAAACACATCATGCTCGAGAAAGGCAGAGCGAACCAGAGGAAGAAGAGAGCACAGACAGCTCTAAGGCAGAAATACTTTTTTTTTCACCTGAATAATTCTTCACTAAGAGTTGTGCCAGTTTCTAAGAGAAAAGACACTTGCAATTTTTATCACTGCTTCACTGCCCCTAAGAGTTCCCATGTATTAGTATCTGTGCTGCTGAAAGCAAACGTCCCTCTTCTGGTGTTGGTTTGAGCCCACCCTTTAATGACCTGTATTCTAATTCATTCCGTAGATAAGTCTAAGCATCTTCAAATATACTTTAATTTTTTTATTGGAAGTATAGTTGATTAAAATATACTTTTTTATTGTTGGCTTAGGAGACTTTGCTTAAAAACTTGCTTGAGTTTCCCAAACAGATACCTGTATGGATTGGGTAACAATAGTGTGATTCTGGGGGCAGACTTGGAGAGGGGACCCCCCTCACCCTGGGGGTGGCTCAAGCACTGTGGCATCTGGCAGCACCAAGTCTTGAGTGGTAGAATTTCATTGCTTACTTTTCTTGGTCTGAACTGTTACTCAACCACCTCTGCCTTTCTTACCACCCCATTAAAAATTATTCTTCAGATGCTTCCATTAAAACAAACAAACAAAAAAAAAACAACAGTTCACTAGGTAGGTGGGTGGTGTTTATATTTCAGAACTAAAATACAAAACATGCTTAAAATATGAGAAAACAATAAATGCCAGCTCTAAAAGACAGGGTCCCAAAAGGAAAACCATGAATGTAGCTATTGGATGAAACGTTGGTTTGGACATAAACCAGCAGTACAGCATCAAGTGTGCAAGTAGCTTATATGTTGTATATATGTTATTTGTTGGAAGAAAAGAAATGCAGCCCATGAGGGACATCAGCACTTAAGTGCTTCAGGGTAAAACCACTAGGGTCACATATGGGCCATGGCAAAGACAAACATGTAGAGAAGATCTTTCCAACTTGTAAACTGTCTGGTCAGTTTTCCAATGGCCATTGGTCTTCTTTTTGATGACACACAGGCATCTTGGACTCAGTGTGGCCAAGAGGAACATGACATCTTTCACTCTTTCATAGGCCCCAAATAGATCATCACCAAGACTCCTGATCCAGCTGCCCAGTTGTTCCGGTATATTTCCTTCTCTCCACCAGCCCCCTTTACTGCCCAAGTTCAGGCTTCTCCCACCCTTTTACCTCGCTCATAGCACCAGCCTCTCTGATTTTCCTGACTCCAGCCTTGTCCCCCACCCCACACTGCATTAATAGTGATAGTTCTTAACTGCAATCATATTTCTAACCCTGTTGTTATCTTCACATGGACCACTCTCACCTTCAGGGGGTCCAAAGTCTCCCACTTGGGTTATAGGACTCTTCATTATCTGAACTGAATTTGCTTTTCCAACCTGAACTCCATCCTCTCTCTGATGACTGGAGCCCTTCCCAAGGATTCCTCTTTCCGGTCCCTACACTCAGCTGGCCATCTCCTCATCATCGTTAGGTTTTCAGCTTTTCTCTCCCCTCTGGTCCTTATCCTCTCCTGTGTGCTTGAGGTACAATCATGCATCCTAATCCCTCACGTCTCATCAACTGATGACTGTCTATTCATTCCAATTCCATCAGACAATAGTCCTGGAGGATGGGGGCTGTAGCTTGCTGATGACTTGATTTCTGGGCCTTTCAGAGAGAGTGGTCCAGGGACATTTGTTGAATAGATGGATATAAGAATACTCGTAGTTATAAAGGTTAGAAAGGGAAGCAAGTATGAGAACAAGGAGAAAGGCAAACACGGACTTTTGTACTGTCCAGAGATGGGTCCAGGTGGAAAGCTCACCATCAAGGGAGGACTGTGTCTGGAAGGGAGGCCGAGAGTCCTAGCGGAAGGTGGAACACAGGCCGTCTCCATATGCAAGGGTGGATCAGGGAGCAGAAGGGCAAAGCCAACCAATGTGAGCAGTAGCCACAACGCACACACCTTGAGGATGTTCTCAGCCTGAAGTTTTCCTAAGTTAAGTGCAACTGGGTCTTATTACAGAGAATCAGGTAGACTGAACATTTCTGGGTTGAAATTCCTGACAAAGGGTTTTTCTCCTCCCAATGTAACATATGCATGTGTAAACACACACATACATGTAGTCACACATAAACACACAGGCACTGACCCACAAACAACACTCACACATATATCCCCAAATAATAGATCGATGTCATAACTGGAAACAAAGGCTTATGAGTAGGCTTTTTGCATTCTGAAAGCAACAGCCCTCCAGCCCTCACAGTTCCTCACGTAGAGGCTAAAGTACTCTGCGCGTGTGTGCTCTGAGCTTAGTTGAGCAGCCTTCCACGTGATCTCATTTAATACCACAGTGATCTTATGTCTTTGGTATTACCATCCACTTTTCAAATTACAAGTCACCATTTGGGTAGCATGTGATACCCTCAACTACAGATGTTCGCTCTGCAAATTCCAATGACCTATTAAAATGCATATTTTAGAGGAGCTAGTTGTTAAAGTAATTCAACAATGAGTGTATCCACCACATGGCCTGAGTGTGATATAACAAATGCGGGTATCGGCTTGCAGAGAAAGGCAGGTCAAATCATGCAAGCACTACGCCCCCCTCTGTGCTGGACGCAGACTTTCCTGAAGCCCTAAGCTCAGTTTTCTGCACCAGAACATGAGTGGTGATGAATGAGTTGGCAAGGATTCTAGAAGGCGGGGGGAGCAGTACATGGTTAGTGTAAGGATGAGATGCTGAGAATGACATTCAGGACTGCGAGTGTGTTCCTCCAAGGATGGGGACCAGCTGCTAGCTGTCTTCAGTGGGTGAAAGAGACGTGAGAGGAAATGAGCTTAAACTCCATCATAAGGTAATAATTTGAGATATAAAACACTTCCATGGCTGGAATGGGTTACCATGGAAAGGGATGGAATCTCCTTTCCTTAATGTCTTTAAAACTAAGTTCTGGCCAACTTTGTTAAGGTTTGAGCGTTCCTCTGAGCTCAGAGTTGAGGATTTAGCCCAGAAACTCATCTTGTCCATGTCCGTGGACATCTATCTGAATTCTTAAATGGTGTTTTCTTTTCCTTCCCTTTCTCTTCATGTCCTTCTTCACGTTTTTCACTTTTTATTTACAAAACTAAAATTTATTATTTTTGGTGTAGAGCTCTTAGTCCTGACAAATGCATGCAATCATGTAACCCACACCGCAATAGAATTATGGACATTTCTCCTTCTGATTTTACATTGTTTGTCCCCAGTAATGCTAGTTTCCATTTTCTCTATACGTGTAAAGATTTAATAAAATTTTTAAGAGATTACCACCAAATTGCCTTCTCCAACCCTATTTATTCAATAGGCAATATAATGTGTCATATATATATATATATATATATATATATATATATATATATATATATATGTATATATATATATACACACACACATATATTGTTCTCTATAAACTATATATATTATATATAAATATACTATAAATATTTTATATATAATATACAAAACATATTTATATACTATATATATATATTTTATATAGTATCTATCTATAATATCTATATATAGAGAGAGAAAGAGACAAAGAGATAGAGAGACAGAGAGGGGTTTCCATATTCTCATTTTCCCAGGACTTGGAGTGTAAAGCAATGATGGCTTAGAATGAAGCTGGTGAGGTTGCTTCACTCCGGTTCTGTGATAGGAGTTAGTAAACTGACCTGGGAAGGAATGGGGATAGGAAATGAAAAAACAGAAAACTAGGAGAACCACGTTCCTAATGGAATGAATCTACACTAGAATTGTAAGAGTGTTAGGTAGCGATCACAGGGACAGGAGGCCAGTGTGAGCATCCAGAGGTCCAAGGCGTTTCCTTCCCCACACACTTTCCCCATCTCCACCAGCTGGGCAGCAGGAGGCACTCCTTGATGCAGGAGAACAGTGGGGACAGCCTGGAGTGAAGACACCTCTTGACTCCTGGAGTGAATTTTCCGAGTCAAGTGTCTTGGAAGGTGAGGCTTTGTGTTGTTGGAATCAGGAGCTCATAGACTGAATTCCGAGGAGCCTGAATTCACACACTAAGGCATAGCCTGAGAAAGGGTACAGTGTGACCTCCAGAGAGGACACGACTCCTGTTTGCTCAAAGACTGGGACTCAGAGAGACAGGAAGGAGCTGAGAAGTAGCCTCAGGTATTGCCTCTGGCTTTCCTGTACTGAATCCAGAAGGGCTGCAGGAGACATGCCTATTAACACAAAACAACGACAACAACATAAATGAAAACATCAGGATACTGGTCCTTGGTGGCAGGAATGCAGCCCCCAGACAGCACAGATGTCCTGAGAATGTTCATGACATACATGGCTCCAGAAAGCAGGAATAGAGGAGGCCAAAGAGCACTGGCCGGAAGACTCAGTGTCCTGCTTGCACCCGAGGTGGGCTTGCCAGATGCTGAAAGCTTCCACGCCTCCTGCTGGGTCACAAGAAGTCTCAGGGGTGTGGGGACTGGACAAGGATGTCCAGCAGCTGAGTGGTGTTTATCGGCAAATAACAAGTAAGACCCTGGGATGTACTAGTGGACAGGACAAACACCATGGGGCCGAGACTGCCCAGAAACCAGGAAGGAGGGGTTACACACCAGGGAGGGCCAGAGGCCACAGCAGGGAAAAGGGGCTCCAGAGCCAATGCCCAGGCTGGGTGATGCACCCATGGAGAAGTGTGATCAGAGCAGCAGGGGTCTGAAGTGGAGAAGGAACAGCATGTTCCTGTGTGTAGTGAGGTGCACTGGAGCTTTGCTGAGTTAAGTGGTTGTACATCCAACTTTTAGAACAATGGGATTCACAGGCTCAAGACACAGTTAAATTAGACAAGGTTAAATGAGACAAGGTTAGTTACATGCATAATACATATGTAATCAGTTTCAGAGATCTTGTCCTTGGCTTGATTTTTATGATACACACTCAGAAATCCATCGCTCTAATCAAGGCCACTGTAATTCACATGCCTGCCTTCCCTCCCTCCCTCCCTTGCTTCCTTTCTTTCTCCTTCTTTTTTTTTTTTTTTTTTTTTTGTGGTATGCGGGCCTCTCACTGCTTCAGCCTCTCCCGCTGCGGAGCACAGGCTCCGGACGCACAGACCCAGCGGCCACGGCTCACGGGTCCAGCTGCTCTGCGGCATGTGGGATCCTCCCAGACCGGGGCACGAACCCGCGTCCCCTGCATCGGCAGGCGGACTCCCAACCACTGCTCCACCAGGGAAGCCCCTTTCTTTCTTTTATTCTATCTTTTGTCCTCCAGAAAAGTGAGTGCTGAGTCCATTAGAAGGACTATGATCATCCCTTCCCCTTTCTCTACTTTTCTCTGCCAGGATCATTCCTTCTTTATCTTATTCTTCTCATACTATGTCTCCCCATCATTTTTTTTTTTTTTTTTGCTATGGATTTCCAATCATAGCCCATTTTGCCAAAGTCAGAAGAAAAAAATATATATCCATATACACGTACATATATGAAGCACACATATATGCAAAGATACACGTTACATGTGTTATTTTGTAAGGTTAGTTTTTAGTGGCCAAAAAATAAATGAATTGAAATTAAATCTTTCTTTGGAAAACATATTTCTCAAAGTGCGGTTGTTTAAAATTACAGATTATCCTCCACACTGCCGAGACTCAGCCCTGGGCCCCGGACAAGCCTGTTCCCTGGGGTGGCTCAGAGAAATGTGTGCTGGCACTCTCTGCTGCCCCTGGTTTTCCCCTGGCTGACTCCAGGCTGTCCCCAGGTGTGCCCGTGTGGTGGTCTCCACAGCACCCTGTCCTCACAGTGAACAGCTGTCTGATGGCCGGAGCTCCGCACTCACACTGGGATTTCCCTGCTCAGACTCCTTGGTTTTCTTTGGCTCAGGCTGTCATCCTTGAATTATACCTCCTTGAACTGCACAGGGTGGATTTCTGCCCAGAAGATGCTAAGAAACCTCCACTCCCCCCAAGGAATGTGGTGTCTGTGCAGCTCTGGTTGCAGTAGGTGAGCTGAGGCGGTGGTAGCTCCCAGATCAAATGCTCCAATCCTTAGAGGACTGGATGTGGAGGGAAAAGGCGCCTCCTGCTTGGGGCGAGGCCTTGTTTCCTCCAACCTCGCCTGGTCCAGATGAATAGGAAATCTGAGAAGAGAGGGGGGATTAGTCTTGTGTGGAGTCAATGTTGATCATTCCTCACCTGCCTTTAACCAGTCTTTGCCTTGCTGAAATATCCTTTTATTAAATTTTAATCAAAAGCACAAAAACAGATTGTTTATCATAGGAAAGACTGACCTTACTGTAAGTTTTTCTTGCCTGGCTGATCTTAACAATGTTAGCAACTTGACAAGAGGTGAGTAGGTTTCCTTCAAGAGCACAGAACTACAGGAGGGTCAGTGACTGTCTACAGGTGATGGGTAAAGGAGGATGAATTCATGTTGCCATTATTGGAACCATGTGTCCCCTTTCACGTAGGGTTTACTGAGGAAAACCCATCTGCTTACTGGTGGTTGTATCTACGCAACATTCCATGGAGAGGGAGCGAGCTGATGAAAGGAGCTTTAAAGTTCGCATCCCTAAGTTTGGTCTTCTCTGGATGGTCTTACATAGTCAGTCTGAAGTTTTCAGGGTGGATCACATTAAACAATGTGCACCATGCACTTTTGGCCTCAGGTGAGCTCATGATATAAAGTCTTGGTTTATTTTCAGGAAAGGCAAGCATAAGCATCCTTTGTGGGTTGATACACTTACCTTCTAAAGGGATATTTAAAGAAACATGCCACGTCTGTGCACTGGGCCTGTTATCCCATCCTCAATGGTTTCTTCTACAAGCCCACATTTTCCACTTCTCATTCTTATCCTCCGAGATGCCCTTGAATAGCTGAGTGATTGAAGGCAATCAACATCCTAGCCTAAGAGTAATTAGACAACAATGAAACAGGGAAGGATGTATTATCCTCTGAGATTATAAAAGATAAAAAAATTATTTATTTATAAAGTAATGAATTGTTATTTATAAAAATACATTTTTATTTTATATTTCATATATATTATACAATAATTTTATAATAAAATAATTACTAACTATTTTTATTTTTTTTTACTCAACAAGCCTGGGAGAATGATCAAGGCTAATCAGATTTGTCTGACCTTGAAAATTTCCCTTGACCCTGAAATATTAATGACAGATCTCTAAAACCATCTTTCTGCTTGTTCCTCACTGGACTCAAGTATGCATCCCTTCTAAAACAATAAGACAAATACAACCAAAAGGAACATTGTATGGGTAAGGACTAGGAAAAATTGAGAAATAAGTAATTGTCACTTTTAAATTTGTAAATATTTACCAGCTCCTGCGCTGGTTTTCCACAGCTGGTTTTGAGCACAATGATTCCAGTAGAGAAGACTATCTCCTTCTGTTTTCTAATTATTTTATTCCTGTTATCAGGTGACAGACTACCAAGCTGGATGAAATTGTCCTTTATAATTTCAAGTGTATGTTTTCATATTGTGGACAAAACCACATCGATTTTTGTTCAAATTGAGAAGCAGATCTAGGGAGAGAAGAAGGCAAACAAGGGAAGGAGGGTTTCCCTTAAATCTTTCTTTGGTAGGAACAAGGTCAAGCTTTGCTGGTCCATGGACCACGGACGTAACCTTATTTCTCCTCAGTGTCACTGAAGTTTGAATCTGCGGTTCTAAGACTGTGATGTCATACCTTCAGCGTTAGCATCCCCTGGGAGTTATCAGAAATGTGTTCAGATCTGTGGAATCCAAAACTGAGGAGGGTGGGTCCAGCAAGCTTTCTGGGTGCCCCAAAGGTAAGAGCCAGTGTCACAGAGAAGTATGTGTTATGGGCTAAATGCGTCCCCCACATTCACAGGTTATGCCCTGATCCCAGCACCTCAGAATGTGACTGTGTTTGGAGACAGGGCCTTGAAAGAGGTAAACACATCAAAATAAGGTCAGCCAGGTGGATCTTGAGCCAACAGGACAGGTGTCCTTTTAAGAAAAGGATATTAGGACACAGACATACACAGAAGGATGAACATGTGAGGACACAGGGAAGAGACCACCATTTAAACACCAAGGAGAGAGGCCTCCAAGGAAACCACCCCTGCCAACACCTTGATCTTGGACTGTCAGCCTCCAGAATTGTGAGAACATAATTTTCTCCAGTTTACGGTGCTTTGTTACAGCAGCTGCAGGAAACTAATACAATAATGAAGGTGAGGAGGGTGATTAGAGCAAAAAAATCTAGGTGAATGTTGGCCAGTTCATTTTGAGAATATTCAAGGAAAAATATCCCCCTAGGGTTTCCTCTCTCATCCATGGCAATCCCAGCTCACCCAAAAACACACCACGTAGATTCACACATGAGATTCTCTACATGCAGAGTGTAATATTGAATTCCTGCTAGACTAGAAACACACCACTACAATTTTCACATAGATGTTAATGTGTTTGACGAGTTTTAATGATCAGGTAGAACGTCCCTGGCCCCAATATCACCTGTGGCACTTCTCTTAAGATGTGACTGATGATTGGTGGGACATGGGTACATTGGAGCTTCTCCAAGCCCGAGCCCCACTTCAGTGGTGAGTTTTGGTTCATCTTAGACAAAGGAGGATCTGTGGTTCCCTTAGAACCTATGCTCAGGCTGCCTGAAGACAGAATGTAATCCACACACCCCCCCCAGGCAATACCCCCATCACCTTCCACACCCACTACCACCCTACACACCTCCCAACACTGACACACACACACTCACATGCATGCATACACACACTGTTCCCACAGACTCTCCACTCACAGGTGTCCCTACACCCCACGCCCACCTCCACACACACACACCACGTGGAGTGACTGGAGCCTGAGCAGAACTTTGTCCATTAGATCCCAGACCAAATGTCCTCTCAGGGCTCCTCTCTCCCTTCTAGAGGTTTTGATAGAAATGCAAACATAACAACCAACCCTTCTATTTGTATATGTGGCTTTTGAAAAGGATGCTTAGAAAACATTCCAAGACTCAAGTCTTCAAGGTTGGCCATGGAAACCTCATGAGCTTGTGAGGATTTAAGTGGTTCTCACTTTGCTGAGTTCTGGAATTCTGCATGGTGTTTTGATAGGAATCCAGGGACATGGAACCTGTAAACATCATCTTCATTTATAGATGCAGTGGAGTATACCCTGAAAATGGACAAGATGGGTGTTTGCATAATAGTTGTTAAGTTAATTATTAAAGACCTCTTGTGGGTTTAAAAATCTTTACATATGTATTATCTATAAGCCTGAAAACTTTGCAAGACAGATATTGGTATCTATATTGTAACAAATTAATTTCTCAGTGAAATTAGGTAAATTTCCCAAGACCACATAGCTGGAAGTACTAACTCTGGACTCAGATCTGTGTCTGTTTCATTCTTCCATTGACCTGTCCTTCCGTTTTCCCAGCGCAAATTCATGCCTCTGTATGACATCATGCACAACGCTAAATGCGCCTAACAGCGCTTGTGAAATCCTCCTACAAAATCCCACAACTTGGCAAATTGTGATAGAGAATATTTCAAGGACTGATTCACTGTTTAAAAATAAAGACATAAGGACAGATTCTTATCTTCTTAAGAGCTCATTTGGGAAACACAGAGTTCCAGGTATGATACTGTTAAGATGATTTTCTTTGTTTTTTTATGTTTGTTTGTTTTTTCCCTCAAATTGCAGCTGTAACATTAGTCAAATTCCTTAATAATTTGCTTAGGAACTCTTTAAGGTGGAAAGAAAAAAAAAGTTTTTAATGCTGTTAATGATGATCTTCATACTTTTCTGATTCATGCAGAAGACTTTATTGCTAAACTTACCCAGAGTAATTTAGATAATAAGACTTGAGATCCACTGTTTTCATGTTTGTAACTTTAATAGTCTAAGATTGTTGGTAAATTGCCCAAAAAGAGGGAAATGCTTTTAAGCTGAGTGGCAGGAAGATAAAGTCAGACCATTTATATTCGTGTTATCTTTTTCCTTCTGGACTCGGTTCAAGATGTGTGAATTGGGCACATGCCAAGACACTTTTAAATTCAGAGATTTTAAAATAAAACTAGCTTCTGTTTGGATTGGGTTTACGGTGGACTCTCAATCTAATCCTCTGCCTTCTATTGTAATCTGTTAGAGAGCGCCCAGGCTCCTTTTACTCTCCTGACTTTTGGTCATCAGTCTGTATTTCTTCATAATTCTAAGACATTATTTTACTTCCTCTCTAAGTTCTCACAAATTAAAGTAAATAAAAATAAACAAATAAAAAACACACCCAATTTATTTGTTCACTGAAAATTGAACATTTACATTTTTCACTGAAAATTGCATACAGAAGAGGCCGTTCCACATGGGCACAGAGATTCGGGTCTGGGAAAACAGCAAATTCCCATGTAAGGAAATCTCTCTGTTCAGTCCCTCCGTGTCCATCAGCACCTTTTCAGGCTGCTCTATGAACCCCGAGAGACAGGGTAACAATACCTATTTGCTGTGGGATGTGCACTAGAAGGGCTGGACGACTGGGTTTCAAGTTTGGGCCAAGGGGAATCACTCCTTCCCAGGTCAGGGATGAGAAACACAGCAGGAGACACAGAAGAGGGGAAACATGCCCTGGAGCCATGTCTGTAGCTGACCATCACCAAATTCAAATCGGTTAAAAGGTCAGAGTCTAGCGTAAATGCCTAAGCATTCTGACAAGGACTAAAACTAGACTGCATTCTGTTTCATTTTTTTCTCTCTCTCTCTCTCTTTTTTTCTTTTTTCTTTTTGGCAGAGCTGCATAGCTTGTGGGATCTTAGTTCTTAGTTCCCGGATCAAGGATTGAACCCTGGCCCACGGCAGTGAAAGTGCCGAGTCTTAATTACTGGGCAACCAGGTAATTCCCTGTGTTCTGTTTCTTGACTGTGAGTAGACAGGGGAAAAAAATGAAGTAACTACATCTTAAGGGTGAATAAATAAACATAATGGTTTTATTTTAGTCAAATTGCAAGTCATAGACTATTGTAGAAATGTCCCTGTCCTAGGCGGGGCTCCTTGGGAAACACTTCATGACGTGAAAAAGACGCTCTCCTGTGTCCTGCAGTTGAAATTCTAGAATGGAAAGACACAGGATTGTATTTCATTCCTATGGGGATTATTGTAATCAAATCCTTTTGGGTTGAGCTTCCCTTTATGCAGCCACACAAATGCCTGCCTACTCAGTGCCTTCATATTCACAGACAACCGTCATGTTGCCTCAATGGGCTGATGCAGCCATTGTGATGGTTCCAGAAAGCGCTGCCCTGGCGCTTTCCAGGGGAGAAGTCAGGCGGAGCTCAAAACATATGATGGGCAGTCCAGAAAGTCCTTTGACCACTGATTCTCATTTTAGGATGAGAAAAGATCTGGTAACCCATGCAATTCCACCTGTCACTGTAAAATTGACCCATGTGGGAAAATGGGGACTGATAGATCGAATTTTACTTTAAAATCGACTGGGTCATATGCCTGCTTTGTGTCAAGGGATACGTATGCATTAAAACCTTCAAAGAATCTGATCTTCCCTGGTAACCTATCCCATGGGTCATAACTCAGTGTCAGAGAGTCATTCTCCACATCTAACCTAAATTCTTCATGCTGTCATTTAAACCCAACTCCTTTCGTTCTGCCTTTTGTCACATGTAAGAACACTAGCTGGCCCCCACCCCATGTGGGAGTATTTGTATGTTTTAAATGTAGGCACTGAACCACTTTCAGTCACTTCTTCTTCATGTTAAATAACGCTACCCTCTTTCACTGCTCCTCAGGGACTGCATTCTCATCTTCCCATGTGACACGGTGGTGGCTTCAGGAAGATGCCCTCGGTGTTCCATATGTCAGGTCAACAACCCTCAGAAATTTCTAAGCAGTAATCACCAGAATTCCTGATCATGTACATGGTTTGAGTCATTGAGTTAAGACTTTAGAGAGAGTAAAAATGAGAAGAATTCTGATCCTAACCGGATGCAGGGGCGAGGGTGTATTGGAAACAGGGTCAGGGTCACCTGCCCCAAGAGAACATCTGAAACTCTCAGTGCCATGGAGGGAGGTCAGCAGGAGCCCACCTTCCTCCCCTACTCAGGTGATGGAGCAGCTTCTTCGTGGGTTTTGCCAGGACGGCATCATGGCAAGAGAAGGGAGTACAGCTCTCCTGGCTCACAGCGCTGGCCCAGCCACTGCAGCATCTCCTCTGTCTGCATGCTTTTAGCAAAGGACTCACGGGGCAATGCTTCTGGACCCAGAAGTAGAGATTAGAAAGAAAGGGGATGAGCCAGGTGGGCGGGCAGCCCCAGGAGACCAGGGTGATCAGGTCCCCAGGCCGGAGTGGCTCCCAGCCCAGTCTCGGTCCCCATCACCAGGATGCTGGCAAGACAGGAGGCCACAGCTGTGCCATGGCTTCCATTCAGCACAGCATAGGTGAAAAGCTCTGTTTCCACTGATACCATCCAGGTAAAAATTCAGTTTTGCAGAAGACAAATTGGAATCCCCAGAGCATTGATTTATAAATTAGAAAGTGACAGGGTATGTTGGGAGTCAGGGCTTGTATCACTGTTCTTGGCTGTATCCACCATCTCTGGACACTCTGTCCTTCCACAGCAGGAAAACAGTGAGATCTGTGTACGTGCCTAGACATACCGAAAAGTGAGAAAAGTTAATCGACTCCAGGGTAGGGCTATTTAGAGTTGTTCTGAGAATTTTGCAGATAAAATATTTTCCATGGAGTGCACGTCCTTTCTGAAAATTGGGAGGCATGGACTGAACCAGCCATAACCCTGCGTTTGTCAGCAGCAGACAGCAGTGGGATCCCCACTGATTACAGGCTCAAGACATTGGAGCATCTCCAAGACACACTGAATAGGGAGGATTCCAGAATTAGCTGACGACTCCCAACTCTCTTTCATTATCCTTGTCTGATCTTGACTTGCCTGTGCCCTTAAAACCTTAAAGTGAAGAAGATTTTTAAATAGTCTACTTGGCACTCCTTCTATAAACTTCTTAAGTACCCATTAAAATATGTATGAAGACACATAAAACCTACACTATTAAAGGCAATTATTGATGACCTACTTGTTGTATTTTGACTCTCCATCCCCCACTCAACCTCCAAAAAAAACCCCCAAAAAACAAAACAAACAAACAAACAAACAAAAACATTTGAGACAAAGATCTATGTGCAAATGACATTTAAATAAGTGCCCCCAGGAGACAACAAGACCTATAGAGTACTCTTTACCCCAAGGATATAGCCTTGACTCTTTATCTGTCAAATCACTGAGCAGTAAGATATATAAAACCAGATATGGACATAAAAACAACTACTGGTAGACAGGTGAGTCTCATAGGTGGTGTTGGAGGTTATGATGCTCTACAAAGTTGGGGATATGAGACACCTGGGGGGGGATTCTCAAATGTCACAGGTGCCTGTCCCATCCTTCCTGTCCCTGCTGGACTCACTGAGAGAGGGTCCCCAGTCCAGAGTATTTTCAGTGACAATGGACCCCAGAATGTAGTGCAAGGGCTTGTGCTCTGGGGGTAGGCACCATCCTTACTGGCCAAGACACACGTCTGGCACATTATGTAATGAAACCAGCCTTGTTCTATTTGTCAAAACAGAGTAATGATGAGGGCCATATTAGTTTGTTAACACTGCCATAACAAAGTACCATGGACCATGTGTTTTTAAACAAATAAATGTATTGTCTCACAGTTCTGGAGGCTAGAGAACACGGTGTCAGCAAGACGGGTTCCCGCTGAGCCTCTCCTGGTTCCTGGGGATTTACCAGCAATACTTGGGGTTCCTTGCCACGTGGAAGCATTGCTCTGTCTCCACTTTCAGGTTCTCCCAGCATTCTTCCTCTGTGTGTCTGTGTTCAAATCTCCCCTTTATATAAGGACATCAGTCAGATTGAATTAACCTCCCTAAATGGCCTCGTCTTAACTAATTATATCTGCAATGACCCTATTTCCAAATTAGGTCACTTTTTTTTTTTTTTTTTCGGTACGCGGGCCTCTCACTGCTGTGGCCTCTCCCGTTGCGGAGCACAGGCTCCGGACATGCAGGCTCAGCGGCCATGGCTCATGGGCCCAGCCACTCTGTGGCATGTGGGATCTTCCCGGACGGGGGCACGAACCCGTGTCCCCTGCATCGACTCGTGGACTCTCAACCTCTGTGCCACCAGGGAAGCCCTGAGGTCACATTTTGAGGCACTAACAGTAAGAACTTGAATCTGAAGGCACACAATTGAACTCATACTAGCAGCCTCCTCCTGTGGTGTCTGTGTAGATAAAATGAGCTGATTTCTAGGGGCAGGGAGCAGGGAGCTGGCGCCGAGATAGAGCTGCCTGAAGTTGGCCATCACACTGAGGAATTCCTTCTGAATCTTTACACTTGAACCTTTCATGTGTGCTTTCACCTGCTTCCCTAGACGCAGGCAGGAATTAATCAATAACTGAGCAACAGTGAGGTATTCATTAATTATTAAATTACTCGATCAAAAACGTTGAATTATAAACATGTGCCCTATTTAGTTTCTGAAAAATAGAAAATATAACTTTATTTTAATGCATCCATGAAACATTTACAAAATCCCACCCATAATTGAGGTCTTGAATGAAACCTCAATGAATTCCAAAGAGCAGAAGCTTTACACAATTTCTTCTTCACCTCATCGATGTGAAACTAGGATTCATTTTCAATAAATTAGCAACAATACAAGAATTTAAAACGATGCTTCTGAGAATCTATTAGATTTTTTGAAAATGTTTAAAGGCCTTAAAGCACAAGGCTGGTGAATAATCAGGGGAAAATGTTTAGGAGAATGAAGGGATTCTATGTAGGAAAGAAGGGTCACGTGGCTGAGATGTTGAGTGTGTAGCAAAGCAATGTGTCTCAGATGTGGACTTCAGAGTGTGAACCCTCCTGCCTCATATAGAGACCAAGTCACATGTGAATGGGGGAAATTCCTGGCCTCAATTTTATTGCAAAATAAAGAGCTGCAGCTGGATTTTTTGAGATTATTTCCAGGGCTCTGAATCTCTCAAGCCTTCACACAAAACCACCCGGATCAAGTAGGACATACATAGAGGGTTAAGCTTCCACTTTTTCTGTACAATTGTCCCTACAATTAAATAAGGGATATCAATTAGATATTTAATTTCTCCATTGCCTTACGTGCTGACCATATCCAAGGAAATGTTTCTTAGCCACATAAAGAGAACATCATGATGAGATACAGTCTTCTGTCAGGCCAGAATAAAACCAATTAATGTTGAGTGGTTTAAGGGCCAGGGAAGGATAGAAGTTCAGGAAGAAGTTTGCTTTTACACTTGAGTCAAGGGGCTTTTCCTTAAAGAGGCTGAGTTAGTCCATTCAAAGCACATATGAGTCTGGAATTCAGATTGCATTACCGAATGAAAATAATGAAAATGATACCTGTGTCAGATAAATAAAACATTTCTATCAAAATATCGATTCAAGTTTAAAACACCATGAAGTATGTTCCTTGTTGACTTATTCAAAGAAAAACAATATCTATTTCCCTTATTTTTTATTAAATTTTTAACTTATTAAATTGTGGATATGTATCATTTTACAGCTTATCAAAGGTCCTGTAAAATAGCAAATTAAACTATGTGCACTGTTCTGCCAGCTCCTGAGGTCGAAGCAGAAAGAGCAAGTTGAAAAATAATTTCTTGGGCATAAGATTCATCATCCAGATCAAACCAAGACATTGCAATGATTGTACATTTAGAAGCAGGTCACATTTACAAGCAAGTCCCTCAATAAACCAAATGTGGAAGCATCCTTTCTGATGCAAAGGTGAAAACTGGCCCTGGGTTCCTTTCTGCTTCTCCAGAATTACATGTGAAGGGATTAGGATAATGCTATAAAAGAGGGGGTGGAAATAACAAATAAAAAGATAAATAGGTACTTGCTTGGTGAAATATAGCATTGATCTAGTTTGCATTTACAATGTGTTGAGCATTCACACATGAGAAAGATATTATAGCAAGGTATTTATTAGAAGATATGTAAATAAAACAGCAACAAGTGGTTCACTCAGAGTCAACTACAAGCAATTTAACATCACTGCCCTGCACATAAAATAACATGAAAAGAATGTAATCACTGTGCTAAACAAATGTCAGTAGTATAAAGGGAGACTGAAAGTTCATGGAAAGAGAAAAAAAATATCCCTCTTATGTTGATGAAAAAACTCTTGGATGGTCTTGCCTGAAGCCATGATACAATCTCACAATGTGTTCACCATACACTTTTCACATGCAAGAGAGAAGAATGCATATTTTCAGAGTTAGGTTTAGAAGAAATGAAACAGAAATAAGAAACTGGGAGCGTGATGTTAATGGAACTTTAAGGGTGACAAAACCAAAGATGACCTTAGCCAGAACAGCAGGTTCAGCAGGTTAGTAATTAGCAGCTTTCTTCTTTTTAGTTTGTATATATTTTTTTACATTGTCATTAATTTGGAGGTAAAGGTGAGTAATTTGACACTGAGGGAAGAAATACATATTGAGTTCAAAAGATTTTAAATATTTTTAAAGAGGTTCTTTTTAAAATGAATAGCTTGGGTTTAAATAAGGGATTTTTAAAGTGCCCTCATATACTGCCTTTTTAAAGACTTTTCTCCTTGTACAAATCAGTTCAGGCTACTATAACAAGGTAGCACAGATGGCGCAGCTTAAACAGCAGAATTTTTGTTCTCAGTTCAAGGGACAAAAGTCTGAAGTCAGGGAGCCAGCAGGGTCGGGTTCTGGGAAGGGCTCTCTTCTGGGTTCTCACTGTGTCCTTGTAGCATGGAGAGAGTGTCTCTAATTATAAGGGCACTAATCCCGTCACAGAGTACCCACCCTCATGACCTCATACAATCCCCTCCCAAAGGCCCCACCTCCCAATACCATCACCCTGGGGTTAGGGCTTCAACATATGAATTTGGGGAGGATACAGTCCAGTTCATAGCACGATTGCTACAGATTTTGGCAAAATGTAAACAAAACATATCTTTATATTCTATATCACTGATTGTTATTGGTCAAAAATTGGATACTAGACTGGATTGGTTTACATGGGGGTCTGCAACGTGCATCCTGCAGGCCACATCCAACCCACCACCTGTTTTTGTAAATGAACTTTTATTGGAACACAGCCATGCCTGTTAATATACACATTGTGTGTAATACATGGCTGTTTTCTCTCTATAACTGCAGAGTTCCATAGAGGCCACATGGCCAGTGAAGGATAAAATATTTACCATCTGGGTTTCACAGGAAAAGTTTGCTGACCCTTGGAGAGCTATGCTCTCTGGTCCAGTAGCCGTTAGCCATGTGTGGCTCTTGAGCACTTGAGATGTGGCCAGTCCAATCGAGGAGCATTCTCAGGGTAAAATACACAACAGATTTCAAAGACATAGTGGGGAAAAGTATGTAAGATCACAAGTTAATAAGGTTCTATATCAACTGCATCTTGAAATGATGATATATTGGGTATATTGGTTTATATAATACACTATCAGACAATTTCACCCATTCATTTTTATTTTTTATGTGGCTACGAGAAAAATCAAAAGAGCACACGTGGCTCATATTTGCAGCTCTTGTTTCATTTCTGGTGGTCAGCCCTGGTCCAGAGAATCTTAACATTGTTTTTTAACGGGAAAACTGCCTTTCAAGCTGTGCTTCTAGAATGAGCCCGTGAGTTACAAAAAATGGGAAAGGTATTTATTTCCAGGTCTTGGACAAAATTGCTTAATCTTGATAAATCTGAACATAGGTATTCGGATCATGGTAAGTATCCATTTAGTAATATTAAATTGGGGATTTTATTTTTCCCTTAGCCCTTGAATAACTGAACAATATTGTCACTACAGGTGAACCCGGCCTGGACTGTTGGTGCTTCCTGTTAGGGCTGCTCCTCATCTCCACCCTGATGTCCAGGCTTCCTGTTGTCTCCGCCTCCTGCTCTCCCTTACCTTTCTGCCCCGGAGTGGGGAGGATCTTCTTGTCTGTTTGAAGAATTGGAAGGTCGGCCTCTGCCTCCCTTCCCGCCCCCCTTCGCCTCCAACCACAAGGGCTGACCTCATGGGGGACCCAGCCCAGTCCTGGCTCTGGGTGTGAGTTGGCTCTACTCTGGGCACCTCGCAGGCCCCCTCCTGCAGCTCCAAAAGGATGGCACTCATCTGGCCTCCATAGAAACCAGGCAGTGATGGAGCAGCCAAGCAGTGAAGAAGGCGGTGCCCACAAGGTCCCAGGGGGAGCAAGGCGTCCCCATGCCGGGTGACTTAGGCACAAGCTGCGCTCTGAGAAGACCATTCTCCACTCTCTTCTTGTCTCTGGATTGTCTGCAGGCCTGGGTGGCTGCCCTGGGTGGCTCCCCAAGGTCACTCATGCTGAGAGAGAAAATAGCCTAAAAGAAGAGGCAGTGTCAGGGAAGGAAGTCGGGAGTGTCTGCAGAAGCCTGTGACAATTGGTCGCTGGATCGAGAGGCCCCCATCCCAAGAGGGTTGGAATGAGTTCCTGTTCCATTGAGGACAGAGCAGAAGGTGTGGGACCCACGGTTGGTCAAGGGCCCCAGACTCTGAGATACAAAGGGGAGGCAGAGGTGAAGAACAGGAAGGCCATAGACGAGAGTAGACATTTAACAAATCACATAAACTCTTGGAAGACTTAAAAAAGTGCCTTACTGAATTGTGTTTTATTTATGCAAATTAGATTCCCCACACCATGGGGTTGCTCTGACTATTTGTATTCCTTCTAGGATCTCTTAATTGTTGATTACGTATGTTCTGCCCAGAAATAATTGTGCTTCTAAGACAAGTTATAGGTATGAGATCAAAGCCAAGGACATTTTCCTGAGTTCTCAGCCTGCAGGCCAGGCCACCTGTCCAGGAGAGCTGTGGTTTCCAGCTCTGTGAGACAGGACGTCAGCCTGAGTAGTGTGAATACAACTTGGCCCAGGCATGTGTTACACACACTCACACACACATACTTACACACAGGCTGGTGTGCCAAAACACCCAGACATGCTGACACACTCCTGCTCGTTCACACCCACATGTGGGGACCACACACTCACAGTACAGCTCATACACAGAGACACACACACACACAGGAAACACTCAAAGGCACTGATGCACATGCTGACACATGGACACACACTGACACACTCTTATGCACACTGAGAGACACACCGTCACTCAATAACACAAGCACATGGACACACACGCTCACATGCAGGTTGACACACACACACACACGGTCCCTCACAGGCTCACACATCATATACACCCACAGAGTAAAACCTCTCATACTCACACAAACCTGCACACAGACACACACCAGGACACTCCCATGCACACTGACACACTATCACAGATCCCCATACAGTGATACACTTGTGCACAATCCGGTCACCATGAGAGGAGCAAGACAGGGTCTGCACAGGGGCGGTTTTGAGTTTGGGCTTGAAGGGGATTCAAGTGACTTGAGTTCTGATGAACCAAGCAGACGTGGCCAGCACAGGTCAGGCGCCTAGATATCGGATCCGACTCCAGATCAACCGACTGGAGGTTTCAGCAGAGTCTGCCATGGGCTTTCCTGCTACGAGGCCCCAGAACATAAAAAGATGACCCGAGAACGTGGACCACGTGGGTAACACAGATGTCCCATTTGTCACCAACACTGTGGCTTGGCATGAAAGATAAGTCAACACACCTGAGCCTCTCCATGAAGTCAGAACTCTGAAACAGTGTCTGGGCTTTACTCTCCTAAATTCCTGATGCTGTATTTTATTTTGGTATTTTTTTCTGGAGCAAAGTTAGCCTCGAGGGTAGAAAAAATATACTGCATGTGAGAAGTCCTTTAAACTTTGCCATGGCAGGCGCATGGAAATGAGTGCTGTGTAGAGTGTAAACTCCTCAAGGAGAGAGCACTGATCTCCACAGTAAGACCGTGTCACCTCCACATAGCACGTGCTGAAGGAGACTGTTGGCTGTCGTGTCACCTGTTGTACTGATTGAACTTGGGAGGCAGGAACTCAGATAAATGGGGTTGCACTATGGGTCCCATGAAGGCCAAGAATGCCAAGGAGCTACTGTCCTTGTCAGGATGTTGTGAATCTAACACTGTTCTGATTGAGCCTGGATAACACTTCAAGCAACTACTCAAATTTATACTGATTCTCAAGTAAAACATGGCTTACACACGGCCTGCATCATTTATGTACATTGTCCAAAAATTCTACCCTCTAAGTTCACTTCAAAATTTCCAAATACGTGGGAAAAAATAATGAAAGTGAGGAATTTTGAAGTGCTTGATAATGTACTATTTTAGAGTTGGCTGCAGTGCTTGGTCTCTTGGGGTCTCCTTGTATTCCAGATGTTGATTTAACAGGAATCCAGGGCCCTGCACCTGGGGTAGGTGGACGCTTAGGAAAAGCAGGGGCTGGCAGAATCTCTCCATCCTTTCTGCCTGGGTCCTTCACTTACCATCAGCTCTGCGGGACTGAAGATCTTTGCATGTGAAGCTTTTGCCTGGCTGCTGTGGTGTTACCCCAATCACAACTCCAGACACCAGGAAATTGAGCTGAAGGACGCTTCCTACTAAGAGAAAAGGTGTGCCCTTCCCCGTGAGAAAATACTGACAACAAATATAACTAAGATTGCTAAGTCAAACTGATGAATCAACAAGAAAAATGTGAAAATAGAAAAATGGTAAATAAATAAATCAGGCCAAGTGCAGAAAGTGACATAAAACTTGGTACTAATTATTCAAAAAGATGTACAACCTCACAGGTGACCCAAAACATGCAACTTACAACAGCAAGGAGATACATGCTATTGCTCTTCATCTGGACAAAAGTTAAAATCACCATGGTATCTATAGGTGACAAGGAAGTGGGGAAATGCACAGGGTTGTACATATATTGCTAAAATACCTGATAGGAATGTGTTAATGCAGAATATGGTAGTAACCATCAGAATGTAATAAGAACGTGTCCTTGGGCCCAGAGGGTCCCCTTCCTGGAATCTACCTTAGACAAATTTTGACACATGCACAAAGGCATGTGTATATGTATCTTAGTATTGTATATAAAATATACAATATAATGGCAAGGATGGCCATTGTTGCATCATTCATAATAGCCAAGAAAATAGGGGAGAAAGGATAACTGATGGTCAAAAGGGAATTAAATAAACTAGAATTCAATTTCTCTCTCGATTACAATCATTCAAAGAAAGTCTGGTAAGGAAAGGTGTCCAATAATACTATTACACCTTAAAAAAATCAAATAGAAGGGAAATAGCATGGTATAAACATGCGTCTTGTATATTTGTCCGGCTCTCCGAGGGGATGCTTGCTCAGTGTGTACTCGTTTTTAGGGATCAGAATTACACCTCCCGACAACAATAAAAATACAGGGACCTGTGCGTTGGAGGACTCTGCCCTTTAGCAATTCTGAAAATGCCTTCCTGACATTCTCCCTGTAAGTAGCAAATGCTTAAAACTAAGTGTGTAAAACATTTTGGGGCAAGAACACACATTCCAACTTATTAAAACATCGTTGTTATTTTTTACCTACAGTCCCTGCTACTTCAGTCCAAGAGAAATTTTGTTAACCCTTTCAGTCTCCAAAGTATCTGCATGTTATGTGCCAGGTTTGTAATGGTGATTATTGGCTCTAATGAACACTGTAATTATGCATGAAATTCAGTTTTTGGAACCTGGTGCCTCCTGTTAATTCTGAATCTTCTCCTAGTATGCCTTTGAGGTCCTGCTCCATGTTTTATTTACATCTCCTCATGGACACATGTTCTTTGTGATAACTCTGCAGTGTGCTTGGTGAGGCGCGTTCCGTTCACCAGTCTTTCCACTTGACAACAGACAACACAACAGGTTGCACTCACATAACTTCTTTCTGAAGAAGAAAGGGCGCTTACACAGTATCTTGACACTTTGCAAGTGCCACCCTCAGGAGTAAATACGGAATTTTTCTGTAACAGTCACAAATGTAAAACAAGGCAAAGTTCAAAGGCCCTGCATGTTAATTAAGGAGAAAGTCAGTCAGAGCACACTTAATGATTGGCCCAGTACACCATTACTAAGCTCTGTATTTTTTCCTCTTTTATTTCCATCAGTCTCACATAACTTGAGTTTCTCTTATTTAAGTCTGGTTCTGCCAAATTGAGGCACATTCACACTTCTCTCCCCCCATTGCTGGGCTGTGAACAGGTTTCACTTTCAGCCTCTGCACAGCTGTGCTCTTCATCTTGGCAGCCGTGCTATTGACTGGACATCAGTCAATGTGAGATTAGCAGGATCGTCATCCAGAGACACCACTCACTCTACCAAAAGGAAAATGATTTCCAGTCTGGGGAAGCCTTTTCACTTTAGGAATTATCCTTTATTTCTGGTTTCTCCCTTTCCAATTACAATATATTTAAAAGGATTCCTCTTCCCATGTACGTTGGTGAGAGATAAAATATCCTTGGGGAATATGTCTTATCTACAGGAGGGAAGCATGAGGACATGGGAAGGACTCTGCTCTGGAGCCAGGATGACCTTGGGTTGAAGCCCAGAGTGACCACTGTCAGCTGAGTGAAACCCAACAGCTCTTGAAACTCTCTGCACCCTGGTTTTCATCTTTCGACATGTTGTGATGCCAGCACTGCAGCCCATGAGAAGTCAAATAATGTTGAAAAATGCCTGATGAAGCAGGCACACAGTAAGTACTCAGCTATTAATATTATTGGATTTCATTGCACATGGAAACAATAACACATTATTTTGATCTTAAAACCTAGCTTGAAAAGATCTTTCTTACTACTCTGCTGCCTGCTGTCCACGTGGATAGATTTCTGTACAATGGAGTCAGGGGCTGAGGAGAGAGATGATAAGCCAGTTTGAAGAGCCTCCTGCTGTATACTGTCTGGGGCAAGACGGGCGAGCTCTCACAGTCTAGTCTCCCATCTAAAAGGGAAGGGACTGATGTTAAAATTCTTGGGTCGTCACAGTGGAGCGAGCACCTAGTGTGTGCCAGGTCCCTCCCAGGGTATTTCACGTTCGCTGTTCTCATTGAACATGACTTTGTAAAGTTGGACCCTTTCCCACTCGTTTACAAATGAGGGGCAGAAACCCAGTTTGGTTGGGTGATAATCTTGGTATCCAGATCCAAGGAGGAGACCGTAGGGGTGCTGGAGAAGAGGACTGCAGGCCCTGGGTATGGGGTCTTGTGCCCCTGGAAAGGGGGACAGGCAGACAAAGCAGGAAACTGCAGACTTGCAGGGGGGCTCCCACCAAGCTCCAGGGGGTGGTATGGCTGTGTCTGGTTTCTGGGGTTTACATCCTACAGTTTCACCTGCCAGAGGAAGAGGGACTGGGGTCTCTCCCATGAACCCACATTTCTAAGAGGACAGCATCACCAGTCCAGCCCAACACTCACCTCTGCAAGATGCCTCTGGGAACACAGAACTCTCCAGATGTGTACCAGGGAGGTACGCCTGGGCAGGATCTCATCCTAGAAGCTGTCCTTTCCTTTGACAATGTCTCTGGGAACGAAAATGTTGCCTGAAACTAGGAGCTGAGGTCAACTAAGCTCAGCCATCCTCGTTTCTCCTCAAAATCTACAAGGGGGATTTAACTGGCATTCGCAAAGACAATGAAAGCAGGCTTTGAAAATGATTGAATTTACACTATGGAAAAAGCAATACACCATTTACTGATCAGAGAAAGTGTCATTAAATATAGCAAATTGTTTTTGGTGTTAACTTTCTAAACATTCTATTAAGGAATATTGATTCACATCTCAGCTGGGCGTAGTCAAGGAAACCTTGGAATGAAGCTGCATCCCCTTGGCCCTCTCTCTGCAGGGTTTTTGCCCTGATGATAGAGTGTCTGGGCTTTCTGCAACAGCTCTGAAGGGAAAACAAATGAAACACTGTCCACGTCAACTCAAGTTTTAATTTTCTTTCCCAGAGTACATATGTTCTGTAACATGTTTGCTAAAATTACATCTTCACTGGGAATGGTTTCTCTCTATATTATCTGTAATTTTTCTTTGTGTAAAGGGTGCTACTTTTATCAGTAACAAGAAACAAAACTTGTGTTCTAAATGATGGTCCTTATAACAAAGTGTACAAAATGTAACTTTGGGTTTCATTTAATGCATATTCAGAGTCTTTTTTGTTAAAGACTCCCAGCGATAAAGCACATTGGAAAAGGAAGGCTACATCACCTATGTGGCTTGTCAGTTATATAGAAACCATTTGGGATGAGGAAATTGTCAAGCCAATCTATTTGATTTTAGTTGTTGGAAGGTGTCAGTTCTACTAACTTATCAACTGCCTGGCTCTTGAACCAGTTCTATCTGGTAACAATTCCAACCTCTATGACTAATAAATGTCAGGGAGTGTATATAGGCTCCAGGATTCCTAATGGTTAATGGGGAAAGGATTCTGGTGATGCTCTCTGGTAGCTCAGATAGCCCTCAAGGATTCCTATGAAGATGGCATCATCCACTTGATTGACAGAAGGGGACACGAGCTGAGGGAGGTGACTTCACTGGGAGCAGTGGAGGTGGAAACATTGGAAGAGGGGAAGTGGGTGAGGGTGGAAGGGTGGGGTGTTCTCTCACCTTCTACCTTACAGGTGCCAACTTCCATCCCTTTACCTACTGCCAGGATGAAGGAATCTACATTTGCCTAACAACCGTATAGAAGTGAACATTCTGGAAATAATGCCTGTAATCCCATGTATAACTAAATCATTTGCTGTACACCTGAAATTAACACAACATTGTAATTCAACTATCTCTGATATAAAATAAAAATTTAAAAAAATCTTGATGTTTAGTAGAAAAAAAATTAGATGAACTGAAACCATACAGAGTATATTCTTTGATCATAATGTATTTAAATTAGAAAACAAACAAACAAACATAAATAAATAAATAAATAAGAAAACAATGACAAAAAGATTTTTGGAAAATTTACAAATATTTCTTAATTAAACAGTTTATTTCTAAGTAAAACATCAAAGAAGAAAAAATGGATAATATTTAAAATTTAAAAAAATGAAAACAGGAAAGATTATTTTCAATCAATGTACTATAAAGAGAAAGGGACCAAAAAAATCACAATTTGTATAATCACCAGGAGCAATTAACCTTCCATACATGTCACAGCTCTGTTTAGTACATTTATAAAACCATGTATTCTAAAACACATTTGACCCGGTATTAGAAACCAGCAAAATTAGTTTATCACAAATAGAAGATCCAGAGCTAGCAGCTACAATCAGATGTCGAATTAGCCAAAGTCACTTTTTAATTTACTTAGTCTACCTACAATTTGTGATAGGACTTTTAAGATAATTTTGGATATTTGTGGGGGAGGACGTTGCAGCCAGCGTATAAAAATCATAATCCTGATTAAATTGTGTTACACCCCATGTGTCTAATTTGTACAGCTGAGCATCCAATAAATAAAACATTCAAAAATATTTTGTAGGAAATTTGTCCTTCACTGTAGTGATTTCTATCAAAAGGATCTAAAACTTTTCAGGCTCAACCTTTTCTTCTTTAAAGACAAAATATTCTCCCAAAGTGACAACATTAAAATATTATCATGTGGAAAACCCTTTGGTAAGGTATGTGTCATCAGGAAATAAAGGATGAGGGTATCCACCTCGAAAAGCAGAAGGCAGCCTGTTGTCCCAGACAATGATGGATAATCAGATGGTCAGGGAGAATATGTATTTTGTGCCCCCAAAGGAGAGTCTTGTGGCCCCATAACCACCATGAACAGGTAGCCCCACTTGGCAATTCCTGGGAATCTCCATGTTTCTTGATGCAGTATTGGCCTCTATGTTTTGCCAATCTTTATTGAAGTTTTTCCAGGACTTCCCTTTGTCAGCAAGATCATTGGTTTTCAGCCTTACTTACTGATATGACAACCTTAAAAAAATTTAAACAGAAAAATGGAGTAAAAGTTAGAAACAGTGGTTTGTGACTATGGTTTGTGATTGTCAGTTAAGTCATTAAGAAAGAGAGAAACTTGTCACTCCAATGTCCATTTTTATTGCAGCTTATATGAGAATTAAACGTGCACAAAATAAATTTACAGGGCTGGGACTAAGAAAAGGGACTGTGGGAACTGAACTAGGACACCATAGTTAAGGGCTGTGAAAAAATCAGTCAACTGGGTAAATATTATTTAGATGGAAATTTTTAAAAATCAAAATTATTGCAAAATATCCATGATGCATCAAATATAAAATTGTAAGTAAAGACTAGGTTACTATTGCTGCTATTTCCCTTTATATCAGGCACCAGTATGGCTTGACATAGCATGGCACTGTGGAATACAATAGTTGGTACAATACATTCTCAAAGACAAATTCTCCAGGACGGAGATTGTCTCAGTCAGAGTCACCATCTTCCTGTAATTGTGGCAGAGAAAAGAGAGGGGAAGAGAAGAAGGGGAGAAAATGTATATAAATATACATATATAATCATATATTTATATATTATATTTATTATATTAGTGATAATTATATTATATTATAATAATTATATAATATTTTATTATGTTACTATAATCTAGTAATAATAATATTAATTCACTGTTTATTTATTAACAATAAAATTATTTAAATAATATAAATACTATATATAATATATAGAGACATATATAATATGTACACACATACACATATATACAAACACACATACACATGTATACCACCATACATACATGTGTATACATATGTATTACCATATCAGTTATGTTATTATTTAATTTCTAATACAAGTCTGTAAGACACTAGTTAGTTTATACAAATTTATATGCAATTTCTTTCAAATTTTGAAGTGGTTTCTGCTGTCCTGAGCATCACAGCTCATAGACATCTTCCTGGCTATGTCCCAACCACCACCCTGTAAATCAAGATGGGATCCTCAGACCCGGAGCTCCAGGTGTGCAGCCGCCCACCCAGCCTGTATGCAGACCCACAGGCAACTCAGCCCCCGAGGTCCTCAAGTTCAGGCGATTTTCCAGGCAGACATAAATGCCTGGGAATGTGATTTTCAGAAATCAAAAGAACTGAGGCGAATCTCTACATCATGCAACAAGTATGGGGAGCTTCTCCTAAGAGGCAAATGTGCACTTTTTGTATGAGAGGCAGCATGACTTTGTCCACAGAACAAGAAAGGAAGTGATTGGATTAAGTAGGACAGGTCAGGCTGAGGCCTGCCTGGGGGTCACATCACAGAAGCACTCAGAGCCTGATCCAGGAGGAATGGGAACCTGGGTCTCAACACATAGAGGAAATGACGATTTATGAACTAGCACTGGGCCCC
The DNA here is from genome assembly GCF_964165515.1 of Mesoplodon bidens. Taxonomy (NCBI): domain Eukaryota; kingdom Metazoa; phylum Chordata; class Mammalia; order Artiodactyla; family Ziphiidae; genus Mesoplodon; species Mesoplodon bidens. The sequence goes on from NC_138160.1 coordinate 3,639,868, forward strand.
AGATGAGCTATTTGTAGGAAAGCTCTAATGCGCTTGTGGAGGAAAAAGAACAGATCTCCCAGAACTGGGGCAGATGAGTTCTATCTGTCAGAAAAGGTGCATCATTACATGAAAGCTCCTAAGACCCTAGTGAAGCCCCACTTGAGAGGCCTTGTCTAAAGATAAAAGTTTAAAGAGAAACCACCCTTGGTGGAGGAATGCAGCAGAAGAAACAGACCGTTTCCATTGTGGCATAGGTCACAAGAGTGACATGGCCGAACAGCACAGTTGGGGGAGGGGGAGATCCCAATATCCAGGCATTGACTGGAAGCCTCATTCAGCTAAAGTAGTGTATCTGATAACGTTCAACTTTCTCTGCTGACCATTTTATCTCCCAGGAAGTAGAGAGGGAATAAAACACAACTGCTACTCTGGAATAGATGTTGAGTAACAGGTTGGATGAAGGAGAGGAAGCAGAAATCTTGTGGAGAAGCTGTGGTGTCATCATGGCATTTGTTGTGCCCTTAGAGCAGACTCCCACCAATGGGATGAGATCTCGCCAAGGGTAGTTCTACAGTTCTCAGGAGGATGAACAAGTTTAAAGGTGTTCAAAAGTGTGATTTTGATGTACATGTATGATGTGGTTACTTCTAAGAGGAAGGGAAAGAGGGAGGGAGAGAGGGAGGGACGGGGAGAAAGAAAAAGAGAGAACAGCAAGCATCCATAATAGAGTTGTTGATAAACTCATCTTTCACAAGGACATGTGGAAAAGATTAAAAGGAGAGTTTGTGTATAAAGAACAATTAAAAAGTTAAGATCACATACTTGAACAATTTTGAAAGGAAAATGAATGCTTAGAATAACCTGCAGCTTTCAAAGCTGATAAAGACAAAAGTTAGCTTCTCAAACCACATTTTAAATCAAAAAGGAAGAACAAGGAAGATCTAGACACACTGCTGGGAAAAGATGCCCTGAAAACAGAACTTCCCAAGATTTCTCTTCATAGTGACCTGCAGGGTACATTACCCTTCAGATACGTATTTGAAATAACCTCTTTCAACTCAATAATAAAAAGACAATCCAATAAAATTGGGCAAGAGATGATAATGGACACTTTACACCAGAAAATATAAAAATGATCATTGTGCATATGGAAACGTGTTCAACCCCATTAATGGTCAGCAAATTAACATACTCCACCCATCAGAATGGCTAATTTTTTTTTTAATGATAACTATCAAATGTTTCTGAGGATGTGTAGCAACTGGAACTCTTGTATATTGCTGGTGGAGAAGTAAAAATGTACAACCACTGTATAAAATGTTTGCCAGTTTCTTATAAAATAGAGCATACGGTGATCCTATGGTTCAGCAATTCTAGCCTTAGTCATTTACTCAAGAGAAATGAAAACATGTCCACAGAATATATGTACAAGAATGTTCATGGCAGCTTTAACCATCATAGCAAAAACTTAGAGACAAGCAAGGGGTTCAGCAGCAAGAGAATGGCTCCATAGAGAGGTATCAACAATGGAACACTGCAGAGCAATGAAAAGGGATGAGCTCCTGATCCATGTGATGGATGGAGAGCAGGCTGAGTGAGAGAAACTTCACACAGAAGAGTATATAGTGTATGAGTCCATATGTATCAAGCTCCAAATCAGGTAAATGTAAACCTAATCAGTGGTTTAAAGAAAAGAAAGGAGAAGAAAAAGGACAGAAGTTGTCCTCGAGAATGTGAGGATGGGGTGACTGGTAAGGGACTTGAGGGTACTTTCTGAGGTTGTATAATTTCTGTATCTTTACAGGGATTTGGTGACACAGATGCATATGTTTGCCAACACTCAGTGAGTAAAAACTTAGGATTTGTGCTTTTCATTGTATGTGAGTTTTACAGCTGAACAAAAACCTATACATAAATATTAAACTCTAAATACTGAACTCAGCCATTTACTGTAAAATGGATCAGAAAAAAAGTATGATTGATGAATGAATGGATGCATAGATATGTACAAAACAATGAAAATAAAGTTTTCTTAGCAGACTATAGGTTGTGGGCATATTGGTATTAAAATTTTCAACTTTGCTCTATGTTGAAAATTATAATAAAATGTTGAGAAATATTTATAAGAAGGAATGAAGCAGATATAGAATAGTAGTTTATAAAAGTAGCCTGAGGTGCTCTATGCTGGAATAAAGTTTTTTAGCCTAGACATATCATATATAGTGAACTGAGAATTTGCAGATGAATTCAGCGGTCAAGATTAAGGAAGAGTAAAAATTCAAATATAGTTTTTATTCTCAAGTAGAATATGAAAGTGTTGCTAATATTGTGTACTGTTTAATCTGGAATTTATCCTGAGTAAAGATAGTGTAGGACTCAGTATTGTCTTAATTAGTATTCATTCACTAATTATTGAGAGTCTGTAATTTTTAATTTAGGATATTTTTGCCCAAATATGTCATTGTCTTTCTATAATGGGATTGATTTTCATCTATTCATTTATTTATTGATCCAATAGCTATTTGCTAAGTGTCTACTCTGTGTCAGGCAGTGTGCAAAGCACTGGGAACTGAGTGGAGAACAAGAAAGACACTGTCCCTGCCTTCCCTGACACTATAGTCAGAGGGAAGTGAAGTAAAATACAAGACTAGGGGAAGGCTGCAGTCCTGGTGCATATAGGCTCCAGCAGACACTGGACAGTCTCTCCTGGTGTGTTGCTGTGGACACAGTCATGCCGGCAGTGGCATGGTTAGCTTGATCCCGTGGTTGAACAATTTGATTCCTGGAGCATTTTTACAATCCAGCCTCAGTTTGCAGGAGGCGCATGTTGGTATTCATTTACAGAAGGGCACAGAGCACAGGCCCATCAGCTTCATATCTGACTAAAAGCCAGAGTGAGGGCCAGGGTGCCAGCGACATGGTGAGAATCCTAAAGGACCTCAATAGGGTGGAAGGATGAGTCAAGTGTTACCACGCAGGGAGCATTTCAGGTAAGTCTGCATCCTGAATTGATGCCCCCAGATCCCTGAGCAGGCCTAAGGTGGAGGCTCTGGTGGACTGACCACATTATCCCAAGAACTAGAAAACAGCAACAAAGTGTCAGATTTGCTCTTTCTGGAGCCCAAGACCCAAAACAAGTGTCAGTTCTAAGCAGCTCCCTGATGAAAGCCTTTCTTTCATTACACTTTTCACAGGTGACTGTCCCACCACCATCGAAGGGCCCCCTTCCTTGACAGCCGGTAACTATGTGAGGAATTCAATAAGTCAAGTTCAGTAAGTCTGCAGGCCATTGTCCTTTTTAATGTCTAACTTACTTGTTCCTAAAACATCTCTATGCAGTTTATACTTACTAACATGTTATAAGCAGTAATGAACACCTTGATTAGAAAATTCAAAAGCAGCATATTTTATGAATTACTGGCATCTTCGTCAGTCAGCAGCTGGGAAGACAGAACAGTTCACAGCAGGAGAGCAGAGGTCTGACACCACCTGGTCCTGAATTTGAATCCCGGTAACTTTCCTCTAACTCAGCATTACTTGTTTCTGAAAAAGGAGACAGTGGCGATGCCGAGCTATGAGGATGGAGCAAAGTTGAAAAGAGATGATGTGAGTGAATGCTTAAACACGCTCATGTAACAGCAAGTAAACACTGTCAGTCATTGTGACTGTCGCTGTGGATTTGAGTTTGTTGAGAACACAAAGGAAAGCATGCTGACAGGGGTCAGGAGCTATCACGGCCAGCCGGTGGAAATAACCCGGATTACAGGCATACCCACACCTCTCACAGTACCCCTCTCGGGGAGGACTCCTGACTTCTGCCCATGACATGCCCAACAGGGAACAGAGGGAGGTACAAATGAAGAATTTAAGTTTAAAATAGCAATAAGAGGTTACTTTGGTATCTTGACGTTGAAATTCACAGAAATGAAAATGTCTATTAAAATAGATCATGAAAGATAGCCTAATGGAAATGGTGAGAAAGGAATTGATGATTAAGATGAAATACATAGGTTTCCTCAATGAGGGAAACTGATCCTCTATGAAGGTGTATTTCAGCAAGAATATGAGTCCTCCGGTGGGGAGAGTGGCTGCTTCATTCACAGTCAAATCCCTAGCACCGCCCAGCACCTGCCAACCCAGGTCTGACCACCCGTTAGGGACACAGGAGGAAATTCTGCATACAGGTCCTCTGGATGAACTCAATCTAAGTGAGGTGATTAGTGTTAAGAACTGCAGTGGATTGGTTATGTTAAGACAAATGCTACATGTCTATTCTAACTTTCTAATTTTTTTAAATATTTGAGGACTAAGTTGTATCTTCTTTTTTTTTTTTGCGGTACGCAGGCCTCTCCTTGTTGTGACCTCTCCCGTTGCGAAGCACAGGCTCCAGATGTGCAGGCTCAGCGGCCATGGCTCACAGGCCCAGCCGCTCCATGGCATGTGGGATCTTCCCAGACCGGGGCATGAACACATGTCCCCTGCTTCGGCAGGCGGACTCTCAACCACTGCGCCACCAGGGAAGCTCTATCTTCTTTAAAAAGAAGCATTTGCATTCATTCTCTGCACAACAGATAATTTTTAGGTTATGAACTCAAGAAAAATGAGTCATTTTCCATTATCTCAAACCATCCAGGTACTTTATTTTAAATCATGGCCATTTTTCCACTTAAAAGGAAAGATCCTTATCAAGATGATGCAACTTTTTGAATTATTGTTTCAGTAAACAGGGTTGCTACATCATACAGTTAACAGGATTTGCCCCGTGCTTAACAATGGGGTCCCTCAACTTGGGACCCCACTGTTTTCTTTTGAGAATGTTCTCAGGACAGTGCAGCAAGGCACCTGAGCTGATACCCTTGTCCCAACAGGAGGAGTTTGAAGAAGCATTTCTTAGTGGGGTGACTTCTCCCACCCTGACTTCTCCCATTTGGGAATGTGGGGAGGCATCCAGTTGTTGGGACTAGGCAGCAGGAGGGATTCTTCTGGCATCTAGTGGGTAGAGTCCTGGGATGCTGCTAAATGTGGAGAGCGTCTATCCACAGCCAGTTCTAGCCCAAAGTGTCCAGCGTGGAGAAAGCCTGGTTTGGAGGAAGACGGGTCTGGTATTTGAGGGGGTGGCAGGTAATTTCAGACAGAATCTTGGGCTTTGGGGACTGTCCTCCTTGGAGTCAGGGAGGGTCATGAGTGTGGAATGAAGGTGAGCTTCCCATCACCTTTTCCCCCTCTCAGCTCATGGAACATATCTTTCTCTTGACAACACGCTTGAACAATTTTAGTCAAAATTCCCACTTCCTTTGCCCTATAATATATGTGTCAACCCATCATGTTTATTGACTAAAATGACCTTGTAACTGTAACTACAAGGAAAAGGAAGCATCCTCGCAGTCTGTGTAAAGCGTGTGGTTTGAAACACACATGAGGTTTTTGTGTATGGAGAGCTGTGTGCACGTGCTTTCCTGAAACTTGACCTTTGGTGCTGACCCCGGCTCTCCGCAATTCCTCTGAGTGGCCTTCTTTTTGAAGTAACTCAAGGAATTATTTTTTACTCTGGGGTTTTGGTGAAAACTTTTGCTTTTAAAAAATCTGTGCATTTTCTCCCAAATTTATTTGTGTCGTGATTATTTTTCATAACCAACTTCCATGTGAATGTTACCTTTAGGGAAAAATTGGAAAGTAGATCCTTTTGAACAGTAGATTCCACTACAATGTTACACTGCAGAGATAAATTATACATACGTATATGTATATATATGCGTCAGTTATATGTATGTGTGTACATGCACATACACACACATGCACATGCATATCCTTAACACCCTAACTTATACATTTAAAAGTATGTTTTCCTCCTATTTTAAAGATACATCACTAGATGAAATAGCTCGGCAGTGTAGCTGGAGTTCAAAGTATTTGAGGAAAAGCTTTCAGGGATCTCAAGTCAGTGGTGAGAATTTCTGATGAAACACTGCAGAGACTGGGGTCAGCTGCCAAGAGAAAGATGAGCAAATAATCTCCATCGAGATGAAAAACATAATTTATGTTTTACCAAAGAAGCCAAGGGGAAAGTGGTGGAGCCCATCCTCCACGTGTACATCAAGTTTCTTTGCTGCTGTGTGAGAATTCACTGTCTCACTCCCTCACCCAATGGCAGGTGTCTAGTCCCTGGTGATGGGAGCTGCACCTGGGAGACTCACAGGCTGGCAGCTTCCCCTCAGCACAGCTCCACACTTAAAAGATTCCTTGGAAGCATCAAGTTTAACAGCCGGAAGAGCTCACAGATGCCAAATCCTTAGGTTTACAGATGAGAGACTTGATGTGCCTTCAAAGGACATGACTTGCCCAAGGACCACAACTAGGTAGTGACAGAACTCTGTTCTAAACCCAGAATGGCTGGATCTTAGTCCAGACTTCTTTTTACCAGACTGGCCAGGGAAGAAAATATATTTTTTTTCTCCAGCAATTTAAGATTTCCGGGTTTTTTTGTTGTTGTTGTTTTTCTTTTTGTTTTCAGTACATGGGCCTCTCACTGTTGTGGCCTCTCCTGTTGTGGAGCACAGGCTCTGGACACGCAGGCTCAGTGGCCATGGCTCATGGGCCCAGCTGCTCCGCGGCATGTGGGATCTTCCCGTGCTGGGGCACGAACCCGTGTCCCCTGCATCAGCAGGCGGACTCTCAACCACTGCGCCACCAGGGAAGCCCCAAGATTTCAGTTTTATCACCTCTCCTCCCACCGCCGAATCATCAAAACCAGCATAAGCCTCATCCCTACATGGAGAATTTTCTCTCTCTACTCTGGTGTATACAGATGTCTCTTTTCTCTGAATTCCTGTAACATCATTTGATTGTTTAGTTGATCATAAACGTTTTTTCTATATGCTGTCTTCCCCAACATATCCTTGTGAGAAGGATGCCTAAGCTTCTATCTTCACTCTAATTTCTAGACACATCAACAATAAAAAATATATAAATATAACAATCAAAGACAGTACATAAATGCATATATAAGATTTTCACTTAAAATCTCAGTTAATAGCCTCCTGAATTTTTTGGCTATTTACTGACTTAAAGTAGGCATTCACAATCTAGATTTGTGACCATAATAGTTGATTTTCTCTGAAAATTTCTGATGATGATTAGTAAATCTATATAGTTCTCTCTAGTTCACCTGTCAATATTTTAATCTCTACAGACCCTTCTTTATAGTTCCTTCTCTTTTAAGAGAATCTCCCTTTTCATGGCAAATTCTATTTCTTATCGATACTTTGTGTCATTGTATATGTGATAAACTTTCCTTTGTATAATAAAAAGGAGGGTTCATCAAGACACCAGACTTTTTCTACATTCAATATGTATATAACTACAAGATTTTTAAGAGGTTGCTTTGTATATTTTGAGAGAATACCTCCTAAAGTTAAATTTATCGTTAATCAATCTACAGCTAAAATAACTCCACACACCCACAGGTGCCTAAGGAAACATTGTACAGAGTTGAATCTCATCACAGTGCTTTGACTCAGTTACAACAACCTTACACAGAATTGAGGCCTAAATGGCAAAAGTTGGAATGAATTTTCATCAAATATGGATTTTAGAATTAAGCACAGAGACTATTAATATCTTAGCATTGTATACTGATAAATAAAGTAAGCGATGTGGTTATAGAGACAATCAGAAAAACCAGGAGTTCACCTCTGTGAGAGGGAGTGAGACCCTCGGGGAGGCACCAGCTCGCCCTGCCCTCGAGTCTGCTGCTACAGACCTGCAGTCCCAGGCACCATCTCAAGGTGCAGTGACAGACCTGTCACTGCCATCATCTGTGGGCTGGCCCTCCCACCGTTTAGAGGTTAGCCATAAATAAAAATCCTGTAAAAACATTTGAGAGATATGTAAAACGTTAACTCATGCGATTTCATCAATTGGATAATTGAGGGCAGAGCACATTGAAATACTTGGAAGTCTGAGTGATCCTCATGGACTATTTATATTGATTAAACAAACCAGATAACTTAAAATTCATCTATAGTTCATATATTTATATACAATCCAATTTCTTGAGATGCATGAAAGTCTACTTATTGTAACAATGATTTTCTGAGTTGAAAACGTACATTCAATGGTAAGAAATGTTTGTAATAGCTGAGTCAATAGTCTGTTGAAAGTCAAAGATTAATGGTATTTTTTAGAAAAAATTGGCTTGAACTTAGAAATGCAACTTTGTCAAATAACCAATTAATATAATGATTTGACAAACCTTGGGGGAAATCATATGCAATTGTATATGGTACAGTTCTCCCACCCAAGAGAGGGAAACATGTACTCTAATGAGAAAAGAAGAGCTTTGGCATGGAAACAAATTAAAAAGAAAGGAAAGCTTTCAAGACCCAAAATGTTTAGTCTACATACTAATGTTTAGGCTCCACAGTGCCCAAGCAAATGTGTCTCCTCCAAGCGAATAAATCTTGATAATGGCCCTCCCACCAGTCAACAGGGCACAGAATATGAGAACCTCTTTAATTTATGGGGAAAAACAACTGTCCTTTCAAATTTGCATGTGATGGCATGACAAGGAGGACAGTAAATGCATGATGGAGAGGAAATCCATGGGGGTGGGCATGTGTGGATTCTGTACCCCCTTGACCATGGATCATGGCGATCTGGTCTCCCATGGGCACAATGACAGGGACCTTGCAGCTCATTTTGCTAAATAACTTAGGGCCAGGGTCGCCTCTCCCTCCTTCCGTTTCCTTCTTCTCATGATCCTAGAGTATGTGTCTTCCTGGTTCAGAGGGCAGTGAAATATCAGAGGTCATAAACTCCTTCCAAGACTGTCATTTGCTTGTTCTCTAATAAACACATCTGCAAAAAGCTATTTATAAGTAGCCTTGGGTAATACACAGATCCCAAACACTTCCTTTTCTGAAACAAATTTTTGACTCATGGGCTTCACACTGAAATTTGGGTTTCCTTTTCAACAAAGCAAATAAGAATTTACTCTTTAATCCATCTTGTCTTTTCTATTACACTGAGGTACAGTATTTAAATGTGGAATTCACACAAAAAGTGGCTGCATCTTAAAGGTGAAGGACATGGAAATTCATGAGTGAATTAATGAGTCAGCTATGTTTATCAAGGGCCAGCTGTGAGTCAGACTTGGAGCTGCTGCCCGCAATGGATTCTTCTCACCAGATGGTCCTGACTGGCGATTATAACACAGCATAGGAAACCCCTGGTACAGACCCGCCCCTGCAGAAACCCAACGGGCGCACATGGGAAACATAACTCTGAAGGCCAAGGTCGTGACATCAAACCCAGGCTCTGCCATCTGCTACCATATGACTCTGGCCAAATAACATAATCCCTTTTCCTCAGTTTTCTCATCTATGTATTGGGGATAATAGTAGAGCACTGGAGGGAGATCGATGGGAGGAAAGCACATGAATGTAGGGCTTCTGTGCATCATGAAAATCACAGATATTTATCAACTTCCTGACCTGGGAGAAGGGAAGGAGGGAGGAAGAGAAGGGCCAACTCCTGAAGAAGTTGGAGCCAGAGCTTTGCCCTAAAAGGCAAGGAGGGTTGAGCCTGTGCAGGGCAGGGTGAGGGGCAGGAGGAGGGTGAAAATCAGGCTCGAATCACGAGTGGGATACAAGGGTGAAGAGCTCCATCACTGCTGTGGCTTGTGGGGCTGAGAGGGGGCGGGAGCTGAGTGAGGACCTTACCTGCCCCACCAGGGACTCTCCCTGCACCTCCCGGAGACCACGCACTGACAGACAAGACAGATGCCCCTTTGGAACATCAATAACTTCAAGTCTTTTAAGGAGATCGTTCTCCTTCTAAGGTCTGTTAACTGAGAATAAATGATAACAAGAAATGTCCACCATGAACCCAATAATACTTTAAAATACATTGGTAATTAATTACCAAAGCATCTCTATGTAATATTCACTTTGCATATGTTATAAAGGTGGAAATGACACACTTTCACACAGAGTCACATGTCTCTTGGAATAACATGAAGTTTCCCCAAGGAGCTTGCTTTGGAGATGCAGAAGTGAGGAGGGATTTTAAACAGAGGTGCATGACATGACGGAATTTGTATTTTAGATGAATGATCCTGGTGGCTGTGTGGGCAAATGTGCAGATAGAAACTTGGGTTAGGAGGTCTCCTGGGAGGCTCTTGCAGCAATCCAGCGGGGGGTGAGGGGAGCCTGCAGAACATCACTGAGCAGAGCTTGGAGGGGTGGAAATGTGTGGGAAACGTTTAGAAATGATACATGACATCTCCAGCCTCACCATGTCACCCTCCTACCTGGAATCTTCCACGTGCTCTTGTCTAGAGCACAAAATCGAGACTCCTAGGAATGCAAGCATCTCTCAAATGCTTCCCCCTCAGGGAAGGTTTTCCAGGATCCCCAACTAACACTGTTGCTCTGGCCCTTACCCCTAACCCCCCGTCCATGCTGGGCTTTCCTTCTCATCCCTTTTCTGTGTCTGGAATATTCTACATGTGACTGATTTACTCTGTTACTCTCCGGTCTTACCCACTTCACTGCTCAACAGGAGGTGTTTTTATCTCTTATTCACAGATGTTCTGGGCTAAGTTGTGTCCTGAAATTTCACAGATTAAATCCCTAAGCCCCAGCATCTCATAATGTGGCTGTGTTGGGAGATGGGGTCTCTACAGAGGTAAATAAGGTAAAATGAGGTCGTTGGTGGGGGGGGGGTAATCCAATCTGACCAGTGTCCTTGTAAGAAGAAATCAGGACACAGACTAGCACAGAGGGTAGAACACATGTGGACACGGGGAGAAGACGGCAGTCTACACGCCAAGGAGGGAAACCTCAGAGGAGACCAACCCTGCTGGCACCTTATCTCAGACTTCCAGCTTCCAGAACTGTAAGAAAATACATTTCTGTTGTTTAAGCTGCCCAGCCTGTGATACTTGTCATGCAGCCTGAGCTGACTAATACAACTGCCTGTTGTCAACACCTAGAACGGTGCCTAGTGCATGGTGGATATTGAGTAACTACTCACTGACTGAGTGAATGAATGAATGGATGGATGGATGGATGTCTGCAAAGACCACAATGCCCTGTGTTAAGGACCCTCCTAGCCAGCCTCCTGCTCTCCAGCTCCTCCCACACACATCACATGCCCCTTCCTCCATTCAGCTGCTTAAGAATCTGGGTCATCTATCCACCTGCGTCTGTGATGGGCAGGCTCACATGACTGCCCATGATTGAAGTGCCAACCATTGTCCCGGGATGGACAGTGAGGGAGCAAGGTGAATGGGAGAGGGTGGGGGAGGCCAGCAGCTGTGCTTTCAGTGGGGGCCCTGGAGGAGCCCTGGGGAAGCCCCAGAGAGTGAGCTGCCCTCTGAAGCAGGGCTCTCATCCCAGGCAGCTGCCAGCCTCTGCGCACAGAGCCTGTGGCCAGCTATGGAGACCCCCAAACACTGGTCATTGCTTGGGTGGGCAGGATGCCCTCTGAAGAGGTTGGCAGGTGCTGAGCACTAGGAGAAAAGCATGCAGAGGTATGTGTGGGGGCTGACCTGTGTGAGGTGAGCTGGAAGGGAGTCGCCAGCGATCTGGGAAGGTCGCTGTCCTTGACCACCAGAATCCTGTCCTCCAGAGCCTGCTCTCTGCTCCTGGGCATGGGGCAGGCCTGGGCTTTGAACAAATCCTATAGAGATATGGTGCGAGTCTCCTTTGCTGCAGGTTAAATTCCTCAGGTAGGACCTGCACCCGATTTACTCTGCTTCTCCTCACGTTCATACCATGCCTGGGGCAGGCAGCTGAGGGGGTAAATACTTAACTGAACTGAATAAATGCAGCTTGTTGATTGACTGAGATCCTCTTTCTGTCTATTGTGGTTCCCGGATTTCTCACAGCTCTGGGCATCACTTGATTTCCTACAGCTTCTTGGTAGATACACAATAGGATAGTCCCATAGCAAATATCATCAGAAATCTTCCAGAAACACAGACAAAACTTCACTTATGTTCAGAAGGAAACTGGACAGAGTGAAGAAACTGACAAAGGAAAACACAGGTGAATGCTTTCAATATACGTGCAATTATGTGAAATATTTACTTCTAGAATCTGCGTGTAATTAGCTTACTACGGTGATGTTAACCTTTCTGTTCGACAAAAATATGAAATCCTTGACTATGTAGAACAGTTTGAAATATATAGGCAGTAGTACAGAACCTGATTCCAATGAACACACAGAGGTTTTGGGTTTTAAAAGTGGGATGTACTCTAAGAAATTTTAGACCTATGATCCACCCATGATAATGTTCCTCAGAAAAGAAAACTCCTTGAGATTAGAGCAGGGTGATTATACCCACCATGAAAGTGGCAAAGAGTTGCTTTTCTACATTTAAATAGATTATTCTGAGTTGAAAAAGGAAAACTTTAGATTGAGACATTTTAAAAATCTAAGAATCCCCAAAATTGAATGAGAAGGTTATGCGCCTTTTAAAAAAGTGAAACAGCTGGCAAATGCTCATGCACACACACGCGCACACACACACACACACTGATATATTCTTTGTCACTTTTTACTAGTACATTTTAATTCATTTCATTTCTAGATGATCCTCAAATTTGTCTTTTTTTTCTAACACCTGCATTGCATCCCTTTTCTTCCTCAGAGGCAAAAACATCTTATAAAATCAATTCCAATGTGATACATCCAAAGTATATAAAATGACTCAGAAAATGTCTGTGTAAATTACATGTTATCCTCTATGTCAAGAGAAGAGAATGGCAGAGTGTCTCAAGCATATCAGCCACTCAAAACATGGGAGCTATTGTTAGTTTTGATTAAATAATATTAAAGGATGTGAACAATTCACATGAGAAGTGCAGAAAGCAAACAGAAATGCATATCATTGTTAAATTCAAAGAAATTAATAAAAGTTTAATAATATTAAAGTCATCAAACCCATTTTAAATATTAAATGTCATCGCTGTCTTACTAAAATAGGAATCTACCCATATACCCACATATAAAATGTTGGTAAAGTTACAGCTCCTGGTATTCTGACATTTTGCTGGTATTGGTATAAATCGTGAACGCCCCTCGGGTGATGCTTTATTCCCGTCACCCCCTCCAGGTAGTAACCCTGTTCCTTTGGAGGAATCGCCTCCCTCCAGTGGTGATAGGGGTTAGTGGATTAATAGTCGGGAGTTCTAGGCTCCCTGCAGTGGGAGGGGGAACCTCCCTCCTCCACCCCTTCCTTCGCCAAAGTGTGTGACCACCGTCTGGTCTCCTTCCTCCTTTTTGACACCCTGGCAGTTGAGGCAGGAGCCGAGTAAATCGACCACAGTGTTTGCTGGGGAAGCAGCGACTGCCCAGGCTCCTTCTGCTATGGGCGTCTGCCCCTCTGTTCTCTGGAACATCCTGCATGTCCTCTCACCCCCAACCCTGGTTCTTTAGCCGCTGGAGAGCATCTGAGTCCCCAAAATCTGTCCGATAGATGTGTTGCTTAAGTCAGCGGTCCCCATCCTTTTTGGCACCAGGGACCGGTTTTGTGGAAGGCAATTTTTCCACGGACGGGGATGGGGAGGAAGATGGTTCAGGCGGTAATGCAAGTGATGGGGAGTGATGGGGAGCGGCAGATGAAGCTTCGCTGGCTTGCCTGTCGCTCACCTCCTGCTGTGTGGCCCGGGGTGGGGGGTGGTTGGGGACCCCTGGCTTATGTTACCAGGACCAGTTCCTATGGTTTCCACTCAAGAAATCCAACCAATAAATACATGTAAATGAAGACCTGTAAAATGTTTGTGACTTTAAAGTAACATCCTCTGCAGGGTTTCTGTTATCAGGTTATTTCTTTGTCTTAAAACACAGCTTCCTTGTGCCCACCTCCTAGCCCAGATTCTGCCTTCTCCACCTCACCACGTCCTGGGAACTGGGAAATAGATGTCCCCGTAGCTCACTGGTGATCTCATAATAGACATGCAGATCTCCTTAGAATTGATAATTATATTCAGAGGCTTTGCTTTGCAGGACAAGGGGGTGGGTCTGAGCAGGAATCTCTTGGGTCCATCCATCAATCTCTTCCTCCCAAAGTGCATTGTGGGATTATGCTTGTACTGCCGTCATGTCTGCTCTCAGGTCAGGACTTTTCCAGACCAGCTGACTATTCTCAAGCATCATTGAAACTGTTTGGGTTCCAAGTTACAAAAACACACCATAAATTAGCTTAAAAGGGAAACAGAGGTGTGTGTGTGGTGGGGGGCAGGTGCATTGACAGTCTCAAATAACCAGGAAATCCAAAGTGGAAATGGACTTGGTCACAGTATGATGTTGAAGTACCAACAGGGACGTGTAACCTGGTCCTTTTCCTGCCCCACCCCCAGCTCTGTGCTCCATGCATCCGCCCACCTATCAGGCAGCATCTCAGCACAAGGTTTGGCAGGCTGCATGGTTGCCCACCTCAGAAGGACATCTTCATGAGAGAGAGGGAATTATAATAATGAAGACTGTGAGCTCAAAATTTAGTGGTTAATACTTTGTGCAGTGAACTATAAGGGATTTATTTTCATTTTTAAAAATTATTTAAACATTATAAAACAATTTCATCTTTTAAGAAAAATCAGGTTTATATTTGACTGTTCACAGAAGAGAATCATGAGCAAAACTCTGTCATTTGCTAATACTTTTGGTCCAATTTATTTTTCCATTTTATTTTTTAAATCATTTTTTAACATCTTTATTGGAGTATAATTGCTTTACAGTGGTGTTTTAGTTCCTGCTTTATAACAAAGTGAATCAGGTATACATATACATATATCCCCATATCTCCTCCCTCTTGGGTTCCCTCCAACCCTCCGTATCCTACCCCTCTAGGTGGTCACAAAGCATCGAGCTGGTCTCTCTGTGCTCTGCAGCTGCTTCCCACTAGCTATCTGTTTTACATTTGGTAGTGTATATATGTCCATGCCATTCTCTCACTTTGTCGCAGCTTACCCTTCCCCCTCCCCGTGTCCTCAAGTACATTCTCTACAACTGTGTCTTTATTAATGTCCTGCCCCTAGGTTCTTCAGAACCATTTTTTATTTAAATTCTCTGTCTCTCTCTGTCTCTCTCTCTCTCCATATATATATATATATATGGACTTACTTCACTCTGTATGACAGGCTCTAACTCCATCCACCTCACTACAAATAGTGCAATTTAATTTCTTTTTATGGCTGAGTAACATTTCATTGCATATATGTGCCACATCTTCTTTACCCATTCATCTGTTGATGGACACTTAGGTTGCTTCCATGTCCTGGCTATTGTAAATAGAGCTGCAATGAACATTGTGGTACATGACTCTTTTTGAATTATGGTTTTCTCAGGGTATATGCAGAGTAGTGGTATTCCTGGGTCATATGGTAGTTCTAGTTTTAGTTTTTTAAGGAACCTCCATACTGTTCTCCATGGTGACTGTATCAATGTACATTCCCACCAACAGTGAAAGAGGGTTCCATTTACTCCACACCCTCTCCAGCATTTATTGTTTGTAGATTTTTTGATGACGGCCATTCTGACTGGTGTGAGCTGATACCTCATTGTAGTTTTGATTTGGATTTCTCTAATGATTAGTGATGTTGAGCATCCTTTCATGTGTTTGTTGGCAATCTGTATATTTTCTTTGGAGAAATGTCTATTTAGGTCTGCCCATTTTTGGATTGGGTTGTTTGCTTTTTTTTTTTTTTTTGATATTGAGCTGCTTGTATATTTTGGAGATTAATCCTTTGTCAGTTGCTTCATTTGCAAATATATTCTCCCATTCTGAGGGTTGTCTTTTCCTCTTGTTTATGGTTCCCTTTGCTGTGCAAAAGCTTTTACATTTTGTTAGGTCCCATTTGCTCATTTTTGTTTTTATTTCCATTTCTCTAGGAGGTGGGTCAAAAAGGATCTTGCTGTGATTTATGTCATAGAGTGTTCTGCCTATGTTTTCCTCTAAGAGTTTGATAGTGTCTGGCCTCACCTTTAGGCCTTTAATCCATTTTAAGTTTATTTTTTGTGTATCGTGTTAGGAAGTGTTCTAATTTCATTCTTTTACATGTAGCTGTCCAGTTTCCCCAGCACCACTTATTAAAGAGGCTGTCTTTTCTCCATTGTATATTCTTGCCTCCTTTGTCAAAGATAAGGTGACCATATGTGCGTGGGTTTATCTCTGGGCTTTCTATCCTGTTCCATTGATCTATATTTCTGTTTTTGTGCCAGTACTATACTGTCTTGATTACTGTAGCTTTGTAGTATAGTCTGAAGTCTGGGAGCCTGATTCCTCCAGCTTTGTTTTTCTTTCTCAAGATTGCTTTGTCTATTAGTGGTCTTTTGTGTTTCCATACAAATTGTGAATTTTTTGTTCTAGTTCTGCGAAGAATGTCATTGGTAGTTTGATAGGGATTGCATTGAATCTGTATATTGCTTTGAGTATTTTGGTCCAATTACATGAAAATATTTTAGACTAAAGAAACACCAGAAGAAAAGGACTTGGGTCCCTTTGTTTGCTTTTGCTTTTGGTTTTGCTTTGTTTTGTTTCACCTGTGTGAAAAGAAAGAATCCTATTCTGTACAATAACCAAGTCTTTTGTTTTTCCAATCCTTAGGATTTCAAGATACTCAATAAAAAGCTATTTTTACATTAAATAACACACTTTCCCCTGCAGAAAAAAAATATAAAATGGCATCCTGAAATAGTTTTATTCTGTGTAGTTATTCTTCCTGTGCATAAGGGGGCAATGAATTTCTCAACAGGGAATCATGTTTAAGTGATACTTCAAGGTCCTCCAGCCCATCCATGACCCTATAAATGATGCTGTAAGTCTGGATGAGACCGTCTGTACTGAACACTATCTCCAGACCCTTGAGGAATCCAGACTGGGGAGAGCAGTGGCCCAGTGGGAAGGGCTGTATTCACTGTGGAGGCTGTGATTCAGAACACTGCTCCTGGGTCACACTGGGCAAGCTCACATGCAAGGCTGAAAGGTATGACCTGTCTGCCCTCGGGTTTTGAAAAATGCCAGAAGACTGTGTACAAGCAGTGCAATTCTCCGAACATCACGGGTTTCAGCCGCTTAACAAGTCCCAGTAGCAGTGAGAAAGGATCGGAGATTGCACTCAGAGCATCAGCTCAGCAGAGGGTCCTCTGGGGAGCACCCATCAGTCTGTGCCACCTTTCTGCAGAGAGGGCAAGGTCAAGTTTTCAATTACCATCTGCCCCTTTAAAATGAATTGCAGTTTTGTGGTGGGTGTTGTTATTGACCTATAAAAACAAAAACAACAATAAACACACCTAGATATTACTTGTAAGGCATTTACTTAACTGGAATTACTATATTTTATGCATTTCTGATGGTTTATGCTGAAGCATTTGTGTAGAGCAGCCAGAAATGACTCCTTTTTTGGGTGCTGTGGATCTGCAGACATTCGAAGAAAATCTTCACAGAGAAACACTCATTCCCCAGACGGTGTGTCTTTATATGTTTTGCAAAGTCAAAGCATGCCAGCCCCAATGGGTTTAACATGATAAATATTGTCACAGCTTAGTAAGTTCTTAATTAGCTGAAATAATAAAGTCAACAAAACTATTTTGGAAGAACAAGGAACATTTTCATACATAAATTAATAAGTTCAGCCTCAAAGAAGTCAGCTCACCATAAGCCAATCATTTCACTCATTCTGCTGATTGAGGGGCCACCTTGCTGGCCTGGCTTGGACCTGAGATGCTCAGTATGGAAGAATGTCCCTCTGAGCTCTTTGCACCATGGGTAGGCACTACAGGAGGTGGGCATATTCCCCAGACAGTGGATCCTGACTCCAGGGAGCCTCCTGGGGGCCCCACACTGCTGCCTCAACTGGTGCATTTTTAAAATCCACTTTTAGGATGCCTTGCTCTCATTTCTACTGTAGAGATTCCTCCTCTCACTCCAGAGACTTTCACATGGTGTCAATTCTCCTTCCTCTCTGGTCAATTTCCAGGGTAAAGAGAAACAAGGAAAACTGCAGGGGATTACTCTCTCATTATACCTACCTAGCATTTGTTGTCCAGTTGATGGTCAGTGTGCCTTGGGAATACTTCTTTGGTCACTACCAGCAAAAGAAAATGTTCACCCTTTTGTCTCCTGTGACAAAAATTTGTGTAAATCTTTATCATGATCCTCAGTGCTCTGCAATGTAAGCATGTTTGTGTGTGTGTGTGTGTGTGTGTTTGTGTGTGTGTGTGTGTCTGCCAAAGAAGCTTATTGGCCGCCAGAAAAGGGACTGTGTTTTGGTTGCCTACATATAAAATTAAGCCTCACAAAATTCCTAAAATATGATGGAATCAGTATATATTTGTAGGATTTGGGCCATTAGTTTATTTTATTCCACCAAATTAAGCCAGTGATGCCTAATAATCACAGTAAGTTTAAAGTTTACTTCTGAACAATGACACAGCATTTCTGTCTATCAGTGACTCATCTCTAACTGTGCAGAACACAAAGATGTCTTCTCAAGTTCCCTGGATGAAAAAACAAAGTTCCAGACATATCTTCCCTTGACAGCATGATCAGTTTGCCATCAGTGTTCCATGGATGTCTTTGGTGGGGAGAAAAAGATTTGAATTTGTGGTATTTAAATCTAACTGTTTTCTTGTTGTTAACAACTAAGAAGTCACCTTCCACAGTTAATATAAAAATATTATGGTTTACTAACATCACTGATTCAACAGTTGTCCTAAACATTAAACCCCCAACCAGGGAGGGACTGTTGCTCACCGTCTGACATCCTGGGGCATGCCTACAAGTGCTTCGGGGCTCTGTACCGAGAGACAGGATGCTGGGCTATGGTGTGTGCATGGGATCATTCTTATTAGATCATGTAAATTGATTCCCCTTGTGGTTGTTGTTTAAAGCCTATCCCGACCCTCATTCTCCTCCTCCTCTTCCTCTTTCTCTCTCTATCTCTCTCTTTTTTTTTTAATCTCCTCCTTCTTTACCCTGTTAAGACCATCTTTTCTATACTCTTGTAAAGCAGGTTTGTTTCAGATTTTTAGTCAGCTCCACTGAATGGCAGCTACTTTGGTTTAAGTTTTGCTCTGTGTCAGTGAGGAGCTGGGTGACTGAGATTCACTCTTTCACTCAATACTTGTTACTCTCCTGTAGGGTGGCTACTATTAATACACCCACTTGTCAGAAGAATAACGAGAACAGAGAGGTTGAATAGTGTGTCAAGGACACAGAGCAAGGAATAGTCACAGCTATGCATAGCGCCTTCTTCCTGGAAGATTTTGGAAATGTGTTCTAAGCAAAGGGATCTTTTCTTCCCGTGTTGCATGTGAAGTTAGCCTGCTCTGTGCTGTGTGGTGAGCATCAGGTGACCACAGGAACTGATGATGGAGAGGGATGGGGGACAGGATTCAGTGAAAAATATAGGGAATTTCTTTCCTGAACTTGGTGACACATCAATTCCAGAAGGAAGAGGCCATTGCTATCTAATATCCTACTAACATCTTTGACAGGAAGACAGAAGCAAACATTCCACATCAATCATGCCAACTGTGAGTCTTATCACTAAAATGGACAATTCCGTGCTTCCTTTCATGGATGATCCTGAAGTTTTCTGCCCATGTTAGAGGATTTTGCACATTGTTGAGGCCACATGATTTCTGGACCAGAGGACAGGTCCCCAGCAATCCTGGATTTAGGTCCCAGTTGAAATGGGTACATGGAATAAGCTAAGCCACGTCAGTGCACGAGCACACAGAGGCTGGGTTTCACTTGAACAGATTACAGGCTAGTCCTGTGATCTCATGGTCAGACCTCAACTTTCATCCCTTCTGGGATGTGTCTTTTACTACCCTGTTTAGGAGGCTGTCCTGATGCATGGTTTCCACAATGAGAAATACTCAAATTTGAGTAATGCCATGGAGTACAGCTGAATTGGAAAAGTTTCGCTAACGTCAACATTTTTCTAAGTCCAATTCCATTGAAAATGTTTGCCAGCCCTCTGTAGTTCTCACAGTTAACTCTTCTGGTTCCATCACTGATAGTATTTGTGTGCACATGTGTGCATGATGTGGAGATTAAGATAGCCTTCAGTCCAAATTGCATAAAATCTTAATTAGATGTCTTCTGTGTATAACTATTTTTCTTTGTTCCAAGCCTCTTAACCTAGTGATTCATAATTTCTAAACTTTGGATTTGAGACCTGATGAGAGAACATTTTATTTTAAGCAGTGGTTTTGGAAATTTTCCACTTAAGTCCTTTCACCAGACTCAGATTTGCACAAACCCTCCTTTTCTACCTCTTTCTTTGTCAGATGGGTCTCCCTTTGTAGGTTGATTTTAGTTTTAAATCCCTGTCATGTGTCTTATTTTCTTTATTTTTTTATTCAGAGAATATTTTCAAAGTACAAAAGAATTCAAATAATGAGATTACAAACAGCTTTGTTTCCATTACTTAGAATTAATGCCATTGTATCATATATTTTTCTAAGTCTTTTAAGAAAAAACAGTGCATTAAAAGATAGAAACCAACAAACAACAATTCCTTACTTTTCGTGATGAGGGGTTGAGGGATGGGAGGAGGGGCTAGAGAATTAAATAAAGGAAGAAAGAAAACAGACCACTGGATAGACTAGTAAGCATATCTACCTTCTCTTTTCTTTAGTCCTGACTTGGACATGATCATATTATTGTAAAGGCTTTTAAACCAGGCAAGGGGCAGCGGGGGCCACAAGTGTGATGGTGCCTTTGGGGCAGACCTCAGCCTTCCACTCTGTCCATCCCTAGTGCCTGAGACCACAAAAATCACAGCTTAAGTGAGTCTGAAGAGAATCACCCAAAACATTAAAATCAATTTTTTTTTTCTTGGCTTCTCTTTATTCTGAGCATTCAGAGTTTCCTTAATGGCATTCCAACTCGTGAATGTTCCAGAGAGATCAGAGCTCTTGTTCTCTGGGACATCTTTGGGTCAGCATCTGGAAAAAGGACAGTAGAGTCCATGGAGGACATTATGCAGGAGAATCAGGAAGGCGGTGGAGGCACTTAGCACTGGCTGTGGGTGTGATGTGCTGTCCTCTACGACATGATGCTCATTTTCCCCACAGGGCTCAATAAAGAAAAGAAAGAAGCCAAGAGGGCCTAACCTTCTCTGAAAGACATCTCCTCCAGTTGAGCGTGTGTTACAGACCCGGGCCATCAGGTGGGGGGCAGCTACTTCTGATGGCAAGAGAAGGTGGCAGATTTGTGAATTTGAGCCCAAGTCCATGTCCTCTTGTTGCCTCAATGGGCTGACTTTTTTGAGACCACAGTGGCCCCAAGAAGGGGAAGGAAGGAACCAGCAGGATGTCTGGGACCTCCCGGGCTCAGCCCTAAATGATGGGCACAATGTTTTATGTCCCCAACCCTGGACTAAACTGCAAACATCCATCTCCCACATCTTATAGCAGCCACACTCACTCTAACAGAAAAGAAAAGAAAAAGGTGCCTGTAACGGAAAATATATATGTTTAAACCCCGTGAAGCATGGCTTGGAGAGCGCTCTGTGCCCCTCTCGTATCTGCATGTGGTTTACTGACCTTTTATCTCGGCTGATTACTGACTCCTGTGGTTCATCTAAACACCAAAAATGTTAGGACCCATGTTTTTCTCCATTTCCTCAAAATCCAAGTGAGTAACCGAAATCAGCCCTACTGTTTTTAACTTTCTGTGGGGAGTGCAGCCCGGCAGCCCATCTGTTGTGGAAATTTTTGAAAGACACGGAAGGTACGTTATTCTTAGCCAAAGGATTTCTCTTGGAATTTGAAATTGTTCTCAGTCTTTCATCCTTTCTTCCCTTGGCCTCCCTCGTCCCCATGTTGTGACCAGATGCCCCAGAGACACACAGAGCCTGTTCCCCCTTGGCTTCACTTTGGGGCCAGAGAAATGCTTCAGTAATGCATGGATTTCCTTCCTAATAAGATTCCAACCTATTGTATATAGGAAAATACAAAGGAAATTGGTAGATGGCAATTTCAATTATTTCACTATCAACACATAGATGGAACTAAAGAGCTAGATGACAGAAATATTGCAGACACAAATGTCTCTATTTTTATAAGTGTGGACTCAGCTCAGCCTGGCCACAGCTAGACCAGCCATATCTGAAAGCTGGTGTTTCTGTCCACAATTCTCCATGATGGAGATGATACAGCCTGTGAGATGACCCTTCTACAGTTTGTATGAGAGAGTCTTTGCTTTCTCTCAACAACTTCATCACCTGCCTTTCTTCACCGTCCAAATTTGATTCTAAATTTTAATAAGAGTAATGATGTGTTATGAGTTCATTAGCTGACATAGCTAACATATGTGCAAATTCTTATTACAAATTTCCTGTACTTGGAATATTTCAGAACCTATACAGTATCATATGTAGTATGATAAAAATTATGTTCATTTATAATTTAAGTGTTATGGTGGACAAAATCATTTCATTTATATTAATAAGCATCATTAAAGATCTTTCACTGTTATATTTCAAAAAAAACTTTGGTGGTGTTACTTATTTGATTATAATAACTGTAGAGTATTCCATGTATAAATCCAGCACTCATTCTTTGACCAGATTGTCATTCAAACTATGTAAAAACTTTTCTTTTAGGAGAATTTTAAATGCTGAAATTCCATTTTATATACAATGCCTTCCTGACTCAAATAGTTGTAACATTGAGCTCAGGTGGTTCTGATGATGTTTATCATCATGACTCTCAACCTACATAAAACACTTGGAAGCTTTGAATGAGCCAAATCCATTCATGATTTGTCTAAGGCTCAGGAGTTGGACAGGACACACCATCTCTAGCAGCAGGTGGAGGCTGAAGAAGTCGTTGACCTTAGCCCTTCCTTGCCTTTCAATCCCATAAACATGTATGGAATTCCTACCTGCTGTCAGGTACCATAACAAAGTGCCAGGGACTCTAGGTCCAGGGGTCTGCTTCCTCCTCCTGGGCACATGTTCCAGGATGTGTTTTCTCCTCCTTCTCACCCCTCCCTTTTGATCCATCTCCACATAGTTCTGCTGCTTCCTGTTGTTCACATGAACTTTTACCAGGACAATCTCTGCATCTCTTAGCCTCACTGAGATTATATAAAGAGCATTTCACAGATCCTCGGCTACACCTGAGAAGGATGGCAGAAAGTAGAAACAATTACCATCCATAATTAAAACCAACTTAGAAAGAGTCAGAAACATATCTATTAGGTTTCTTCAGCGTCAATTTTCCATAGATAAATGTTTCCACTTGGTTTTGTGTGTGAGCCATTGTTGTGACCAAAAACATTTCAAAACAGATGAGAGACTACGTTGTAAGAATGGTGTCATTTCAGTGTATAGATGCAATTACTTTTGCATTAAAGCTGCCACAATTTACTTTTCCATTAGTTAGTAAATAATATCAGCCTTTCACTAAACTGAAAATTTTTTGGATTTTTTAATGCCAATTCTCCAAGCATAATTAGAAACGGTGGCTGGAAGATCTCAATCTCCAACATTTCTCACCCCTCCAGTCTGCAGCTGGAGGCCCCGAAACCTTGGCAATCACAGTTTGGGGATGTCAAGACGAAACATCTCTTCTAAGTGAAATACTCATTTCCTTCAGCCCCAAGACCTGCACTCATTCTGCTTCTACTCCGCATTGCGAGAATGCCAAGTTGGCAATTACTCCAGATTCTGAGTAGTTTGAATGTGACCAGGAGAAATGACAAGTATATAAAAAACCCAATCCACTTTTGCTCATGCATGAGCTGTTTGGACTTTCAAGGCACCACGATGGAACGGATTTTTGTCACTTTGCTGGATGCATTTTTAGCCCAGTTGGCTTCTGGGTCTGACTGTTTGCTGATCTCCGTTTCCTTCAGGATGTAACAGCACCTACATCAATAACAGTGATGGCAATGGTACACACACACACACATGTGAGGCCCGGGAGTCCTGCAGCCTCTTGCCTGGGGGTCACATCACTCTTGGCCAACAGCATCACCACTGTCCCCAGCTCAGAGGCCAATGAAAAAGACTCAGTGTCACCTCCTCTCATTAGGCACATCCATCCTCCAGTGAAGTTCAAAAAGAGAAAGAGTTGTTATTTTACACTACTTTGTCTAATACATTTTAAGTGGCTGACTCTCCCTCATCGTGTGACCTTCAGTGGGGACAGCCCATCCATCATGCTTTGAACTTTTAATCCTGTCCCATGCTCATTTTATCTTTGCAAGGAAACCTTTGTCCACAGCCCTGTTTACCACTCACGAGGGAGCCTCAATTTCTGTACCTCAATAGCTCATTCGATGTTCAGGTATGCAAAGAAAGAGCATCAGCTCAGCGTCTCCAGAATCAAGCACACGTGGTCATAAAGGGAATTCATCTACCGTCATTTGTCCATCATTGTCTTGGGCAATGAAAATTACCTATTTTCAATAGAAATATTACTATATTTGTAATAGTGACTTTCTAATAGGAATCTGAGAAATCTCCTTAACATTGTATAGATTTTGCATTTATCTACATCAATAGAGTGAAATTAGACCTGAGAATTTTACTTGGTATAATATACAGCCTGGCTTGTAAACGCTGGCCACCAGCTCTTCTAAGTTTCTAAGTAGAGAAGAGAATCCTCCAGGGTTTTGCTGCTAGAATCTTGGAGTAAATTCTTATAGCTCCATCGTGTCTTCTTAGGATTTTTTTTAGGAATTAAAAGCATCTAGTAACAGAAGAATAAGTAAACAAACAAAAATCTTGTCCAAGTGTCAGATTAAAATAAATGATCTAATCACTCACCATTTAAAAATAAATAAATTAGTGATTTGGAAATGCATTTTCCTGATGGTCTGACTATAAAAGGCAGGTTTTCAAATAGCCAAAGCCTGGTGCTGCAGGTGGGTGTTCTCAGAGGGGACAGTGGTCCTGGGTTGATAACTCCATCCTGTCTACTGCACTTTGTAAATGGAATACGATTGCTCTGGACTGTATTTCTTTTCCTTCAACTTAGGGCAAAAATGTGGATAGAAAATAGGACTGGAAGAATACATATAATCTTATTCAAGATGATTGTCACAGGCCGGTAAAATGATGTGCAATTTCTAATTCCTTGTTAAATGTTTCTGTAAGTAAATAAAA
This sequence comes from Mesoplodon bidens, assembly GCF_964165515.1. Taxonomy (NCBI): domain Eukaryota; kingdom Metazoa; phylum Chordata; class Mammalia; order Artiodactyla; family Ziphiidae; genus Mesoplodon; species Mesoplodon bidens. The sequence continues at coordinate 3,664,986 of NC_138160.1, forward strand.
TTACATGTAACTGATAAAAATCACAGATATGACTAATATAGCACTTATATGTTAATTAACTCATTTTAATGCCAATTTTTTGGGGGATTAGATTTAGTTCTTTCCCCAAAGTTCAGTATTGTATGACCACAAAAAAAAAATCTATGGATGAGTGATTTTCAATTGACTCATGAATATCCCAGTTTCATGCATTAAGTAAGAAGCAAGGAACACATTTTCACATAGAATCTAGGAATAACAGAAATGACAAACCAAAGAAAATCAAGTATAATATGTTTCAGAAAGCTCTTCTGAAGATAGATAACATCTTCTCTGAATTTCAAGCACATGGTGGCTTTGGAGATATGTGTATATAGTTGAATTGTGACCTGCTGGAGCATTTTGGGGTAGCTAGCCTGGCCTGACCCAGCCTCGCAGAGGTAGAGCAGAGTGTTCAGAGGGGGACCAGCTGGCACTGGAGCCCTGAGATGGGATGAGCTTGGCATGAACACAGCATCGAAAGACCAAAGGAGCACAGAACAGCGAGGATGGGCAGAGTGGAGGGAAGTGAGGTCGCAGAGGTGGGCAGGACCACGCTATCGGTGGCTTTCTTTGGCACAATAATTTTATCCTAAAAAAAAAGATGGAAAGGAGAAGACATAATTTCTCCCAATGTAAGAGAATTCCCTCTAATTTGTGTACATACTCCACTCTCAGAAGCTAGGGCATAAATCCCCACTCCCTAAGTGTGGGATGCCTTTCGTGACTCAGCTCCAAAAAGTACAGTATGGGCCAGGGGAACTTGACAGAAGCTCGACACATGTGACCTCAGCCAGGCGATCAAGGTCAACACCAGCTGTGAAAAGTCACAGTGAGCGCATGGACTGCTGATACGATGTGGTGAGATGACACTTTACCTCCGTGGCCTAAAGCCCATAACCCCAGACCAATCACGAGAAAACCATCAGACAAATCCCAATTGAGAGGAGCTTTATAAAACACATGACCAGTGCTCCTCAGGACTGTCAAGGTCATGGAGAGTCTGAGGAACTGAGACAGCCAAGAAGAGCCTAAGGAGACCAGATGCCTAAATGTAATGTCCATGTGCTGCGAGGAAGTACTTTACAATTTCTACTATTTCATTAACATGGAAAGTGATATAAAAAGCATTATGTGACCTTTCATCACAAAGAGCACTGGGAAAAAGTAATTCGGGATTCTGGGAATGCAGATGTCGAGTGGGATCCGAGAGGCACCTCGGCCGCTCCTGGACTAGGAGTTTCCCACCCGTGATGATTGGAAGCTTTCCGAGGTTCTGGCCTGGTCTCCATTCTAGCAGTATCGTGGGATGGCGGAGAGATGGCATCCCTCCTGGTTCAGTCATCCTCCTGCTGCTTTGAAGCAAACTTATCTTCCAGGGGCAAAGTGCATTCCTGGGATTAAAGTAAAATCCAGGAGAATTGCAAGGGGCTTAGACGCCCAGTTGTGAAAACAAGACCCTGAGAGAAGGGTGCTTGGAGTCCCCCAGGCCTGCAGCATGAGTCCATCAGAACTCTTCCAACACCTGAAATGCAAAATCCTGAAATTTTCATAGTTTATTAATGTCTTACCTAAACCCCCTAATAAGCAGTCATATTGCCATCTTTACACCCATCCCAATGAAGAGAGAGACCAAGAAGGTCATCAAATAGTGTCAAGATCACAAGATGAATGAATTTCAGGATGGCAAGAGAACTTAGATTTTTCAGGCTCAAAATAGTTTTAAAAGCTATACTGCCCTGCCCCCTCTCGCTGAAAAGGAATCCTGTCTCTGGGACTTGGCGGTGTTCTTGGGTTTCTGTCTATTTAAATTTAACTTTGTTCTGGCTTCTAAAGTACTCAGACAGACACTTGCCAGATGGGCAATATAAAAATAAAAGCAGAACTAGCTAGAAAACTGTGATAGGTCCCATTGTGGAATAAGGACTATAATCTTTTATTTATTAAGATGTTATGTTAAATATTTGAAGAGATCAACATTTAATTTTAAAAAATCTGTTGAGTTTGAAATGAGCTCCTGGTTTATGGATATCTAATGAAATAACAGCAGAACATCTACTGTATCTTTTGGATAGAATAATTCTTTACCAATTAGTTGTAAAACTGTGTTTCATAGAAATTAAATGTAGTAAATCAAGTGTCACCCACATTTCCATTGCCCCACATAAAGAAGCAGTCTGTCTTCTCAACCACTGAATTTAGTCTAGACGTCGGGCTTGAAAGAGATGTTACATAGCCGCCAGGCATAGGCAACAAGGGTCTTTGAAACTTCTAGCTCTTGAAAACAGGCCACCATGTAAAGAAATCCAGGCTATACTTCGGGAGACACATGACCCATCAACAGCCAGCACCAACCCCCAACAGGTGCATGAAGCCATCGTGGACCATCTAGTCTCAGATGAGCCACCAGAAGTGTGACCCCATGTGACATCAGCCAACAAACTCTCCAGCACATCCCATCCTAAATTTCTAATCTAGAAACACCTAAGAAAATAAAATCGTTGTTTTTCACTAAGATTTATTTTTGATGTGTTACAGAGCAATGGATAGATGATACATGAAGTAACTATAACAGTGTGTAAGGTGTGCATTTGTTAGTTAGGATTATTGACTGATATGTACAAAAGTAGAAAGATATCAAAACTTACAGTGGCTTTAACTTTTTTTTTTGTGGTATGCAGGCCTCTCACTGTTGTGGCCTCTACCCATTGTGGAGCACAGGCTTTGGACGTGCAGGCTCAGCAGCCATGGCTCACGGGCCCAGCCGCTCCACAGCATGTAGGATCCTCCCGGAATGGGGCACGAACCCGTGTCTCCTGCATCGGCAGGCGGACTCCCAACCACTGCACCACCAGGGAAGCTCAGCTTTTACTTTTAATAGCAGGATTATCTTGTAACGCCCCCTCTAGTTCTATGCCCTATTTCTTCATTAGTGCGTGAGAATCATATGAACGGAATGACCTACACGTGGTGGTTTAACTTCCTTCTCTAGCGAGAGAAATGCAGAAAATCTTCAATTTTGAATTTGGTCATGTCAGAGGGATAGGTGTGAACCCTTTGAAATTAACTGAGGACAATTCAAATCACATGAGTTGATACGGTTGTGGCCTCCTCAAGACAGGTGAGTAGAGTCTCCCAGCGTAAGTGGGAACAGTGGGCTGGATCCCACTATTTGAGAAAGAGGAATTTGGGATTTTTCAAGTTTTAGAAGAAATGCTTTCCAAGGCATAAGTAGTACACAGGATGGAGGGAAGGAGACATAGATTCTGGGTCAGCAAGGTGACAAATTTGACAATGACTCCTGACCCAACATTAAGAGGTGGTTTGTTACTCCTGAAACCTTGGGCACCAGTGATTAAGGACCTAAAAGAAAAGGCCCATATTCTGTGCTGCCTTGATCTCTGCTACACCTGATATGACTGTTTTCACTACAAAGTCTTTCCTCACTTGCTCCAGTGGATAGTTTCCAGACAGACCACCCTGCTTACTGAGAGGACTGGGAGCACCTTCTGTTTATATTTGAGCAGTGGTGTCAGTTCCCTGCCAGCCCAGGGGATTATCCAATCAAGTCAATCATGGGGGCACCTCACACCATTGTTACTACAAAGCTTGTCCCCCTGCAGCTCTTGCTGCTTCACTCTGTCCCACGTGCGACCTTCTTGAAGTCCTACCTTGTGTGCCCTGTCCTTCCCTGGACTGTGAGTACACGTCACCAATAAACTCTGTCATCCTCGTCTGTCCAGTGTTGAGTGTTCACCCATTCCCATTACTCTAGGTCAGGAATGTTTGCCTCATCAGTGGGGTAAAGGAGAGGTGATAAAACCAGAGTCCCAAATAGATAAATGATAAAAAGGATTATGTTCCTCTCAAGGTACCTGGATGGCCTGAGCAGCTACCTGGGTCGGTAAGATGCCCTTGAGGAGTCGACATGCCTGATATTGAGACAGCAGAAACCTAAACTGTTCACACAGGCCGGCTGGTCACTTGAAGCAAAGGTGACAGTCACATATCAGAATCTGGTTCCATCCTTGCTTGAGAGTAGATATAAAGAAAGACCTTCTTCACTGTGTAAATTCTCTGGGATCTTGGACAATTTGGGGTGAAGGATGAGATTTAAGTGATTGATTGGATGTGAAATCTATGAATGCATTTTCATCCTAACTCCATGGTGTCTACAGTAATAATTGTTCTACTCATGTCACAACTTTGTGGAAAATAATTTCCAGACTGTGAATGAACTGAGAAACTTTCTTAGAAATGCGGAAGTAAACTGTTCTGTACCTGTAGGCAGGCTTTACACCTGTCTTCTAGGAACCCCCCGTTACCTCCCACATACCTGCACCATCCTCTTGCCTCCCCTAGATTTCTCATATTTGTCCACAATAAAGGTCTATGGAAAAATGACTGCAATTGAATGTGAACATTGTTGTTTCGGGGTGGGGTGTGGGCAGTTACTCCAAACTAACATAGCAGCCAGCACTGATTCTAGAAGAATTCTTTACAATTATATCTAAGTTCTTGATATCCACTTAAAATGTGGCCACCCCTTTCTTCTGTACTCCACCAAAGGGGAAGAGCTAGTTTGTTTGCCTCTTGTTTGAGGGATTTGCTTCTCTATGGGATTTTGTTTCCTTGGTTGAGTTGTGAATCATCTCTCTTAAGTGAAATTTAGTAGATTGACTGTCTTCTTCTTGCCTTAAGGTTGAAGCAAAGCTCCGTACTCCTTTCTACGTTCTAAGTGGAAGTCAAAGCCTAACCCTCATTTTAAATGACTGCTATATTCCTAGCACTTAGCAGACACTCAAAAGATAGTTGTGTAATGATAAAGGAAGCAAAAACAAAGACATTTTATGTAAACAAATTGTCACTGAGCTATTCTGCTTGATTATTTAAAACTTGAATATTAAGCATGCTCAGATATTTGTAAGGGTAAATGAAAATACGATATACACATTGGACCTTTTACCTTGTATTTAACAAAGGAACCCACTTTTAACCTTAGTTCTGAACAAAAGGTAAAGAAGGTACAAAATTAAATGGAAAATTGTTGCTTATAAGAGCAGTGCAAAGGAGGTCCAGCAAAGCTCTCTCATTGCCAAGGATGTGTACAAAATGACTGTCATGGTTCTTTCCAGTCAGGAAATTCTACAAGGTTTAAAGGTGTCTAGACATTCCAACCAATGGTTCCCACAGAATAGTCTGAGAGAACGGAATGGCCGGACCACTCCAGTTGCATCATGTAAAAAGAAAAATTACTTGCAAGCTGGATAAAATTATCTAATTTTTCATAAGCAGATGAGGACATGTACAATTACCATCAATACCACAAAACTGGCATTCACTAAAATTCATTGTTCTGTTCACACTTTAAAACGATATCCCAAGATTTACTAGTTTGTTTTGTACATATTGTAACAACATGGATTAAAATGGAAGTTATTTTGTATTAATGGAGATGTCATATGTGTTATAGACTTTCCTCTGTAAAATTTGCTCTGTGATTAAGTCTTAATTATGTCTTCTCTCTTGGTGTTAACATTTCTCTTTTTTCCCCTTTATTTTCTCTCACACACCAACTTTCAGACAGAATATGTTTAAATTTAAGGAAGGATCTCCAAAATATTTAAATTGTTGAAAATTCTTAACATATTAACATAAGGGGTATAACAAAATACTTTTAAAAGTATAAGCTTTAAAGAGACAAGAACACAAAAAATATGTGTTTACCAGTGGATCATACAAAAAATGTTCCTCAATTAGCATTATTGCCTTTGATCTTAGAGGCTCAGCTATTTTCATAAAGAAATTTTATGTCTTAGATATCTTCTTTATCACTTGGAATGTATTCACAACCCAGGTTTTACATCAGAAATGCAGTGCATCTAGTAAAATATATAAATTTGACATGAAATATAGAGCTGGCATTTTTATTATTTTTTTTTCATTTTTATGGTGCCTGTGAGTCCATGATGAGGTGAAATTGCACAGTCTGCTTAGAGTCAAGGAGCGCTGGTCTTAGGACACTCATGGTCATGGTCAAGTCTGGACAGTGCCACTTACTTGCTGTAGAACCATTTCATATTTCACCAGGGTCATCTCCCCCATACCCTCTCCTATGTAGGGCTACTGGGAGGGTTAAGAGACACAGCACCTGTGAACACAATCTGTGGGTTGTTATGGAATTTGGGGCAAGTATTATTAAAATTAAAAAAAATAGTACATGATAGGGAATATATGTTCTTTTTAAAGAGCTCTTTGTTATGTGGCAGTTATAAAATACATCTCTTTTCTTACCCAATCCTTTATTTGAACTCAAATTCATTCCAGCCAAGGTTGCTGGTTTGCTTCGACACCAGATAGGAGAGAAAAGATAGAAATTGGTAAACATTGCCCTTGTAGTGAGACCTAGAGAGCATAAGTGTCTGAATGTCTTGCCAATCTATGCAGCCAATGACATCTACTCTATCTTTTCTCAATTTCTTCATTTATAAGAAGAGAAATGTTTGCTTCTAATTCTTTTTCCTTTAATCCTTATTCCTAACCTATAACCCCAAGTCAATATCTTATTTGATGATCTTGATCTTCTTTGAACCTCTTCACCTTGCAATGTGTCACTTACCCAATGAGTCATGCCCACTCCCACTAATGCCATCTTTCCCAGATGACCCCCTTGATGTCAGCCTTTTGGAAACTGATCTAGGATGGGCAACCTTCTATTTATTCCACTCTTAGTTATAATGTAATGATTTTTCTCCACTTTCTCATACTGTGCTCTTTTTTCTCAAGATTGCTTTGGCAATTCAGAGTCTTTTGTACTTCCATAGAAATTTTAGGATTGTTTGTTCTAGTTCTGTGAAAAAATGTCATGGGTATTTTGATATGGATTGCACTGAATCTATATATTGCTTTGGGTAGTATAGTCATTTTAACAATATTAATTCTTCTAATCCAAGAACACAGATTATCTTTCCATTTTCTGTATCATCTTCAGTTTCCTTTATCAATGTCTGTTATAATTTTCAGAGTATAGGTCTTTCACCTACTTATTTTAGTGTATTACTAGGTACTTTACTCTTTTTAATGGGATTTTAACAAGATTGTTTTTGTTTTGTTTCATTTTTTTTACTATCTCTTTCTGGTAGTTCATTATCAGTGTATAGAAAAGCAACAGATTTCTGTATATTAATCTTGTATCCTTCAACTTTACTGCATTCATTTATTAGTTCTAATAGCTTTTGTGTGGAGACTTTAGGGTTCTCTATGTAGAGTAGCATGTCATCTGCAAATAATGACAGGTTTGCTTCTTTTCTTCCAATTTGGATGACTTTTATTTCTTTTCCTTGTCTGATTGCTGTGGCTAGTACTTCCAATACTATGTTGAATAGAAGTGGCAATAGTGGACATCCTTATCTTGTGTGTCTTCTCTAACTGGAAAAGAAGTAAGAATCAATAGGAAAGAGAAATCCCTCTAGAAAAAAAAAAAAAATATATATATATATATATATATATAGGACCAAGGATCAACTGTTTAAATAAGCCACTATGAAGAGAAAAGAAAAAAAATTATAAAAAGAACTTATGACTACAATAAATAGTTAAGGGAGAAACATGAAGATGTAAAATATAACATCAAAAACACAAAATAGGGGGAGCGAACTAAAAATGTAGATATTTTAGAATGTGTTAGAACTTAAATGACTGCCAACATAAAACAAGTACATATAGTTATAGTTCAACATAGGTGAATCCCAAGGTAACTACAAATTCAAAACTTTCAATAAATACACAAAAACTAAGAAGAAAGGAACACAAGCATACTACTAAAGAAAATCATCAAACCACCAGAGAAGAAACAAAAAGATGAAGAAAAGCATGTATTCTTTTGTCTGATTAGTTGGTGCTCATGCTGGAAAATAGAGAGTAGTAAAGAGAGTCTTGGAAGTCAAACACTGAGGGTGAGGAATGGTGTAAAGATAAATTCTCACCTCTTCAGGAACCCAGGGCTGGTGTTGAGTACATTTCAACCAAGGCCATTATCACTGGAGTGAAAACATGCTGTTAAAATTTTCATGACGTTGTGTGGTACAAATTATGTGGCCTCTGAAAAGGCTGTGAAATGGTGTGCCCATTTGGGCTGCCACCACCATCACATGAAGCATCAAGAACAGTGCAGGGGCTTCCCTGGTGGTGCAGTGGTTGAGAGTCTGCCTGCCAATTCAGGGGACATGGGTTCGTGTCCTGGTCTGGGAAGATCCCAAATGCTGCAGAGTGGCTGGGCCCGTGAGCCATGGCCGTTCAGCCTGCGCGTCCGGAGCCTGTGCTCCACAATGGGAGAGGCCACAACAGTGAGAGGCCCGCATACCACACACACACAAAAATAATAAGAACAGAGCAGACTGAAACAGCCACAGATGATAATGGGACCCTCCCTCTTTGCTGTCCTCAGCACAGATTTTTTTTTTTTTAGTATTGTGTATTATGGTGAGGGGTTGTGAGCTCAAAGTAGCTCCAGATGAAATCTCCATCCCTTCAAAGCTTCCTACTGATACCAAAGCAACACAAGATATTCAAACTCAGGGCCTATTTTCACATACAATGTTGTTATGTAAAATTTATCTATAACAAGATGTACTTTGGAAAACATTTGTTAGAAAAACAAATCAATTTAAAGCTATAAGCAAGAGAATATTTGACCCTTCGCTGTGGTTAAGAGGGGGAGAAGTTACATAAACTTAAAGTTAGAGATGCTACTTGACACAGATAGCAACAAACCTCTTCTGGGTCATCCTTTGCCAGAAAAAGACAAAGGACCAGACAGGCCAAAATCTATTTGTATAATAATTTTTCTGTGATTGTAACTACCTTTTTTGTATGTTGAGTTTATACTATACTTTTCCCAAGAATGAGAAGAAGAAGAAGAAGAAGAAGGAGGAGGAGGAGGAGGAGGAGGAGGAGAAGAAGAAGAAGGAGAAGAAGAAGAAGGAGGAGGAGGAGGAGGAGGAAGAGGAGGACGAGGAGGACGAGGAGGACGAGGAGGAGAAGAAGAAGAAGAAGAAGAACAGGAAGAAGAAAAAGAAGAAGAAGAAGAAGGAGAAGGAGGAGGAGGAGGAGGAAGAGGAGGAGGAGGAGGAGGAGAAGAAGAACAGGAAGGAGAAAAAGAAGAAGAAGGAGAAGAAGAATAATGGGAGGAGAAGGAGGAGGGGGGAGGAGGAGAAAAGAGATGACATCATCACCCATGGAATTTATTCAGGGTGGAGGAGCTTAAGCCTTGGTCAGAGTCACTGAAGATGTGTATCATGTGCATGACTATATAGACAGAGAGCAAAGGTGATGATCTTGACTTCTTGCCATACTTGTCATAATTGTCCTATTACTGACTATTTGAAAAGCCTGTTCCTCTGTCTTCATTCTTTTTCACACTTGGCCTGGGTTTGACTCTCCTCATGTTGACAAAGAGAATTCACCACAAGGGAAATTAATCTCCCTTAGGGGCAATGACATCTAACTCAAACTTAACCCTATTAGCTGCAGAAAGCCAGGACTATATGTAGAAAAAAATGGGTATGGCCATTTTCTTGGATAAATACTGACTTTTAATCTTGTTTCAAACTGGAAGAGAATGTAAGGAGACAGTGAATTAAATGAAAAACTGGTTGTTATGAAGCAAAAGCATTCTGCCTAAGAGAACTCTATACTCCAAACAAAATCCACTTTCAAATTCCATTCTCCAAAAAGATCAATGGCAGCATCTATCAAATGTTCCATTTCTCGTTCACACTCTCAGGATCTCTGTGTGCTTTCTGAATCACTTTTAATCAATTTATTAATCTTGATCATGGCCTTATTTTATATCCTCTTTTGGGTCTGTTCTTATGGGATTGCACAAACATCTGCTATAAACAGTCCTCACAAGAAGGTCTTAACATTTGAACATCTGACTAAACTCAAAGAAAGGGAAGAGGAAACAGAGAAGTTCACTCATCTGCAGTATTGATCCCCACTGGGAGTGGGGATGCCATTGCTTTTTCAGCATTAATTGCAGAGAGAAAAATTCATCCATATGAAGCATATTTCTAAGAAAAATCACAATCCATGTAGACAGTTCCTATTAACTGAGTCACGTTTACTAGCACTTGCCCATTTAACAGTACAAAATTGTCATATGTAATTATCATAAACTGCTTCATAACATATTGTAGGTGTTGTATTGTTTCTAATTAATCACTGTAGCCCCCTCTACATGTTAGTAAGCAGCTTAGTACCTTCCCTATGGCTTTCCATCTTCCCTGCATTTTTAAGGGCTCTGGGGGTTTATGCAAAAACCCAAGAAAGACAACTGTTCACACCCAAAGAGAGAACACTAGGTTCTTAACTCATTTATCACCTTGACTCTTCATGCCTCTTTTATCTCTCATACAAGTAGGCTCTAAGCAGCTATCCCGAGACCACTAGGGTGCAGGGAGTTATCGTGATTACTGTTGAAGGATGATCAATCTTTCCTCAACTTGGTTAAGTTGGATGAACACACGATAGGCCCATGCTTGGGCGTCAGTGGCCCCATTTCTTAGTGATTTATTTCCAGCTCACAGCCAGTCCAAGAGCCTGGACTACAGATGCAATCTGGATACTGTTCACTCCTGGATCTTGGGCTAGTATTTCCTCTTCCATCGTGGAGAGCTAGACTCTGGTGTTCTCAAGCAATTTTAATATTCAAACCCTCAACCCACAAAACACATGCCCTCTTTCCCCAGACAACATGAGAAACAGCCCTGAAGATTCCACTAGTCCCTAGGCTCTTCCTCTGGAAGTAGGTTGACACAGTGACTTCTAGGTGACTTAAGACAACAGAACATGGTTTCCCAGGTCCTTCTCATGATGTGTCAATGATCACAAGAAGAGTTTAGTGCACCATGCTTGTGAGAGAAGGAAACAAATGCATATATGTCTTGAAGCACAGTGGGAGGATAGAACTGCACAGATTTAACCTAGAAAGCTCAGGTGTACTTGCATTCACCTCACGTGTTGGTGAACAATCATCAGGTAGGAATCACTAGCTGCAGGATTTGTGCTATGGAACATTCTATGGGATGGAAGAAAAAAACGTCTAGTGCTCTCCTTACTCAAGGGCATGAGTAAGGTCTTGAGACAAGGAGGTCATTATAGATTTTTTCATTTCCTTTTTTTGGAAAAAAAACTGGATGTGGCACCAAACAACTCCAGAGGGTTTATTGTGTGAATTTCTTCCCATCTCCTCAACTCTGCTTGGTGCCCATATCCCCAACTCTGCTTGGTGCTGACACCTTGGTAGCTTGAACCTGACTCTGCAGGGAGCGTATATATCAGAGAAATCAGCAAACACTAAGAATCAGGGTGTGTTTTCTTCTTTTCAGGCAGCAGGTAATGAAACATTTCCCAACATACACTGGCTGTTCCCTCCTCGACTAAGATGATTTAGAGTTATGCTCATTGAGCAAATGCATGTGAAAGAGGGAGTAAAAGCAGATATTTAAGAAATAAGTCTATTCATCAGATTTATCAACTGTAGCAGCATTGACATGTTTGTAATTAAGGGTAGGAGATCCTGAATTAATGTAATTAGACATAAAGAAAATTCAGACATACTGGAAGCCTCTACAATTATTTTAATATAAAAAGATCATGTCGCAATACTATTCCCAAAAGAACATTTTTTAAAGGACAGTTTCAGGCATAACAAGCACTTGCTTGTTTATTTTGAAAGCAAAATTTCTCAGCTATCTGTGAACATATAGTTGATACTCTCAATAGAATTTGTAAATAGGAAACTGCCTTTGACAAGTTGGTTAAATATCTGTTTGATAATGATATTGCTCATGTGTTACTCAGAGTAAATTGTAAGATATTAAGGGTTCAATTATTAAAAACAAACCCCTTGATAATTATATAAAATAACTATATATAAATTCCATAAATATATGGAATATAAATGGCTAAAATAACTGTCCAATAAAAGAAACAGGTATGATGCTGCAATAATACAGCAGGTGACAGATATTAAAATTGCCTACCTACAGTATCTCACAACTGTGAGATCAGTTCTTAGAAAAATTCTGTTGGCTGCAGAAAAGATTTAAGAGTGATCAGAGTGGCTGGAGCCTTGGTTGTAGGAAGATGACTCAGGGAAAAAGCGATGGTGATATTTACATTTCCTAAAAGGCTTGTATGCTGTGTTCAATAACTTTTATTTTTTATTCTGAGTTCTTTGTGGCAGGTGACAGGGATATTGTCCTTCTAGGGAGTAGGGTCTCCCTGGCTGCTGCACTGAGACCCACCAGCCTTTGCAGGGTCCTGTTCCTTGTGGCTGCTGGGACCCCTCCCCTGCCTTCAAGGACCCAAAATGTTTAGTGTTGTCCCACAGACCTTTTCCCTGTTGTTTTGTTTGCTTGTTTATTTTATACAAATGTTGAGGATCCATTCAATTTACAGCTAAAATCATTAGCAGGTAATGTTTTCTCTAGCTCTGTGGGACCATAACAAGCCATGCAAAGGTTATTAGTAACCATATTAATGATTAAAGATCAAATAAAGAATTCTATATTTCATTAATTCATCATTTATTTATTGAAAGCCTAGTCCCAATTATTTCTATACTATGAGTGGTTTCTATTGTTTAGAAATGTTTATCTTGGAAGATATTGAAGACTGAAAGCATCAAAATCTGCATTATAAATTTAAGTCATCTGATCCCATCTCCTTTTCTAGAAGCTCAGGATATTTGAAAGAGTTTGCTTCATTCTCCTTTGATTCCTTATTATAGGCAATTTCCATTTAACCATAGTCAGGTAATGATTTATTTGGATTTTTAAAGGTAAAGTAGAAAAGAGCATGATAGAGATCCAGCCTTGTTCTGCTAGTCACCAAATCCCTGGAGCTTGGGTCTGACTGGACAAAGGCCTAAAAGGAGAAACGTTGACAGGTCCAGCCATTCCTAATGGCCCTGTACGCCTGACCCTACAGCAAGCAACCCAGGCAGAAGTGTTTGTCAAATTAAACTGGGAAGCACATCAGAATTTTTGAAGGGAAAGAGTAGCAGAGAGAAAGTGTCTCTAGTTTGTGAATACAGAGTGGAAAGGATGCATGTGAGCCTCCAGCCTGGGTGTTGCCTCTGTCAGGTTGGCTCACTCTTGAAGAAAGCAGGGGCCTTCAGAGCAGAAAAGGTCAGCGCCAAGTCAGGGAGTGACCTGCGTCTCTCCTCCTGCTGTAACTCAGCTTTCTTATCCTGCACCTTTGACAGCCCAGAGGAGACACAGCTCTGACTACTCAGTCTGCAGGATGAGCTGAACTGAAAAGCAGGGGTCAGGAGTAAGACCGGGGATTAAAGCATCGATTCTGGGTGTTTTATGCCCAGGAATGCTGCACAGAGTTGGACCAGGCTCCTTGGGCTTCTTGGAATAATCAAATTCCAGCAGGAGTCATCTCCCGTGACTTCTCTGAAAGCTGGGGATGACACAAAATTGTACTTGGGGCCACGATTCATACGATTATAATATATGCAAAAGGAACCACAATCCAAGCTAATAGCAAAGAAGCCTCTCACATCTATCGTGGTTGCTTGTGTGAAATCAGCGCTTATTTTCAGAAGGAAAAGACAACAGCCCATGATAGAATCTGACTGACCACAATGAGGAAAAGGATGAGCCACTTGTAGTCTTTCTCTGTTGCAGGGTAAGAGGTTTGAAGGTTGTTAAATGGCTCAGCCCTGGGCTGGGAAGACGTGCGTGACTTAGAACTCTTCTCTCTTTGATTCTGAGCATGAGCATAAAATATTCGGCTGATAGAGTGGCTGTAACAGTACAAGTCTGGCATGCAGAAGGGCATTTATGATAATTAGAAATAATAAAATCCAGAGCACGGAAATAGGAGCAAGAGAATATTAAGTAATTTGTAGCCAAATGACTTTAGGACCTTAAGGTAAAATTTCCGGGTGGTGCTTCTAGGACCCATAAACACTTGATTTAAAGGGGCAACCTTAACATGGAGGTTTATGATCAGAGTGTTGAAATGAAATTGATTGTGTCTGCTCTGGCTCTAAGAGTACAAATGGACTCATAATTTGGCTCCTAAGTTAAAGGGCTTAAAGTGAGGGCTCACATAACAGAGCAACATCTGACATCAGTGAGGCTCAGGACCGCAACTCAGAGTGGCAGGGACAGCTCCCAGCCCAGATGTGGAGGACACAGATTTTCACCCGGACTTCTGTTGTGTTTCTCTGCACCCTCCTGAGACCCAGGGGGTGGGAAGTTGGCAAAGGCAGTGATTCAGTGTCCCTGAATGCGATTGGCCAAAATGCTAACTGCTTTGGCGACTGGAAGAAGCATCAAAGCAAGATGTGAACAAGATAGCAGGGTGGTCCACGATGAAGAACTGGAGAAACATTTGAGGCATCGTCAGGGAAACCTGCTTCATAAAGGCTTCTTGGATGCTTCCTGCTGCAGGGAGGGAATTGTAAGGGGGTTAGGCTGATTCGGATATCATCCAGGAAGTGGAGATAATAACAAAAATTGTTGTCCTGTTTCCTTATAGACTGTTTGGGAAAATCACCTAGGAAAGTGTCTTGACATCATTCTGTAGATCACAAAGTGGAGCACAAATGCAAGCCCGTGTCTAACATATGTGAAGGAGTTGATGATTATTTGTCAAATGAACAAAGTCCATATATGCTTGGAAGTGTAGGAAACAAGAAAGGCATTAGCCAAGAATTTGAAAACATGGATCTTTCTCCTTCCTGAGGGATTTACTGACCATTCAGAGTTGACTAGCATAGTACTTAATACCAACACTGGAAGCTGGATTTGGCTCCGAATTGAGTTGGCTACTTTCCTGGGCCTTAGTTTTCCCATCTGCAGAATAAGGTGGTAACAACATGACCTAGCTCCAGAGTGGCTGTCAGAATTAAAGGGCTTGGTACAGATGAAATGCTCCATAAAGTGAAAGGCTCAGGAGGAAAAATAGAGCAAGAAATGGAAACTTGGACTTGTTGGTGCATGGATGGTATCAAAAGGCAGGAGACTGGACAATATCACAAGGAGAAATCTAAATAGAGATGGGACTCAAGGGCTGAGTCCAGAGGCATGCAGACTTTAAGAGGCTGGAACATTAAAAGAAAGTATCAAAGTTAGGGCTCACTCTGAGAGGGAAGAGCTGGCGAGGTAGAAGGAAACCCAGAGAAAGTGATGCTCCAGAACCACGTGATTTAACAGCTTCTAACCAGGAGGAGTTGATTAACCCTGGTAAATGCTGCTCCTGGGTCAGGTAAGATCAGGACTGACCTTCGGCTCTGAGAACATGAAGGTCATCGCTGACTTACCAAGAGCACTTTCAGTGATAGGGTGGGGACAAAGCTTTACAGAAGTGGGTTCCAGATAGAATTGGGAGAGAAAACTCAGAGGTGGAGAATGGACTTGGTTTGGAGAGCTCAGCTGTACCGGCAGTGGCTCAAGGGTGGGGTAGGTCTGAGGATGAGAGAAAGAACAGCACAGTATGGTGCACATGAGACCCTGAGGGCCTGAGTCCTGAAGGCCAGGTTCATTCAGGGCCCGTGTTCCTATGTCTGCAGTCTTGCCCCAGTCCTCAGTCTCGCTCTGACATGCTCTGCAGCTCCACGGCATCTGCTCCAGACAACTGCACCAGGGAGATTCCAGCTGCTGAAACACAGATAAAGGGGTAAGGAGAGAGTGAACTGGGGCCTCATAAAGTCAGAAATAATGCAGCGGGTTGGGGAGAGGAAGTGGACAGAGAGGAAGAGGGACCTCACCCTTGCAGGGCGAAATGGGCAAAGTTGAGTGTCGCACGGAAACTTCCGGTGGACAAACCGAAGCAGGTCTTCTACTCTGAGACCTGTTTTATGTGTTTACAGAGTCTAAATATATCAAAGTTATTGGATTTTTTCTTTTAATAAAAAGGATTTTATTTTTTAAATGGTCATTAATGTACACATGCACAAAAGGACTTTACAATCAAGTAGGTGTGAATGGTAGGTCTGCAACTCCCAGTGCTTTGGAACACAGATTCTTTTCATATGCAAGACTTTTTTTAGTATCCAAACAACCCTGAGAAGTGGATGTTACTCCTTTTTCTACAGGGAAGAATCCGAAGCTCAGCCCAGGCGATGCCTCTGACAAGCGACTACCAGGCTGTGTTACCCCAGATGCAGGGCTGCTCCTAATTGCCAAATATTCTCCTCAAACTCTGTGCCACATGCACACAGAGTGAACTCAGTGGTAAATAAGGTGTCTCATCCACACCATCAATAAGAAATGGAAGATGTAAGCCAAGGCACATCTTTGTTTTCATAATATGTGTATAACAAAAGCTAGAGAACGTCTTCATGACTTAATGAAGACATACACTAGGTGCTGAGAGAGGAATAAAGGCTAAGATGTGTTTTATGATATGAACTGCATTCCTGCTCAAGAGTAAGCTCTATGAAAGAGGAAAGTTTACATTTTTTCCCAGGCCCCGGAAAGGCACTGAGACCACTGCTTACAGGGAACAAATTAAGTTGAAGGCAAGAACGGAGGTGTGAAGCACTGCAAATAGGACATAAGTAGCAATGGGATATAAAAGGCGTTCCAACAATGACAGTTTATAGGTTTATTTTGACTTTTGAGAAAATTGCTCTAAAAATTTGATCTGTGAGATATAGCATCACTTCTGCAACTGAAGGTTATCAGCAAAATAACTCATTTAGCTGTTGGCATGTTAAAATGGAGGTTTTGTAAAACTGCATCTTCCAATGAACTAGAATGTTTCTTTTGGCAATTTTTTCTTCAATTAAACTATGATGGCATCAATCTGTCTAATGTATATTTCAAATATCTTCAACTTCTTGCATCATAAAGTTTGCCTTTCTTTGATAGTTCTGGGTTACTCAATTTTAGTTTTAGTTTATTAAAATGAGGAGAAAGTTTTGGGTGGTAGGTTGGGATAGAACTTATGTTTATTTAATATATATTTATTTCTGAAAATGGCCCTTTGAGGTAGGCTTTGTATTCCAGCCTCACCCATGAGGACGTCAAGGCAATGCAGGTGGAAGGTGCTTTCTGAATTAGTTATCTATTGCTCCATAACAAATTGTCACAATATCAGTGGCCTAAAACTACACACATTTATTAGCTTAGTTTCAGAGGGTCAGGAGTCTGGACGCTCTGCTCAGGGTGGCCCAGGCTGCAGTCAAGGTGTTGACTGGGGGAGGAGACATTTCCTTTCTCTGTAGGATTGAGCCTCACAGCTCCCAGGGGCTGCTGCCATCTCCTGTCATTCAGTTCTCTCTTCTTCCTTAAGACCAGAGCACAGCACACCTTCTGCCTGGAACCTGTCTCCTCCAGACCTTCCTTACAGGGCTCACCCAGAGAGGTCAGGCGCCCCAGGACAATCTGCATTTTCAATACCTGCAATTCAACTCATCAAGGACTTGAATTACACCTGCAGAATACCTTTACCTTTGCCATAGAACAAAACCTAATCACGGGTGTTATAATTAGAATTTTGTTTCCCAGAAAAGAGAAATGTTGAAGTCCTAACCCCAGTACTCGCAAATGTGACCTTATTTGGAAATAGGGTCTTTACAGATGTAGTCACGTTACAATGAGGTCAGTAGGGTAGGCCCGATCCAATAGGACTAGTGTCCTTATAAATAGAGGGAACTTGGACACAGACACACATGCAGGGAGAGTGCCATGTGAACGTGAAGGCAGAGATGGAGGTGATACTTCTAGAAGCCAAGGAACACAAAAGTTTGCCAGCAAACACCCAGAAGCCAAGGGAGAGGCCTGGAACAGATTTTCCCCACTGGCTCAGGAGGAACCAGCCCTATGAACAGACACCTTGATCTTGGACTTCTGGCCTCCAGAACCATGAGACAATGAATTCCTGTTGTTTAAGCCACCCAATCTATCGTGCTCTTTATGGCAGCCCTAGGAAACAAAAACCATGGGAGGGCCATCCCAACATATCCACAGCTCGCTCACCCCCACCTCAAAGAGAGGGGATTCTACAGAGCACGTCCTCATGGAGGGGGCCCTGTGGCATCACCTTGGAATCCCTCCCAGCCGAACATCTTCCAAACCCAAAACCATGATCTCCTCTTCCTCAGCACCAAGCAAGACATGCACAGCCGCCTGGAACTTGCAGATGCCACCTGGGCTGTTTTATGGGACACAAACCATCACACTGCGTGTTGTCCAATAATCCATGTAACATTCCTAGGCTCCTGTTTTCTCATCTTTAAAATTAGAGGCATGAGGTAAATGATCCTTAAAGTTCTTTATTTTCTGAAATTCCATACTTTATTGTTTTTGTAGAGTTACGTGCAGGGACTTGGTTGAAGTCAGTCTCCTTTCAATTTTGAGGTCAGCCTTCCCTCTTTGAGGTTTTGTAGCTGTGTTCTGTGTAACTGGCTTGTCAACATTTGGATTATTGGATAAACAAGACATTACCTCACTCGGTTTTATTGGATGGGGTGTATAATTAACCCTTTTAATAGGAATATAGACAAGCAAGCTTATCTTATGAGCATCTTTGAACAAATTCTCCCAGTGGTTTCAATCTTTGGTTCTGACCTGACTTGGGAGAGAACATTTTTAAAAATTAATTGAAATCTTTTCAGTGTAAATGTCACTTCAAGCCCATAATTCTACCACCTCCTTATTAACTCAATTAATAAAATATGTCTTACACATTTCCTTTCTTCATTTTTTAAGGCCTCTTTGTGTACTAGAAAAAAGTTCTTACTTTGTCTAAAATATAGTTTTCAGCCCATTAAGAAAATATTTCTGGTTTTGGTTATAAATGAATTCAAATGGGTGTGCTTTATAGCAATTGTCACCTCCTTAAATATTAAAAAAATAAAATAAAATAAAAACAGTTTTCTCTCTGAGCATTCTATGCACTCTGGTACTCTGATGTTTCTATATATATTTTAACCTGATTGTGGATCTTAGAACACACGGGGAGAACAACCAGAAAATCCAAATCATGAACAAAAACAACAACAGAAGACACATCGATCATTAAAATTTCATCTACTCAAAGGCCTCAGGAAGAAAATTTATGTGTCACTTTCTAAGAAAAAGATAACACATGTGGGTAGATGGTTTATAGAAGTACAGTCTTCAAAAGCATAAAATGCTCCTTTTCATACAGGAGTTACAAGACAGCAACAATCGTTTCCTAAAAACTTTTCTTCATCTTTTTTTCAATTTGAAAGCACAAATTCCAGCATCATTTATGAAAAATCTTTGATAAATCGAGGGTCTCTCCTAATAGTTCTACTTTGTGGCATTTTCCATTCCACAGATGCTCAGAAAAGGCTGCTGCAGAGGTTAGATGAATATACAGAACTGATGAAGTTGTGTTGGGCTGAGGGGCATGACGTTGCTTCTCTTGTGTTGGAGGATTTCTTTCTGGGTCCCCTGAACTTGGAATTTCTCTTTCAAATGTCCATTTGTTCTTCTTAGGGAGCTACTAGTAAAGAAAATTGCATGTTCGCTTTTATCAATCTATATGAATAAATGTTAAGCATTCTCAGTTAAAAGCCTTCCTTTTAGCTCCACTCCTGTGAAAACAGCCAGAGCAGGGAGCACATCAGCAGATCATTCCGAAGATTAATGCACTCAGGCCTGCACAAAGACTCGGAGATGTGTATTAGCATTATAGATTTTAATTTGAAATAATGTCAGTCTTTTCGGGCTTGCACTGTAGTGTGTGAGCTGCCATCTGCTTATAATAATGAGTCTGACAATCCACATAAATGTGATTTGCTGCTTTTGCCAACATAATGGCTGGGATATTGATCCTAATGGTGGAGTCCTTGCAGGCATTTCATTCAATAGAAAGAAGACAGGCCTGAGAGTTCAGGTTTCTGAGGATTCAGGTGGAACAACAGTTAACAACCAAACTGAGCCTCCCCACACTGGTGGTACCTCTGTGCATGACTGCAGTGATCATAATTTTGCATCCTTTCTCAATATCTCAATACAACTCTAAGTGCAATCGACCAAATTACCGGGAGAGCAGCCCTGGCCTAAAGATGCTGGACTATCCCCATTGCCTGTTCCTCACTGGAATATTTGAGATGGGAGTGGCCAAACCCATAACTCAGGTGTTCCATGGTCCAGCTACACCAGTGAGATTGCTGTCCGCCATGGTGGTCACTGGCCACATGCGGCTATTTACACTTCAGATAATTTAAATTAAATTAAATTAAAAATTTAGTTCCTCAACTAAAATGGTATGTGTGCACCCATGTCCATAGCAGCATTATTCACAGTAGCCAAAAGGAAGCAGCCCAAGTGCCCATCGACAGATGAATGGATAAACAAAATGTGGTAAAGGCATGCAATGGAATATTATTCATCCTTAAAAAAGGAAGGACATTCTAACACATGGTACAACATGGATGATGCCTGAGGACATACATTATTCTGAGTGAAAGAAGCCAGTCACAAAAGAACATACATTGTGAATTCTGCTTATATGAGGTACCTAGATTAATTGTTTAATAAGAACAGGGTTTCTATTTTTTACAAGATGAAAACATTTCTGGAGATGGATGGTGGTGATGGTTGTACAAAAATGACAAAAGTACTTAATGCCACTAGACTGGACACTTAAAAATGGTTAAAATGATACCTTTTAGGTTATGCATATTTTATCCCAATTTAAAACAAAAATTATTTCCTCATTTGCCCAATAGCCACATGTGGCTAGAGACTACTGTCCTGGATGATACAAAAATGGGCAATGTCCATCATCACAGAAGGTTCTGCTGAATGTCATTGCCTTAAGGGAGGGCTGTTGGTATCCAGGCTGGTATCAGGAGCATCTGGTCTCTGGAACGAAGAGGCCACGGCAGGTGTCCAGCGTTCTGTGGCCCTGTGCACATGGGGACTGGGCCATCAACTACACACTGGCCATATTCATGCAGTAGAGGCATGGCTTGTAAAATTGAGCTTTGCTGGCTTGGACTTAAATTGCTTCTGTGTTTTCTGTGATGCCGTTTTCACTTTCAGAACGATTAACCGTTACCGCACTGGAGCATTGTTGTCCATCACTAGACTCTTTCCATTCTCCCCAACAGCATATATTTGAAAGGCTCTGAAAGGCTAACCTTGAATATTGATGCAAACGTAAACCAGAGTGGCCTGTGTCACTTCAGTAATAGAAGCTACATTTGAATGCAAATTCACCAACAACAGAACCAGTTAACACAGGATGTGGATAAACAAGTAGGAGGTCCACAGTGGTGGGCGTGTCAGTGGAGAGGCTTGTGGACCAGCCCCTCCACTATGTGTCAGCTTCATACCCTATGCTGTCCAACTGTCTGCTTGTAAGTTTACCCGATCCCTGTTTCCTATTCAAATGCCTTCTTTCACTCTACTGAAACCAATTAGAAAAATTTACTCTAAAATATTAAATTTAAAGTTTATTTTTCCAGAATAATGTCATCTCAGTATGAATTACAGATTGCATTGATCCTTCTATTTTGTACAAATTTATTCCTATCAAGTGATTTCCTTGGCATCCTCCAAGTGCGTTTTATAGGCTCTATGACCTTGTATTTAATATTCAATCTATCTTAGCTTTAGTTTCCTCATCTGTAAGTTGGAGATCACAATGCCTATTTTGTAAGGTTGCCTGTAAGGTTGCAGGGGACAATACAGGTAGAGTGTTTGTCATGTGGCCGACAGGCAGTAAATTGCATACATGAGAGCAATGGCTGCCTGAAGTGCAGAGTGCATCCTTTTAACTTAATGTCTGTGTGTAGAGAGTGTGGGAGGATCAGAGCACACACCTCACCTCCCTGCCTAACACTGGGGGAACCCAGTGAGCAGGACTCTGGAATCAGCAGGTTTAGACAGATACAGACAGTCCAGAAGCTCAGTCCTGCTGGGGAAAAATGAGCTGGAATTGGAGTGATGGAGGTGAACATGGTGGCAAAGACTGTCCTTAGTTTTGAATACCAGGCAGAGAGATATGAGCTCAATTTATTAGGAAATAAAACGTCGGTCAATATTGGTTCTGAGCTGAATATGACATGAATATATATATATATATATATATATATATATATATATATATATATATATATATATATATATATATACACAAATACAAGAAAATTAATTACCCAGATGTGTGCAGGATGGAGTGGGATGGAGAGAGATCTGAGTTAGGGAGGTTAGCAGGAAGCAGTTTCCTTGGCCCCCAAAGGAGCCCCCAAGGGCTGCACTGAGATGGGGCAGGAGCAATGCAGGGGAAGATCACTGGGTAGACTCTTGGGGAGATGGGAGAAGGGGAGTCGAGAATGCTCACAAAATTTGAGCATCTGTGTACTGACAGAGGGTATGTAGTCTCAGGATAGGAATTTAGACAGGAAAGACTTCCAGGGACAGGTGTTTCTGTGTGTGTGTCTGTGTGTGTCTGTGTGTTGGTGAGGTTGGATACCTGGGCAAAATAAAATCAAACTATATTTCAAAGATATTATCCTGACCTATTTGGTAACATAGGAAGTTTCTCCTTTTTAGTGTGATTAGACAATCATGGTCAAACTTTTGGTTAACTTCTGTTTCCAAGAAAATGTTTCCACATTGATTAAACTTTGAAAACCCATAAGAGTTTAATATAAGTTGTGTTCCTATCAACACATGGGCCCAACGATGCTATCGGGTGAATCTGTTTGGAAAACACAAAAGTGCTGATTTTCTAGCCTGGAGGTGGGGGCATTCCCCTAAGTCACCCTGTTGCGTGTCTGCACTGACCCCGACTCAGGACTCTAGTGTAGTGGGATGGGGTGCAGTGGAGCACCTGCAGGTGTTTCCATGGCAGCAAAAACAAAACAAAACAGAAATCCCAGACCCTAAGTAAGAAAGAGTTTCACTGCTATCAAATTTATTGTTGATGACTCAGAAATACAGTTGATCCTTGAACAATGCAGGAGCTGGGTCACCAACCAGGCAACGAGGGGAAATCTGTTTATAACTTAATAGTTGTGTACTCTGTTCTTCTGCATCTACAGGTGCTTGGTAATTTTCTTTCATTATAGAATAACACTTTATTAATAACACATAAAGTTTAACATGTTAAAAACCATTCATGGGCCTCCCTGGTGGCGCAGTGGTTGAGAGTCCGCCTGCCGATGCAGGGGATACAGGTTCGGGCCCCGGTCTGGGAGGATCCCATATGCCACGGAGCGGCTGGGCCCGTGAGCCATGGCCGCTGGGCCTGCGCGTCCGGAGCCTGTGCTCCGCAACGGGAGAGGCCACAACAGTGAGAGGCCCGCATACCGCAAAAAGAAAAAAAAAAAAAAAAAAAAAAAAAACCATTCAGCTTTATTAATTAACACATACTAAGCTCACACATAGTCTAAGTAAATCCTTTCACAATGCACTGTACAAACCTAGATCAAAAAACAGATTACAAGAATTCAGAAGCATTCTTGATATTCTGATATAATGATCCAGGAGTTGTGATTCCTATGGTTTACAAAATAGAGGCTAACTCTTTAGTAAACATGGATGTATATTAATTGTATGCTCTTTTAGGGAAGGGTTACCTATACTATTTTGAATAACTGTGATGTGTCTATTTCAACCATGTCAACTAATATTCATGACATATTGCTTTTATGAAGATACCTCAGAATTTTTCTTAATCACCATCCTTTTTATCCTTAAAAATCAATTGGCAAAACTATTTAAAATTTAGAGCGATCCGCTCTCTTACTTTAATACAAAGAAAGATTTCCTGAACACTTAACTAATAGTGATCTATTAGTTCCTGGTTTCCCTGTGTCCAAGGTTTCAGCATCCATGGATTCAGTCAACCTTGGGCCTTGTAGTCCTGTTAGGGGAAACACTGACTGAAACCACCCACCCTGGCCAGGCAAAGACAGTAACAATTTGCATGAGTTATTTTATAACAGGAGATCCCGGTAAGGAACACAGAACTAACAAGCCACTACCAAAGGGAAGAATTCAGGAAAGGTCAAAAGGAGAGAGGAGACGCCAGTCCACATGTCCTACCAACCTCCCAGAATCCTTCTTGCTGGAATCCATCTTGGCTGGGTGGTGCTCGCGCCACCAGAAAGGACCCTGAGTCAGAATGATTGGCCAGAGACAACCCTGAAAGGAATCCCGTCACCATAAAAACCGAGACTGCAAGCCACGTGGCAGAGCAGTCCTCCTGGGTTCCCTTATAATCCTGCTCTCCTCCCAGGCACCCCTTCCCAATAAAGTCTCTTGCTTCGTCATTAAGTGTGTCTCTTCGGACAATTCATTTCTGAGAGTTAGACAAGAGCCACTCTCGGGCCCTGGAAGGGGCTCCCCTTCCTGCAAGAGTTCTGTAGAATTTACTATCGAAAAAAGTCCACATATAAGTGGATCCATGTAGTTCAAGGGTTAACTGTAATATTAAAACAACAACAACAGTAACAAAACACAAACCCTTAGTATACACAATAGAAGAAAGTGCTGAGTTTTCAGTGGGTCTATTTGACTCTTGGCCATAGGAACTTGATGCCGATGGCCCTAAAGTGGGGAAACACTGTTCTCAGTGTCCACTGAAGCAGTTCTGGGCATTAGGCTGCCACCACAGCAGCCACAGAAGGGGAATCTAACACAGAGCTCTCGCTGTTGCATTTTACTCTTCCAAATGCAGAATCTTCTGAATGCTCATTCTAAATGCAGAGCAAGCAGAGCACAAAAGACTTATAACATTCTGAGAAGTGGAGTTATAAGAAACAGATCATCTCGCATTGTTATTCAAAAGGAGATCATTTGCATGATGGAGTTGACTCACTCTTATACTTTTTCATTGAGAAAATATTAAACTGGGTTTGGTGGTCTTTGAATCCATCACTGGGTAAACCCAAGAATGACAGTGTCTGCTGAGAATGAAGATACCCAGCTTAAAAAGAAAATGTCCCTTGACAGCCCCAGTGTAGAATTTTGGAGAGTTCTGAATGTACTCAGAGATGTATCTGTCATCCCATTATTCAAAATTCTTATTATACTTTAAGTTGCAGTCAATTTCACAGTTTGGAGACAATATTTTCTCATGTGAAAAAGCCTTGCGCTGTGGCACAATCCAGGACCCAACCTGTCCTGAAACACTTGACAAGTTCAGGGATTATTTGTAGAGATACCACCCTGGGCTGAGGAGAGAGTGGAGAAAGTGGGCGGGCCCTGCTCTCCTTGAGGAAGGAGGGATGAAGGGAGAAAGCAGCAGGGAATGAAGCATCAAGGAACCACCATGATGTGCCAGGTACTCCGGACCTGTGCAGGGTGTGCCCGAGGGTGACCCAGGGCTGAGAGGGCTCTCTGTGGACACTGAGTGAGCACAGGGACCGGGACAAGCAGGTCTCTGGACAGAGCGATTTGGCAGAAGGGCCGGTGTGTGTTCTTCCATTTCTAGGACTCACCCAGAACCTTCTTGATGGAATGTCGCTTACATACAATTGATTCTAGATCAGTCCTCTAAAGCTGGATGATGGGGGTGGGGTGGGGAAATGCACATTTGTGAGGATCCCTGGGCAGAGGATCACAACACCATGGGTTATCCAATCTGCTCTCCCCTGACCAGTCTGAGAGAATGTGATCAGTGCCCCCCAAATCTGTGGGGCTCCATCTCCTCACAGAGACAGTGAAATGGCCCCATAGCTCCCAGGCCTTTTCTAGACCCTCAGGCCTCCATCTTTAATAGCAGTACTAAGCACAGTGAGATTTGTGATCCCAGCATACTTTTGTCTTGATTGTTTTAGACACACTTTACAAAGGGGAAATTTATTTCTTGTTTGTTTGTTTGTTTCTGCCTAAAGAGACCATTGTCCTTCCCACTTCTAAAAAAAAAAAAACATCTACTCAGTAAATATTACAGTAGAATGACTTTTATGTTAAATCTTTGTAATGAGTTTGCATAAAGTTTTACTTTCCAACAGTCCCAGCCAGCCAGCCCTTTTTTACAAGAGCACTCTCATTACGTAAATTTTATTAACAAGAAGTGAAAAAAAAGGAAATTGTAGATATTTAGGAAAAAATTACTTTTAATAATGTCAAATCCTTTTTATAATTGAGATGTCAGAATTTAAAATTGAATTGTGCAGTCAGAAGGCCAAATAAAATTTCTGCAGGTCCAATTACTGCCCATGCCTATTTTAAATGCTGTGAATATTCTTAGGAATTATTTTCACCCCCTTGTAAGACTTGTGAGACATGAGCTCACCACAACAGTCAGCCACCTGCCAGGCACTTTATTAGTCTCTCTAACCACCCAAAATAATCATCAAGATTTCTTCTGAATAAAATTCCAGGCATTGAATGATACAAACTAGTACTAAGTGGCTTGAGGAGAATGCTCAAAGTAGAGTTATGGAAAAACAGACTGGCTGAGCCCAGAGAGGACAGGAGAAAGAAAGGAAACAAAGCTCAGGCTGGACACTGCAGTGGGATTTTACATCATTTAATTTAAGGCTCTACACATCCTGGAAGGCAGTGACTGATGTTCATTCTGCTTGTGAAGGCACTAAGGTTCAAGGGAGTTAAATGAATTGTGCAGAACCATAGAGACAGTGCTTAGGATGACCTGGGGTCCTATCTCATCTGTCCTACTGTGTTTACAGTAGTTTCCTCAGCTATACTACATCTTTCCTTGGGGCCAAGCCTACAGAGACCAGCAAGCTCATGGTTTTGAGGGTTGCTGAAACAAAGATCTAAGCATTTTGTACAGCAAGCTGTGAGCATCTCGACTCTAACATCTCCTTTACTTAAATACATTGGCAGTGGATGCACCCTGGTTTCTCCCATTATTCTGAACTAGAGACCCCTAAGATAAGCCCTCTTCTATGACAATACACTATACTGACTGATTCAACCTTCTTGGGTTTTGGTGTCATATGTGAAGATGGTGAACAAATAACACTCTTGCTGATTTGGAATTCCTTATTTTTCCTTTTCATCTAATTGCTCAAAGACTAAGCAATCCATAATCTCTCCCAAAAGTGGTCTCAAACTTAGCCCAACTAGAGTGCAGTTATTTATTTTTTTAATTTGAACTGATAAAACTTGGATTAAATAGCCAAAGTGATTACAGTATTAATGGCATAGAAAACATATTTGCTTGTGAATTAAGAAATTATTTCTTATATGGTCTTTCCCTTCAAGTTCTTTAAATCTTTACCCCAGTGATTGACCAGATATTCACCAATGCCACTGAAAATCTTACAGATGATTTGACTGTACTTGACTAGCTGTTTGCCTTTAGGTTAGATATCAATCCAAACTTCTTTACAATAAAGGCTGATATATTACACATCTGGTTATCCCAAGATCGGCAGAATATATTGAAAACTAATATGGATAGCCATTTATTTGGGGGTCTTAAGGTGAAATTCTACTTACAAGAAGGTTATATCATTTACATGTTTTATCAAACTTATTTTGTTTCTCAGTGCATCAAGCATAAATGAAGATAGACAAGAACTGCATCTTTAAACAATGACCTTGACAAGCTGCTGCTTGTTTGTGCCTATCCTGGCTCTGTACAAGGTATTTTATGTACAGTGTTAACTCACACAGTGACAAGCAAAGGACCTGGGGCATGGTAAGTAATCAATGAGAAGCAACTCATAAATGTTGTTGAATAAATGCATGGATGCATGAATGGGAAGGCTTGAGAGTAGGTGTTACTCCTACTTCTTCCCTATCTTACATATGAGAGCAAGACACAGAGAAGCGAGTAAGCTGCCTAAGGCTGTGTATCTAGTGATGGTACCAATAGGGAGTGGAGCCCAGATCGTCCAACTTTAATCCTCTATCTACTTCAAGGAGAATATTCATATCGATAATATCTATGTGTTTGCTGATATTAACAGAGCTTTAAATGATAATTTTTAATCATAATTATATTATCACAGTCAAAGTGGGCTTTGAACTCATTGGTCAGTGTTTTCAAAACCTGTCAAGGTCTTCCCTGGTGGCGCAGTGGTTGAGAGTCCGCCTCCCGATGCAGGGGACACGGGTTCGTGCCCCGGTCCGGGAGGATCCCACATGCTGTGGAGCGGCTGGGCCTATGAGCCATGGCCGCTGAGCCTGCACGTCCGGAGCCTGTGCTCCACAAGGGAGGGGCCACAGCAGTGAGAGGCCCGTGTACCACCAAAAAAAAAAAAAAAAAAAAAAAACCTGTCAAAATAAAAATTCTGAATATAACATGTACCTAAGTGTCTTGAACTAAGTCACTTGTGACTTAAGGCAGGTCCGAGGCATCTCCTCCAGTCCCAAGTTACTAGAAGTGTTCCTTTTTCCTTTATTCCTTCTTAGGATCTGAATATGCTGAAATTTCCTTGGGAATCCTGAGCTATGATGCATCATTTATTGAACAAATATATACCAGTAGACTCCCATGTAGAAAGTACTACACGTGCTTCTGGTTCCCAGGGACTAGATGTTAAGAATGGTTCTAGATGTTGTCAGCTGGGATCCCAGAACTGTTTTGCTCCATCTCAGAGTTTCTCTTCCTCAAAATTTGAATTCCAAACTCAAATGAACCTGGGATTCTTTGAGGATTTCAGAACTCTTCTTTTATGCCCTCTTTTATGGCTTGGAGGAAATTAGCACTACACAGGGTGAACCTTAAGTTCCCATGTGGCTCAAATGCTCATGAAGGCTGCTGTAACTGGTGTCCTATGTACAAAGAGAATTGGATTAACCTCGAGCTTTGAAGTGGTTCTAGCTCTTCCTAAAGTTGCTCTGGGACAGTGGTTTTAGAGGTGTTTGTATGTGTGTATGCTTTAGCTATTGACACCTTTGTTAAGATATAGTGCAAAAACACTGAATTACAAACTAGATTATAAAAGAAGGAAGAGGAGGAAGAAATGGAAGAAGAAGAAAAGAGGGAGAAGAATAAAAAGAGGAGGAGGGGGAGAGGGGAGTGGGAGGGGAGGAATGGGGAGGAGACTGCCTTTCTCTGCACTGGTGGATGAGATCCCAAGCCAGTGCCCTGGAATCCCTCCCACTTTAGCCCCACCGCTGAAGTCATTCCCTTGCCCTGAGAGGCCCCTGGAGGGCCTAAGCTTCAGTTTAAAAACCACTCCTCTAGGGTCCTGAAAGTCAGAAAGCGCCCCTTCTTTGTACCTGACACTGGTCTTGATCCTATAAAAAAAAAATCATCTAATAAAAACACAGAACAAAGGATGCATTCTCCTCCTGCTCCACTCTTTCAGAATCCACTGCATACCAAATACAAAAGATACAAGTAAAACCTTGACAAGTGGCCAGATTACCAGATTACAACCATACTTTGGTTTAAAAACCTAAGGATTTTATAACATTCATTTTACTGTAACAACAGTACTGATGCAACATTGCTAGTAGTTCTAATTAAATTGTAACTGACTTTTCATTTTTTTTGTAAATTAAAATTTTTATTTTATTTTTTATTGAAGTATAGTTGATTTACAATATATTAGTTTCAGGTGTACAGTATAGTGATTCAGTGTACTCCATTAAAAGTTATCACAAAATAATGGCTATAATTCCCTGTGCTGTACAATATATCCCTGTTGCTATTTGCTTATTTATTTTATACATAGTAGTTTGTATCTCTTAATCCCCTACTCTTATTTTGCCCCTCTTCCTTCCTTCTCCCGACTGGTAACCACTAGTTTGTTTTCTATATCTGTGAGTCTGTTTCTGTTTTGCTATATACATTCCTCGACTTTATATTTTAGATTCCACAAACATAATATCATAAGTGTCTATCTTTCTCTGACTTATTTCACTAAGCATAATATTCCTCTAGGTCCATCCATGTTGCTGCAAATGGCAGGATTTCATTCTCTTTTATAGCTGAGTATTTTCCATTGTGCATATATATATATATATATATATATATATATATATATATATATATACCACATCTTCTTTATCCATTTGTCTGTTGATGAACACTTAGATTGCTTCCATATCTTGGATATTGTAATTCATGCTGCTATGAACATTGGGGTGCATATATCTTTTTGAGTTAGTGTTTCTGTTTGTTTGTTTTTTCTGGGTATATACCCAAGAGTGGAATTGCTGAATATTTGGTAGTTCTATTTTTAGTTTTTTGAGAAACCTCCATACTGTTTTCCACAGTGGCTGCACCAATTTACATTCCCATCAACAGTGCACATGTGTTCCCTTTTCTCCAGATCCTCACCAACATTTGTTATTTGTAGACTTTTTCATGATGGCCATTCTGACAGGTGTGAGGTGATATCTCATTTTGGTTTTGGCTTGCATGTCTCTAATAATTAGCAATGTTGAGCATCTTTGCATGTGCCTATTGACCATCTGTATGTCTTCTTTGGAGAAATGTCTATTCAGGTCTTCTGCCTATTTTTTTGATTGGGCTGATGGTGTTTTGATATTGAGTTATATGAGCTGTTTATATATTTTGGATATTAACCCCTTGTTAATTATATTGCTTGCAAATATTTTTTCCAAGTTGAGATCAATGCTTTTGGAATAACTTCACATGCTGAACACTATAGCTAAATGATATATTACATAAAGGCAAGCAATTACAAGCAACAAATTACAAGCTTCTTTTTGTTGTTTACAGTATTTGCTTTAATATTTATCTTGTGTTTAGATTATTTAAGCCTAGTATACCATTTCTTTATCCTAATGACATTTTTATTTGTTCAAGGTCTTAAGATAAGTTTCTTATTTGGCAGTTAGTTCATTGGTCTATCTGAAGACTCAACAACTGCTATTCATTGTGTGTAGTATGTGTCATTTTCTTGGAGCATCAGAGCATTAAGATGCCACTTTCCTCTGAAAAATGTGCAAATCTCTGGTCAATAAATGAGGAGTACATGCCCTTTCCTTGTTCCGTTTAAGTCAATATTTTTGTTGCATTTTGGAAGACAAACATTGACTACTGAAAGTCTGACCTAGATTGCCCTATGTTTAAAATATTATAAGAGGACATGACATACATCTAATTGATACCCTGTTTTCAACTATTAACTGTTGTATTTAGGTTTTTTTCCTTATCAGGGAAGAAAATGCTCTGAGTGGGGAACCACGTACTTAATCAACCAAGAGTTGACAAATATTGCAAGAATTTACAATATTCACATGTGCCAAGCATCCTCTCCCATGTCAATCTCAAAATTCATTGGTGACTCTCAAAATCTCAGAAAATGATTCCAGCTTTAATTTATGTTTAAATGTTTTTCATGGTAGTAATAATATGATATGGGGCATAAGAACACGTACGCTTCTGTTGTCGTTTGTTTTTATTCTTAAGGGGTTAGAATCACTTCTACTGGTGCAGGAAGTGAGTTTCACGTGCCTTTGGTTGTACATCTGAAAATCCTTGAAATGACTTAGATTGTCTTTCCCCTCTACAGTGAGGGCTGGAGCAAAGCCAGTGACAGTGTCGGCCAGGCATCCTTCCAGTGTTGGAAAAGCTGGTCTCAAACGTGGGGACTGGTGTGGGCTGGGATCTCACTGGTTTCAATCTTTTCCTTCACATTCTTAAGGTCCCAAGTAGCCTGCCCGGCATGGGCTTCATTCTCAAGAGCTTTTCCAGAGTTTCCCTTTAAGGAACTTAGCATAAAGATTCAGACTATGATAGCATTTCTGGCCCAGTTCATGGTAACACTAGTGATATGAGATGTAAGCCTACTGTGCTGATGTTTTAAATATTACCTTCCAGCTAATATATAGTATTTATAAACATATATATGTATTAACACAGGTACTATTAGCTTATACGCACACACGCACACACACCTGTATCTACAGCTACACTATATCTGTGATTCTAGGCTTACCTTTTTTTGCTGCCAAAATGTCTAGCTGCTCATAGGGACAAGTGGAAAATAGGACTCACAAAACAGTTTCCTGTGTTTCTGAATTGGCAGGAAGAGCCAGCTGTCAGGCTGAGAATTCTGATCAGCTGGGAGGCAGCCCCTTCATCGCTGCAGCTGAGGGGGATACAGATGAGCAGCAGCCAGTCTTTCAGGTTCTCTCCTGTCCTAAGGACATGGACAGTTGGACAATTAATAATCGTGAAGATAAGGGTCTTATTTCACATCTGCACTGCGTTTTTCCGTGTTTGTGTTTCCCTGGGACAGCATCATGTTAGAGGAGGGATAAAAACAGAGTGACAAGCATTTGGTGAGGATTAGATTCTGATGAAATGCATCCCATGCCCAGACTGATTCATGTTAAGGGAAGTAGGGTTAGTTTCATGTCGACTGAAGTTGTTACTCAGTCCAAGCTCGCCCTGCTCACTGCACGACAGGCCAATAAATCAGGAGACGAGGTGCCGAGGCAAGAGATACGGCTTTACTCAGAAAGCCGGCAGACCGAAGAGATGGCAGACTAATGTCTCCCAAAAACCATCTTCTGGGGTCTGGATGCCAGTTTCTTTTATAGCACAGGGAGGGGGAGGAGATGAGGAAGTAAAGTAAAAGGGCCACAAAGATTTGCAAATGTCCCCTGGAATGACCAGCCTCTGGGAGGGGATGTGTTACTCTCTTCCTTCTTGCAGCCATACACAGGTGGACAGGGTCAGGATGTTTCCCTGAGCAAAGGCACTTTGGTTTAACATTCAGGCAGAGGGGCGGGGTGCCTCGAGGCAGGCCCTTATGTATAGACAGTGTGCTTTTATTATTTATTTATTTATTTATTTATTTATTTATTTATTTTTGTGGTACGCGGCCCTCTCACTGTTGTGGCCTCTCCCGTTGCGGAACACAGGCTCTGGACGCACAGGCTCAGCAGCCATGGCTCACGGGCCCAGCCGCTCCGCGGAATGTGGGATCTTCCCGGACTGGGGCACGAACCCGTGTCCCCTGCATTGGCAGGCGGACTCTCAACCACTGCGCCACCAGGGAAGCCCTAGACAGTATACTTTTAGTGAACAAAAGCAGCAGAAAGCAAAGGTTAAAGTAAAAGAAACAGATCCAACATGTAGTCAATTTTGGCTCTTCCCTGTTACAAAGTTACCTGGTGAAAACCCACTACCTAGCATCCCAGACCCTGAAGCCTGCAGGCAGGCAATGGGGGCAGACCCCTGTATCCCCCCCTTTCCCCCAGGAACCCCTCTCCTCCCCGGGCACCAGCTGTCGGGAGGCTGAGAGACCACATCATGAAGGGGAAATCAGCTCAGATGACTTTGGAGAGAGGAAAAGGAAAAAGAAGACACACCGAATAACATTTTCTACATTATTTGTTTGAACCTTACCTTCTCCCGCCCAAATCTTGTTTATTGTAGGGAAAACTCACAACCAGAAGCAGGGCTGCCTGTCATAAAACGTGATTCTTCTCCCTGGTAAAGAGAGTTTTCATTATATTTTTCCTCAGCCGAGTTCTTGAGGGAAAACACCAGGCATCTGGCCGCCGACCCAGTGCAACAAACTTCCTCTCCTGTCAATTTCAACTTCATCTTTCTTAAAATTGAAATTTACCTCCAGCCTTTGCTTCTTCCTGGTCTTTCTTTAATCAAAGGGGGAAGTTAAACCTGTCAGGAGGGACACACGGGCTGCCTGTCTGAGACAGAGAGCAAGCAGGTCCCAGAGACGTGACATCTGTGCTCCTACTGAAAATCATCCTTGTCCAGTAACTGTTAGATGGAGAAACGGTTTTCCCTGACTCCTAGGGAGGAGGAGGGTGCTGGGGTCAGGGCAGGGAAGGAAAGGGCAGGAAGGTTTGTGCTGCTTCACGTCTTTGAAGCGTCAGCTGGTGTCCACCTTGTCCATTCAGAGTGGAAGATGGGCCGTTGAGTAAAGCAAGACAAATTTGATGTCCTGATGGATTGTCCCCTGTGCCTGAATTCAGTGTGCTTATTATCACTGCAATTATGTGACTAATGTCAACAGATGCTACCTGTAGAAAATGTGTTCACAATTAAGTGGGACTGCTTCCCCAGAAAACCCCGTGCAGACTCCCTCACTTCAGAAAGCTCAGATGTTTGCTGGACACGCTGAGGGCCTGAGAATAAAGCAAGGGGTGTCCTGGCAGTGTGTGGCTGACAGCGTTCTCTGCTTACAGGGCAAGGATAGTGCCCATGGTGATCAGCTTCTCCACAACCAGCATTTACTGGTGTCTGTAGGTGGATCTGGCTTGAAAAATTACACAGTAAAAGCTGCTACCTACGTATGCTGATTATTTGTCCCTCCTGAAAGAGTTACATTTTAATGACAATTTGCAGGTCTGGATGTAGATGGTATTTTAATTAATTAATTAATTTATTACTTTTTTCAAGAAGTCACTGTACAAGGGGAAGTTTCCCAACAATGAGTAATGAGTTTTCCCATTGGTATGTGTTTTGGATGCAACAGAATACTTTGCCTAAATTGCTTGGCCATCCTGTCCCCAGAAGTCCTTGGTCATCCCAGCTCTCACGGGAGCAGCAGTTCTGCCCCCTAGTGGTCAGAGACCTTCACCGTCTCACGTTTGCTCCTCCCCTCTCCCAGGGCCCTCAGTGGTCCCTCCCTGCAGGTTTGTGTTGGGTACAAGCGTGGTCTCATCCCTTCTTCATGGTCAACTCTCCCAAAGGGAGGGGCACCGAAGGGGGGCGGGGGGGGGAGGCGGCGAAAACAAAGGTGAATGGAGTCTGGGCTTTTAGACATTCAGTGGTAAGAATTCATTTCAAAGATACTAAAACAAGGAGATCATTATGCTCTTTTCCTGACACACACCAGTGAAGGCAGCTCTCACACAAATGATGTGGAAGCAAATGGAATGGCACAGCCACATGCTGGCTGTTCTGGACTCTGGCTCTCAAGGTCTCTTCGGTCGGTCATCGGACAACTCTGATGTTGAAGACAATGTGGAATTGCTTTGATGAATATTTCCGTTAGATTCTTTGCAAACAGTTCAGAACCTTCGCATAGTGATTCCCAAGTAGCCTGACGCCTGCTGGTAATGATTCGGGAAGATGAGTCAAATGAAGGGAATCGAGGCACATGACCTTGTTGATACGCCCCGTAGTTCTCCAAACTACAGTCACTGTGTGGACTGTCCTGGGATTAATCGGGGGCCGTGGCACTGGCCCAGTCTTGAAGAAGGACTTTCCTTCCAGGAAACAGCTCAGTCTCACAGATGAGAATTTCAGTTTCTGTTTTTCTTTCTTTTCAAATATGCCCGGGTCAGGGAAAACTATTTCTAATGAATATTTTAAGGTATTTATTTTGTGTGATTTCTCTGATGAGCTCAGAAGGTAAAAGATAAAAGAGGGAAAGGAGCCATAATAGTAAAATGTGAAGGATGAGAAAGAGGAACTTACTTTTTTTTCTATAGACCTATATGTAGACTCATATGAATAATTGAACATCACCATTAAAGTTGGTTTAATACATTAGGCACCAAGTGTATGCCAGTTCCACAGTGAAGCAGTCTGGCTGGAATGAATATTTCCAGGCTTCCTGTTTTGATCCACTTACGAAAACAAACAAACATACAAACAAACCATAGGATAGGTCTCATTTCTCCTTTTAATTAAATTTACATGAGGGAATCTAATGAAAGTAAATATATCGGAGGTTATCAGCTGAAGCATCCTAAGTATTCTCACCACAGAGCCCCACATGGTTTCTGAATTCTAATGCATTCATGAATAATTTTAAATTGGGATTATTTTAGTGCTAATACAGAATTCAAAAGGCTCCAGCTTATTGATATTTTCTCAACCTTATTTTACAAATTATGTTCTCTACAAATCACTTTAAATTGCATGGGCATCAAGTCTGGAAAAAATTGAGGTGCCAATCTTTATGCTATAAGAAAAACAGCAGCTTTGAAAAGATTGAGAATAGGTAGAATGACAGATGAAGATGCGGATTAAAATGGATACAAGTGATTGTCGATAAGTGTATGTAAATACCAGCTTTATCAGGCACACACTTTGGAGTTAGTCTCAGCTTCCCTTGGTTCCAGAGTTTGATATTCATATGAGAAATGTTGACTGAAGCTTGTGCTCTTCTCGTTACTTCCTCAGCAAGATTGCATTGGCCCGCTGTGAACGGAGAATGACTCAGCTCCTGTCTGAGGTCTGGGGCTCATACTGGGGGCAACAGCTTTGCCCCAGCCTTGCCCACCTGGCCCTCACGACGGGGAAGAGACCTTCATCTGTGCCCTGCCAGCACTTCCATCTTCCTGTGAGTGAGGCTGGGGTGAGAAGAATGCTCAGGAAGAAGTGCAGCTGTTGCCACTGAGTGAGAACCAAAGGGTAACACCCTGATTCCCTCAAGCCTGAGAGCCAATCTGATAGGTTAGTCCTAAGAGTCCCCTGTGCCCTGTCCTGCGTAGTCTGGGTGAGGAAGCATGGCCGGAGTGAGGTGAGCAGTGGCCATGGCAATGCATTCCACCTGCACACAGCAGCCAGGCATGGTCCCCACCTGTGGGAGAAGGAAACCTGTGTGAAAAGCACCCCTGGACCCCCAAATGAGAAACAGGGAGAGAGGCCAGAAGAGTAGCTTTCCTTGCTTTCATATTTGGGTAGCAGATTCAGGTGCTGTGCTGGTCCAGGCTCACGGGAGCCAACTGCTCCACAATCAGGAATTGGCAAGCCTGAAATCAACCAGGAAAGAAATGTTTACAACTGAGAAATACCTGCCCAGGAGAACTAACTGGTTTCCGAGCTTACTACCACATTTTCTCCAAGATCTGAAGGGTGAAATAATACTACCCTATTCCCGAGAGACCCCCCCAACACACACACACACACTCACACACACACACTTACATATAAAATTATGGGCTTGCTTGTGTCTTCATTTTGGTATTGGTGTCTAGACTCAAAACAAACCCGTTATTTGAGGGAGCTGATGGAGCCATGAGCAGGCTGCAGGATGGACGGAACCAGTGAGGTAGGAGCTGATTTTATCAGAGCAGCAGGTAGCGGAAGTGACTCTGCAGGTTTACTGGACGTGGTGGGGGCTTGCTATTCAGAGCAGGAGAGCCTGGGGTCTTGCCTCTGCAGAGAAACAAGATGTGATTCATTTTTCCTGCCTCAGCCTGGACTGGGTGAACCTTCCACAGAAGTTGCATCACCCGGCTTACCATTCAAGGCAAGAAAACCATGAACCTGGGCCAGCAGGGGTCCTGGTCATCTCACTTCTGTGTGCCTGGGACAGCAGAGGCATGCTGGTGCGTCCCTGTGCCCAGGGAAGGCACACCCGCAGGTTCCTTCTACAGTTTCTAAACTCCCATGATGTTATCATAAGAAGTTCTTGCTAATTATTAGAAAAATACAAATCAAAACTACAGTGAGGTTTCACATCACAGCTGTCAAAATGGCCATCATCAAAACGTCTACAAATAACAAATGCTGGAGAGGGAGTGGAGAAAAGGGAGCCCTCCTGCACTGTTCATGGGAATGTAAATTGGTACAGCCACTGTGGAGAACAGTATGGAGGTTCCTTAAAAAACTAAAACTAGAGTTACCATATGATTCAGCAATCCCACTCCTGGGCTTTAATTCGAAAAGGTACATATATATTCAGAGAACACTCAATTCAAAAAGGTAGTAATATATATGTATAACTGAATCTCTTTGCTGTACACCTGAAACTAACATGACATTGTAAATCAACTATATTCTTCAATAAAAACGTTAGAGAACAAAGAAGTTCCTGGATTTCCTGTGAAGAAAAGTCCCAGCCCCAGTTCATGAGAAGACCTGCCCTCTTGGGACCTGGAGCTTATTGAGTTTGCTACTTTCATGGAAGCATCAGGCCTGTGCGTCCTGCGGGGGGCTGAGAAGGAGCTGTGCTGGAGTCAGTGTCCTGAGCACCTGCTGAGTCTCTCCTCGCCCGTAAAAGTGACGAGGCACAAGTTCTCAATGTGAAAGCTCGCACTGTGCCCTGAAGATGTTCACTGTCCGGTGGATGGTGGAGAGGCCTTTGTGATCTTTGGATCAGACAACGCACAGAGCAACACTGGCACAAGACAAAATTATCCAGGAGGCTGTGA
The DNA here is from genome assembly GCF_964165515.1 of Mesoplodon bidens. Classification (NCBI taxonomy): domain Eukaryota; kingdom Metazoa; phylum Chordata; class Mammalia; order Artiodactyla; family Ziphiidae; genus Mesoplodon; species Mesoplodon bidens. The sequence goes on from NC_138160.1 coordinate 3,703,010, forward strand.
AGGTTGGGGAGTGTGCCTGGCACCTCCCAGCCGGCCAGGCTGTTCCACCCCATGTTCCAGCACCTGCCTGATCCTAGGCCAGGTGTCAACCTGGAGAATCTCTATCTAGCAGGAGGGGTTGAATCAGGTTTTTGGAGGCAGCACCATAAAGGCCAAAATGCAGAGGACGGATTGGGAGGATTTAGACAGAAGGCCACTAGCAGGTGCCCACCTGTCCAATCTGGGACATGTTGTCCCTGGAGGGGCAACCACAGGGGCATTGGAGGACGATTCCCAGGGCACACATCTGCCTGGATGAGAGGGAAGACCTCGGAAGCAGGGTTCAGGGCTGGTCCCCCACATCCCACTCATGACATGGACTTCCAAGCACATGGATTTTCAGAGGCTGTTTTTACCTGCATCATTGATGTCTTGCTGCCCCTTGTAAATCCTTTAACATGTTGGCCTTACCTTTTTTCTTTTCTTTTTGTTTTTGGCCCCACGCTGCATGGCTTGCAGGATCTTACTTCCCCAACCAGGCATCAAACCCACCCCCCTGCAGTGGAAGCACAGGGTCTTAACCACTGGACTGCCAGGGAAACCCCAAGCCTTACCTTTTTCTTAAAATAACATTTGATTTTTTAGATTATTTGTATCCAGTAGAAGGAATTAAGTTAGATTTGAAATGTTTGGGAAGGAATATTTGGAGCAGGTGAGAATAGGCACTTTTCTTTTGCCAGCTCAGTAAATATAAACCTTTCTTATTCCATCAGTGAACAAGTTCAGTAAATTTTCTTCCAGATATCCCCAGTCAAGTTGAACTTCAAAAAAATATGTATTTCAAGCCTGAATTTTGCCTTGCGATTGATAGAATTTGACATTCACAAAACTTTTTAAAAGGTATAAAAATTTGTCGGAGCCCGGAGGAAGATGGCGGAAGAGTAAGACGTGGAGATCACCTTCCTCCCCACAGATACATCAGAAATTCATCTACACGTGGAACAACTCCTACAGAACACCTACTGAACGCTGACAGAAGACCTCAGACCCTCCAAAAGGCAAGAAACTCCCCACATACCTGGGTAGGGCAAAAGAAAAAAGAATAAACAGAGACAAAAGGATAGGGACGGGACCTGCACCAGTGGGAGGGAGCCGTGAAGGAGGAAAGGTTTCCACACACTAGAAGCCCCTTCGCGGGCGGAGACTGCAGGTGGCGGAGGGGGAAAGCTTCGGAGTAGCGGAGGAGACCGCAGCCACAGGGGTACGGAGGGCAAAGCGGAGAGATTCCGGCACAGAGGATCGGTGCCCTCAGGCACACACCAGCCCGAGAGGCTTGTCTGAGAGGCTTGTCTGCTCGGCCGCCGGGGCGGGCGGGGCTGGGAGCTGAGGCTCGGGTATTGGCTTTCAGTCGGAGCGCAGGGAGAGGACTGGGGCTGGTGGCAGGAAGAGAGCCTGAAGGGGTTAGTGAACCACGGCTGGCCCGGAGGGAGTCTGGGGAAAAAGTCTGGAGCTGCTGAAGAGGCAAGAGACTTTTTCTTCCCTTTTGTTTCCTGGTGTGCGAGGAGAGGGCATTAAGAGCGCTGCTTAAAGGAGCTCCAGAGACGGGCGCGAGCCGCGGTTAAGGCGCGGACCCCGGAGACGGGCATGGGACGCTGGGGCTGCTGCTGCCGCCGCCACAAGGCCTGTGTGAGAGCGCGGGTCACTGTCCACACCCCCTCCCGGGGAGCCTGTGCACCCCGCCACTGCCGGGGTCCCGGGATCCAGGGACGGCTTCCCCGGGAAAGCGCACAGAGTGCCTCGGTCTGGTGCAACATCACGCTGGCCTCTGCCGCCGCAGGCCCACGCCACACTGCGCGCCCCTCCCTCCCCTCTTCCTGAGTGAGCCAGAGCCCCCGAATCAGTGGCTCCTTTAAACCCGTCCTGTCTGAGCGAAGAACGGACGCCCTCCAGCGACTTACACATGCAGAGGCGGGGCCAGGTCCAAGGCTGAGACCCGGGAGCTGTGAGAACAGAGAAGAGACAGGGAAATCTCTCTGTGCAACCTCGGAGGCAGCGGATTAAAGCTCCACGGTCCATTTGATGTGCCCTGCGTCTGTGGAGTGCATGAATAGACAGCGAATCATCCCAAATTGAGGTGGTGGACTTTGAGGACAAGATTTAAGACTTTCCCCCCTTTTCCTCTTTTTACAACGAATTATCCCAAATTAAGGAGGTGGACTTTGAGAGCAAGATTTTCGATTTTTCCCCCTGCTCTCTTTTTGTGAATGTGTATGTGTATGCTTCTGTGTGAGATTTTCTCTGTATAGCTTTGCTTCCACCATATGTCCCAGGGTTCTATCTGTCCGTTTTTTTTCAATAATTACTTTTTAATTTTAATAACGCTACTATATTTTATACTTTATTCTATTTTACTTTACCTACTCTTTCTTTTTTTCTACCTTCCCTTCCTCCCTCCCTCCCTCCGACCCGCCTATCCTTCTTTCTCTCTTTCTTTCCTTCCTCCCTCCCTCCCACCCTTCTTCCATTCACTCTTCCTTTTTCTTTCATTCCTCCCTCTCTCCCTCCTTTCTTTCTTTCTTTCTTTCCGTCCTTCCTCCCTCCCTCCCTTCTTTCTTTCTTTCTTTCTTTCTTTCTTTCTTTCTTTCTTTCTTTCTTCTACTAATTCTTTCTTTCTATTTTTCTCCCTTTTATTCTGAGCCGGGTAGATGAAAGGCTCTTGGTGCTGCAGCCAGGAGTCAGTGCTGTGACTCTGAAGTGGGAGAGCCAACTTCAGGACACGGGTCCACAAGAGACCTCCCAGCTCCACATAATATCAAGCGGTGAAAATCTCCCAGAGATCTCCATCTCAACACCAGCACCCAGCTTCAGTCAATGACCAGCAAGCTACAGTGCTGGTCACCCTATGCCAAGCAACTAGCAAGACAGGAACACAACCCCACCCATTAACAGAGAGGCTGCCTAAAAACATAATAAGGCCACAGGCACCCCAAAACACACCACCAGACGTGGACCTGTCCACCAGAAAGACAAGATCGAGCCTCAACCACCAGAACACAGGCACTAGTCCCCCCCACCAGGAAGCCTACACAACCTACTGAAACAACCTTAGCCACTGGGGACAGACACCAAAAACAACGGGAACTAGGAATCTGCAGCCTGCAAAAAGGAGACCCCAAACACAGTAAGATAAGCAAAACGAGAAGACAGAAAAACACACAGCAGGTGAAGGAGCAAGATAAAAACCTACTAGACCTAACAAATGAAGAGGTAATAGGCAGTCTACCTGAAAAAGAATTCAGAATAATGATAGTAAAGATGATCCAAGATTCTATTTCCAAGAACCAAAATCTCGGAAATAGAATAGACAAAATGCAGAAGCAGTTAACAAGGACCTAGAAGAACTAAAGGTGAATCAAGCATCGATTAAAAACACAATACATGAAATGAAAAATACTCTAGATGGGATCAATAGCAGAATAACTGAGGCAGAAGAACGGATAAGTGAGGTGGAAGATAAAATAGTGGAAATAACTGCTGCAGAGCAAAATAAAGAAAAAAGAATGAAAAGAACAGAGGACAGTCTAAGAGACCTCTGGGACAACATTAAATGCACCAACATTCGAATTATAGGGGTTCCAGAAGGAAAAGAGAAAAAGAAAGGGACTGAGAAAATATTTGAAGAGATATAGTTGAAAACTTCCCTAATACGGGAAAGGAAATAGTTAATCAAGTCCAAGAGGCACAGAGAGTCCCATACAGAATAAATCCAAGGAGAAATATGGCAAGACACATATTAATCAAACTGTCAAAAATTAAACACAAAGAAATCATATTAAAAGCAGCAAGGGAAAAACAACAAATAACACACAAGGGAATCCCCATCAGGATAACAGCTGATCTCTCAGCAGAAACTCTACAAGCCAGAAGGGAGTGGCAGGACATAATTAAAGTGATGAAGGAGAGAAACCTGCAACCAAGATTACTCTACCCAGCAAGGATCTCGTTCAGATTTGATGGAGAAATTAAAACGTTTACAGACAAGCAAAAGCTGAGAGAGTTCAGCGCCACCAAACCAGCTTTACAACAAATGCTAAAGGAACTTCTCTAGGCAAAAAACACAACAGAAGGAAAAGACCTACAATAATGAACCCAAAGCAATTAAGGAAATGGGAATAGGAACATACATATCGATAATTACCTTAAATGTAAATGGACTAAATGCTCCCACCAAAAGACACAGATTGGCTGAATGGATACAAAAACAAGACCCATATATATGCTGTCTACAAGAGACCCACTTCAGACCTAGAGACACATACAGATTGAAAGTAAGGGGATGGAAAAAGATATTCCATGCAAATGGAAATCAAAAGAAAGCTGGAGTAGCAATTCTTATATCAGACAAAATAGACTTTAAAATAAAGACTATTAGAAGAGACAAAGAAGGACACTACATAACGATAAAGGGATCGATCCAAGAAGAAGATATAACAATTGTAAATATTTATGCACCCAACATAGGAGCACCTCAATACATAAGGCAAATACTAACAGCCATAAAAGGGGAAATCGACAGTAACACACTCATAGTAGGGGACTTTAACACCCCACTTTCACCAATGGACAGATCATCCAAAATGAAAATAAATAAGGAAACACAAGCTTTAAATGATACATTAAACAAGATGGACTTAATTGATATTTATAGGACATTCCATCCAAGAACAACAGAATACACAATTTTTTCAAGTGCTCATGGAACATTCTCCAGGATAGATCATATCTTGGGGCACAAATCAAGCCTTGGTAAATTTAAGAAAATAGAAATTGTATCAAGTATCTTTTCCGACCACAGTGCTATGAGACTAGACATCAATTACAGGAAAAGATCTGTAAAAAATACAAACACATGGAGGCTAAACAATACACTACTTAATAACGAAGTGATCACTGAAGAAATGAAAGAGGCAATAAAAATATACCTAGAAACAAATGACAATGGAGACACGATGACCCAAAACCTATGGGACGCAGCAAAAGCAGTTCTAAGGGGGAAGTTTATAGCAATACAATCCCACCTTAAGAAACAGGAAACATCTCGAGTAAACAACCTGACCCTGCACCTAAAGCAATTAGAGAAAGAAGAACAAAAATCCCCCAAAGTTGGCAGAAGGAAAGAAATCATAAAGATCAGATCAGAAATAAATGAAAAAGAAATGAAGGAAACGATAGCAAAGATCAATAAAACTAAAAGCTGGTTCTTTGAGAAGACAAACAAAATTGACAAACCATTATCCAGACTCATCAAGAAAAAAAGGAAGAAGACTCAAATCAATAGAATTAGAAATGAAAAAGGAGAAGTAACAACTGACACTGCAGAAATACAAAAGATCATGAGAGAATACTACAAGAAACTCTATGGCAATAAAATGGACAACCTGGAAGAGATGGACAAATTCTTAGAAATGCACAACCTGCCAAGACTGACTCAGGAAGAAATAGAAAATATGAAAAGACCAATCACAAGCACTGAAATTGACACTGTGACTAAAAATCTTCCAACAAACAAAAGCCCAGGACCCGATGGCTTCACAGGCGAATTCTATCAAGCATTTAGAGAAGAGCTAACACCTATCCTTCTCAAACTCTTCCAAAATATAGCAGAGGGAGGAACACTCCCAAACTCACTCTACGAGGCCACCATCACCTTGATACCAAAACCAGACAAGGATGTCACAAAGAATGAAAACTACAGGCCAATATCACCGATGAACATAGATGCAAAAATCCCCAACAAAATACTAGCAAACAGAATCCAACAGCACATTAAAAGGATCATACACCATGATCAAGCGGGGTTTATTCCAGGAATGCAAGGATTCTTCAATATACGCAAATCAATCAATGTGATACACCATATTAACAAGTTGAAGGAGAAAAACCATATGATCATCTCAATAGATGCAGAGAAAGCTTTCGACAAAATTCAACACCCATTTATGATAAAAACCCTGCAGAAAGTAGGCATAGAGGGAACTTTCCTCAACATAATAAAGGCCACATATGACAAACCCACAGCCAACATTGTCCTCAATGGTGAAAAACTAAAACCATTTCCACTAAGATCAGGAACAAGACAAGGCTGCCCACTCTCACCACTCTTATTCAACTTAGTTTTGGAAGTTTTAGCCACAGCAATCAGAGAAGAAAAGGAAATAAAAGGAATCCAAATTGGAAAAGAAGAAGTAAAGCTGTCACTGTTTGCAGATGACATGATACTATACATAGAGAATCCTAAAGATGCTACCAGAAAACTACTAGAGCTAATCAATGAATTTGGTAAAGTAGCAGGATACAAAATTAATGCTCAGAAATCTCTGGCATTCCTGTACACTAATGATGAAAAATCTGAAAATGAAATCAAGAAAACACTCCCATTTACCATTGCAACAAAAAGAATAAAATATCTAGGAATAAACCTACGTAAGGAGACAAAAGACCTGTATGCAGAAAATTACAAGACACTGATGAAAGAAGTTAAAAATGATACAAATAGATGGAGAGATATACCATGTTCCTGGATTGGAAGAATCAATATTGTGAAAATGACTCTACTACCCAAAGCAATCTACAGATTCAATGCAATCCCTATCAAACTACCACTGGCATTTTTCACAGAACTAGAACAAAAAATTTCAAAATTTGTTTGGAAAAACAAAAGACCCCGAATAGCCAAAGCAATCTTGAGAATGAAAAACGGAGCTGGAGGAATCAGGCTCCTTGACTTCAGACTATACTACAAAGCTACAGTAATCAAGACAGTGTGGTACTGGCACAAGAACAGAAAGATAGATCAATGGAACAGGATAGAAAGCCCAGAGATAAACCCACGCGCTTATGGTCAACGTATCTTTGATAAAGGAGGCAGGAATATACAGTGGAGAAAGGACAGCCTCTTCAATAAGTGGTGCTGGGAAAACTGGACAGGGACATGTAAAAGTATGAGATTAGATCATTCCCTAACACCATACACAAAAATAAGCTCAAAATGGATTAAAGACTTAAATGTAAGGCCAGAAACTATCAAACTCTTAGAGGAAAACATAGGCAGAACACTCTATGACATAAATCACAGCAAGATCCTTTTGGACCCACCTCCTAGAGAAATGGAAATAAAAACAAAGATAAACAAATGGGACCTAATGAAACTTCAAAGCTTTTGCACAGCAAAGGAAACCATAAACAAGACCAAAAGACAACCCTCAGAATGGGAGAAAATATTTGCAAATGAAGCAACTGACAAAGGATTAATCTCCAAAATTTATAAACAGCTCATGCAGCTCAATAGCAAAAAAACAAACAACCCAATCCAAAAATGGGCAGAAGACTTAAATAGGCATTTCTCCAAAGAAGATATACAGACTGCCAACAAACACATGAAAGAATGCTCAACATCATTAATCATTAGAGAAATGCAAATCAAAACTACAATGAGATATCATCTCACACCAGTCAGAATGGCCATCATCAAGAAATCTAGAAAGAATAAATGCTGGAGAGGGTGTGGAGAAAAGGGAACACTCTTGCACTGCTGGTGGGAATGTGAATTGGCACAGCCACTATGGCGAGCAGTATGGAGGTTCCTTAAAAAACTACAAATAGAACTACCATATGACCCAGCAATCCCACTACTAGGCATATACCCTGAGAAAACCATAATTCAAAAAGAGACATGTACCAAAATGTTCATTGCAGCTCTATTCACAATAGCCCAGAGATGGAAACAACCTAAGTGTCCATCATCGGATGAATGGATAAAGAAGATGTGGCACATATATACAATGGAATATTACTCAGCCATAAAAAGAAACGAAACTGAGCTATTTGTAATGAGGTGGATAGACCTAGAGTCTGTCATACAGAGTGAAGTAAGTCAGAAAGAGAAAGACAAATACCATATGCTAACACATATATATGGAATTAAAAAAAAAATGTCATGAAGAACCTAGGGGTAAAACGGGAATAAAGACGCAGACGTACTTGAGAATGGCCTTGAGGATATGGGGAGGGGGAAGGGTAAGCTGTGACAAAGCGAAAGAGAGGCATGGACATATATACAGTACCAAACGTAAGGTAGATAGATAGTGGGAAGCAGCCGCAGAGCACAGGGAGATCAGCTCGGTGCTTTGTGACTGCCTGGAGGGGTGGGATAGGGAGGGTGGGAGGGAGGGAGATGCATGAGGGAAGGGATGTGGGAACAGATGTATATGTATGACTGATTCACTTTGTTATAAAGCAGAAACTAATAAAAAAATTATCAGGGCACAACTAACCTCATTACAAAGCAAGAAAATTATTACATTAAGAAGTGGATATATTGGATGTCTGAATTGTAATCAACTACTAAGACATCTGTTCGTACGGCGATCAGTAGCAAAGAAGTATTTGATCTTGGATTTTCAACCATAAATCATTCCTAATTTGAAAGTATCCCATTCTATTCTCTATCTGTCTTTTAATAATATGCTAGGTTGAGTCAACCTATATGCTTCTTGTTTTTGTCTTTTTTTTTTTTCAGTATGTCTATAAACCCACTGGCAACTTCCTTGGAGCATTGTATCAAAGCCTTTGGCTATCACTGCAGCTGCTGATCGTTGATGGCCGAGCCCCCAGCCTCCCCCTGGGTGCACGTGATTCACTCACCTCCAGAGTGAGGATGCAGCTGTACCCCACACAGCACACCACGCTGCAACGTGCAGGTGTGGGAGAGGCTGAGGGCTTACAGGGGAGTCGTAGCCCTCGGTTTGCCGAACAAGTCTGTGCTCATTCTTAGTACGGACGCCTGCCCACCACTGATGGCTTTCACATTTCTCATGACATTTCTTGGGACAGAGGAGGTCCAGCCCCTTGTTCTTTTGCTCATTTGTTTTGCAATGTTGCAAGCAAGAGAGCACCGAGCCGTTGGCGTAGACACTAAAGGCAGAACGCGCTGCAAGTCCTTCCCCCAACTCATGGTTTGAATTCCTACCTTGGGCCTCATGTCCCCAGATGTCCAGGTGGCCTTACCTCCACTCAGCCTTTGCCATCAGCCTTGTATTTCTGTCCTCACTGACACTTAGGACAGTGATGTCGGAGTGGACAGCATCCCTGGCTACACAGGAATTGCCATCTGGGTCAGAGCCCGTGAGCGTATCCCGTCCAGGCTGATTTCTGCCTGGTTTAGCTGCTGGTTCAGCTGCTCTGAGCTGACACCGGGTTTCATCAGGTTTTCACGTTCAGTCTCCTTTCAGATTGCTAGCTGTATAGAAAACCTTTTTAAAAGAACGATTCCACTGCTAACGCTGTGGAATGAAAGTCTGTCTCTCCCTCACCACCAGAGGAACGGTTGTGATTTTATTATTTTATATTGAGGACAACTAAATTCACTCCCACCTCAAAAAAAAAAAAAAAAGGAAAGAAAAGAAAGCCGTGTCTTAAATAGCATGGGGTTGTCTCTTCTCTCGCAAAGCGTTATCAAGTCAGCCACTCACCACATTCCTACACTAGGAAGCAGGACATTTACAAATGGGAAAAGCCACTGCAGAGTCTTTAAAGGTATCAGTTTGGCTGCTGCTCTAAATAGAAACCTGTGGGTTCGAAACCCATCGTGCTTCACGTTTTCCTGGGCGAGCATGAAATCACATCATTTTCTGGCAGTTTTGCAAAAGAGTTGGGGAGATGATATATATTCAGCATTCCTTGGGAGGATTCACGGGACTTGCTTCTGCTCCTCTTTCTCTGTGATTTGGCTTTCTGAGCCGCACCATGTTGAACCTCAGCTTCGGATGTACAAGGATGGAAAACAAGAACTGCACATTTCAAACAGATTTCAGAAACAAACCATTCTGACTTCATGTCAGGAAGGATGATGTGAAATTTGATTTTCCCCACCAAATTTGGCTCCCAGCTGTGATGTGTCAAGTCAAACAGGAACACGTAATTGTGTTCAACCCCAAAATCAAGCTCCCAGCTGACGTTTTGTATTAGCAGTATCAGAAAACAGGTCTGTTTGTCTTTTAAAACCAGTCGCTACTTGGGAGCTTTGAATCCTGACCTTGCAATATGGCGTCCTGCCCCTCTGCCCCCAGAAGGGGACACAGCCTGGCTTGACTCTTAAGACCCTGGGGACCGTGATGGGGGAAAGGGAGGGACACAGCCTTGAACCCTCCACCCTGAAAAGTGGTTCAAAGGAAGCAAAACGGGCTTTAAACATATCACGTCAAATGAATTCTTCTTTCTCTGTTGAAATAAACTTAAAGTCAATTTATGATGGATAATCAATAAGGAATATAGAATCTAGGTTTACAAATAGCTCGTCCCCAAATAATTCTCCTGCTTTTACTCTTCCTGGCTGTGCTCAGGAAGAATGCCCTTCCTGAGTGAGGGTACCCTTCATAGTGTGTGAACAATGGGGAAGCAGTAGCTGTTTGTCCACATTTTGGAGGTCTTGGTGAGCCGGACCATAGGTGAGAAGGTGTCTTTTTCTGACCCTCGGAGCACTTGTCTGGAAGGGAATAGGGGCATCTAAACAAGAGAAAGGATGCAATCAGGTCCTTGGGTGTGTGCTGCCACAAGAATGCACAGGACAGGGATCCGGGGACTCACCTGCCTGGGGACCACACAGCGAGGACTTGACAAGTGAAGCTGCCAACTAGACTGCCCTGGGCCTCCAAACCTGCATGCACGGGGACCTGTCAGGCAAAAGTATGAGAACACACTTAGAGCAGAGGACAGAAGAGGCCAGGACGCCTCTTTACAACTGTTGTTGCTTGGATAACAGCATATGGTACCACAGAGGCTGCAGCTTCCCCAGTCCACAACTACAGGACTTTCCCTCCTCGGATATTCATTCAGGCGAGTGGAGAAGCTCTGATTCCGTTTTGGTAAATCCATGTAAAATCATACTCCAGTATTTTAAATGCCAATATGTCCAAACTTAACCAAGGGGTTACTCTAAGGGCCCAATTTCCTCCTCACCATTTTAAGCTATCTGTAGGCATTTTATTTCAAAATAAAAATCGTGAAGTCACATCACATTCCGGCTTGATGGTCTTTTTTCAAAAAAAATATATAGTTGATCACTTATAAAACTTAAAAATGCTAACTTAAAAACAATAACATTGGGAGAATATGATTATGCAAATTACACTGTTAACAAAATTTACACATAAATGAGAACACTTTTTTCCCATCATAGTTCTTATAACGAAACCCTTGGAAGTAAATTATCTGCAGGAGAGTACAGTATAAAAATGTATTAAAAGCTGGAAGAACTAAATTGAAATGTCAAACATAGTTATTTATATTAAAACCCAACAAAACCAAACAAAACAGGTGATGGGCCCTTCCTAAGCCATCTGTTGAAAGTGGGAGATTCATTTTGCTCTTTTGGGCAAAGCTAGTTTCATCAACTTCACTGGGGTTCCTCAGGGTGCAGATCCAGGTTGCCCAATTGTCCATAATTCTTGAATTCCAGTGATTTCTTTTCATGTAACAATTCTGGAGGTCTGACTAGCAGGGCTAGTGTTGTTAACAGCTTCAGCAGAGTTTCCAGACTCTTTTCATCTTAAAAATATAGACCTGATACCCAAGACCATAGAATATATATAAAACGGCATTAAAAAGGTGAATCCACAGCACAGAGTCATCTCCTTATTTGAAATGACTCACTTGTTCAAGTGGCATTTCTCTGTCCTGGCTGTTCCCCCTTCCCCCCTTCTTGCTCTTTCTCTTGTCCACTTTTGGTAGCCGACCACGCCCCCGGGGCTATGACATCTGCCCCCAGACAAAGGAGCCCCAGAGCATAAAGCGTGTCGCAGGACAGAGGGAGCTTTTCAAGTTGATGGGAAGTGATGACACTTGAGCAGGACATGGCTGGCTTGCTGGATCCTGACAACGAGCTGTGTGCCCTGAGGTGCGTCCAGCAGCATGGGGCCTTTGTGGGACCCCCGCCGTCCTCTCGGGGCGGCCACAGCTGGGCAGCTGCATTGGGAAAGCTAACTGAGCAGAAAGGGCTCCCCAGCCCAGCCTCTGATTTCTCACATTTAATTACCTGCTTTCCCTTTCCTGTGGTCATGGAGAAAATGGAATTACATCACACACCGTGTAACCCTGGAGAAGCATTGAATGTTTCTAATAGAGCCACTGGTGACAGACACAATAGGCGTGTCCCTTGTCTCACACTGGATATTAGCCGCTGCAAACAAGTGTGGGCATTCCCTCTCTGAGGGTCTTCAATAACAGACAAAGGAGAGCAGGCTTCTATCGTGTCACTCCTAACACCGCACAGAAAGAAAAACTTTATTTAGCCCCCCCGGTTTGGCCAAGCCTCCTCCAGGTCCTGGGCAGTGGGGAGAACTTTTGGAGACCTTGCCCGTTGAGCTATAAATACTGATTTCCTTTAACTCTGAGATCCCTCCCCGCTGCAAGAGCTGCCATATGTTACCTTAATCCCTTTAGATGCATTTTCATCTTCAAGCTTACTCAGCTGCACCCTTGCTTTTAAGCCAATCCATGCGACCCTACAGAACTCAAGGATGAAACTGTTCTCCCTAATGCTAATGGAACCCAAAAGGACACAGTGATTTCTCCACATTGAGACAAAAAAGATGACACCGTAATCACATCATCAGATACGTTCCATCTGGTGTCATATGATTTAGTTTGATCGATGGGGACTTATCTCTCAGTTTGAATTATGTGGCAAGTCCTAGAAGCTCATCTCAGCCCTTGCCTGGTATTAAGACGATTTCAACAGCCAGCATCTTCACCTAGTATGACTCTGTTTCAAAATCCCCCTTGCTTGAAAGATGCAGACTGTCTTCAATTTCTAAAAAATAACAACTTAAAGGGAAATAGCTAAGATCTTCTATCACCTACTCATCTGCTAAAATGATGTATGATTTTTCAAAGAAGCAGGTCATCCTTGTTATAACGGAGTTAAGCAAACAACACACAGACACAAACGTACAAAACAAACACAAAAACAAAAATCAGAATCTGTGTTTATTTTATCCTCAGATATGGGGTATCTACAGGGAGTTCCCTGGGTTTAATCTGATCCACTTTAATGTATATGAGTTAACTCCTGACAGTGATGGGGGAAGTCTGTCTCCTGGGTTCAAGACCACTGTAGTCTAGTGGAAAAGATAAAATATGAACTAGCAAACGCTCACAAAAGGTGGAGGAAGGGCCATGAGAGGGGCACACAGTGCACTATTGGGATCCTAAGGGGGAAGGGATCACATTGGCCTAGAGGCAGAAACTTCATGGAGCACATACAACCCTGTCTCTGCCTTAAAGGAGCCAAAGCTCCCATGGCCAAGAGGCCAGGAGGGTCATTGCGTGGTAGAGGAGTGGACACACATGTGGGGGACAGCAAGTGGTTTACTGCACCCCGGTGGAGAGGTGGGTGGGCAGGGCACCTGGGAGTTGAATGATGGCTACATCAGTTAGCCTTCTGGCTGTTGAAGAGTGTGCAGGTAACTATGTGGGGAGCATAAAGGAATTGAGTTTATGGAACAAAACAGAGATATTCCTCTCGCTCAGTGTCAGAGACATCATATGGAAATGGTGTTCCAGATGGCTAGGGTGGGTTGAGTTTGAAGAGCATTGCTATCGTGCAAACAAGAGAATCTGAGAAATGACAGTGGCGGTGGGGACTGGTGGAAAGAAGTTGCAGGTCAGACACAAAGGTCACGTAGTGTCCTAGGACTTGGACCCCGACCACGTGTAGATGAGGGAGGAGGGTGGTCAAAGGTGGTGCGGGGTCCTCAGCTTCGCAGGATGAGGAGTGGAATCAGGAGATGCTGGCATGGAAAAGCTAACCCCTTGAGTTGTGTTTGGGATACTCTGAGTCTACAATACAGGTTTTTTATCGGGGTATAGATTTCCAAGCATGTGGTTAAAATTTTTAAATTGAAATGTGAGAGCAAGTTTGAGTCATCACTGTAGAGGTTTTGAGGTTTACAAGGGAGCACATTGGCATAGAAAGGACTGCTGTGGAGTGCGGAAGACAGAGACCTTTGCAGTGGTTTCATTTGGGCAACAAAGGTCCTAGAGAACTAGTCAAAAAAGTGAAAGTTGAAGCTGGCAGAAAGAAAAACCATCAGCAGGGCAAAACCTGGCATCTTGGGCATGAGAGGACTGAGGGGTTTTATAATTAGAGGATCCCCATTCATCCTTTTTAAAAAAAAAATAAATTATTTATTTATTTTTGGCTGCATTGGGTCTTCATTGCTGCGAGCGGGCTTTCTATAGTTGTGGCGAGCAGGGGCTACTCTTTGTCGCGGTGCGCGGGCTTCTCATTGCAGTGGCTTCTCTTGTTACAGGCTATAGGGTGCACAGGCTTCAGTCGTTGTGGCACACTGGCTCAGTAGCTGTGGTGCATGGACTTAGTTGCTCCGTGGCATGTGGGATCTTCCCAAACCAGGGATTGAACACGTGTCCCCTGCATTGGCAGGCGGACTCTTAACCACTGTGCCACCAGTCCCCATTAATCTTGCAAGAAGAACTCCAGCACTGCCCTTGGCCTCATCCAAAATTAAAGAGTGAATGGAAAAGGTGTCGATGAAGGTGATGCAGGTTGAGAATTCTTCTAGGATGCCAAATAGTGAGAGAAAGGGTGAAGCTTATTTACACACCTTCAGGAATATCAGGGTAAAGAAAAATATTTGTTCACATATACTTTCCCTTAAGGATTATCTATAAAATGCTTTATACCCTCCAAGTATTCTGACTAACACTGGGGATGCTGGAAATAAGACAGACCAGACCTCTTTTTTCTTGGAACTTACATTGTATGGGAAGCAGGTGAAGGGAGGACCAGGGGATGTAACAGACAGTAACTGAAGAGTCCCATTCGGCAGGTGTTGTCAAGGGTCACACTAGAGAAGAGTGATATTTAAGCTGAAAACTATAATAACATGACGTTTTCCTACGGGGAGGGGCAGGTGGAGGGCACTTACAACTGAAGAAAACACACAGGGGCACAGGCTGATAGGATAGATGGCCAGGGTCCAGAAAGTAGTGAGTGAGGGTCTCTGCTGGGACCTGGGTAGTTTGGAGACAGGTCACAAAGGGCTTGCGTGATAAAGACTCAAGATCTTAGTCTAAGAGCTGCAGAAACCATCAGAATGCTTTAGGAGGGGAAAATATGTGATCTCATTTGCATATGTAACTCCCTCTCAGCTGGCACCCAGCCTCTCCATGGAGCCAGGAGAGAGTGAGTCAGAGATAATCCCCCACTTTGCTTGGAGACCTTGGTGAGTGTGAATCTGTGCTGGAGAGGAGCCTGGAGGTGTGGGCCCAAAGGGACCTGGAAGGTGTGTGCTCCTCTAGCCCATCTCTGTCCCCCAGACATTCTGGGAGACCTTGACCTCATGCCTGCTTTTTCCTACCTATTCCTGGCTTCAAACCTTCACTCTAGGTCACTCTCTGGAGCTTACCTTTTACTAAAGAACCCCTCCCTCTCTCCAACTTCCACCCCGAAGACTTCACAGGTGATGGTAAGGGTTTTAAAAGCCAGAGGGCATGGTAGACATTCACCCCTGAGATTCCCTCCACCCCGGTTTCATGTGAATTTGCCCCTTCTGTAGAAGCACAACGGGGAGAGATGGGCAAACCTGGAGTTACATCCAGGACAGTTTTTATACTTAGAATCTTGAACTTCTCAGCAAAGGAATGATCTGTCTGTTACTTCTCAACACTTATCGTACATGATCTCTCACCTTTTATAACACTTACAAAGAGAGGTGTATTTGAGGGAGGGTAAGGAAAGCAATTTAAAAATCTTCAAAAATAAAAGCAAACTATCAAAGAAATAGAAATGAAGGCTGCAAAAAGGAAACTTGAAAAGTACGTGGCTGGGAAGACAGTTTGTGGACATGGACACGCCCACGTCACCCTATGGGTTCAAAGAGAGGATTTAAAATAAAAGTCACTTCACATTTCCTGCTGAATGGGTTTATTTTGGTTTTTCTTTCCCAGTGTTTTATCTCCGGAATCTTAAAGTGCAAGGTATGCTTTTCTCACTGGAATCCTCGCTGAATCACTTGAAGGTAAGTGGGCTAGAGGCCATCCCAGCGGTGGGTACCAGTCAGCTAATTAGGTGATTAAGTCATTAGAGGTAGATGCACATCTGAAAGCTTCAGCCCAGCCACTCCAAGAGGGATGAAGCCCAAACTCCAGCTTTCTTCTTACCAGTCTCCCTTTAAACTGAAAATGTGACTAATCCATTTAACTCAGCCCAGACTTTTTTTTTTTTCTTTTGAGTAGAAAAAGAGAAACCAAATCCAGGAAGCTTTTCAGGAATAGCCTTTGAACAAGGTAGAATAACAAATGCCTCTTTCTTGGGGGTACCTTGGGAAGAGCAGGCTTTCAATAGCCAAAGGCCAAGAGGACTTCAGCGAGTGGTCCAGGGCAGGGACACAATGGTAACTTAGATGCAGGGATTTGTCTCTCAGATCATTAGCCTGATTAGTAATCGGATGCCTTTTGATGTGGGTCTTCTTGGGCACACTTTTTGTCTTTGCTAAATGAAGAGATGGCGGTTTGTGTTGTGTTTTCTCCCAGGTGATTCCTCCTGGGTTCCACAGAAGTAGTGCAAAGCCCTTGCACAAAGAGATACTTCCTGCTTTATCTCCCTCCTGACACAGCAAATCCAATTTTCTGGCTCTCTGTCTTTGGAAGGGAGCCTCTTTTCAGAAAGTAGAGGAAGAGGAGGCTATGGTGGGTTTTTAAAAGAAGTATGTTATATTATGAGAAAGAAAACAGTAAATATGTCAATAAATCATGCTGAGTTTGAAAGTTCATTGGTCTTAACAAGGTGGCAATGACTAGCACTTAAATATTTATAAATGCACTGATATCCTTGAAACTGAAGTGACAATCACAGCATGCCAGTGACTGCTGAAGAGACATTTCACCCTGCTGGGGCAGTGACCTTCAGGGCTTGGACACATCGGCCAACCCCCCTGTACCCCTCCTCTTAGCAGATGCCCACAGGGTGATGGTGCATTTGCTACCTAAGCAAGTGCCAAGATGAAAATGTGTGGAGGCTTCTCTTAAATCCGACCTTTGTTTAGATCGACATGATGTTCCTCAGATACACTTTGTCCATCACCTTTGCAGTCGATGGTGGGTGAGGTCCGAAGGCTGATCATGTTGCTGGACAGGAGGAAGTGATGGGTCAGGGAGCCGGTCCACGGGATACTAGTCCAGAGGTGCCTATGCAAACCACTCCTGCCCCCCAGATCAGGGATATAAATTCAGAAACAAAAGTGGGGCAGAAATTGTTAACATTGTTTCCCATATACAGACAACTGCCAGCCCCTGTCCTGGGCTGAACAGCATCTTAAGGTTCACATGTTCAACATTGATATATGAGCTGGAGCAATTTTGTAACAAGTGTGATGTGTGGCCCTGGGTGGTTGACACAAAGTAACGTTTTTACCCCACATCCTCATAAGCATCATGTATCCTGTGTACTACCAACACAATCCTTGGGCAAAGTGTCAAGTCCACATGGTCCTTTCAGACACACCTGGTTATGTTCCCCATGTACAGCTTTTACCCCAGGACCCCATAAATACCGGCACCACTTCTGTGGCTCGATCTGAACTTTCTAAGGAAACAACACTTCCCGATGTGGCTGAGTGGCAACGGTAACGAACGTCCCCTATTGCTATTTCCTTTAATTTGATGTATCAATTCTGCCTTTTGAAAAAGAAACACTGAGAAGTTCATAGAGGCAGAAATAATCTCTACAAACAACAGAAAGGAAATTACGGAAAAGAATTCTGGAAGAAAGTTGTCAAGAAACAAGAGTGGATCCCACTTCTGACAAGATGCCCCGCTGGCCACACCCACCGCACTCCCCCAGAGTTGTCCCCAGTGTGGTCCAAGGACCCTCGCTAGAAGGGCGGTCAGAATGGCCATTGTCTTCTTTCTCAACTTTCCCGCACATTTTCCTATTTTTGCTTTTTCCCCTCCCTCCTTCTTTCCCTCCCTCCCTTCCTTCCTCCTTCCTTTCCTTCTTTCCTTCTTTTCTTCCTGCTTCCATTTATTAATTTTATTTTATTATTTTATTTTATTTATTTTATTTTAATTTTCCCCACTGTTTGCCTGTGAGCCTGTGTCCAACCATACACAACTGTCTCAGCTTTACTTAGTCTGACTAATCAAAGCTCACCAGGGTGAGGTGCACACTTGGCCTCAAGGGTGCTTATACTACTTTTGGTGAGATGAACCATCACCCTCATAATGTGGATGAAGATCAGCTATTTACACTTTCTCCCTCTCTCTCATGTGACTCTCTTTATCTGTGCTGGGTCAAGGTGCCTGGTGCTGGCTGTCATTTGATAGGCTGAGATTTTAAAGGCTAGACATAATTAATTTCCTTAATTCATTTATTAATTTCATAAGAGACATATCCAACACACATGCAGAGAACCTCCCAGGGTCCAGTCAGGAAGAAGGTTCTAGAGTTGAAAAGCACCATTTCTGCCCCAGGATCCCAGTCTAGTGAGGGGGGCAGGGCAGACTAAGCCAGGTACCCTCCGATGCAGGCTGGGTGGGGAGTTAAGAAGGGTAACCTAGGCTGGACCTGTCTAGGCAGGTAACATTCAGGTATCATTGTCAGGAAAGTTTGGTTTGAGAACTAGAAAGATTTTAACTACATGATTATAATGATAGTTGTTTGAAAACCAATATCAGTCCCACAATTCACTTTATTCTCTTCTTGGAAAGTGAACGTTGTAAAAAGGATGGCAAATATCAGTTAAATAATATTACGTTTAAAAAATATTCGACAGAGCTATATTCAAAGAAACACAGACACGGTATATTTGGATGCCTGTACTCTGAATTATTTTAACGTCTGTTCCCTTTATAGGATTTAATAAGGTATTGTTTTCAAGATTCACCTCAGCTCCTTCTATGTTTATATTACTCCAAAAGAAAAGAGAGCAAAACAAAGATGGTTTGGAGCTCGGTTATCCTCTCTTATATTTCCAACCAGAAGGGATTGAGACCCCCCCATTGCCCACAAGTAAAGCAGCTCTTTATTCCTTTTTGCTGATCACTGAATTGAAACCTCCATAAACTAATTTATTTATTATGTTGCCTACAACATTCAGATATGCTTCTATCTCAATTACCTCTCATTGTGACCTTTCAAGTATGACCCAAGATAAGTTTTTTTGGTTTGTTTGCTTTTGTTTTTTATTGTAGTATAGTTGATTCACAATGTTGTGTTAGTTTCTGCTGTACAGAAAAGTGAATCAGTTATACATATGTATACATATATTTTTCATATTCCTTTCCATTATGGTTTATTATAGGATATTGAATATACTGCCTTGTGCTATAAAGTAGGACCTTGTTTTCTATTTTATATATAGAGTAGTTTTAATCAGCTAATCCCATATTCTTAATTTATCTCTGCCTCACCCCCTTTCCCCTTTGGTGACCATAAATTTGTTTTCTATGTCTGTGAGTCTGTTTCTCTTTCACAAATAAGTTTATTTGTGTCATATTTTAGACTTCACATATAAGTGATATCATATGATATTTGTCTTTGTCTGTCTGACTTACTTCACTTAGTATCATAATCTCTAGGTCCATCCATGTTGTTCCAAAAGGCATTATTTGATTCTTTTTAATGGCTGAGTAATACTCCATTGTGTGTGTGTGTGTGTGTGTGTGTGTGTGTGTATATATATATATATATATATATATATATCACATCTTCTTTATCCATTCATCTGTCGATGGACATTTAGGTTGCGTCCATGTCTTGACTATTGTAAATAATGCTGCTGTGAACATTGGGGTGCATGTATCTTTCCAAATTAGAGGTATTTTTCCTGATATGTACCCAGGAACGAGATTGCTGCGTCGTATGGCAACTTTATTTATTTATTTTTAACAAGATAGATTTTTTTTTTTTGAGGTACACGGGCCTCTCACTGTTGTGGCCTCTCCCATTGTGGAGCACAGGATCCGGTCGCGCAGGCTCAGCGGCCATGGCTCACAGGCCCAGCCGCTCCGCGGCATATGGAATCTTCCCGGACTGGGGCACGAACCCGTATCCCCTGCATCGGCAGGCGGACTCTCAACCAGTGCGCCACCAGGGAGGCCCCAAGATAGATTTTTAATGTACCCTAAAGGTACATCACACACACACACATACATACACACACACAGACTTCACAGAAATGTTGAATGTTGAATGCATTCTCCACCCATCCAATGCACCAAGTGTGGTATGTGAAATACAATCAAGGAAAGCTGTTATTTAAAAATGATAGTCTTTTGGAGAAGCAGTAATGTTCCCAGATCCTTTTCCCTACTCTTCTCAGTAAGGTGACTGGCTTCTCACCAAGTGTGGGTGATCCTGACCTCCAAGGGGGCCAGGGGCAGGACCGGGCAGGTGCCCTGGCAGGTGTCTTCATGGAGAGCACCTATGATGTCCTCATCGGAAGCATCAGCTGAGTTACACAAACCTCTGTCTATATATGACTACAGATTCTTCAGCATCAGAACTTCAGTTGGCATATTAGCTTCACTGGCTGTCAGAGTTTAAAGATAATCCTGAACCACTTCTGGATGCTGCAGCTATTTATCACAGCACGAGCTCAAGCTCGTTTTTGTAACTGTACTTGCCATTCTGACTACCTGACCTTATGATCTGGGGACATGTGAAGAATACCAGATTTCTGTCTGTGTTTCATATTTGCCTATTCCCCCCCCGCCTTAATTGAATTACTTTCCTAGGGAGGGAATGTCTCTGGAAAGTTAGCTGAGAGCTTTAGACAGAGAGATGTTTGGTTTCTGGCTGGTTGTCTTCCACAGCCCATTAATTAGATGTAATGCTTTGTAGCTGTGGACACCCTGTTATTTCACCTAAGAAACTGGCAATTTTTTCTGTCTTCAGTTGCCTGACCTACCGTATGACAGGTAGTTTTCTGTGCAATAGTAACTACTTGGTATGGTGCTTAATTGTACTGTGACTTTTTGGAAGTCACTTGGTGACAATAGAATCAAAATTAAGTTAACCTTTATCTTGGTGATATACCAGGTACAGAGACCATCCAGAGGAGACAGTGGAGGATGATTAAATTCATGCTTGGCCAGCCAGGGCCCAAAGCCACTTATTCCTTCACTTACTTCCTAAAGCGTGGTGAGTCTTTATTTTATTTATTTATTTTTAATTTTGGCCATTTCCTTTGGACATGGATTCTAAAACATCTTGAATTTTAAAATGTTGTATTGTGAAGAAGGCATAAAATTATTGGCAGTCAGCTTCACTTAGTGTGTTCACTTGGATTACTGAATTAATTGTGAGTTGGTTGTTTGTCTTGGTAAATATCAATAGTCCTGAGTGACCTCACCCACCATCAAGATGTGTGACAATGACAGCTGTCTTTGGACACCTCTGCCAAATATGGGACATCTGTTTGCAGCCATTCCTTTTGACCACAGGTAAACCACACTTCCACTGTATTGGTGATAAGTAACACATTGCTCCTTCATCTGTTGTTGGGGAGCATTTACAGGGTTGGTTTTAATGGAATATTTCATGCCACAGACTTTGGGAGCCAGTACCTGGTGTGGGAGCTGGTACCCAGGGTGTGTAGATGCAGGGATAGCTTAGTGGCTTCAGAAAATATGTATATTTTCACCAAATTAAATGTATGTTCAGGAAACGTGGACTGAGTGACTTGGGTACTGCTGTCATGGTGGAGGGCGGGTTCCACGACCTCAGCTCCTCTACCGCTAGACAAGGCCCCACCAGCCCAGGTGACCTTCTCCAGGTGAGCACAGCCAACACACACCTTCACCCAGCAGGGGTGTGAAGAGTTACTGAGCTTTTATGAGCAGTGCACACTCTGGATAACTTTGCTTTGTTTTGTTTCAGTAAAAAATAAAGACAGAGTATTTTGTTTGGTAAATTTGTTTTATGCATTTTTTCCCTTGGAATTTTTAAGTCATTATCTATCTATCTATCTATCTATGTATAATCGATCTCTATCTATCTATCTATAATCTATCACAGTTACTTCAAGTTATGAGTGTTTGAAGGTACTATTAACTCTATTTTAGAAATTGCAGATTTCATTAAAAATGGAAAGAAGATACTTGCAGTTTCACTGTGGCTCTATTATATGGTGATGTTGGAATGAGAAACGAATGTTGAATCTGGTGCTTCAATCCAGCAAAAGAACATCAAAATGCAGCCTAAGTGTGTCTTCCAGCTGAGCTGACTTTCCTGGTCAGTGTTACCAGGAGGGGGCCCAGGGACCCAATGCCAGAAAGCCAGGCTGACCTGTTACTCCAACTGAACCCCGAGTTGGAAGGTTTTCACAAGTATTTGGAAAGTTGAATCTCTCTCTCTTCTTTTTATTTCATTCTACCAACTATGAAAAAATGCTGAAATATTGTTTTATTTTTATTTTAGAGTACATCTATAACTCCCCAAATAATAAAATTGTACTTTCAAACAGTCACAATGTTTAGAATTATTATATGTAGAGCAGGGGTTACCAAATTCTGGCCCTCTGGCCAGGTCTGATCTTCAGCTTCTTTTGTAAATAAAGTTTTATTGGGACACAGTGAGGCCCATTCACTTGTGTATTTCCTGAGGCTGCTTTGTGCTCCAGTGATGGCAGAGTAGTTGTGACAGACCACAGGCTCTGACAAAATGTAAAACAGTTACTCTAGCCCCTCAAAAAATGCTTACTGATTCCTGTTTTAGATTAGATCAAAGCTAACCTGCTTATTCATATATTATACAATTTAGATCTAGAGTTGTTAGCTAACCTCTTTCTTGCCTTCTAGTAGCACAGGTGAA
Organism: Mesoplodon bidens; assembly: GCF_964165515.1. Taxonomy (NCBI): domain Eukaryota; kingdom Metazoa; phylum Chordata; class Mammalia; order Artiodactyla; family Ziphiidae; genus Mesoplodon; species Mesoplodon bidens. The sequence continues at coordinate 3,725,880 of NC_138160.1, forward strand.
ATTTTTTACTGTGGAGATTTACATAAATAAAATACCTGGTATAGACTCTTTCATATCTGACTTCTCTTTCTCAATCTTATATTCTGAGCTTCGTTCATGATGCCACACATAGCTGTCCTGGTTCATTTTTATTAGCATATGAAATTGTATGAATGAATGCATTACAATCTATTTAGTCTTTCTGCTGTTCATGAACACTGGGTCAATGGCAGTTTGGGACACTGCAAATGATGCTGCCATGAACACTTCTGTTGAGTCTTGAAGTGCATGGATGTGGATGCACACATTTCTGTCCGGTATTGTATTAGTTAGCTATTGCCACATAACAAAGTACCCCCAAACTCTGCCACACAAAACAGAAAGCACTGATTTTCTCAGTTTCAGTGGGTCAGGAATCTGGGGTAGACTTAGCTGGATGATTCCAGCTCAAGGTCCCTCTGGAGATTGCCATAAATATCTTGAGTGGTCAGTTGAGGGTGCAGCCCCCCTTGAAGGGCTCCCTGGGGAGGATCCCCTTTCAAGTTCAGTCACATGGCTGTTCACAGGCCTCAGGGTCTTTCTGGCTCTTGGTTGGAGACTTGAGCTCCTAACGACATGGGCCTCTGTGTTGGCTGTTGGGGTGCCCTGATGACAGGGTAGCTGACTTCCTTAAAGCAAATGATCCCAGAGAGAGAGACAGAGACTGAGATAGAGAGAAAAAGAGACAGAGATTTGCACGCAGAGAGACACAGAGAGACAGGCAAAGGTGGAAAGTGAGAGAGACAGAGAGATATAGAGAAACAGAGACAGATAGAGACAGAGACAAAGAGAGACAGAAAAAAGAACCAGAGAGAGTTAAAGAGAAACAGTAACTGAGAGAGAGACATAGAGAGATGGAGAGATGGACAGAGGTGAAAAGAGAGAGTCAGAGACAGACTGATACAAAAACAGCCAGGATGGAACCCACAGTCTTTTTAACCCGGTCACTTCTGTGTCGTCTATTTATTAGAAGTGAGTCACTAAGTCCAGTACACACTCACAGGGGTAGAAATCAACATCCACCTCTTGGAAAGAGGTGTGTCAAAAATGCTGGGACTGTGTTTTGGTGCATCACTTGGAGCAGAATGACTGGTTCCCAGCATCCTCATAAGTTCGCTTTCTTTGGCAGGGGCTACACAAGAGTTTTCCAAGGAGACTGTGGTAACCCACACACCTGCCAGCTCCATGCAAATTCAGGGACCCCCCAGGGTCCTTACCTGCTAATGCCAATCTTTCAACTTCAGCCATTCTGCAAACCACTAATGATGTTTTTAAAAAATGACAGTGGAAAAGGAAAGGAACTTATGGAACTTTTACTAAATATGAAGCTCACAACCTGATAACACATGTATGTAATCACCTCAGGAGGTATCACTCTCCTTAGTTTAGGGATGAGCTCAGAGAAGTTCTGTGGCCTTGCTTCCAGCAGCAGAGCCTGGACCTGGGAACAGATCTTGCTCATGTTTTGTTCAGATCTTGGTCCTACATGGCCCTGCAAGGCTCTTTGGAACTTACGTTGAGCCAGTGGAAGCTGATCCCTGGTCTCAGCTGCATGAGACTGGGGCTGTGTTGCCCCATCTCGGCCACTGTTCCTGTGGGGAGGCCCCTCCCTTTTAACCACATCTTTCACCAGAATCTGATACCCATGCTACATGGAGTTTGGGAAGTGCCTGATCTGTGCTTGCCTGGTGGGCTTCAAGGAGCCAGGGCCACCCGCCTACTTAATGCAAAGGGCAGCAGCCTTGTACTAGGATGCTCCACCCTCTGGGAGCCTCAGGCAGCTGGACACAGGGCAGAGGCAGGGGCCCCGGAGAGAAAACTCAGAAGACATGAGGTGACCTGGTCCTGTGTAGCAGGGAGGAAGCACTGGGACCGAGGGGCCAAGGGCTGAATGCAGTGATGCACTGAGGGAAAGAGGACTGCATTTTGTAATATTTTTGTCATCTCAGCAGGTTAAGCAGGACACAATCACAACTAAGGCCAACACTTTGGGCACTAGATGCAAATTCCACATTTATACCTAGCAGCGCAGGACATTCTGGAGCTCCAGTATGTATTTGACAACTGTGTGCACAGGGGCTGCTTGATGGGGGCGGTTCTTATGGACCCAGGAAACCGAGGAAGGGGGTTAAATGCCAGTGACTGTCATGAGTGCCAATGGGTGTGGATTTGACATAAACATGGTACAGACAAAAATGAATCTATGCTACGTGTTGTTCACAAACAGCCAGCATCACGTACTTGTAGCCCAGGTACTAGCTACGGCCCCACCTTGCTGGAAGCATGCACATCACAAGCATCTTTTTGCCCAGAGGAGCAGTTATGATAGTGGCGTAATTGCTCCTTTATATCCCCTTCCCAACTGCAAATCATTTCTTCAAGACTATCTAAGGTTTCAAAGACCTTCCAAGATTTTAATTCCCTTCAGTTAAATTCAGGCAAATTCAGCTGTTAGGAAATTTGGCGCAATAATCTTTACAATATCATGACTATTCCATCATCCCCGATGTTGAAATATTGCTCTTCACATTTGTTTTGCGTTGCTAATCGCTGCATTGTTATTGGCTGTATTGCAACACCAAATAAATAATACATTTTGAATTCTGACAAAGTGTTATGGGCCCAATGCATGTAGGGGTATAAGGGTGTGTATACAATGAATGTACGTTATACATGTGTGTGCTTACGTACTTTATGCACTTGATTCGATATGCACATAAGATAGGTTGTTTTGCCATTTCTTACGCACGGGGATTTTTAACAATATTTTGTGTCTCTCAGGCTTTTTTCACTGTTGAGGCAAAAGGGCAACTTCAGTAATTAAGGAGGGTAAGTATATATAGGTTGATTTTATTCAGCTTAAAACAATATTTTACAGTTCTCCTGAAGCTTGTATTAATGTCGATGTAGCAGAAAGGGGCTTTTTCCTCCCTCGCTGGGGCACTGAGCATGGCTGCCTGTGCCCTTGCCTGCCACCTAGCCCCAACTCCAGGCCTGAGCGCCTGGCGCCCCGCACGGCCTGCCCGACCTCCCTTGCTGGGCTCTGGAGTGGGCACGAGTTCTGCTGTCTGTCCTACTCTGACACCTGGGACTTCCCCCAGAATTTATTAACCTCTTTCCTTCATCTTTTGCAGAGAATGCCAGCAGTTTTAACGGTGGATCATTTTTCATGAAAGCAGAGAGCTTTTTTTGAATGAATTTCTGGTTTATGAGTCTGTCTGGAAGGGTTTGTGAGGGTGTGCGTTTACCCTGCTGGAAAATGTACCATAAATTTTCATGAGTGAAGACTTTCGGTTTCCAAACCCAAGTCGCCTATGGTGAGCAGTTTGCCATCAGCCTCATTTCCCTGCTTCTGCTGTGGCTTCAGTGAAGTCTCCTCGTGAGCTTCTAGAAGCTGTATTTTTTAGTTTCATTTTGGAGGAACCCGCTTCTGTGTGACCCTCCGACAGGATAATTGCCCGAAGGGAGCTCAGCAACCCAGATATGACCCACAGGAAGCACATCTATGAGACTAAATGTACTTTGAGAGAATTCCCATGAGCGCGGTGGCCACGGGGGCCAAGAGCGGTGATTAGTGCTGAGAAGGAGAGACCAACTCAGTAGCAAGGGGCTTCTGAGTTCCCGCCCTCACTGTCTGTCCCTGGATCCTGGCAACCAGTTTGGGAAAATCCTGGACCGCTCAGGAATCTGGGAGATGTTGCTCCCGTGTTAAACTGCTCAGAGCTTGGCCTGGCTTTGAGATGTATTAACCTGGTCCGCAGGTCACACCGCTGCGCCTAAACAAGAACTTATCCACACAGTGCCTTCTCCCAAGGAGTTTAGTTGATTTGCAAACTAGGAAGAGATTAAGAATGAGAAGATGTCAGTGAATAAATCAAGAGAAAAAGTTTTTGGGAGCAAGAGAGCAGCTAGGGGTCCAGAAAAAAGGTAAACCAGATACATTTCAACACTTGGGGTGGGTGGGTTTTGCGCCTCACACTGTGCACTTTGGAAACTACCCCCGGCCCTCACTGCCTCAGGCCCAGGCTGGGTGCGAGAAGAATTTCTGTGAGTTTGTGAATTAACAGCCTCATTTTACAGGAGGACTCCGGAGCAGGTATTTCTGCAAATCCCAAATACCTCAGCCCTGTGTGAAAAAATGTCAACTTTTCACCCCATGGGTCAGTCCCATCTGCCTCCCATCCTCCTCCAGGCCCAAGAGGCGGAAGTGTCAGGGCCAATGGTCAGGGGTCCAGAGCTGCTAGTCTAGGAGACCAGGTGCAAGCCAGCATCCCCCGAGGGGAACTTCTGGGGAGACTACAGCAGTTTCCCTGAGTTACGTGATCTCACCGTCTCGGGTAGCAGCCACCTTGGGGATGAGTCCCCCAAACTATCGGACTCATCCTCTCTTCGGTGGCATGAGGACCGGGGCTTGTGGCTGAGACCACCGGCTCAGAGAGCTCATCTCACCCCCTGGAGACCTTTATATGGGCCTTGTGGCGCTTAACGCACCAGCAAGACCCACCCTTCTTTCGTCAAACCCAAGGAGGGAGGCAAAGCTAGGCTCCCTCCTGCTCTTGAGCTGTTCCTCACCATGCTCACCCAGAGCACTTTCAATCCTGTACATGACACGTGTGCGCGCGCACACACACACAAACACACATACAAGACATTTACTTTTTTTGAGCATAAAAAGTAATTAATCATTAAAGCTATTTTGGCAAAAAAAAACACATTTATACGTATTTTAAAAATTAAAAATGTTTATATATTAAAATCTTGCTTTGGTCCCTCAAAACTATATTTTGCTCTTCTAAGTGTTTAATACACTGTGATGCCCACTTTGTAAGGTATTCTGAGAGGTGATGCCAGACTCACCACAGAGGCAACACTTTTGATTCAACAGAGAGGAGACATCTCACACAGCTGAGAAGGTCACGTATCAATATTGGAACAAACACGAAAAACACCCCACGGAAGTTTAAGGAGCGACCAGGAAAGAAACGCGTCTCCCTTCCCCTTGCCAGGTCTCTCCTTGAACATGTCTATGACTTTAAAAGGCCCTTAAGCAGGTGTTGACCGAGGAGAGAAGCACCAAAAACAATCCCACAGCACTCGTTTGAGATGGAAAAATCTGAAATTTTCCATTTACCACAAATAACATATTAGGAACTAATCCCTCCACAGAGAATTTTAATTCACCTCTTGGAAGGATGTTGAAAAGTGGAGACATTTCATATTGGGTGTATTTATGTATTTATTTATTTTTAAGAAATTCTTCTTGTTCTAAGGCGTTTCAGCCTAGGATCCACGTGTGAAACGAATCATCAGTGTAAAGAGGATTTTATCCCCATAACGATTGTCGCCAGGGCTGAATGAAGCCATGAAGCAGCTTTTGCAGAGTCACTTTCCTAGGCTCGGTGACTACACAGCCAAAAGCTGTTTTGTTTTTCAAAGACTCAGAGCCCTTGAATTCCAACTAAAATTTATATGGTTTGCTAATTGCCTACATGTCAGGAAGGGTGAGCTTGCAATTTCCTTTCACTGTAATTTGAAATCCCATAATTAACGGTTTCTCGTCATCCACTGGGGAACCGAAGGCTTGGCAAGCTACAGGCATGGGAGGTTAGCCCTGCAGAGGCATATAACCCTGGCACAATGCTCTGTTTTGTCCTCAAAACAATGTTTTGCTGACTCTGGCATTTTGATTTAATGAAAGACTAATAAGTCCAGAAATTCAAATTTAAGAACTGTTCCTTTATTTCTAACCACCAAGAGTAACAATAATCACTAGTTTTCCTTTAAAAAAATGTAGAATTCAACTAAATTAAGTTCATAGACTTTTTCTTGGACCTATATTAATTTGGCTTTACTGTTCGAGGTCTAAGTCTTGAAACATTTATATCTCTGGTTTCAGTTAAACTAATAAAGTATTACTATATTAATAATTGCTACCCACTTTATTAAGAACTATAGACATCAAATCCTTTATATTCAGGACAAGAGAGCCATTGGGCTCTAAATACTTTTGGCAAATAAGTCCTTAAGATATAATCGAGTATAACATGAGGTCTCATTTAAAACATGAATTAAAATTAAGGACGCTACTTCTATTTACAAATCATTAAAGGGCTAACATGGAGATAATTCTTGTGATGACATTGAAATAGGGACTCCCAGAAATAAAAGGGCTTATACTTGGGGTGAGCTTAGAAATTCTTTGTGCAGATGGCGGGACCTTCAATATCACTGAGCTGGTTAATATAAACCTGCAATATTCAAGGTAACAAATAAAGAAGCATAAAGAAAATGGCACACTCAATTAAAGTAATTCATGAGCTACCTTGAGAGAAAGAATAATTCAGGGGAAAATGCCCTAATTTTAGATGATTTGGGGGACCTGGATGAGCAGTTGCCTTCTCATCCAATAATATTCAAACTGAGATCAATTCCGCAACTGGAATTGACCAAGGGTGAGGGAAAAACACTGATTTCTGGAGGGTAGGAGCCTGCTTTACCTCCAAGGCCCCACCAGGAGCACGCATGATTCAAGAAGGCTTTCTGGATTGGGCTGTGATTACTCAAGGCTAAGTGCTTGGGATAGAAACGTGATTAGAATGTGGTTCCCATCCTTGAAGACATTACTAAGAAGGAAAGTTGGACTCAAGCATAAACAACTCTACAGGCAGACTCTGCTCACTGATAAAATTAATATGTATATAAGTATCGTGGATGTGTATTCTGCTAAGGGAAGAGGCATTTAATAAATGCAAATATCAATAGTGTACTTATCAGTGGTATGAGCCTTACATCTCATGTTTTCTCAGTCCATGATTACATTCAAATAGATGAGTAAACGCATCTTTAACCTCATTTTCTCTTTTACTACTTTTCCCTCTATAGATTTATGCTACAAAATTACAGCATTGGAAAAAAAGTGCTCTATTCATCTCTCTAAAAAAGTGACAGAAACGGAAACTTATGCTTGGAGACATTGGATGAAGCTGTACAAGGCCTTTCAGTCTTATAAATGCAAAAAAAAAAAAAAAAAAAAAAAAAAAAAAAAGGATTGGTTCATATCCAAGCATGAAAGCTAACTCAGGACTGAATCCAAAAGCTCAGATGGTGCTGATCTGAACCCTTCCTCCCTCTTCTGTCCATTGATTCTGCCATTTCTCATCTATGTGTCTTGTTCTCATCATTTTCCACCACAGACTGGCTTGTTCAGTGTAGCCAGAGAAGAATCCCCACCCTGCTCATCAACCCTCCTGAGAAAGGAAGCTCTTTCTGCAATCCCCCCATCAGTCCTAACGAGGGCCTCCCATGGACCCACTGGGTCTCATGCACTTTCCTTGGCGTTATTGCCTGAGTGATGGGGAGTTTTTCATCCAAGCCTGGGTCCTGTCACCCATCCTTCCACAAGCAGTGAGGGGGCAGATTGTCATGACTGAGGGGCTCATTCAGCCACAGGGTAGAGGGAAGCAGGGTCCCCAAGACAGGAGTGTGGGCAAACAGAGCATCCCAAGTCCCTCCCAGTGGCCCTTTGGTGGAGGAGGCAAAGCTGAGATGACCACACTCTATGATCCCATCACTCTTTCTGCCAGACACCTTGCCTTCCAGACAGGAGAGACTCAAGACTGGTGAGTCCACACTCTGCTGATGAAAGCAAATGAGTCAGAACTCTAAGCAGAACACAACTTGACGGCGAAAATATCCCCAGAGAACCAGGCTGCTTTGTGTGTTCTATGCCGTATTCTCATATCTGACATCAGGTTCTTAATGGAATAACATCTGGTCATGTGATCACTGAGCAGGGCTACACTTCAGTCTTGTCTCCCTGACTCTGAGACCTGGTTTCAAGAACCTCCACCTCCAGATCCTCCCCTTCGCATTCCATCTTACCCCAGGCAGATGCAGAAAAAGTGGCAACCCGGACATTCCTACCTTTGCAAATTATAGGGTTTAAGAACACAGGCACTTATAAAATTTGAGCAGAAAGTGCATTTTACCATTTTTTGTGGCACAAGGCTATATAGATCCATACAAGTAGATGGTGTCCATGAGTTTAGGTCAGCACCTAATGGCATGCATGGAAAATTTTAAGAATATACTGTATATATTTCTTATAGGCATCTGTCTATTTGTCTTCATTGGTTCTATTTCATTGATCCAAATATTCTCCTTCCTCTCTCTTCATTTGTGTTCTAAAGATGGAAGACTTTAGAAAAATGAGTATCTTAAAAATCAACAAGATTTCCCTTATATCCAGTCTTCTGTCCCTCTCTCCCTCCCTTCTTTCTTCTTTCCTTCTTTCTTTTTCTTTCTTTCTTTCTCTCTTTCTTTCTTTCTTTCTTTCCTCTCTTTCTTTCTTTCTCTCTTTCTTCTTTCTTTTTTTTCTTTCTTCCCTTCCTTCTTTCCTTCCTTCTTTCTCTCTCTCTCTCTTTCACACACACACACCGCCAACACAAACACACACACTTAGCATTGAACAAGTTAGGATGAGTCCAAAAGATCTGTATAAGCCAGTAACTGACTAGCTCCTTCTGTAGATGCAACCACATAGACTCAGGCAAATAAATCTCACTCAGTGACACTCTGTAATCATTTGTTTAAATCATAGAGTTTCATTCTACTTCTAGAAATTGTAAAACAGTGTGTTATTATTAACATTTGTAAGAAAGTCGCCTAAGCCTCCGTGCTGGCTCTGAGCACACAGTTGTTGATGTAGGGTGTGTGTTTTCCTGTGTAGCTGAGGCCCCATCAGGGTGTGTAGGGAGCTTAGGATGGAAGGAGAGAGGGGCCAGGGAGGCAGGGAAGAGCCAGGAGGACCTTCACTGTGCGAAAGAGGAAGGCATGGAGGACAGCAGTGCAGGTCTCCTCACACCCCTTCCGAAGAGTAGGGATGAACAGGCCAATGTGTGTTTGACTGCACCTGCGTTTGAAGACAGTTGTTGATGGAATGGAAAAGGATCATAGGCCAAGGTCGTGGTCTGCTAAGGGGAAGCCCCCGGCCCTTCAGTGCTCCCACACAGCATGGTCAGACGCAGCCTGTGGAGCCTTCCTGTGTGGGGAGCACCCCCTGTTTCGTTTCCAGGTCCAATTCAGTCAAGTGCAGATCACAGTTTAGACTATGACCTGCTCTAGACCTGTTCCCAGGTGTGGCTTTGTTCCTCCATTTGTGCCAGTAGATCATATGGCTGCCACCACTGGCTTGACCTTTGTCGAGCTGGGGCTCATTCCAACACACCAAGGAAATGCACACCCTACTTCACCTGCATAAAGCCCCGTGCCATGTACTGATGTTACCCCCAGAATCGCAGGCGGAAGAATTGGACGGTGCTAAGGTCACTTGTAAAGAACACACAGTTAAGAAGACCTAGTTCAAAACCCAAGCCCTAAACCCCACGATCCCCCAGCTTCGTAACCTTGAGAAGACGATTACAGAACAACTTCTCCGAGTGTCCCCGAAGTGGAGATGCTTGACCAGACGTCCTCTGCATCTTCCGTGCCTGGCTCAGGACATCTTGCACTATAGCATGATGGACATACGAATGAGAAATAACCTAGAGATGTGGTTGAGGACGAACCCTTCAGATCTTCCTAGTTTCCAGCATTGTCTTCCCTTGTTGTCCCTCCAGGGTTCACCATGAGGGAAGTGGGTCACCTCGAGGTCCTGCCTCCACCATGGTTGGGGGGATGGTGCTTGCTGCCCAGCCTTTGTGACCTGTTGAGGGTATGATTTCAGGAAGGTGGTGGAGCTTTGGACAACAGTCTTCCCGGGAGCCACATGAAGGACTGTCACCCACATCCCGCTCCACTGCTCAGGGGTAAAGTTAGATTCCGTGGCATTCCCCGGGCTGACTTGCTGACCTCAGAACTATCTCTACCCCTCCTAACAGCACGTGACTCATGATCGGTCCTGGTTCAGGAAAGATGAGCTCATGATGGAAGGCACTTAGCAGCGTGTCTGGTGCTTGGTGGCTTGGGGAGAGTCCAATAAATGTCAAATGTTGTTTCCCACCATAAATTAGGTCATGGTTTCAGGTGCACGTTGCATGCTTTCTCTCCAGACCCTGCGTTAAAAGAAAATTAAGAGAATGCTAACTTGGGAAACATTTTAAATACTTAAGACATGAAGATGCTATCTGTATTAAACTCAAATCACGGGTATGCATAGGATTTCCATGTAACTTCTAAAAACAAGTGTAAGTATGTTAAACATTATTAGAAGTCTAAACACCCCGAAACACACACACACACACACACACATGCACCAGTAGTAGATGGATGAATAATGCTTCAATTAATATGCCTTGGAAATGAGCCTCAGTGGAGCAGGCTGTGGTCAAACACAGCACAGAGCGAATGGCTGACACCAAGTACCTCTTCAGAGAGACGAGCTATCCTGTTGTCATATTGTTAGTCCTGGAGAAAAACCACCTGTGAGGAAAACGACTAGACACTGAGCTGAGGGTCTGAGATTGTTACCCTGAGAAGGCAGACAAGCTGTGAGCCAGGACAGTTAGAAACCTTGTCCCCCAGAACATGTGTCCCCAAGAACCAGCAGTGTCCTGGGCAAGGAAGCTGCAGGCTGCCACGGTCATCAGAGATGGCGTCAGCCACTGCCAGTCCTGCACAGCTGGGGATCCGGAGACTTGAATGGTCCAGATGGTGCCCGGAGAGAGGGGACAGCACACAGAGCTCTGCGTGTCCCCAAAGCAGCTTCCTAGGCTCTGTCAAGGTGCAATCCTGACCTGGGGCAGTCGTGGCTGAGGAGGGCACCCAGGAACAAAAGGAAAGGCAATAACTAAGCAGCCACACCTCCTGGCTGACAGTTCACGGTTCAGGGTGATGGGGCTATGGAGGGCCGGGCTCTGAACTTTCCTTTCGACCCAGGATCTGTCCCTGACCCCCCTGTGCAGGAACAGGGGCCTCGCTAGAGGGCAAAAGCCTTCCCACCCTGGGATACCCACTAGTCCACTGGAAGGTCTGGGTCACTGCATCTCCTGCCCTCACACCACCCTGTCCTCCCCTCCTTCTGGCTGCGGTCCCCTCTTCCCACTGTCCTCCCCCCTCCCTGTTCTTCCAAAGCTAACAATCCAGGAAAGGTGGGCAGGTGCTCTCCTCTATGGGGACAACCTGCTCCCCACGTGATGAACCAGTGAGAGGTCCCTCCCTCCACCAACAATTCCTTCCAGAAATAATAAACTCATAGGACTGCGTGTCTCCAATGAATGAGAATGGAAAAGTGAACTCCTTTGGGACAGTTCAAGAGCAGTAGCTGCACTTATAGGAACAACTTCTGAGCAACTTCGTTTAAAAATAACTCAGGAAAATGCATGCCTGTGACCTGCCTCTTCCAGACCCTTCCCAAACCAGGAGGGACCCAGGTCTTGGCCGGCAGGGCTGAGAGCCTTCAGGGTGGCCAAGGGACGCCTCACAACGCCAGTGATCCAAGGTGGGGACAGAGGCAGCCTCACTGAGGCCCGAGATCGGAGCAAAGCAAACTTATAAACTCTTCACTGCAGTTCAGCAGCGTCCAGCCTAGGCCCCTTCTGTAAACACACACTCCTTTTTTCCCCTGCCTTCTGCCATCTGCCTCAAACGTTTTCACTTCTGCTGGAACAATTATAAGGTTGACTTTGATTTTTTATGTTTAAAAACCCTCTCTCATGTCCCTTTTGAAATGCCCTCTCAAAAGTGAAAAGCTACTGTTTCCTTGACCTGTAACCAATTCGAAGGAGCGTAAAGGTGTTGGCTGGGCCCATGTGTGGACGCCCAGCATCAGTCCAGGGACCTAGTGGTGCAAACCTGCTCCCTGTGGAGCAAAGGAGCTTCCGCAGGTGCTGGCAGCCCCAGAAATGCTGTTTACAAATCATTAATGAGGTGACCGCAGCTCTTTTCACTTGCTCACCACTTTGAACTGCATCCTTAAATGGAAACACAAGAGCAGAGCGAAGAAGCCCACAGCAGCCTCATTATCGGGGCCACACAAACACTGGCATGCGGGGTTTATATTAACCTAATCCATTAGGACAGGGGGAGGGAGGGAGGCTCAGGGCCGGGAAAGCAGTGGCTGGAGTTGCCCCCAAAACGTCCCTGCGCTGGACGGGCCCTGTCTTTCTGCACAATGAAAGCCCCTTTCAAAGCCCAGCCTTGGGAGCAGCACAAGAACTGGAAGTCACTGCATTCTCTGAATGAAATAAATGTCTCTTTTTAAGTCCTATAAGGTTTGTGTAAATTCCCTCAGTACAGCATCATTAGGATTCCGCAGGAAAGATGCATACATTAGGCGACACTGTGTCCCTTTTGTGTTCTAAACATCAACCCTCTCCTGCCACTGGTGGAGTTTAAAAGCTTAAACAAAGTGAGGGCTCCTGCTGGGGAAAGGAGCTGCCGGCCACTGAAGCCACCTTTGTGTTTGGGAGCCTCATTTGCATAAGCAGCATGTTGTCCCTGGGAGGGCAGACGCTCCAGCCCTCCGTTCCTGCAGAGAGGGAGAGACACAGCGTTGTATTCATTTTGTTCTTTCATTACACACTAAAACATCTCTTGGATGACCGCATTTCCCAACTACACACAAATACGACCCAGGGGAGATGTGCTGCTATTTGTGTGGCTCAGACGCATCTCTGCCTGGGACAAGTGACTTTATCCCAAGACTTTCCTCTTCCCACACTGGCTCCCAGCTGCTCCCCTGGAAGGCATAAGGGATGCTTGTCCTCATGAACAGCCCACGAAATCCCAGGGAATGTGAGGGAGTCTTAGACTGCAGTTCTGGTCTGTTTTCACCTTGTTTTTTCAGCTTTGATGAGACTTAAACACCACATCGTGGGTTGAACAAGTGGTCAGGGAGATTTAGGACAGAACGTAAATTGTCAGACTTGAAAGCCTCATTTCAAGTTGTATTATGTTCTCCCTTTCAGGTTCGCAGAGATTTTTCTTCCTCACATTCGAATGGTTTGCATCTTTGCCCTCTAGCCGTCAAGAGATTTCAAGTGTAACAGGAGCGCCCTTGATTTGGAGGGAAGGAAGGGCTGCGGAGCCCTCCTCACGTACATTGATATAATTCTTAATTTGCAGGAAGTAGTCCAGATCTCTGGGGGATGCAGTGAGGATCTCTTTGCTTGGATCCTACCACTGTCCTGCCTGTTTCTTTGATGGAACTGCACCAGCATTGTCTCTGGAACTAGAAAGAGAGAAATTCGTGCATGGCTCGACATTTCATGTCCTGGGGTAGATTCAAGTAGGTTAGCATATGAGGGCTTCTGGGAAGCAAAAGTTTTAAGTGAAACATTGTGAAGTGAGTGTACGTGCAGAAACGTTTCCCTGGAAAATTTTAAGAGCCAAATTTGCATTCTTTTTTAATACAGAAGAAGGATTTATTTGAGTTCCAATTTTTAAAGACTTTACTTCTGGGGTTTGGACAAGGACAAGGGGCTCAGTTTAGAAAATGTATTGGTCATTCGTGAACATTCTCAGAGCTCTCCTCTCAAAAAAAAAAAATCAAGGAAAAAAAGCAATCAAAAAGCCCTTAATCTGCTTTATGGTTTTGCAGAAAAAGCATTGTTTTTATACATGGGAAGACAACATTCTCCTAACCAGTTCAAATTTAGTGTACAAGTTTGAAGTGTAAAAGTAACCTTAACCTAAAGTCTTTATACATAAAGTCTAAGTAATCAGGAAAAATACACCACGAAGCTAACATTCTGCACTTGATTAAAATGTTTACATATATAGTTTGTACAAGCAGATGAAGCCATATTTAATTAAAATGTTATATAAAGTTTCTTTGTAAAGATGCCTATCTTGCTTTGTACACATATCTGTCCACCTTTATTTAGTATTATCATATATGTGTTACTTTTTTCTATTTTATTAAATGTAGTCCAGGCATGGAACTTTACGATACAGAGAAAAGATGCTGCTGTGGCATGTGTTTTAGGAGAGGGTGTAAATCCCTGTTAATGTATTACTTGAATCACACACTTGACATAATTTAACCTGGACGGCATTCTCCCAGCGTGTAAGTTAATACCTAGGTGTAAGATCATGCGTGTGCACACTCTGTGAAACAGAGCACGGAACAGCAAACACGCTCCACACTGTTCCCTGCTGTTAGTCCTCACGATTAACACAGACAGCTCGGCCGTGTCAGTCAGTGGCTGTCCTCATCCATTGAGGGGCTGTGTGGAGCCGAGGCCAGGTGTCTGGACTGAGCCCCGTGTGCTGTCTTCCCAGGGGTGGAAGAAGACCTCGCAGGGGTAGTCTTAAGAGTACAGTTCCCTGATGTCTACACTCATCTTGGGTCAGCTAATAAAGTTCAGAGGTGTGGACGTTTCCAGTCTCCCCAAAGGCTTTACTAATTGGGGGGCAGTGTGGAGGGGTTCAACCTCAATAAACTACTTATTGATATTTTAAAAATGCAATTTGCATTATTTCACAGAGGATGGTTATGGATTGAGAATTCTTTTTTTGAGTAATTGAGCAATTTTTTTCTTTCTTCCTTCCGCAAATAATTTTGCACACATCAAATATATATTAACTTGAATTAATAAGAAATACACTCTGAGAATACAGAAATGTATTGATTGCTAGGTTGAACACAAGTGTTTACCTTTACTCTTTCCTGTTCTCCTGATACAAAAAGGTATAAAGTCCAGAAGATGGGTGACAAATTTAACGAAACATTGGAAAGGGAATGGATGAGTTCTGTTCCGTTACTGTTGCTGCATGACTAGCTACCCCAAGTGGTGATGTATAACCACAAACGTTTGATTGTGCTCCCAAATTCTCTGGGCAGGAAACAGGAAGCAATGGCTTGTCTCTGCTCCATGGTGTCAGGAGCCTGAGCCTGGAAAATCTGAAAGCTCGGGGTGACGGAAGGCTGGGGGCTGCCCCATCCCATACGTGGTGGTGAATGCTGTGACCTCAGCTGCGCTGTTCATTTGGACCTCCTACGTGTGGTCTTTCCAGGTTGTCTGAGCTTCCTCTCTGCATGGCAGTCTCAGGATGATCAGACCTCTTACCTGGAAACTCCTGGCTCCATAGGTGAGTTCCTCTGCTAACAATGCTTAAATTGTATCTCCTTTTTTTGACCCAGTCTTGGAATTCATGTAGCATCATTCTGCTACGTTTTCTTAGTTTGACACAATGCATAGGTTCAGATTCAAGGGAAGAGAATTAGGGTCCACCTAGTAATGCGGGAGTGACCAAGTTCTGAGAGGGCATGTGGAATAAGAGGTATTATTGTGGTCACCCTTGAAGAATATCATCTGTCACAAATGGTAACAGATACAGCTCACCAGAGAGAGTTGGAGCATAACTGCTCAGAGTTGGGAGGGAAAGGTGTTAGGATGCTGGCTGTTTCTTCCTTCAAAGCCTGGTGGGTGCAGGCAAAGTAGGTACCAGCTACTGATGAAGGTAGAATGCAGAGGGTCCTGAAAATGAGCCCATCTTTAGAAGGAGCATCTGTGCCCCCAGATTCCTGCCCATCCGTGCACAGTCAGGGACAATCCTCTCCACTCAGGCAGCACAGAGGAGGGACTGACACTGGTCATGGTTCTCTAGGCAACAGGAGGTCAATACCTGTACCAACTGTACCCAAACTGGAGATTAACAGAAGTTTGCATCCCCAGATATAAAGATCCATGGCTGCTTCTTCATCAGCTCCCCTGATTCAGATTTTCTTCCCCAGAAGATATGGACGGTTTCTTTCTGTAGGATCAGGTTGAAATAGGAGAAAAGACACACAGATGCTGGTGTATGGATATTCCTAGTAAAACAGACCCATCCATCCTCCATTACTGCAAAATAAAACCACCAGTGAGTAGGCTCCACTCTCCATCCAGAGCCTGCAAAGACTTCTCATGCCCCTCTCTTAAATATGAATGAAGCACCAAGAAGCACAGGACACTCAATGACAGCCAGAAACCAGAGTAAACAGAGATGAAAGGAATATGAGGTGAAGAGTGACAGAGCAGGGAGGAAAAGACGCCTCAAAGAAGACTTTTCATCCATAAACTTAGAACCAGATGCCATACAAATAAACAGTTAAGAAACAAGAAAATGTTCTGGAAAATTAATATACATAATATATTAATATGTTTATATGTGAATTATATATAATCTACAAATAGGTTTAAGTTTATATATAAATTATACATATGCATGAGGAAATTAAAAAGAAAACCTAAGATATGGAAAAATTAAGAAAATATTTCATACAATAGACCAAAATACAAAGAGATGGGAAATGGGAGAAAAAAGAATGAGAGAATTAGAGGATCAATCCATGAGTTTCATTATCTAATAAAAAATGAAACAGAGAAGTGGGGGATAAGAAACAAGAAAGTTAAAGAACCTACAAGATTGTAAAGATTTTATCAGATTCCACTTAAAGATGCTATTGATTATCCAGAAGAGGAAATTATTTTTTTTAAAAAGCTTCAGACACACACATTGTTATAAAATTTCAGAACTCTGGGAATAAAGAGAAGATTCCAAAACAGTCCAGAGGTGGGAGAAATGACCCAGAATCACCCTGGTGGATAAAGAAGGAGCATAAGCAGGAGTCTGAGTGAAATTCTTATCTAGAATATTCTATACCCAGCTCTACTAGTCATCAAGTGTGAAGGAAAATTAAAGGAATCTTCAAACATCTGAGATTTCGACAAATTAGTACTACTGCCAACAATGCATGGACTACAGGTTTCCCCACAAGCAGGTATGTGAGTCAAGAAAAGGGAAGCAACCTTCAGGAAATGGGTCCAGTGTGGGGAGGAAGCAGAGACAACTCCTGAAATTCCAGGATGAACATTGAATGGGTCCAGAGAGAAGTCTAGGCTGGAACAAGGAGGCAGAGGGTTGCAGAGGGAGGAACACAGTGGGACTGATATATATATATATATATATATATATATATATATATATATATATTTTTTTTTTTAATTTTAATCTATTTGGAGACTAGTTTGACAAATCTTGACAACTTTGTACACAACGAATAAAGCATATAAAAATCCTGACAAATCAAGAAAAAGCAGAGAGTCTGTGTAAACATGTCAGTATAACCATAGTATATACTGAGTCTTAGATGGGAAGAAAACACCAAATGCTGATTTAACCAAATGTGAATTACAATGATATTGAAAGTATACATTAGAAAGAAAGTAGGGTGAGAGAAGGAGGTTGAGGTATAAGTGAAATAAATTCTAATCTTTCATATGAGATTAATAGATAAGCTCTAATGATTTCCCCGGGAAGAGTTTATGTCTGAATTGAAAGCCATATATATATATATATATATATATATATATATATATATATATATACATACACACACACACATTTATATGTGTGTGTATACATACATATATATATATATATATATATATATATATATATATATATATATATATATATTCTGTATAACCAAAGGATTATTTCTGTGCTAAACCAGGTGTAAGAATCTCGCCACTTCTGAAGAGAATTCTTTACATGGGCAGTAAATAATTTGATTTCAAAGGAAAAATAGCTGATTCCTGGATATGTGTACATACATACACACATATGTACATACATGCCTGAATACTTAAATACACATTTTCCTTCATTTAAGATTAGTCTTTCATTTTCTTATTGAATCCAGTCTAGAGGGATGACACACTGTTAGCCTCCTGAAGTTAGCTCTGAACATTTCCCAGGATGTTCAGTTCAGCCGGAAAGATACAGAAAAGGAACCCAACAAATTTGAGGCTGGTGTGTGCAGGTTCACGTAATTCCTAGGCAAAAGACTGAAATTTGACTAGAAACTGCCTAATAAAATTCTGGATTCACCATCTTCTGCAGACTGCCTGGATGGATGTGGTATCGACAAGTGTGGATAAATTCTAGAAGGATAGAGAAGGGACGTTGTCTTCCAGTCAATTCAACTGGTGGAGGCTTCCTTATTTTTAGGACAACTTATGATACTGACCTGCAGTTATCTCATTTTTAGATTATTTCTGATGGAAGCAGAGATGGAGCAATCCTGATTTGAGAGCTAGTTTTTTGTTGTTTTTGTCATCCATTTAAGATTTTTCATTTGGGTATCACTTAAATTTAACTTTGACCAAATTCAGAGAAAAACAATAGCCTGATTATTCATCAGAATCATTAAATGAGGAGCTATAACTGTTAGAAGCAAATCACACAGACTATCCTCTAACTTAATGAGTACACTCTTCACAAATTCTCCCTTCCTGCTTTTAAGGCCCAAAGGCATTTTTGAGTTACCATTTCAAAAGACCCTAAATCTTGGTAATTTTTAGGGTGGGGGTTGTTTTTTTTTTTTTTTTTTTTAGGAATCCTGAGGTTTCCTACTAAGTAGGAATCCAGTTTCAAAAGGCCTCAATTTAATTTCAGAATGATATATACTGTTTCCCCCCTCAGAGAAAACAGGACTAGAGAAAGAACGCAGAACAAGAGCCAAGGGGGTCTGATTTTCCCTTCTGCCCTGCACCATCGGTGTTGCCTCTTCCAGTGGACACTGCCTTTCCATGCACAGTCCGTTACCCTCTGCTGGTAGCCCTGCCCGCACCCCTGGGGACCATCCCCTCCACTGAGATGAGCAATCTAGGAGACGAGGGGTCCAGGGTGGGGGACCCACCTTCCACTCTGGGTTTCACTCCCAGTCAGCATTTCCCACCCAGTGTGTCCAGGACAGACCCCAGGAGATGCAACCTGCTGGGCTTGGACTATGAGAGAGATGGCGGGGCCAACAGGAGAATGGCCCGGGGCCGCAGCCATATCCTGTGTGCCCCTGGGGGCTGGATGTGAGGTCACCATCAAGGAGGAAGAGCTGAAAATCAAGGAGGGGGGTGATTTCTACCCTGTGTGAACTTGAGCTAAACCTCATCCACAGTTCAAGAGCTAGAAAGTTCTTACCCCTTTCTCTCTTCAGCCAGATTGAGTTGGAGTTTTACTTGCAACCATAAGGCTAATAGAATTCCCAGACACCTCCCCCTTCCATTCTGGTGAGTCTCTAGGTCCCTGTAAACCCTACCTTAGAAGGACCATCCCGTTCAGCAAACATGCAAAGAGTAGATCCATAGGGTAAAATCAGAAGCAGTGAAAGTTGAATTTAAGTTTTTGATCCTTTTACATCTTTATGGAGTAGCAGAGCTACTAAGAGCTTTCTTGAGAATCTTCAAGAAAACAGAAAAAATATATGTCCTTTCCCTGTGGTTCTAAATAGTCCCATCTTTGACCACAAAGAACCCCTTCCTGTGGCTCCTGTCTTGTTCTGATACATCTCCAAGAGTCCTTAAAGCTTCCTTACTTGGCACAAACCGTGTCCCAGCCTCATCTTTTAAATCAGTTTCCCCAAACCTTGAATCAGCTGTTTTTCCAAGCATCCCTGCTGGTGATGCAGAGAGTGGCTTTGTTACATCACAGCTGCTCAGAATGTCTGCTTCCTGCTGCCAGGCTGGCATGACATCTGCATCTCTTCCATAAACAGAGTTGGAAGATACATCTTCTTGAAATTAAAAAAAAAAAAAAAAGATCACATAAGAAGTTCATGAGAATCTTTCCAATTCAAATTTTATATTACAGGACTTAACTTTTGATGTTATCATTCTATTCCTTTTCTCTTTACTAACATTAATATGTTTCTATAGCATTAATATCATTACATATTTATTTATTCTACAGCACGCATGCACACATGGTTTCAAAATTTTCAAGAAATGCCAATGTTAGTACTAAGAGTAAGACTCTCGAGTGAAGTCTATATTTTCTATGCACTTCCATTTGTCCTTAGAAAATATTCTAGTTAGTGTTCCCTCAAAATATTGCTCTCTTAAAATCAGTCAATTTATTTGTCAACCCTAGGGCAATTGAAATGATTCTTTTCCCTATGTAAGCAACTTGTCACACAGTGAGGGTCATTAACTTCTTTTGTATCTAATTATAAAATACTTGGAATATTACATTTTACGAGGTGGCTATTGTCTAATTCTTGGAAGGATGCATTTGATTTCCTTTAATTTAATAATATGTGTTAATGCTTCCTTTCAAGATTGTAAATTTGAAAACTTCGTAAATTAATTTTATTAAACATTCTAGGTTTATGTATTCATTAAAGCATGTTGTTCAAACTGACAACCGTTTAAAGGATCTTTCCAGAATAAATATTTGACCTTAGTATTTTCAATAAAAGAAAAAGACAATTACTTTAAAAGAGTAGAAAAAATAATGACACACAAAATTTACAGTCCCAAGAAAATGCAGTTAAAGCCACATCATTATATTTTTGATAGATGAGTCATCCTCCTTAGATTTAAGGGAAGAGCACAGGATAGAACTGGAACTCTTGGGTGACTCACTTGGATTTCCATTATTTGTCTTAAGTATATCCAATTGCCCATATATCATTTTTCAGTGCAGTTTGTGTGTGTGTGTGTGTGTGTGTGTGTCTGTGTTCTGAGCTTTTTCGATTAATTTAACCAAATTGTAATCAGTCTTCAAAGCAAGTACATCACTAGATTGAGTTGCCCAATCTGGTGTTCCTAACCTTTCGTGAGGTCTCAGACCACGTGCTGAACATTTGGATCCACTAACAACTCACACACATGTGCCTGTAGGCATGCTCATTCTTTAGGGACAAAAGTTTTTGTTCTGATTGTTTCTCAAGTGAATGGCAAATTCCTCTCAAGGATTTGGAGATTTGGAAATCAATGGTTCTCTTCAAGTAACCAGAAATTGAGATGTGTCCACTTCAGTAATGTACAATATCTGATTCTTGTTTGAATTCCACCAATATTTTTAATAATCTCTATTCCGTGTGGCTTACTATAGCCTTTCACCATATTGCTCTAACATTTGGAATTCGATAATTACATCATTCATTTGGCCTGGAGCTTCCTAAATTGGAAATAAGGTGCATTGCTTCAATATCATGGCCTCCTTCTGATGTGTTTGGCCTGGTTTAAAATTAAGAAGCTAGCATTTTATCCCTTCCTTCCCCATTGCTCCAAAATGTACCAGCTGTTACTGAGTGCCCCGTAACTGTGTTTCCAACAAAGATTACACAGATAGTTCTGTCCAGCTACATGTCCTGCAGGGCTGTTCTGTGGTCTTCCGATCAGTAAAAATGTAATAACATTTTCACATAGTCAATATTTAATTCTGTAAATGCAACTGGTGTAATCTAGGTTATTAACCACATGGTGATTTATGATAGAGGGCAGACAGTGTTGGGGGCAGAGCGGTGGGATGGTCCTCTGGTGACAATAAAAAGGTTATAAATTTCATAGCTCTGCCTGAGAAATGTATTTATATCCTGTATTAAGAATAGCTTTTTATAAATTTTAATGACCCATGTTATTAATGGCACTGTCATCATCACTGTCTATATGAGACTATAGCGCTTGTTTTTTTTTTTTTTACTTTTCCATCAGCTGAAGGTCTTGTTAAAAAAAAAAAAAGCTCTTATTAGCAATTTGCCAAAAAGAAAAAATAATCTTTAAGAGTTATAAGCCTATTATAGTTTCCCTGGACTGCAAAGTCTGTGAGTGGTGGTTTGCATAAAGTTTTATGACCAAGGCACAGGTTGGGCTAATTGGATAGAGCACAATGGGTGCTCTGTCATGTTTACAAAAGCCAAGTCAACATGCAGAAATAAAACCAGGACCATATCAAAAAGAGAAGCTTATATAAGGAAATTGTCTTTTTCCTCAGCCCCTTGTTCACTTGCTGACAGCCCATTTGCCTTCCAGCTCAACGTGGGAGGGTACATACATGCGTGCCCAACTGGAGCTCAGCATGCTTCCAGGCAAACTCATTACCCATATAAACGCCCTTTCCAACTTCATGCATAATGCCTGCAGACGGAGAGAAAGTAGCATTTAGGACATGGTCTCAGCGGGGCAAGGGGTTCTCAGCTGGTGGGTTTGGCAGTGTTTCTTATATTCAGACACCGTTTTTTAAAACCAGATGTTCACAAAGCAATCCTAAACAGGCAAGACAGGTTTTGGAAATTTTTCCAAAAATTCTTCCTCCAGACCACGTATGAAATTAGGGAATGGGCTGTTTACAGCTACCTGTTTTTGGTGTCAATCCATTCCACAGTTTTTCCTCCAAAGATTATGTAGCCAAAGGAAGTATGATGGAGAAAGGGGATTTAGGACAAAACAAACACACAAGCAAAAAACTGTGTAATGTACAATATTTTTAGTCATTTTTTTACACAAAATACTAATTTATTGTGTTATAACTTTATTCCAATCAAATTTTCAGGGGGCTAATTTTTTAATGATTAACCTTTTTAAACTGTTAAATAGTTTCTTTATATAGATGACACAGAAAGTTTCTGAAATCTTTATTTTGTGCTTACTCTCAATTTTGAACTGGAAAATAATGTCTACACATTTTTAAATCAGAAGGTGCAAATTAGGCCTATTAAGGAAGACATTTTTTAAGACTTTATTTCTTTAGAGAAACTTTAGTTTTAGATTTTTTTTTTTTTTGCTTAATATCTCTATCACCTAAAAGGAAATGATCATATGATGAGCCATGAAAGTTATGTATTGGAATTTGACCTATATTTTCCAGGCATTTTTCTCTTCTCCTCAGGGCTAAAGTTGAATCTGAGATAAGGAAGGTGAGAATCTGGGATCATTGAAAACACAAAGTGTTCTTTTATTTTTTTATTAATTTTTATTGGAGTATAGTTGATTTACAATGTTGTGCTAGTTCCTGCTGTACAGCAAAGTGAATTGGTTATACATTGGAATATTACTCGGCCATATAAAAGAAAGTGTTCTTTTCTTTTCAGTACTTTTTTCCTTCTGTTTCCTCTTTTGTGGTCCCTCTCCCTCTCCCCTCATCTCTCTCCTGCTCCCTTTTCTTCCTCTTTACACACACAGGAAACCCAGCTGAGTGTGCTTCGCTTGCTGGGTGATTTGTGACTGAATGATATTCAGGACCCCAGTGTTCCCTCTTCCTCCCCTCTGCACCACCTGCATTAACTGCGGGATTCAAGCAGACTTGCTCTTAATTTTCCTTTCCTGATTCTTCACCTCCACATCATGGCAAATCCCCACAAAAACCCCTTTGGCAAGACATCTTTTATTTCCCTCACATTTGGATTCTACAAGTAGCCAACACTTGGATGCTGAATGTCCATCCCAAATTACCTTTTCAAACCATTGAACCGAAACCATAAATCACTAAACACTCTCCAAGGCCAGCCCTTTCACATCCCAAAGAATGTGATTTATTTTGTGCTGTTCCTCAGGCCTGGATGTGGGGTAGCCTTCACAGGTAGCCTCCTGCCCAGTGGCCACTGGACCCCCCATATTCTGCCACCTTATGTGGGCTCCATCCCACCTACCACATGCCCAGAATGACTTGACTGCGTCACCGCAAAGACACCTTCTGTGTGTTGCTTTGCTTCTCTGCTGAACGAGCATGCCTACAAAACTGTGAATAACAGTTACTAACTTGAATTTGAGACCAAAAAGTGGGTAGGTAAATTGAAAGCGGGACCCACCTTAAAAATGCCAAAGTCTAGGGGTCACAGAGAGTCTGAGTCATGAGGCCATTCCTAGTCAATCCATTCTTTAGAGGAACCAGGGGAATCCCTCTTTTTCTTGACTATCAGGGGTCAAGAAACTGCCTAATTAAATATGGGATTTAGTTTTCAGATTCGTCACTCCCTCCAAAATGATGAGTAGGCTAAGTGATTTCTAACAGTGTTAAGATTTAATTAAAATAGCCTAATAAAACAAGTTTAATGAATAGTACAATCATCTCTGACACCCACCATATACAATCTCTATTTAATTATTAAAACAAATCTGGAAAAATGTTAACTGTGTCTTTATATACAAATATACCTGAGTAGAATATTAACTTTGTCATAATTATTATATTTTATTATTTCCATTTATACCAGTAAGTATAAAGCATTACTCGAGTAAATTTAAATAACTCCTTATTATATAGTCTCAGGCAATGCCCAGATTTCTCTAACCATCACTTAGTTGTATGACAGCATATTTTTCTGTGAGAAATGCAATCAAGATTCATACATCATTATGCCCTTTAATCTCACTTGATCTAGACCGTTACCTTTCCTCCTGACATTGGTTTTCTAATGTCAGCCATGGAACACCCTGTGTTTTTCTTGTGGTTGCCATTTAACTTGTGCCTCCATCCCCTGTATATCCCATAATAACCTGAAAGTTCTGGCCAGTTGTCCATCAGGGTCAGGTGAGACACTTGTGTTAAGAACTCTTTGTCAGCTACATGTTTCCCGTTGCAACACATCAAACATGTAATGCCAGGTGGTTTCATCTTTAGTGATGCCAATCTTGAAGGTCATAACAGACTGAACTCTCCATTGTAGGTGCATTTTTTTTTCATTAGCAATTTACAACGTCCTTGGTATTCACTGACAAGCTTTGCCTGTATCAGTTGCTCTCAGGGGGATTATAGCATGGTGATTTTCTAATGCTGCCATTCTTTTTTATTTCTCAGAGAGCATTGTTCTATAATGAATTTTTCTCCATCAACGGGGGAGGAGCTACTTTTCCTCTTAGAAGAAAGAAAGAAGGAAACAGACATGACAACATTCATGCTCTTTACCTTTAATTATCAATTTTCACAGCATGGATTTGGGGTAACAGTAAACTCCAAAGTGAGCAAACTGAGAAAAGGAGTCACCCTCCTTCTCACTCTTTTTCACTTTCCTCAAATACTATGGGTCCAAATTTTGTTTAAATAATCACTTGCATTTATTTTACATTTTGATGACAAAATTATTCAGTTTAGTTGTTGATCACCCCATCCATCCAGTTTCAGGTCTTTTTCATATGCTAGCATTAGTCTTTCTGGCACTAGACATCCAGGCTCATTTTATAAATTGTCTACCTCAGACCTGGAATCATCCTTTCCTACAAGGATCCCTGCTTTCATTTAATGAGCGATTGTATTTGGAAACCAAGAGGTGGGCGCAAAGTATTCTCATTGCTACTGCTTGTCACAGCTCCTAGAATTTGCAGTGCACAGAAGTAGAAACATACAAGTAAAATTGTAAGCATGTTTTAATATATACAACTATGATTTAAATTGGCAATATTTTATTACTGTCTTGAATTTTATATTTTTATCTCTTTTCCCTTAGATTGAAAGTCATGGTTTCTATTATTTATTGCTTGTCTTTGTCCAGAATATATAAAGAGTTTGAAAAAACCATAACCACTGTTAATATGGTAAATAAAACTGAGTGAAATTTAAAATATGTTTGATTCCTTTGTTGTCCTTAGAATCTGTTCTAATGAAGATAAAAGTCTGGTGTTAGTGTTGAAAAGTTCTTTTCTCTGGGAGGTTATGTTGTTAGTCTAAAGCATTACTGAGTTTATATGTTTTCATTTGTTTTACTTTTAAGGATAGTTTTTTTTTCCCCTCTTTTTGCTTTAATTTATCAAATGTTATACAGTTACATGATTTACATAACAAAGCTGTATAAAGGGGGATACTCAGAGGAGACTCACAGGTACACCAACCCCTTCCAGCCAAGCCCCATCTTCTAGCTTATCCTCCCAATGCTTCTTTATGAAAATATCCACATATACTGTATTTCCCTATCTTCCACAATTGTTAGCAATCTCTAGACTATACTCAGTGCCTCAGTTTCCTTCTTTGAAAAATGGGGATGATGATGGTACCTATCTCTCGGGGCTGTTCTGATTATTAAGGGAGTTAATTTTTGGAAGTGTTCAGAACAATGTCTTGCATATAGTGAATACTCAGTATTATAAGCCAGTGTTACCCTAAAACAGTGGTTATCAGTCAGGGAGGGAGGGGAGCAGTTTTTCCCTCGAGGGGACTCTTGACAACATCTGGAGACAATTTTGGTGTCACAGCCAGGGTAGGGTAGAAGACAGGGATGCTGTCAACATCCTACAATGCACAGGACAGACCACCCCTCCCAACCAACAACAAATTATACAGTCAAAAATATCGATTGTGCTGATATTTGAATGATAATGAATCATTTTTACAAAATATGAAAGTGAATGAAAAATAATAATTCTAAAAGTTATTTGTAGAATTGTTTGTTTTTATAAAATTTTAACTCACTAAAAATAATTACCCAATAAAACCATAATGATTCCCTCTTCTTGACTCATGTGTTAATCTATATTAAAGAGGATAATTTAACCCCCTTCCACCTGAACATTGTCATTGATAGAGCCCTTGTGTCCCTCAGATTGGACTGAGAATGTTATTCTGAACATTTCCTCCAATAAACATATGACTCATTTAGAAAATATTTCCTTTTAGTAGAAAAATAACATTGAACACAGGCTGGTTGCACAGAATTCTCTTCAGTATTGGAGGGAGAAGTATGTGCAGAACAAAGAACAGGGAATGTAACATTTTCTTTTGTTCACAAAGTTATGGTCATATTTTCATGACTCCAATTACTTTGCAAAAAAAGCCAGCAATTAAAGTATGAGGTCATGATTCTATTCCATGGAAATAGGCAGGAAAACAATAACGTCACACACAACATACTCTATTTTTTATTATTTTAAAACATTTATTTCACCTTTAAGATTTTCTTTAGTCACTTTTTCTACATATCCTGAGTATTAGAAAATTATATATTTTTAAGGGAAAAAGATTGATGAGCCTATAGAAGACTTATTTCTTTAAAGTGTTTAGGATTAATAAAATAGGCAGGGACAATCTGAGTATTGGTGTAAAAATACTAGAATTCAAATTTCAGGGTGAATTAAGACTCTTTTGAAGATCTAAAACCACTATGAGATGCAGTCTTGACATTAGCTGGGGAAGAACTATCATTTCAGTGTTAGAGTCCAGAAAACTGCATGTATGCTGTTGAAAGAGCTACGATTTTGGAACAAGGTCTGGGCTCAAGAATCAGGCTTTCTAGAGTCCAGCTGTGTGGACTTGAGTCTTATATAAGCTGCTTTGAGCTTGGATCACTTCATATGTAATATGGAACATTCTCTACCAAATCTTTCTCCATAGGATTCAATAACTTAAGCCGAACATCTAGCTGAGAAACGCACATGCAGTAGGTGCTCAAATAGAAGCTAGTCTCTTTCCTACAGCAAAACTACAACATGCCATAATTATGACTTATGATACAGTGATTCAAATATGTTCTATCCCATCTGAAACATCCCCAAATCAACAGAAGGATGACCCAACCACTGATAAGTGAGATAAGCGATATAGCCCAATCTCTGATAAGTGCACAAGTGCAGAGTTTCATGAGAATTTCACCCTTCGCCATGGTTAATTGAAATCTGAAGTGAAGTGTCATGCCTGAGTGAGCATAAACAGTATAAGGGTTAGAAATGTTATTCCTTAAATTATTGTTTTGATGTTGTAAAATTCTGCAGAATGACCTTGTTGTATCTTTAAAAATTCTAATGCTCTATGAGAGTACAACAACCCCCCACCATGTCAAGAAACAGAGACCATGCCTTCTTTAAATCTTTGTCCCACACTCTGTGGAACACCATTCTTTACAAGGCAGCACTCCACACACTGAGGGGCAGGGATGGGATAGACAAATGAGCATATGGTGCAAAATGCTGGACTTGAGTATGGAACCTTGGGGACCCTACGGAGGTCAAGAGGAGCAAAGGTGGACATACTGTCTGCCCTGAAGGGATCACACAGCAAGAGGAGGTGAAAGGTATTGTCCAGAGAGGTGAGAACCACTCTGGAACCAGATGCTGAATCTGATTCATACAGCCCAGCTTTTGACAGGAGGAACAGGTACAAAGACATAGGAAATGAGATCACCTTCATGATCTAAATGGCTTTATTGTGCCAAATTTGACACAGAGTATATTTTGCTTAGGAAAATTATGAAAACAGTGGGAAGTGATCTTTTCTATATTTGGACCAAGAAGTTATAAAATAGATTGTAGAGTAATTAAAATCTCAGAATGGAAAATAAATTCAATGGGACCTTATACAGCTGTCATACATTTAAAAAAATAAAATTTGTTTATTTGTTTGTAAGTCCCTACTTTTGATTACCTTGAAGACTCTTATTTTCTCTCTTTTGGAACGTAAATTTAAATATTTAAATATGCAAGAGAATATAACCTTAAACATCCACAGATATTTCAATACGACTTACATTCACTGTAGAAACAAACCACTGCTAATTAGGAAACTCTTTCTTTGCTGTATCAGTGGTCAGGGCTACTCCATCAAGAGCCCCTGGGCTAAACATATCTCATCAACTGGGAGGATGTCACAGCAGAACCATATGAAGAAGACCGGGCTATTACCTTCAAATGAAGAAATGACAAAATTTCTTCATAAAGGAGAAAAATAGTGTCTCAAATACTCTTCTGTTTCCTGGTGTCTATGGTCCCATATCCTTTCCCAAAGAAAGAAAATGATGCATCACCAGCTATGGAGAGATGACCTTGTGTGCCTCTATCTAGTCTGTGTCAATGGTGACCCATGTTTGTATTATTTTTTTCTATGGCTTTCATTATGTGCACTGCTTTGTGCCTAGGTATCTTCTTCCTGTCCTGTTTCTCAACTGGGTTCTGGGTTCTTGGTAGGAAGTAAAAAGGTCTCATCTTTCTCTATAATCCCTAGGGGATGTCTGGTCAGTGGTTCTCAAACCCTACATGTTTAGTAAAACATTTTATCTTACTAATTCAAAATAAATTCCTACTCAAGGTAGTTAATTCCACTTTCCAATTAATGGACACATTATTGTTTTAGCGAGGTCAGTAGATAAAAGTGTATTTCAAGCCACATTTTCCTGGGTACCTATGCAGCCTGCTGCCCTGTACATACTAGGTGCTCTATAAATATTTGCTGACTTGATTTGATCTACTGGTAAATATATATTTAAGAATAGAATATTTTTATGCACTAATCTGAACACAGGCTTCATTTTGGAAATAAATGCAGAGAAAAAATGAAAATAAACATGAAGTAGACAGATCTTAACCAGGGATGTTAAAGTACACAGTAAGTAGTAACCTGCTGTCCTCATTTTTGCTATGACATTTATCTGGAGGTCAGGGGGAACTCACATAAAGGAATAATATTAGCCTTCCATCCAGTTCAAGGTTCTGAACAAAATAGTCAAGACTTGGAATCTAGGCATTGTGCCAACACTGCTGGATGAGTTTCAACTTTCTTATAAAAAACTGCACACAGAGGAAGGTAGCAAATAACTCAATGCCTCTCTTAAAATCTGAACTCAGCTTCTCAATCTAGAGTTCTAATAAGTGCCTCAAATATGCTCATGTACAAGGGAGAATTCACATATCATCTCAGTAATTCGCTGTACAAGGCCAGACACTGCATGTGAGCTAGACGCATATTAGTTACTACTTTGAACTGCACTCTAGGGAAGATTAGTTCTCAAAGTCTTGAATATGCACACAAGGGGTCATTGGCTAACACAGAAAGACCACACTTCACAGGTGACTACTGCCAGGGAAGATGTTGTTTCACTCATTAGTACCAGGTATTTTGTTATTTTAAGTACTAAATGTCCAAAATAGCTTTTTTTCTTTGGAAATTGGGGTTATGTTAATCAGCACAATTAATGTTGGTAATGGGCTCTCACTAGCATTGCCTCTGTTGAAAAAGTACCACTAACCACATCACATGGTATCACCATCTCCACACTACTATCACTTTACAGACCTCCCTCTGGCAGCCTCTCATATGTTGTCAACAATGACTGTCTCACTTACTCCCTTCTTTCTGTAACATGATTTCCCTCCCTTTGGTCATTTTCTGTTTCCTCTTTTTCTATCCAGTACAGTGTAGCCAGGTCAATACTTGGAACTACTTCATTGACTTACTTTGTACAAATACTGTCGTGGAAATGCACAACACCTAGAAGAGTGCGTATGTCAAATATAAGCTAAGGAAATTAATGTTATTCAAGGCATGGGAATTGGAAATATTTTGGTGACACGTTCCACTCTTGTATGAACAGAGAATGAGAATTCTCTAGCTTGTACCCATAGATATGGTGCTTGAAGCTTCATCCCTAAAAAGACTTATGCCCAGCTATTGGGCTGAATAATTTTGTATTCCTTTGTGCCAATTCTGAAGATAATAGAAAGTTCCTTCCAGAATATAGTTTCATCAACTGTGAAATTTACTGTGAGTAAACCTTTTCTGCAAGTGAATTTTTCATGGTCAGAGAACTTCAAAAAGTAAAGAGCTGGGTTCGTCATGCTTATGGGGAACATTTTGCATCAACAGTTTTGGCTTCAAGTTCTTCAGAGCCTGATAATGAGGTTGTATGGGAGCAGCCAACCCTCATCAAACTTTTGGGAAGATACCCAAATGAGACCTGTCAATGAGAATCTAAGAGTTAGCAGAACAAATTGGCTTAGGGCAGCTCACTGCTCCATTATGACCCAGAATGAGTAGGGAAGCTTCATAGAGATGACACCTCTTAGGATGGACCTTGAAGGATGAATAGGATTGAGTTAATCAGAAATGGTTGGTAAAAGCATCTAGATAGAGGGAAAGAAACAATGACAGACTGACTTAGAGTCAGCAGTGTATTCAAGACTCACAGGTAGTAAGGATGGAAGTGTAAGTTGGGTCCCCGATTGTGGAAAGCCATGATTATTGGATACCTTGTGTTATATTTTGCATTGTATTAATGTATGTGTGCCTGCATTGATGTGTATGCTGAGCATGTATTTTTTGTGGAAGGTGCAGCTCTGTTTGTGCAAAGCAGCTCAGGAGTG
Organism: Mesoplodon bidens; assembly: GCF_964165515.1. NCBI lineage: Eukaryota > Metazoa > Chordata > Mammalia > Artiodactyla > Ziphiidae > Mesoplodon > Mesoplodon bidens. Next base: position 3,756,662 of record NC_138160.1, read on the forward strand.
TGTTAAGAGTTCTGGTCTGGCTACATTCTATAGGATGGGTGGGGAGGAAGGAGATGATTAAAGCAGAGAGATCTCACGTGGAGGAAGGAAGGAGAGAGGACAGGTGTAGGTTGGGCTTTTCAGACAACATGTATGTGAGGCTACCAAGAGAAGGACTAAAATGTGGCAGTAGTCATTATGGGCAGGTTGTGTATGCCTCTCCCCACCATTCATATGCTGAAATCCTAACTCCCAATATGATGGTGTTTGGAGGTGGAGCCTTTGGGAGTTGATAAGGTCGTGAGGGTGGAATCCCCATGAATGGGATTAGTGCCCTTATAAAATGGACCCCAGAGAGCTTCCCCACCCCTCTGCCATGTGAGGACACAGCAAGAAGACTGCTTTCTATGAGCCAACAAGCAGGATCTCACCAGAACCCCACCCTAATGGCACCCTGACCTCGGGCTTCCAGCCTCCAGAACTGTGAGAAACAAACTTCCATATTTTATAAGCTCTTCAGTCTTGGCTGTTCTGTTATAGCTGCCAAGACAGGCACACACAGTACCTGTGGGGTGGCAGGACCTTGTAAGCTGATGTGGTGCTGGATTTCCCTGTGGTTAACTGAGACCTGAGTTCTGGGTGGAGCTGTTACAGGAGGAATAGAAATGGCCCAACAGGGCTTTCCTGGTGGCGCAGTGGTTAAGAATCCACCTGGCAATGCAGGGGACACAGGTTTTCGATCCCTGGTCCATGAAGATCCCAAGTGCTGTGGAGCAACTAAGCCTGAGTGCCACAGTTAATGAAGCCTGCATGCTTACAGCCCATGCTCCGCAACAAGAGAAGCCACTGCAATGAGAAGCCCACACACCACAAAGAAGAGTAGCCCCTGCTCGCTGCAACTAGAGAAAGCCCACACAGCAAGGAAGACCCAACGCAGCCCAAAATAAATAAATAAATAAGTAAACAAACAAACAAACAAATATATAAATGAATAAAAAGAAATGGCCCAACAAACACTGTAACAGAGGAATAAACAAAGACTGAAGTTAAAAGAAATGATAACAGATAAAGAACATATACTTTTAAGTCTGGGAACTGGGAAAATGAAGATGGAGAAACGGAAGTATCTAGAGTGGAAATCGATTTGGTGAGACAAAATAGGAAATGAGTATTTAGGGCAGTCCCACTTCCAACTACTGATGATGAATGGTAACATCTGGCTGACCTTTCCCTTTGATGCTCACCGATGAGCTCAACCATGTGTTTTCTTGGTCAAAATTCAGAGTAGATCTGGTGTGGATGAAGCCTGGAGTCTTTGAAACCTTGGTGTCCTCCAAGAGAGACGGAGCTGTGTACAAACAGAAATGTGACAGAACGACTGGGACCTGAGGTCTGAGCATCAGCGACAGGCGGGAAGGCAGGGAGGGAGTGAGAGAAATTAGAAGCAGAAGCAGAAGAGGAGGGTCAGCCCTGCCCACCCTGGGTGGCTCCTGACAGCCAAGAGCAATGGCAGGTGGGAGTCACAGGGATTTGGCTGCACCCTCCCTGCCAGTGGAAAGTTGTGTTTGTGTGCATGTGTGTGTGCTTGTGTGTTCAAACTATCCTGTGAGAGCTCCCCAGCCCACTGTTCACCACAAGTCAATTCTTTAAATATTTATTTTTTGCACACTGCTAAGTTATGTTTTCAGCAGAAGCTGCAACAAACCACCTACACATAAAGGGTAACCAATCTTTGCCAGAGCAGTCGCATACGTCTGGATTCTCTGGTGTCCACTCAGCACTGAGATGAGAAAGGGCTTCTTCCTGATCTTGCAGGGTGGACATTCAGCCAAATGGAAGGTCTGGCTGACAGCTGTCCTCCATGTTTTCATTTCAACAGGCTGGGTACCCAAGGTAAGGGGCATAAGGCAGAGGGGAGGGAATGTAGTAACACCTTGAGTTTTCAGAGAATTCTATGATAGCAAAATTCAAAGAAAAAAGAGTGTCCACATCTTCAGGCAGCAAACAGGCTGGGCTGTAGGGTTTTTTTTTTTTCATCTTCTTACTGAGTGAATAACCAGTGAGAGTTGCCAGCAGAGCAATTGAAGTAGAAACCATTTTGCAACATCAAGCCAGAAAATCTGGTCAGCTTACTTGGAGAAACTTGATAGAGGGAAGCGGTGGAGTTCACGGGACTACTTGACAGCAGGGCTCTCTGTTTGACTTGAAAGGCCTGTACATATTTTCCAGCTAAAGGTGGGAGCCGGGCAGTCTTCAGTGAAGGAACTTGATGGGCACTGCACGCCCGGCTCTTAGTCCCATCATATCTCTTTCTAAAGCATCAATCTAGCTCCATAGGCCCCTGTGGGAGAGCCCCCAACACATTCCCTTTGTCCAAGAGTAAAGTCCAAGTGAGTCTCTGCATACCCCACTGAACCCCCCTTCATCCCGCCAGCCTGTCTTGTCCTCTGACCAGCCGCGCGTGTCCAATGAGATGACCACGTAGAGATTCCCATGGTACAGTACGTGTGGCCAGCTCCTCCTCCCATGGCCTCCATTCCTCCCCTCACCTGCGTGGGGGCTGTAGACACCCCATTGATTCCCTAGGGTACCGGTGGTCGCTGCCAGGACTACCACCTTCTCCACCACAGCCGTTCATGGGTCTTTTGGTCACTTGGCCTTTGCCACTCTGGGGCCACTGGCACTGACATTTGTTGAGTTGTTTCTGAACTAAAGCTCTTGGCTGTTGGAGACGTTCTGTGTGTGGACTCAGCCAAAGTTCCATTAGACTTATAGTCATGGTGACCTGTCCTTCACCTGCCACCAGCTCCGAACAGGAAAGAGGTCATGCCGTGAACCTGTGCCTTTGAAGGTCTTGTGTCCCTGCATGACACCTATGGAGAGGTCCCAACCACATTGGAGCCCCCTGGGCCTTCTCTGCACTGGTCACTGATCGAGGATCCCTGCCAGTCCCGTCCTGGGTGGTGAGAATCCTCATCCCCTAGGTGCCTTGCATTCCTGAGCTCCCTCAGGGCAGGGCCACCTCGTACTCATCCCTCCATCCCCGGAGACAGGACGTGCTGGCAGGAAGCTATTGAATGCATGGATGAGCATGGTCTGGGCTTCCTGGCAAGATGAAGAGCTGAGTAAAGGGTTTTGTTAGGTACTGTTCATGGTCAAACCAATAGCAGTGGTAAAAAGCACTCGTAGCAGTCACTGTTGGTGCTTCCAGTCTATTAGCTTATCTCATCCTCACCACAATTCTATGTGTCAGGGACTATTCTCCTCCCCATTTTACCAGTGAGGAAACCTCAGAGCACAGCTAGTGAGTAGCAGAGGGGAATTTGGACTCAGGCTCTCTGGCTCCAGATAAGGTCAATTTGAATTTCACTTATCAATGTAAGAGAACCATCACCAAAAAGGATGTATGACCTCTTTACATAGAAGTTGTGGGATGTTAATTGTTTTGAGTATAGTGTACAGGATGGCATGTTATACCTTTTGGTTTGCTTCCATTCACGTTTAGGTATCTAACCTGCCTGATGAGCATTAAACCAGCAGGTGGTAGGTAAATTCTAATAAACTGGGAAAACAGCTCAAATTACATATGGTGGAACTCCAGTTTGACTGTTTACTAAGTTCATAATATAACAGATTGAAAGGAGAAAAGAAAAACCTATAGAAATATTGCTCCAAAAATAGATGTGCTATTGTTGTTCCCATGTGGGCCAAATGGAGGTCGGTGACAGAGGCCTTTCTACGGAGAGAGAAGAAATAAAATAAGACAGAAGAGAGGGAAAGCTGTGGAGTCTATTCAGCCATGAAACCTAGATGAAGGCAGGCAATTTTCAGCAAAGATTCTGCTCCTTTCCTCCCTCCGGGTGTCTCCAAGGGTAACTCGCACGTTAAGCTTGCATCTTCTCATTCCTGCCTCTGGCTACCTCTTCATGGTCAGTTAAACCCTTACAGTTACAGAATCCAATCTAACTTTTGTCTTTCAAGTGGCCAGCTACACTTTTGACATTTCTGAAAGGAAATAGGCAAGGTACCCGGTCTCATTCACTGGATTTCAGTGAAAATTAATGAAAGCCTGAGGCAGAAGGAGTCCCTACTGAAAGCTTTCCAAGAACTAGAGTGGCCCATCGGTCTGTGATGTTGGAAGAGGGAGGGAGGTGAAAACACAGTGTGAAGTTTCTGATTTCAACTTAACCCACAGCCTATGGAGACCAGGTCTGAGATGGGTGTAAAGCATGTGTTTTCCAGAAACGACCAATTCAAAATGAGGGCACACATCCTATTATACATTTCATTTATCAGTTTTCAGAGAAGCTGAAATTAGGCTTCAAAACATCACACTTTTTATTTTTTAATTTTTTTCTGATTGACAAGGCCATTCCAGTGTCAGAGCTTTCCTCTGGTGGAATGAGCTGGATGATTTTGATCCATTTTCAGTCTTGATATTATCATTAATTCCTCTTTCAAACTCAGATCCCTAAACCGGTGAGTTTATAATTGACACTAATGGGGAACAGAGCGGCCCTTATTTGCTGGACTTGAGCCGGGGTGGCTGGGTTCAGGTTTGAATCCTGCTTTTATCAAATGGACCCTCTTAATTTCCGTGAATGGAAGTCAGGGCTCAGGTTTTCTTCTAAGGCAGTCCTGAGGCAGACTCTCAGAAATCCTCAGTACAGAGTCAGGGGTGGGGATTTCGTCTTCAAAACCATTCATCTGGGTTTCCCTGCTGGCGCAGTGGTTGAGAGTCCGCCTGCCGATGCAGGGGACATGGGTTCGTGCCCCGGTCTGGGAAGATCCCACATGCCGCGGAGCAGCTGGGCCCGTGAGCCATGGCCGCTGAGCCTGAGCATCCAGAGCCTGTGCTCTGCAACGGGAGAGGTCACAGCAGTGAGAGGCCCGCGTACCGCAAAAACAAAAACAAAAACAAAAACAAAACACATTCATCTGCTATTTCAGTCTCACATCCTCTGTCTTCCCTGACCTTCAGGACTTTTTTCCACCCAGTAATGACTGTAAAACTCTGAGAAAAAGGCCTCTGCCTTAGCTGAGTTGCTGCAAGGCAGCTGTTCTTTGAAAGTAGAGTTTGGCCTGAGAACAGAAGCTTCTTATCCCCAAATAGTAGGTCTCCCACACCTCTTCTGGTCCTGGACAGGCCCCCTCAGAGCAGGGGGCAGGATGGCAGTTCCGGTGGGGCGGCAGGCAGAGACCTTCACCCCAGGATCTAGGAGTCCCCCATGAGCAGGTACCCAAACGCCCGATTCACCTCATTTCTGTTGTTGCTTGTTAGTTGTTTTTAATGTTGCTTTTGGTGAATAGATTTGTTACCACAAATTGACAGTAAATTTAGCCACTTCAGATGTAAAACATTGTCCGTGGTCGTTAATCTAGAAGTAATTGATGGGTTCAATAATGTTCTGAAAGCAACCTGCTTTATAAGTATTATATTGCCCTTATTTTCAATTATTAAATGGAAATATTGAATGATGCCAGAAACTGTGCTTCCCTGTGACTTTCACAGCATGGCTGCCCAAAGCTCCCTCTTGCGGGGTCTGGCTGACCCAAGGCCTGCATGCATACCCATTAAGAAAGTCATATTCCTGAGAGTAGATACATTAGACATAACTTCTTTTAATTGCTCAACCTCTACAAATGACTTTTAAAGCCAACACTAAGACCCTATACACTGTCAGAAATTATATAAAGAAATTTCAAAACTGCAGTTTGCAGAACAAGCCAGAAAGGGAAATTACTTGAGAAAAATGACATCCCACAGGCCATTTCCAAAGCCATTTATCATAAGAACAGTCTCCTGTGCATGTATTTTCAATGTCACAAAAAGAATATTCCATTTTTCTTGACATCTTTGTTTCACTAGATTGTCCAGACATCTACTGCTATCATTAATTCTATAAGTTTTCTTCCAAACCACTAGTAACACTCTCATTATGTTTGCTGATGTTATTGTTACATGCAGTTTGCAGAATCAAGATTTTAGGATGGAGGTTGACAGATTCTTAAATAAAACTATTTCAGACTTTCCGTAATTCTGGACCCTGTGAGTCCTGGAGAATCAATTTATCCACTTGGTCTCTTGGCAGGTGGGCACCCAGTGTCAGGAGAAGGGAAGTGGCAGGCTGGGGACCTCCCTGCTGGGAAGAGGGGGACCCAGGGGCTTAGAACCGGGTGTCTCTAGTCACAGGTGTGTTATCCAAGGGGCAAGGAAGTTTGATAAGAACAGGTCCTATGGTGTGCACGTGTCTGTGTGGGTGTTTATGAGTGTGTGGGGGTATATGAGTGTGTGCAGGTGTGGATGTGTATGAGTGTGTGTGGGTGTGTAGGTGTGTATGAGTGTGTGAGGGTATATGAGTGTGTGCAGGTGTGTGTGTCTTTGTGAGTGTGTGGGTGTGTATGGGTGTGTGAGAGTGTGCAGGTGTATGTGGGGGGTATGTGAGTGGAGGTGTGTGTGCAAATGTGTACATAAGTATGTCTGTGAGTGTGGGTAGGTGTGAGTGTGCTCCAGAGTGTCTGTGTGAGAATGTGTATGTGAGTGTGTGCAAGTGTGTGTCCTCCACCCCTACAGAGAGGGGTGAGGGAAGGACAAGTGTAGGTAGCTTTTCATGGAGAGAAAACTCTGTGAGGCCTCCTGCAAAAACTGTGGGGCAGCAGCAGAGCTCTGGGCTGAATTGCACCCGCCAATTCTTATGTTGAAGTCCTGACCCCCAGGACCTCAGAATGTGACCTTATTTGGAGACGGAGCCTTTCCATAGATGATTAAGTTAGAATGAGGTCATCAGGATGGGCCCTTCCAACATGACTGATGCCTGGTGTCCTGACAAGAAGTGGACATTTGGGCACAGACGTACACAGGGTAAGGCCATGTGGAGAGATGTAAGGGCCTGTGGTCTCTCCAAGCCCAGGAGAGGGGCCTGGGACAGAACCTCCCCTCACGACCCTCAGAGAAAACCAGCTCTGCAGACACCCTGATCTCCAGACCTGGGAAAGAATCCATTTCTGTTGTTTAAGCTGCCCAGTTTGTGGAACTTTGTTACAGCAGCCCTAGCAAATTCATACAGCCAACTAAGGGGGTGCCTGCTATGAGATAAGAATAAAGGTTAGGGAGGGAGAAATTGTAGAGGGCCTTGCCTTTCAATGTAATATGCAGCAGGCTTCACATTATCCTACAAGGGTCAAAGGGCCGTTGAATGATAGTCATCATGGGTATGCATGCTCCAAGTTGCATTAAAAACTCTCCTGCAGCAACATACAGTTGGCCTTGGAAGGTGTACCTCTCAAGGCAGGTGGCCTCCAAGATTAGAGCACTAATCCTGGCAAATGGGAAGGAAGAGCAGATGACATTAATGGAGGGGGATGTTCATCAGGAGGTTCCCAGGTGTCTGGAGTTGGAGCTCACCAGTTGGTAGAGCCACGGGGATAGAAAGAGGGAAAAGAAACAAGAGGGGAGGAGGATGCCTGAAGGCCTTGCGTTCTAGATGAAGATGTAGCTTTCAAAGCTGCCAGCATTTGGGTAGTGTAAGGACATCACATGGGAGAGAGCTGACCAGGGACAAGGCTGGGGGTTTGGGGGGGCTGGCTAAGGTAGACCACCCCTGGGGAGGTGGACCGAAAGCCGAGAGAGACAAGTGAGGTCGGGGGACTGAAGGAACAGTCACTCAACACGCCAAGAAGCACGTTAATGACCTCCTGCTCTAGAAGTTTCCCAGGGCCATCAGCCTCGTGTGTCCACCTATTTTTACAAAAGTCAAGTAACAAACGTGAAATCTGCATTATAGTGCCGAAGACGATTCCATTCTGTTCACGCTCTTCATGTGATAGTTTCATATCAGTACAGATGGATTAGGAGGGTCTTCCCAGTAATCAAGTTTCCAAATCTACTTTTTCTCACTTCCAGAGTGTTTGGAATCTGTCTCCTGGTTATGGCTTTATGTATTCCAGCAAATATATAAACCATTGTACCGGCTCAGGGGAGATTCATTTCCAGATTCTGACAGGGGTTTGGAAATTCATATGAGAGAGACATAAATATTTCTACGTAGGTAATGGTTAAATGGATGGGTGCCTTTTAATTATTGTAATAAACATTTTTGAAGTAACTGTTTTTTCTATAAAAAAGTAGATACACAAATAACTATTGCAAAATAGTGATATTTGAATATGGATCTAAGTAAATAAATTGTTAAAATCAAATTTTACATGCTATTCTAACCATGCAAGTCCTATGGAAGATGTCATGATATGAAATGATATGATATAGGATATGATTGTTTCAGCAATTTTCCTAGTTTCATTTTTATTTCCTTTAAAGCTGACATTCCAAACCTTGGCAAGAAAAGGGTACCTATGAAAATAAACCTGTCTGATCCTACCTTACCTTATTGAGTCAGAACCATTGGGGCAGTGGGGCTGGGCATCTCTATTTGTAATTAGCTCTCTTCGATCATGTCTATTTACCCCAATGCTTGATAACATTGGCTTTTAGAGGTTAAAAGATGGCCTGTGAAAATAGCTAAGTAATAATGTCATAGCTTCTGTACAGCCTGCCATGCATTACCGAAGGATACACATGCATTATTTTATCCCAAATCTCGGTCGCTCACAGTGTATGCTCCTAGGAAGTTTGCAAATCCCCAGGATGCTGTCTTACCAACATACCTGCTGCACGCTTGGGCATATTCCTCCCTGGGGGATCCCTAAGCCCTGGGCCACCTCTTCCTCTCTGAGTGCTTCCCTGACTCTCTGTGTCTCTATAGAATCACCACTCACTCAGACACTGAACACACAAAGCCTAGTCTGACCAGCTCTCAACTACTCCTTAGAATACAGCCATTGGCAAATAGTCTCCCTGTCAGAGTATGTCTGTTAGGTATTTTGTTATTTCCAGGCACAAATCTCACGCCATTTTTATTCTTTCTTGAATTTTATGTGCAGTCTCTTATTATATACCTAGCAAAGCGTAGGAAGAAACTGAAGAGTCAGAATTAATCAGGCCTTCCTCACTCCCGGGTGATTAGGAAAGGAGTCACTGCTCCAGTGGGACACTCAGAGATGCAAGGTTATCCTGAATCCTGTCCTTGGCATTTACACATGATGCAGGTGCAAACTTCCTCTCTTCTGATCAATGCAAAGTGTATTTGGAAAGAGTTCTCTCTGCAGCTTCCCAAGGCACCAGGGCAATCGATGCCCCTCTGTCCCAGGTGCTGAACAAGCACTTGGAACTTGCCGCAGAGGACTCGGTCTCCAGGGCAGCTCGGACAGTGAGAAGTACCTCAGGCTTCTCTCTCCACCTCCATCTGGCTGTGTGTGCGATATTCCTGCCACGGACCAGAAAGTATGGCTGTGTCTACCGCTGAATGGTATAGTGAAACACTTCACAACAGTTTACCCTATCTTGATGTGAAATTGAAGATAATTTTGGACATGAAGACAATGTAGACAAAAGTTTTCCATTCACAGAGAAAGAAGTCAAATTATTCAAAAACATTAGAAAATGTTTCCCACCAATAACAGAAGGGAACCCCGTGGAACACTCTTGGGAGGAGTTTGCGGGTGTAACTCTGGGTGATGGATGGAGAAACCTAGCACAAGCTGATGTGGTCAGAAGGGGAGAGATTGGTCCCTGGGTCCCAGGGATTCAGCCAGGCCTGCTGTGGGGTCAGAACAAGTGGCCCAGGATATGGGTATCTCAGGAACAGCCCGACTGGTCTCTGGGCTCTCAGCACGTGGCTGGATTCGGTCTCTGCCTCCTTCACCTCTGAAAATACCGCTGCCCACACCCGATGTGTGCCTGTGCTGGAGGAGACTAACCTCTGCTTGATTCTTGTTTGGAAACCCTGAGAGAAGCACCCAGCTTCCCAGTATGGCTTTGAGGATTATAACTGGTGCAGCTCAGGTCAGGTGTCCACACCTGGACCACTTTCTGTAGGTGACGAGTGGGGTTCTGCAGGTCCTGGAGATTCCCCGCTCAGCCAGTGGAGGAGAGGAAGAGTTCCCAGGAGATAACACTTTTGACAGCCTCTAAATGGTCATTGAAGAAAACCTGCATGATTGCCAATGAGTCACAAAGCCACGAACTAATATTAGGTGACGAGGCTGTTCACAAGTCTCTACAATTCACTGGTGAGTCCACCCAAAATCAGTTTAAGCCTGAAACTATTTAATTCCTTATCTGATTAAGGCTATTAGATGTGTAAAAGGAATTAGACTACAATGACAAAATATTTAGAGGTCCTCAATATCTTTTCTTTCCTTTTTCCTATCATGTCCTTACCTTGACTATGCTAATGATCTTATAGGTAATTAACCCACCTATCTTTAATTTTCTTGGCCACAGTCAAGAGGAACATGTATCTTCAGGGAGTTTACATCCTGAGGAGCTATTGAATATAATAGCACTAAGCTAAGTAAGTTCACACGTAATAAGACATTGGATCAAAACAGCCACCCTGTGCAATACACCTTAGACCCATTTTATAGATGGAGATGCTGAGTCTCAGGGTTACTTGGTTAGGTCACCTGGCAGAGCACCTGCACAGGGCCCAGGGCCCAGCTACTATGTACTTAAATCTACGTTTCTTACCCCATCTCATTCCAGGCTGGCTATCTCTATGCAGTTCTCCAGGACCTTTGTCCCTTCCTGCCCGAGTCAGCGCTTGCCAGGCATCCTAGCCTGCGGGGGTGAGAAGGACCCATCCTGGAGGTCAGTACCACAGCAGTCTGGTCCCAAGGATATCCCAGGTCAAGGGGCACCAGACAGCGATCCAGAGTCAAGGCTGAGCAGGAAAAGCAGCAACTCAGAACAGGGCCTCAGGACAGCTGGAGCCAGCGTGGGTCTGATCACACAGAGATAATCAACTTTACATAAGTCATAAGGGTGGGAACTTAATCCTGTAGAACTGTAACCTTATGGGAAGACGAAGAGATGTCTCTCTCTCTGTATGTAATGCAAGCAAGGAGGCAGTCATCTGCAACCCAGGAACAGAGGCTCACAGAACCCCACGATGCTGGAACCCTGAGAAATACATTTCTGTTGTCTAAACCACTCAGTCCATTTTGTTATGGCAGCCTGAGTAGACTAACACAATGTCCTTGCCCTGAGCATCAAAGGCTCTGCTCTAGAGTTTTCCAGACTTTCCTAGATTTTTCTAGAAGAGCAAAGCTGCCCACGTGCATCCCCTGTCATTTTTGTCACTTGTAGGATGACACCCAGCAGTGCCCTTCTTCCAAGCTTGCAGTGCTTCACATTTGCCCCTTCGGGAAAACACCACAGTTAGAGCATTTTAGTTTAAATCATTAGCTTATGTGTTCTATTTATCGAACTTGGAAAGTAGCTTTGCTTATGAAAAATCATATTAATGTTCTGTTTTGTTTTTAATTAAGGCTGTCACAGAAATTGCCACAAATAGGTAATCTCACACTGCTATGTGGCCCCCAGCAAATTATCGTGCATGTCAGTTTCCTCGGTGCTGACATTCTTTCCCGGGAACCACACAGTGATTATCACATGTGCTGAGGATCATAATGAGAAATGAATTTTTCCTTATCTTCATGGAAAATCATATTAGGTGTAATTGGATAAAACCAACAATAAACAATCAATCATCCCTAGTTTAAGCTCAGTTTTACACCTAGATGGTTAGACAGTGGGGATGGCATTGATCCCGTATCTCATATCAGAGCATCCTGCAGTGGGTGCCATGGTGATCACAGGGCTGGTCAAAACAGGAAGATTACCCTTGAAAGTATATATACCTGAGACAGCAGAACTGAAAACAGCACTCAGGGGACTTCATTTAAAAACAAATATTCTATTGGGTGTATTTTCACTAAGTAAGACAAATGTCGTTCATCCCATCCCTGTTAATGTGCACAGAGCTAATACTTAGTGACACTTGGTGTGTGTGTGACTCAGAGAAAACGCCCCATGCTGTTGGCAGAACCATGAGACAGTGAACGGATGCTTGTGGGTCACACCAGAGTCCACCCTCTCTCTCCTGTGACCCTAAAGGATGGGGAAGCATAACCTCCCATTTGCACCGCAGATCAGGAATAACTCCTAGAAACATGGACATACAAGGGTTTGTGCACAACAAAGTTTGCATACACCCGAGCAGGCTGGGAATCCTCTACAGAATATCACTGGGAGGATTTCTCCACCACCAGGAGCCCTGATCTGAGGAACATTCATCTGCAGTGACTTTTCTGTTTTTCTTTTTTTTTTTTTTTAATAAAATAGGCAGCTTGAGAAATCTAGGATGTAGGAGCTGGAAGGACACAAGTAGATGGTTTTAACCTAATTTCTGCAGACAAAATCTGAGGCTTGGAGGGGTCCATCATTTGTCATATGGCCGTGGAGGTGGTTGCTGTAGGAGCGTATCTTAAGATGCTCTTTGCACTGTCACAGGCACCTGGAGGAAGTGCAGGTTCAACAGCTGTGTGTATCTGAGTGGCAAGACATAAACTGTATTTTCTACAATTCAGTGTCAACTCCCTTCTCATAGCCATTTAATCTAGTCCCTTTCATGTAATTACACATTATTGAGTCCATTCAGGTTTCTAACAAATCAGGTTAGGAACCAAGAGTCCCATGTCCCCCACTGCCCCCATTCCAAGGGAACTTGCTGTGTGTCCTCCAGTGAGGAGGGAGCAGGAGGACTGGCCCCAGTTGTCCCTTTTCCTCTCCTGGCCACTGTCTCACAGGGCATCCCTCCCTCCCACGGGCTTTCCACCTCGGAGTTCCAGCTTCATGGAAGTTGAATAATTGTCACCTTCCTGCAATGTTCTGAGTCCCGGATGGAGGACGTCACCCGTGGTCAACATCCCAAACCCGGAAGACAGGCTCTGCTAACACATTCTTTGTGCTGATGAGAAGAGAGTTTGACTGACTTGCCTAAAGTCACACAGAGCAAGCAGAGGATGGAGCTGAGGTTCAAAGCCCTCCCCGAACCGTGAAATTACCTGGTTTCCTAGCCCAGCCTCTGGCAGTTCCCTCTCAGACCTGGTCTGCACGGCCAGCAGATCTCAGTCACGTTCTCACTCTTTTGAGGACGGACGACTCCTCAGGGTCTCCCTCTGGGCTGCTGAAAGGAGAATCAGGCTTTGCCTTGGATCTTTCTGACCTGAATCAACTGGCTGGTCTGCTTCTCTCACGACTCCCCTTCCACAGGGGCATCGGGATGTATGTGTAAGGGGATGTATGTGTATGTATGTGTAGCTTCCTCAGCTACAGGAAGCAAGTATGAGTCGCCCTTGCTCCTAGGTCCCCACCCCTCCATACCTACCTGGACTTCAGTCACCCTTCTCTCCACAATCTTCACAGTGAAAAATCCTTCTCAAAGACCTGCACCAGGAATTCACTTTATTACTCTCTGCTCTTGACATTTGAAAAGTGTTGATATATTTGCTTAGGACAGAGAAGATTTGAATCTCCCCTCCTTGTTGTAGGATGAACTAATAATAAAATCTTCATAAAGTTTTAAAAGCATCCAAACTCTACTTCTTAAGACTTCTGTTTATAGCAATACAATCCCACCTTAAGAAACAGGAAACATCTCGAATAAACAGCCTAACCTTGCAACTAAAGCAATTAGAGAAAGAAGAACAAAAACACCCCAAAGTTAGCAGAAGGAAAGAAATCATAAAAATCAGATCAGAAATAAATGAAAAAGAAATGAAGGAAACGATAGCAAAGATCAATAAAACTAAAAGCTGGTTCTTTGAGAAGATAAACAAAATTGATAAACCATTAGCCAGACTCATCAAGAAAAGAAGGGAGAAGACTCAAATCAATAGAATTAGAAATGAAAAAGGAGAAGTAACAACTGACACTGCAGAAATACAAAAGATCATGAGAGATTACAACAAGAAACTCTATGCCCATAAAATGGACAACCTGGAAGAGATGGACAAATTCTTAGAAATGCACAACCTGCCAAGACTGACTCAGGAAGAAATAGAAAATATGAATAGACCAATCACAAGCACTGAAATTGAAACTGTGATTAAAAATCTTCCATCAAACAAAAGCCCAGGACCAGATGGCTTCACAGGCGAATTCTATCAAACATTTAGAGAAGAGCTAACACCCATCCTTCTCAAACTCTTCCAAACAATATCAGAGGAAGGAACACTCCCAAACTCATTCTACGAGGCCACCATCACCTTGATACCAAAACCAGGCAAGGATGTCACAAAGAAAGAAAACTACAGGCCAATATCACTGATGAACATAGATGCAAAAATCCTCAACAAAATACTAGCAAACAGAATCCAACAGCACATTAAAAGGATCATACACCATGATCAAGTGGGGTTTATTCCAGGAATGCAAGGATTCTTCAATATACGCAAATCAATCAATGTGATACACCATATTAACAAGTTGAAGGAGAAAAACCATATGATCATCTCAATAGATGCAGAGAAAGCTTTCGACAAAATTCAACACCCATTTATGATAAAAACCCTGCAGAAAGTAGGCATAGAGGGATCTTTCCTCAACATAATAAAGGCCATATATGACAAACCCACAGCCAGCATCGTCCTCAATGGTGAAAAACTGAAACCATTTCCACTAAGATCAGGAACAAGACAAGGCTGCCCACTCTCACCACTCTTATTCAACCTAGTTTTGGAAGTTTTAGCCACAGCAATCAGAGAAGAAAAGGAAATAAAAGGAATCCAAATTGGAAAAGAAGAAGTAAAGCTGTCACTGTTTGCAGATGACATGATGCTATACATAGAGAATCCTAAAGATGCTACCGAAAAACTACTAGAACTAATCAATGAATTTGGTAAAGTAGCAGGATACAAAATTAATGTACAGAAATCTCTGGCATTCCTGTACACTAATGATGAAAAATCTGAAAATGAAATCAAGAAAACACTCCCATTTATCATTGCAACAAAAAGAATAAAATATCTAGGAATAAACCTACCTAAGGAGACAAAAGACCTGTATGCAGAAAATTATAAGACACTGATGAAAGAAATTAAAGATGATACAAATAGATGGAGAGATATACCATGCTCCTGGATTGGAAGAATCAATATTGTGAAAATGACTCTACTACCCAAAGCAATCTACAGATTCAATGCAATCCCTATCAAACTACCACTGGCATTTTTCACAGAACTAGAACAAAAAATTTCAAAATTTGTTTGGAAAAACAAAAGACCTCGAATAGCCAAAGCAATCTTGAGAACGAAAAACGGAGCTGGAGGAATCAGGCTCCCTGACTTCAGAATATACTACAAAGCTACAGTAATCAAGACAGTCTGGTACTGGCATAAAAACAGAAAGATAGATCAGTGGATCAGGATAGAAAGCCCAGAGATAAACCCACGCACATATGGCCAACCTATCTTTGATAAAGGAGGCAGGAATGTACAGTGGAGAAAGGACAGCCTCTTCAATAAGTGGTGCTGGGAAAACTGGACAGGGACATGTAAAAGTTTGAGATTAGATCATTCCCTAACACCATCCACAAAAATAAGCTCAAAATGGATTAAAGATTTAAATGTAAGGCCAGAAACTATCAAACTCTTAGAGGAAAACATAGGTAGAACACTCTATGACATAAATCACAGCAAGATCCTTTTGGACCCACCTCCTAGAGAAATGGAAATAAAAACAAAGATAAACAAATGGGACCTAATGAAACTTCAAAGCTTTTGCACAGCAAAGGAAACCATAAACAAGACCAAAAGACAACCCTCAGAATGGGAGAAAATATTTGCAAATGAAGCAACTGACAAAGGATTAATCTCCGAAATTTATAAACAGCTCATGCAGCTCAATAGCAAAAAAACAAACAACCCAATCCAAAAATGGGCAGAAGACTTAAATAGGCATTTCTCCAAAGAAGATATACAGACTGCCAACAAACACATGAAAGAATGCTCAACATCATTAATCATTAGAGAAATGCAAATCAAAACTACAATGAGATATCATCTCACACCAGTCAGAATGGCCATCATCAAGAAATCTAGAAACAATAAATGCTGGAGAGGGTGTGGAGAAAAGGGAACACTCTTGCACTGCTGGTGGGAATGTGAATTGGTACAGCCACTATGGAGAACAGTATGGAGGTTCCTTAAAAAACTAAAAATAGAACTACCATATGACCCAGCAATCCCACTACTAGGCATATACCCTGAGAAAACCATAATTCAAAAAGAGACATGTACCAAAATGTTCATTGCAGCTCTATTCACAATAGCCCGGAGCTGGAAACAACCTAAGTGTCCATCATCGGATGAATGGATAAAGAAGATGTGGCACATATATACAATGGAATATTACTCAGCCATAAAAAGAAACGAAACTGAGCTATTTGTAATGAGGTGGATAGACCTAGAGTCTGTCATACAGAGTGAAGTAAGTCAGAAAGAGAAAGACAAATACCGTATGCTAACACATATATACGGAATTTAAAAAAAAAAAGTCATGAAGGACCTAGGGGCAAAACGGGAATAAAGACACAGACCTACTTGAGAATGGACTTGAGGATATAGGGAGGGGGAAGGGTAAGCTGTGACAAAGCGAAAGAGAGGCATGGACATATATACACTACCAAACGTAAGGTAGATAGATAGTGGGAAGCAGCCGCAGAGCACAGGGAGATCAGCTCGGTGCTTTGTGACCGCGTGGAGGGGTGGGATGGGGAGGGTGGGAGGGAGGGAGATGCATGAGGGAAGGGATGTGGGAACAGATGTATATGTATGACTGATTCACTTTGTTATAAAGCAGAAACTAATTAAAAAATTAAAAGAAAAAAGAAGCCAAATAAAATTTAACATGTACAGTGAAAAAAAAAAAAAAGACTTCTGGATTCTTGAATTTTTAGATCTTATTTTTAAGTGTTTTTTTAGAATTAAAACAACACAAAACAAACAAACAAACAAAAAACCCTTATCTCCCCCAAATTACTGTTCTTGCAATGGGAAGGATGGGCTTTAAAGGGAGTGTCTCTGAACATAGGCATAACACTCATTTACATAAATCCTAGCAATATTTTTTTGGATGTGTCTCCTAAGGCAAAAAAAAAAAAAGAAAAAATAAACAAATGGGACCTAGTTAAATTTAAAAGCTTTTGCACATCATAGGAAACCATTGACAAAAGACAACATATCGAATGGGAGAAAAGATTTGCAAGTGCTATGACTGATAAGGGATTAGCATCCAACATACATAAATAGTTCATAAAACTCATATCAAACAAACAGACAAACAACCTGATTAAAAAATGGGCAGAAGACCTGAAAGGACTTTTTTTCAAAAGAAGACATACAGAGGGCTAATAAGCACATGAAAAGATGCTCAACATTGCTAATTATTAGAGAAAGGTAAATCAAAACTGCAATGAGGTATCACCTCACACCACTCAGAATGGCCATCATCAAAAAGTCGACAAAAAACAAATGTTGGAGAGAATGTGGAGAAAAGGAAACCCTGTACACTGTTCGTGGGAATGTAAATAGGTGCAGCCACTGTGGAAAATAGTATGGAGGTTCCTCAAAAAACTATCCTGCTTTCCCAGGACAGCATGTCTTTTTCTATAAAAGCATAAGAACCTTACAAGTATGCTTACATGTCTCCCCTCCCATCTCCAGTGAACTTGTCACACCTATTACTTTTGCATATTATAAACTACACTATAAATTTTCATTATTGTCAAGAGATTAAATAATAAAAAATCATATATTTATTCGTGTAGTGACCATTTCCAATTCTTTCATTCTTTGCATTGATCTTTATCATTCTCTTCTGCCTGAGGTTCTTCCTTTAATATTTTTTGTTGTGTGTACCTTTGGTGAGAATTTTGTTCAGCTTTTGTACGTCTGAACATACCACTATTTCACTTGCTTTTGAAAGATATTTTTGCTGGGTATAGAATTCTCAGTGGACAGCCCCCCTCCCAGCCAGCACCTTAAAGACGTCCCACTGTCTGAAAAGATACTGTCTGTAACTTGCTTTGTTTTCAACAGGAAATCTGTCATTCTTATCCTTGTTTCTGTGTAGCTAGCATTATCATTTTTCCTTTAGATGCTTTTAAGATGTACTTTATTGTCACTTTTTGCTAGACACCCTCTAAATGGTCCAGAGTGAGTCCCATATCCTGGCATCCATGTCGTATGTCATCCTTTCCCTTGAGTGTGGGTTGGACCTATTTCCTCAAGTCTAGTGAATAAAATATGTCAGAAGTGATGGTATAGTTTCTCAGCCTGCTCAAGATGCTATAATGAAATATCACAAACTGAGTGGCTTATACACAACAAAAAATCATTTCTCAGTCCTGGAGACTGGCAGACCAGGATCAGGGCCCCTGAACTGTCATGTGAGGGCTCTCTTCCATGTCATGGACTCCTGGTTGTATCCTTGCACTATGGAAAGGGAAAGGGTTTGGGAGCTCTCTCAGGTCCCTCTGTAGCAGGGCACTAATCCCATTCATGAGGGCTCCACCTTCATGACCTTGGCAACTCCCAAAGGCCCCATGTCCTAATAACACTCACATTGGGTATTAGGATTTCAACATATGGATTTTGGAGAAAGACATTCAGACCATAGCAGATATCATTTCTGAGATTAAATTACAAAAGGCTGTGTCTTCTGTCTGTGTCTCTCTTTCACTTTGATGGAAGCCAACTATGTGTTATGATCTACCTTATGGAAAGGTCCAAGTGGCAAGTAAGTGATGTTTTCAGCCAGTTGTTACTGAGGACCTGAAGCCTGACAACAACCACTGCATGGATAAGTTTAGAATCAATTTCTCTCCCAGTCTATCTTCGAAGTCCTAATCAACACCGCAGTTACAGTCTCGTTAGAGACAGAGCCAGAAGCAGCCAGATAAATTTTGAGATTATAATACATATTTAAAGTCACTAAGTGTTGGGGTGATTTGTTACACAGCATAGATAACTAATATATAGGCTTTGAGCAATTTGATTAGGATGAGACTTGGTGTGATTTTTTTCATGTCTCTTCTACTTGGGATTCATTATACTTCTGTGGTTTATAGTTATTATCAAATTTTGAAACTATATGGCTACTATTCTTCACTATTTTGCTGACTTCAATTATAAACTTATTGGTCTGTTTGAAATTGTTCCATATGTGATAATGTTCTGTTCATTTTTCAAATCTTTTATTTTTGTCATTCTTCCAGGTGTCTCATTTTAAATAGTTTCTACTGTAATATATCACTAGCATTTTCTTTTGCAATGTCTAGTGTCCCATTAATTGCACTCAGAATACTTTTCATCTGAGATGTTGCAGTTTTTGTCTTTATATATTCAACTTCAGTGGGTTTTTCTTTTATATATTCTGTGCCACAATTTAACATTTAGTACATATGGAATACCATTATAATAATTGTTTTAATGTTTGTCTGCTAATTCCAATATTTATGTCAGTTTTGGATTAATTTACACAAATTTTTCTCCCTATCATAGATCATATTTTTCTGAATGCTTGTTGAGTTTTTTTTTTTTTTTTTTTTTTAATACCGGTCTTTGTGAACTTCACCTTGTAGGATTTTGGATAATTTTGTACCCTGATAAGTAGTGTTGAGTTTGTTGTACTATGCAGTTAAATTGACTGGAAACAGTTTATAACTTTGGGTCTTGCTTTAAAAATTTACTTGGTGGATCCAAGCTATCTTTTGTCAAGGGCTTATAATTCCCCATTGTTGAGTGCCCTCCCAAATACCTCATGAATTATGAAGTTTCCACTCTGGCTGGCAGAGTCAAGCCCAGGTATCAGCTGTTTGTGAGGGTTGAGTTCTATTTTCCTCTGCTCTTTTTGGGGGGTTCTTTCCCTGTTCTTGGTTTCCTCATACAAATCCACTGTTAAGTGGTCTGCTGAGTACTCAAAGGAGACTGCCCATCTCCAGAGCACTTCCTCCATCACTCTGCACTGCAAACTCTACCCATTCTGTTCTTTCTGAACTACTAGATCTGTCTTCTAGAGGTGATTTGTTAAAGGTCAAAAAGAAGAATTTTACTCATCATATAGTGCTTATTCCTTAAACCTGAACTTCTGTTAACCAAGGCAAATTTTTTTTTTTAGGTGTTAAAGAGGAAATGTATCTTGGGGAATGAAAGGTGACAGCCCTGCTCACATGAGACTAGGATTACAGAGACCCCAGCCTTTTATAAGACCTCATGTTGCAGAAGATGCACCTTCTTAGTTGACTTGTTATTTCCAGCAACAAAATAAGACATCTTTAATTTTTTTCCTGCCTTACAGAAAGGCTGAGACAGTGCAAGTATAAATTTGTAAAAAGTATGTGATATCTGGAAGTCCTTTGTGATCTGGCTAAACCACCTAGGGCTCCATGGACAGTCCAGCTTTCATCTGTTTCATATGAGGCATCAAAGAGAAGTTACTGAGACATTTACTGAAATTTGGTTGTTAGGCTCTAAGATGTATTGAAGATAGTTTAGATTTGATAAATAATTACATAAATTTGATTATTTGTCAAAAATATAGGAAATATAAGTATGCAATTTATGGTGCATATATATAATCTGTGACATATGTATATAAAATTTTATACTTATATATATATATATATATATATATATATATATATATATATATATATATATAAAACCATTCTGTTTTGTTAAGATTTATGCAAATTCTGCTCTATTTAGTAACTTGAAACTTTTCCACTAGTAGATGAGGTCATTCTCATAGTAGATTCTGCTTTTCTTATCTTTACTCCAAATATTTTTATTTTTACAA
The DNA here is from genome assembly GCF_964165515.1 of Mesoplodon bidens. Classification (NCBI taxonomy): domain Eukaryota; kingdom Metazoa; phylum Chordata; class Mammalia; order Artiodactyla; family Ziphiidae; genus Mesoplodon; species Mesoplodon bidens. The sequence goes on from NC_138160.1 coordinate 3,777,402, forward strand.
TTTTACTAAGTTTAAAAATATTTTGAAGTATATATTACAAAAAAATTAAAAGTATACATAAAACCTCGATAAGACATTTATCTTTATTATATTAACCTTTTCCAAACTGTAAGGTTCAGCCGCCCCATCTATCAATGTCTAACTTAATAGATCCAATCACCAGTTCTAAGTTTATTTTAATTAGAACTTTTAGCTGGGTTGCTGCATTAACACATTTGTTCTTTGTTTAAATATTCCCTAAATGATGAAACTCTCAAGGTATTTCTTAAGAGTATGGAGACTAAATTGCTTTAATGGATATTGTATAACAGAAAAATAGTAAATCATAAGGGAAACTTAGGAGACACTTTGAAGATTATTTTATACAAATATTTGAGAAACTCATGTGAAATATGATACTATTTCATAGATCTGAGAGTCATAACTTAGACTTATTCTATACAATTACAGCCCAACTGGTCTCAACAAAACTTCAGGTGTATCTTAACCATCTCACTGTCAAAGGGGATGGGCTTAGATTTCCTAAATTGTTTGCACCAAGCCAAGCCAGAGGATGGGAGAGATCAAACGATTTTAATCACTAGGATCATATGAGTGAAGCCTTAAAAGCCTCATTTATTTATTTCTCTCTAAAGCAGAAAGGCACTCGCCGGGCATGATAAAGCATATACCAGCCCCGTGTCTATTCTCTCCAAGGGTGAGACCAGGGGAAGCCTCTCCAGAGGGCCAGCCAGGCATTGCCAGGATCTCAGAACATCTCTTTGGGTTTCCACTGGTCTCTCCCACACAAAGCAGCACAACTGTGTTATTCTCACATTGATCTGGACAATCAACTTTCAAGTTTACATTCAAGTGCACAATTCAAATCATCTCCCCAAAACATAAATGCATCCCAGTCTGTTATCTTGCCAATAACCAACTCATAGGTTCTAGTCTGCTCCTCAATGACATACACTCCTTAGCCACAGAATATTAAAGTTGCTTTTTTGTAAATAAATAAAACAGAATCACTAAGCAGTATGTGTCCAAAGGCTCTGATAAGAGTTCTGTATGTTAGGTCTGTGTGTCAGGATGGTGTGCACTGTCCCTCCCACCCCACTGCTGTTTGAAGGGCTTACACCTGACCCTGGCTTCTGGGAGGGCTTGCAGTCACTTTAGAAATCAGGAAAACATATGTCCGCAGAGTTGTCAGGGGGCTTTCAGAGCATCTTTAGCTGGAGAGTCATGTTAACAGATAGGAAAATGCTAAAGACCAGAATTCTCCCAGTGCCATATATTGGAGAGAAAAATCCATTTTAGGATAATGCTTTTTACCCCATGTCCAATGGCTTTCTTAATATCATCCATTCTTTCACTTTGTATTTGAAACACTTTAAGCTAATGTTATAATTAGGGACAAAATTGTCTATTTCCCCAAATAGAAGATGTAAACATGTAGTTTGTTTCTAGAAAATAATGTCATAAATGGTTTGAGGTTCAATTTTTGAAATAAACAATGAAATCCTTTTCTAATCTTGCGTTTCAGAATTTCATTGATGAAATCATTATAAATTAAATAATGAGTCCTCTATTATGTTTCAAACAACTTGGCAGAAGGGACAGATTCTGGAGGAATCTCTGTGTCCTGTGATGCTCCTAGCGCCAGGCCCATAGGTAGTAGGAGCTCAGTAAACACTTGGCCACATCACTGAATATAAAGCTTTTGAACATTGATTTGTTTGATTGACTGTTTCCCCTTATGGCATATTCTAATTCATGTTCTAATGAGCGAGGTTATTGATAGAATTACCTAGTCGTCCTCACGATGGAATCCTTCAAAAGTTATGAAATGACATATTAGATAAACATTTCATAGTGCCCCAAATCTCCTCCCTCCCTCCCACCTTTCCTCCTTCCCTCTCACCCTCCTTCCTTCTTTCCTTCCCGATGAGTAGGGGTTGTAAGGGAAGATGTAGCCTGCAGATTCCCTTATTTACATAAATTTTTCTGTTGAGTCTTCTTGGAAGGGCTGAACCGTGCCTTGTGCTGCCAAACTATTTCACTTTTACCATAAAGCCCAATTTCCTAAATACTTCTAAGTTGTCTTTCTCTTGCCATTCATGGGTTCTTGTTTCCAAGAATGAATGCTCTGTACAGTCTAAGTTCTCATGCTCATTAACAACTCAGCTGACTTTGTAACTTTTCGAGCTTTCTGGTACATGTGAACTTCTTTGAAGTTTACACATTTTATATTTTGTTTTAAAATTTGTTGTTTGATTTAGTAGAGGGAAAAATTAGCTTGGATTTAAGTAAGAAAGGTCAGTCTCTCATTGTCATTGAGTCAGTTTGTTTCTGTGATAGTTAAAGAATGGGAAGACTTGCACAAAAACTCTCATTCATGAAACATTTTGTAGTATGTATCAAGTAATGAAAGAAGGCAAGTTGATCAATCAATCAATCAATATTCTTAAATGCTTTCCATTGGACACTGGGATATGTGCTCTAATATGAAGTATGTTGGGCCTGGTGTTTAACAACGTACAGTATAACTGTCTTTGTCTACAAAGGCCATGATCTTCTGAGAGAGGAAGCCATCCTGCCTTCTGTGTCATGTCCTTACTGGGAATCACCTTCACAGTTGCTGCCTTGTCTCAGCTTCAACACAAATACTGTCTAATCTCACAGACCTTCTGTAGTGATTCCAGGTCCCAAATCAAAATCAGCAGAGAAATGAAACATTTAGGTATTTTCCATATGACACAGAAACTTCAGATATTTCACTGTTCACAGAGGAAAGCAGCTTTTTTGTTTGTTTTTTTGAAAGTTTAATCGAAAGACATGAAACACTCTGTATAAGAATGTGAAATTAACAGATCACAAATGTTAACATTTTTTTCCACAATTATACCAGTCTGAGTGTTTTGAAAAACTTGGCATAATGTAAGATGAAATAAAACTAGATATTTTTCTGACTCTGTGAAAATTATCAAGCTAGCTGTGCATGTGTACATAAATCAACCCTTTAACTCTCTGACAATACCCAGGTGTCTCAATCTTGGCAGGATTGATGTTTTGGGCTGCATTATTCTGTGCTTGTTGCTGTCCTTGCATTGTGAGAAGTTTATCAGCATCCCTGGCCTCTACCCACTAGATGCTGGTAGATTCCCTCATCTTAGTCATGATAATCAAAAATGTCTCCAGTCATTGCCATATGCTCCCTGAGGCAAAATCAACCTTGACTGAGGACAACTGATATATGTAATGAGATATAACACCTCAAATATACACACAATTCCAATATCAATTTAGGAAGTACATGATTATAACTTTGTGTCTAGAGTTAAATGGACAAAAAATTCATTCAATTGATTTTTTTCCCCTTTTCAAGTTCATCCTGATCTATCAATCAGTCTCCCTTGCAGTGGGTTCTTTTACAACGCCCATGGGGCTAACAGATGGAGGTATCTCCATAACACCCTTGGATGTTTAGATCAAAGCAGGAGGACACCACACATTCGGCATCAAGGCCAGAAACACAGGGAGAGACTTGTGAGGAGGGTGAGAGTGTGAGGGACAACCAGGGGTCGGCATGACATTCAGACCAATTCAAAGCCACCAGTCAGTTCAGCAGGAGACAAAAGTGTCCACGCTGTGATGGGCCAGCCATGCTGGGTTTAAAGCAGCAGTGAAGATATCAAAACAAGGCCTGGGGGACCAACCTCTCTCTTCTTTACCACAACAACTCCTAGTCATTCTAACTGTACATTTGAAAAGACCAGTGGAAGCCATTTAGGAAAGAGTGACCTTAGAATTAGGCACAGGGGGCTCTGAAATGTGGGAAGAGAAGCCACAGTAATTTGGCACCTGCGTGGTGTGGCAGAAACACGTGATTGTGAGGTCACCCTGAAGCTCATTGCATCAACATTCCTGAGCTTAGACTCCTACAACAGGGTAAGAGTGTCTGCCTTTCATTTCTATTGGGAGAAGGGGGTGGGTAATAACACAGACCCACACTAAAGATACGATCCCTCTCTCTTAAAATTTATCTCAGTGAATTTTCTGTACCTATGTAAATATATCTACATATATTTTACATATATGGCAGAAGAACTTGGTCTGTTCAGCACAATAAATGAGAGAGTCTGGGGAACACAGCAGTTGCTTTTACTGTTTTGGTGATGCCTCTCTGAGGGGGCTTGTGTGTCTCCCCAGGTGAGTAGAACAAGGAGCCACGAGTGGAATCTTCATATGCTGTTCTTAAAGGTGGGAATGTGGGGTCACGTCCAGTCCAGTGACCTCTTTCTCCACCTCGGGATTTCTGTGAGCTCAGAAGCCACTTCCCCACTGTAGGCATGATAGATCACTGTGGCCCAGCGAACCACAAAATCTGTTCCAGTGCTTGGCTATCATGGTTGATGGAATGTGAATGCAGAGAAGCAGAAAATAAGCTCTGCACCAGGCTCTTATTCAAGCCAGTGCTCCACAGTCTAATGAGCATGTAACTTCCCCCCTTTCATGACAGTAGAGATGCCTGCAGTATTGTTTCAGCCAAGGGTTGATATGTTATCTTGGTAGTAACCGCATCCATATTTCACAATGAAATCACAATTGGAATTTACCAGAGAGGATTACCTGACTTTTCTTCTCTCCATTCTTCTTAAATATATGGCAATCGTTTATCTATCCAATCCCCATATGTACACACCACACACACACACACACACACACAGGAAGATGAATATATACATCTCTATAACAGGTGTTCTTCCATCAAGTTTAAGATTCCTCTTGCCAAATTATCAAGAAATGCAGTACCTCCTTCCTGAAACTTCCACCGCATGCCTGACTTTGCCCAGAACCCTCGCGTCTGATTGAATTCTCATGATGTCAAAGACTAGGCAGAGAAAGAATGCAGAGCAGCAAGAGTTGAACAGAGAGCTTCTGACTTGTATTCATGTTTGCATCTATGTTGTGTGATAGGAATTTGTCCATCATGGTGCTGATTTGCTTAATTAAATATGTCACCTGTAGGGACCTCCGAGGACCTCTATGCTCCAGACACAGGGGTGTCTTTCTCCAGCTCGTGCTGCCTGGGCTTCCCAAGCCCCAAGTGCCACGTCCAGGTGGTTGCGTCAGAGCATATTCTAGCCTAACCACACACTGTGCAGGAACCAGTCATGCCCTGTGAGCTGCACCTCACGACACAGTCCCCTTCCCTGTGGTGAGCCCACTGCTGGTGCCTGGCCTCCTGTTCTACAACAGACAAGAGTCTGAATCAACCCAATCTGTTCATTTTCTTCCACTCATGATGATCCTCACCTGGGCAGGACTGCAGACATCTCTATCCCTCCTTCCCAAAGACCCTTGGATCATGTACTATCTACCTGCCAGCTTCCCATGACAACTCAGCATGCCAGGGCTGTAGGGAGAGGCAACCTTAGCCAGACTCAACAAGGACAGTGAGTGCCCACTTATAATGAATTTTCATAAGGTTCTTGCAAGATCTAAAATAGACTCTCTCTAAGATGACTTTGTGTGGTTCAATTAAGAAAAAATAAGATCCAATTCATCAAGACATACAAAATTTCCTTACTTCATACATACATACACACACACACATACACTCAGATGTATGCATATGCTGCACTTTAATAACTAAATCAATAAGCCATGTAAATATCTAAGTAAAGTGTCCCCCAAACTGCCCAAATCTACTTGGTGGGTCCTTACTTGTACAGTTAACACTAGTATTCTTTCCATCATTATTGTTTTCAGTTAGTGTATTTCATATATGTTATTAAACTTCCCTGTGGTTCTCTGTATTTATTTACTTCTCTTTATTAAAGATTTATTCCCTTATTTCTGTTGAACACTGGCTGCAATCCTAGCAATGAGTCCTGCTTGGAAGAAGAGCTGTGGGCAATAGTAACCCATATAATGTTTCTTACTGTAGATGTGTAAAATCTAAAATTATGATGCAACCATCATTTCAATTCCTAAAATAAGGTTTGCTCTGTTAACTACTGCTTTAGATAATTTAAATACAGACCACAGTCCAGGCCACATTGTCATGGGTTCAGTAAAATTAGCATTTGATTCATTTTGGGTGGTATTTTAATCAGACACAAAATTTTAGGAGTGTGATTTGTCAAATGTATATTGAAAATACATTGAGGGGCTTCCCTGGTGGCGCAGTGGTTGGGAGTCCACCTGCCAGTGCGGGGGACATGGGTCGTGCACCGGTCCAGGGGAATCCCACATGCCACAGGGCGGCTGGGTCCATGGGCCATGGCTGCTGGGCCTGCATGTCCAGAGCCTGTGCTCTGTGGTGGGAGAGGCTGCAGTGGTGAGAGGTCCACGTACCACAAAAGAAAAAAAAAAAAAAAAAAAGAAAATACATTGAAAAATATTTAAAAACTGAAACATCTTTTAACACAGAAATCATTTTTCTGAGTTTTTTTTCTAAAGAAATAATTAAGATATACAAAATATATAAGAATAAATACAATATTAATTCAGTGGACTGTATGATAACAAACATTGGAAACAACCTAAATTTCAAAAATGATGGGATTTTTAATTAAATTAATAGTGATAAAATGGAATGTAAAGAGTGTCAGAAAGTACCTGTGTTATACATGTTATGTGCAGCTTTCATTTCAGCATGGTGAAGACACACAGAGAGTGCTTATAACAAAGCAAACACCCAGAACACTCAAATAGTGATATTCTGCCTTTCTTTGGATTTTTTTCAAAACTTAATGTAGTACTAAACTGAAATATGATAATATTAGTTAGGTGTGTTTCTTTGTTTTTCTTTCCAGTCTAGTTTCTCTCCCTACTTCCAGTCAAGAATTATGTGGGGCAATTTTCATAATCCATGATTTTATCTTTACCATAAAGAAATGTATGTATCTACTTTCTATCTATTTATCTTAACTATCTATCATCAATAATCTAAATTTTTTGCATATTTTAAAATATCAAAATAATTTTGATTGATTACTTATCTAAATTTATTGTTTCTGCCCTCCTGCAGAATTAAACAAGTACTTAGCTTGGTTTAACTTCCCTCCAAAGCCACCTCTTCTATTTTGCATGCTGTTATTTTTATTTTTTAGCTCCATTTTTAATAAAACATAAACAGTATTTTTATAATCAATAGTTAATTACATTACAAATGTAATTTATCAATTTATTTCTATTTACTTTAATCCAACTTCTTCCTTTTGAAACCTTTTCTTAAGGAATGACATTATTTAGTAATTACTTTAGTTCTTCAGAGTAGGGCACATGAGTCTAAATTCATGGTCTTTCCATGCTTGGAAAGCTCCTTATTGTGCCCTCACACTTTCATGATAGATAAACCACATATGACAAATTGAGTCTACCATTATTTTCCCTCAACATTTCAAAGATGTATTTTTTATGATTTTCCAGGTTTTGTAGTTGTGGAGGAGATGCCTAATGACAATGCAATTATCCACATTGGTGATTATAAGTTTTTTCTTTTAAATCTCATACATTTTCTATTTATAATTTATTTTGTGTAATTTCATTAAAATGTATCTATTTTACATTGTATTTATTCTTCTCAGCACTGGATATATGCTGAATATCTAAAAGCCATGGAAAAAATGCATGACTGTTATCACTTTAAATATTGTCCATCATTTCTTTCTTTCTTTTGTTTAAATTTTTGAACTTTTATTTTTCTCTGTGATGTGTGTGTTTTTAATCATCTTCACATTTGCTAATTCTCTTTTTAGCAGTTTCTAATCTAGAATTTATCCATTCTATCAAGTTTTTAAAAACGTATTTGTTTTCTATATTTTATTTTTAGAATTTTTAATTGATTCTTTTAAATATTAAATGTATTTTTAATCCTTTCATTTTATTTTTACAGATGATGCTTATTCCTTCATGTATTTGTTTCTTGAATAATTTAAACATTCTATCAATATTATTTCTAGACTATTCTGTCATTTCAATTTTCTGGTGAGATATTTCTCCCATTTGGAAAGATTTTTCTTTTTTCCTGTGTCTTCTCAGCTCTTCATTTTTCTCATGTGTATTAAAATGTGTTGTGACAATCCATGTAGAGCAAGTTCTCCTTTTTACTCAATTTAGAACCAGAGCTTGGGTTGTTAGCTTTGGATCTTGATCCACAAAGACCACAAAGATTCCAGATTGAACCAACTTAAGTCCTCTCCTGGTTCTTGGGTTCTGGTGTTTCTATGGTTTCCTGCTGTGGCAGACAAGCAGTTCATTTCTGGAAATAACTCTGACCAGCTAAAGATTTTTAAAGCCTCTCTTAATGAGAAATCTCTCCTACACAATTAAAGTGTTCCCCACTTTTCCTATTTCTGTTTACAGAGCCCAGTAAGCCTTTGACTTTATTCCTTTCTCATTGTTGTGTGTTTAAGCTTCCTCTTTGTCTCTCTCTCTCTCTCTCTTTCTCTCTTTTCCCTCTCTCCCAACCTTCCAATATATATAGATACATTAATATTCAGTTATGCTCCTTTCAAACTCCCAGCTAAATCTGACAAGTATTTGTATGTTACCTCCTGTTGCTTTCCACTGTATTCCATGGGCCCCTGGGAGTCATCATCATGTTTATTCCCTCAGGGATCTGCTTAGTTCATTATGGTCAATTATTCCAGCCTCATTGATAGGATCTCCTTTGGACCTATTGTAGTCATGGTACCCCTTAACTCTGGGCTCCCTGCTACCCTCTGTTGACACTGGACAACGGTGTGCACAGTGGGGACCCAGCACCTCTGAACATGTGGTGCAAATGATTGGTCATGAAAAATCCTGTTGAATTAATATATTAACATCCATTCAGACGTGACCAGAAGTTAATCTCCACAAGGACAGTGATCTTTGTCTGTTGGTTCATGGTCTCCAGCACCCCCAGCATTGCACAAAGCAGGGACTCAGTACCTGTGCTCTGAATGGATGCATGAGGTCCTGAGGCTCTGCACCATATTATTATCACAGAGAGAGTGTGGCATGTTTGTCAGTCTGAGGATGAAGAATTGAAAATGCCCCATGAACAGGATTATTCCCCATCGATGTTGTATATCATGTCTCTCCCCCATTCGCAGCATGAGGCTCTTCTCTTTCTATTCAAATTTAACTCAAATGTTCCTTGGAAATTCACAGATGATTTTAGAGCTCAAGTCAAGAAGAAGAATATTCAATTGGAATTTCTAAGGTAATTTCCATTAAGTATGTTGTTTGATAGCATGAAAACAGATGGGAAGAAAATATCTTCATCTCTTCCTTATGGTTCACTGGAAATAAAAAGTTAGAAAGTTGTTGTAAGATGAGATCTATAATTAAAAACAATTTGGGTTGATTTCACAGTTGGTTAAGCAATTCTTTCAGTTTCTTTTTGCATTGTCAGAAACTAAGATGGAAGCTTCATCTGTGACTGTTAATTATTCTTTTTTATCACAGCCATGGCACTTAACAATTTTTTGCTGTAGTGTTCTCTCTAATTCAGTGTTATGGTCAACATGTTTATTTCTGCCAAAGTTTTTCTTCTAGCAGGAACATCACCTCCACTTCTCATTTAAAATTTAGAGCAAAGCAAAGCCTGTGAAACTTGCATGGGGCACCTCTGCTTGGGATGTGGCATCACTGTATGGTCCCCACTGCATGCATTATCAACATCACATTGATTTCCCCACATAGCTGGGCACTGGGTAGGCCCCCACACACACACACTCACCAAGTCACCCTGACTATTTCTGTTCTCAATATAAATGCAATGCATTTACTTTATGAAATATCTGGAGAGCACACACACAAAAAAGTGCACAGAAGAAAATAAAAATCAGCTGTAATTATACCATCAAGAGAAATCCTCACAATTATTTTTGGAGGTATACCTGGTTCTTAAACATATTTTTGAGAATCTCTTTAACCAGTTACCATTTTATTGTTAGGCTTTTCCCTTATACGGAAAGACACTTTGAGAGTGTTATTTTGTGGCTGAAGAGAATACCCTCTAATGATGCACTGAGGTAACTTACCATCCCTTTAACAGGGGATGTAGTTATTGTTTAAAATTTTTTATCAAAAGTAAGGATGTTTGATTCTGTTTGCAAATACTTGTTTACATCTCTATTTAACTGGCATACATTTCTAGAAATCCACACCTTTTAGGAATAGTCACTAATTATCAGAATGATTATTTTTCTTTTGGTAGAAATAATTATTTTTTCCTACCAGGATAATCAAAAAGAGGGTGATGTAACACCCTCTTTAAGATGAAGAATTTAACTAAATAACAACATTTAAATGCCTTAAGGTTAAGCTGATTTTTATTTAACCTAGACATTACAGCAAATCACAAAAAACACGATTTAAGTTTACCATCTCAGAAACACAGTTCCCTCTCTCTTATTCTCCATTTAGAACTTCTTCTGACTTTGAGGGTTACTTCTGGGGCTGACCCAATGTGGCTGTGAGCTGCAGTTCAGGCCCAGGAGCACGTGAGTGGATGGAGATACAGATGGGGAGATGGAGGATGGGCACGGGAAGACAGATGGTCCCTGAGGATGCTTCCCTGACTCCCTGGAGCAGATGACCAGTGAGGCTGTGACGCAGCAGCAGTGCTCATTTCTAATATCATTCAGTGCCTGTACAGGTTGGATTGCATCCCACAAAAGACATGTCAAATTTCTAATTTCTGGTACCTGTGAATGTGACTGTATTTGGGAATAGGATCTTTGTATATGTGATTGAGTTGAGATGATGTTAGGGTGGGACTAATGCCATCTGACTGGTGTCTTTGTAAGAATAGGAGACACAGATGGGAAAGGTCTTGTGAAGATGAGGTGGAGGCTGGAACAGTGTGTCTGCAAGCCACGTACGGAGAACCAAAACCAAGGGCTGTGTCCAGAAGCTAAGAGGGCGGCTCGGAACAGGTTCTCCCCTGGAGCCCTCAGAGAGAGCATGGCCCTACCCACACTTTGCTGTTGGACTTCTGTCTTCCAGACAGTGAAAGAATACATTTCTGTTGTTTAAAGCCATCCAGTTTGTCGTCCTTTATAATGGCAGCCCAGAAGCTAGTTCAAGGCCCAAGGAGTCTGGTCGTCAAGGACGAAGGTACAGACCAGGTAGCATCAAAAGAAACAAAGCCTGAAAAATGCATCTTCAGATCTCCCATGTCCTCCCTGTGCAGTGCTGGTGGATTTGGTACATAGAGCCTTGTTAAGGTCTGATGTGGCTGCTGCCTGCAGGTGTGTGTCCTCCCCGCCTCAACCCAGTGATGTCACTCATCCCGGTGTGTCCTCTCTGTGAACCTCTCAGCCAGCGTGTTGGAAATGCAGGCACAATCCCAGGCAGAGTTGCAGGTTAATTTCCTGCCAGACCAGCCCCTGCTGACACGCTGACTCATCTCTCTTCATTTCCATCAAGCACACTTGCCTGCCAACAGGTTCTGGATTTTTGTTTGTTTGTTTTTGTCCTTTTCAAGTGGTGAAATGCCTACCTCTTTCATCATAAAAAACATAAGAACAATATAGTCAACATTCTATGGTATTTGGGTTAACAACAGTCTGAAGGAGAACATCACAGTGTGAATAGTATTGTTTTCTCCATCTCCATCCTCCACTCACTGTTCCCAAAGCTACATTTAAGTCTTGTTCTTATTGTCTCCCTTCTTCTCCTGGTCATAACCACCACCTCTCTCCTGTTTTGTCCTCTGCTTTATCCCTATTCTTCCTCTTCCTCTTTTGTGTTTCAAAATATTTGCAAACTATTTTGCAAACTACTGAAAAATGTTTGCAAAGTAGTGACAAAATCTTCTCAAATTTTACCAACTGCTTTTGAAGGACGGTGTAACACCTGCATTTGAAGAATCCATATGAAATTTGAATTTAAATTTAAATCCTGGAAGGATTCCTCCAGTGGATTATGTAACGGCTGGTAATATACTATAAGCATGGGTATCTTATTGCCCCTGTCATGGTTGACATAGAGCAGCATGTGAATTCCCACAAAAAATTAGGATATATTTCTATTACTGCTTTACCAAAACACACTCTTTTTTGTTGATTTAATTAGCATTCTTCTTTACAGACTGGTTATAATATTGAAGGGAGATATAAAATAATCCATGCTTGAAAGAGAATTTAGAAAACAAAAAGCACAATCATATCATCTTACAGGGCTCACACATGCAGTTTGAAATAGTAATGAAACATTTGGCTCTTCTTAAGGTATAAAAAGTTATAAACATTTGGTTTCCTAAGGTATAAACATTTGGTTTCCTAAGGTATAAAAAGTTTGCTGGGAATAAAATGAATTCAAAGATCCGTCTGTGTACAAAGCCTATGAAGTTGATTTCAGAAGAGCCCGTTGCAGGATTTTCGAAACAATGTCATATATGGCACCTGAGCCTCGGGGTTCAAAACAGAAACGCATTTCAATCCTGGGTTGAAAAGTGCCTGGAATCACTAGATGCCAGAGCAGCAGGAAGACAAGCAGTGTCCTCCCTACCAGGGTGAGGTCGCTTCCACCCCAGGACAGCTGGAGCCCTGCTGCATGTCTGCCTCATCTGAGGACCCAGCGCCTCGGTCATCCTTGGGCACAGCCGGGCGTGGAGTCAGTGGTGGGCTCAGGGCTGCAGATGGTTAATATAGCTGCTTTCAGCTGAGACACTTCCAGATAATAAAGCAAACTATTAGGTTGAGAAAAGAATGTCAGTATGATATAGAGATTCCCCTTGGAATCAATGATTCTGTAGATTATGTATAAAGAAAGTTTCCCAGGTGTGGGCACTTCCTTCTTGATGTCAATTTGTCGACTGGACACAGTAAAGGGGTCACTTCCTAGGACGGAGCTCGATCACTGGGCAGAGATTCCTATTTCTGCTGATCAGAGCGAGTACCACTTGTAAGCGAAAATGTCCACCTTTATCCACCAAGTCTAGTACACATCTGGCATGGCTATGGTCATAGTTTCCTCAATCCAATCTGGCTGGCCGTGTGAGAAGTTCCTGATGCCATCATATTAAAGTGGAGGAAAAAATGTAACTAGATGACCTACAATGAAGATTTCCCAATACTTTTTTCCATTACTCCTTTTTAGTATACATGGAAAGGTCCATGGGGAAGAGTTAGCAAGATGAAGTAGGTAAAGACATTCTTATTGTTTTCTTTCCTCATAAACCAAGTTATAAGATTAATTATAGATTTTATGGGTCTGCCATCAATAATACCTATAAAAATATGTGAGCGTAGAAATTCCTGGACCTTACACAGCAAAGCCCCCAACCCCAGACAGCCCTGCACACCACTTCCAATGAGAAGAAAGAGCACCATCCCCTCCCTCCGCACTGAATGTTAATCACCGTGATTTACACTCATTTTCTGAGTTGTTGGCACCGTCCTCCTGTTATTCTACATGGAAAGACAGCTCTTGAACAGTTATTTTTTCTTAACAATATGGTTAGTTTGAGAATCTGATACAAGCCTAAGTTAAGTGTCTTTGCGTAAGTCTTATTTCTGTCAGCACAACGAATTTACCGCTTTTGTTCGCTTTTTTGACCGTAATCCCCTCTGACTCGTTATTTCAGACTGAAGAGTGGATAAAGCTTTTCTTCATTTTCTTAAGTGTTCTGAGGACTTAAGCTCCCATCCGGGCCTGTGCTCTTCAAATGTGCTGAGTGGTCATCTCTGAAGAGAGGGCTCTGGTAGGAACGAACCGGTTTTATCTGGAGATCACGAACCCAATGCTGTCCCTCCTCACCTTTCCTGTAAGGAAACTCTACCCGCAGCAGCCTTTCGGATGGGAGCTGTCCAAGGGACCCCCACTTCCTTATTTAGGGCGCAGGTGGATGGTATGGCCCAGGCTCTCCCCATCCATCATTCCGTTTGTGTACCTTCTTTATGGAGACTTCTCCTGGGGAGGCGGGGACCAGGCCTGGGAATGGTGCACCAGGTCCAAGCTTGTTTTCTATCTTTATCCTAACCCGTCTGCAGACCCCTGTCCTCATCCCTTTCCGGTGGTGCAAGAGGCCAGAGCTGGGGTCGTTCCTGTGGGTTCTGGATACTTATCCAAGGTCCCTTAACTCTCCAGACCCCTCCTCCTCTACACACTATCCCCAGCCCATATGATTATTAACCTTTGTTTAAAAATTGAAAAAGGAGAAGTATTTTCACAACGGCCTTTAGAAACCTTTCCCACATGAAATGTGCCTTTTTCTTTTTCCTTTTTTTTGTCTGTGTCATGCGACATGCAGAGATCTCAGGTCCCCAACTGGGGATCCAACCCAGGTCCCCTGCATTGCAAGTGCAGTCGTAACCACTGGACTGCCAGGGAAGTCCCAGGAAATGTGTCTTTTGCCCCATCTAAGGATGACAAGCACGTGCTTCTCTGTGCAGGGCTCACAGAAGATGGTTAAGATCTGGTCACAAATGGTTTTTCTATAACCATCAGTAAGAAGAGGCGGAGCGTTACACACTCTCCAAATCCTACTTTTAGTCATGCCACCAAGTAGATTTTAATTTTAGTTTTATACTCAAGCTGACAAAAGGAGAGCCCTATAAAATATAGATGTTTACAAAGACATTCTGCTGGCCTTTAGATGTGGTCTGGAGCAGGCTCTGGCTTCCCCGGGTCACTCTCACCAGTCACACTGTGACCCTCTTCTGTGCAGTGACCTCAAGTCCGGCCCGTCTTGTTGAGGAGCAGAGTGTAGACGCAGCTGGGCTGAGGGGAGGGGTGTGCAGGGCCGCTGTGGATTGTGGACGGACCCTGCAGGCCTCCACCATCAGCTTAAGGCCTCCCATGAATTTTCCTTTGGGGCACATCATGACGTCACGTGGTCCCTGGGTCACACATCTGAACCTGGCTTAACCACTTCAAATAGGGGCCCAGCAAATTCAGTCCCTCTCCTAGAGCTAATTAAGATCACCCACTTATCCATTTCCAGGGCCGTTTCATCTGCTCTTTCTGGGCCAAGACAGCCTCTCTGCTGTGTTTTTCTGCCACGTTGGTCTTCACAAAAGCAGCCAGTGCGTGCATTCATGTCTGGGGTAAGGAAGTCTTCTTGTAATCAACTGAACTGATCCTACAGATCTGGCAGAAGGGAATTCTTGTGGGCGATTCATGGGATGAATACAAGCTCGCTCCTTTTCTGAGCTCTCACTCTCAGCCTTGAGTTTAAGATTGCAGCTTACACTGTCAAAACGCATGCTGATTTGATCCTCTTTCTTATAGGTCTGGATTCATAGACAAGCTGGCTCTGTCGTGGTGATAAAGGCCTATTCAATGTGGGGTCTGACCCGCGGAGACACGCGGTGATGCTGGAGTGGGAATGGAGCTCTTGCGCCCCCTACAGACCAGAGGCCGTAGGTTCATCACACAGGCTGATTTTTTTTTTTTTTTTGAATGACTCTTTCACAACCAGATCATTGGATGATTTATTTATCACGATGCATTAGTGAGCGTCAGAGTTTATGTGTGGAGGTCTGAAAGTCTCTGATATATAAACGTAAACCATTTCTCTCTCCTGGTGCTCAAGCAGCAGCGGGCCCGTCATCCCGGGCTTGGAGGGAGTTCTGGGTGGTGAAGGTGGACCTTCCTGGGAGATGCGCTCCCTGCCAGCTGCACAGGCCGAGGAGGGGATTTCACATGGTGTTCCTAGGAGACGTCACAACTTTCAGCCCGAGGTCGCAGTGGTCACTTTTGCAACAGTTTGGAGGAAAGAGCAGCGGGTTGCATAAGCCACTGGCAGCTGCCCAGAGCTGGATTGGGTGCTCTGTTGTCCAAAGGCTGGCCTTGGCTTTGTGGGAGGGAGGCTCGGAACCAGCCTCCCCTGGACGAAACGGGAGGTGAATATGAAAGGGTGTCTTTATCTCTCTCTCTCTCTCTCTCTCTCTCTCTCTCTATATATATATATATATATATATATATATATATAATGTACACACACACATAGTGTATATATATAATGTTATATATACACACACATAGTACATATATATTATGTGTATATATATGCATGCACACACATATAGTATATATATTATGTATATATATACACACACATGTATAGTATATATATATATAATGTATATATACATACACAGTATTATATATATTATGTATATATATACACACACATATATATATATAGTGTGTATATATATATATTATGTGTATATATATATATATATATATATATATATATATATATACACACACACACACACACAAACACATGCATCCCAACTCCTAAGCCCAGACCCAAAGTTTGCATTGTCAGTGTGACTTCTTCTCAGTACTAATCAAGGTAGCAGGGTGTGGAGTCAGAAGAAGAGCATCCTTTGTCCGGGTGGGCCTCACCTGAGCAGGCAGGGGGCTCTTCAATCCAGACCCCAACACAAACACACACAGAAACGTCGTTTGGAAATGTGAAGAAAAAATGACTTGTCCTATTCAGTTTGCTGTGTCTCTTTTTGGACAGAAAAAAAGAGTTGGCTGTATGCTCTGTCCTACTCCCCATTGCTACCCTTCAGAATAAACTGTCATGCGTGCCCCGCCTTGGCCCAGTGAAGATGCAGGCTCTAATCAGATCCCATCAGCAGTGCACGTGGAGCTGGCATCATGGCCACCGCCAGGCTGGGTCTCTGCTTGACTGCCCAGGACCAAATTCTCCATCCTGTGAGGTGCTTCCTTCACTTTAAATAGTGCCTACACTTGGGTCAGTACCTGATAAGGCTGCCATTCCCACAAGATGGCATCCATGGGAATAACGAGAGGATGGCTTTGTCTTCCAACCGGAGAGATTCAAATTCATCCCTGAAACCCATATAGTCATCTCTCTCTGCCAACTTGCTTGATGCCATCCTAGAGACAGCCACCTAACTCTAATATATTCTTAGGACTACTTTATAGCAATTTCCAACCTGTAGAAAGGGAGTATTTAGTGGAGTTTCACAGTGTGCTTTCCATCATGGATGTAGTTTGACTCTGTTTTCAATATGCAGTTCAAATACCTCCTTAGCAGAACTTCTGCAGGTGGCAAGGGCAACTCTACCAATGACCCAAATAGCTAAAGGCGTTCTTGTATAATAGTATTCAAGGAATTACTATGATTTTTTCTTCATTAAAAAAATAACATAGCATAGACTTGTTATAGAGAAAGCAAATCTGGATAATTATGTGAAGCAAAATATCAACATTGTCCTCTGAACCTCCCCCGTCCTGTTTCTCAGAGGATACTGACATTAGCACTTTGTTTACATTCTCTGCATTGGGAGTCTTGATGAAGATTCCACAAGGCCCATCAAAACTCCACTTAGGACAATGCCAAGAGTCCAGAATGTTTCTCCATCCAAGCTGCAAAAACCCTCGAGGAAAAGCAATGGCCATTTTCTTGAGCAATGTATTTCTAATATTTCTAACACAAAATCATCGTCATCTCTACATCTTTTACATCTACTGTTTGGAAAAGTAGAAATATATGTCTATATTTCACTTGATGACACACACAAATCTTTCACCCGAAGATTGATTTTTCTTCACAGATTTTCTTTTTGATGTAGAAAAACTGGAAAATATCTGTATGCAAAGCACCGATAAATTTGTATTAGAGCAAATGAAATTAAAGATCTATATAAAAACATCTTGTAAAATGGTATAAAGCACAATATTAAAAAATATATAAAGTAAAAAAATATTTTCCACAAATAAATTATGTCCCCAAAGATTAAGCATATTCAAAATGCAAGGAACAGC